>NC_136380.1:300751284-301951284 GCF_965140285.1 Lepidochelys kempii | reverse complement strand
GGTACTCCAGTCTGTCTTGCCACTCAGGTGAGCATATCTCTGTGATAGCTGGCCCCTTACACTAAGAATCACAGCAATATTCATGTTACTTCTAATCCCAAAGGACCAGTCACTTATACCAGGTCAATTGTGCTGTAGGTCTCACACCAAAGATAGCACGTGTAGCCAATATTATACTAAACTATATGAAGATTTATTAAATAGGAAAAGGAAATTAGAGAGTTATTTGCAAGGTTAAAGCAAGCAAGCAGACACATGAACGAGTTACAGTGTTAGGTTTCAAAAATTAATATAGGCTTCTATGATTAGCAAGCTCTATTTGTCCTGTAGAGCTAACCCAGGCTAAGCAGCTGGAGATCTCTTGCTTATGTCTAGAAACTCCTTGCCTCCCATAATCCAAGCTCAACAGAGATCCTTAGTTCTTTTGGTTTGGGGTTTTATCCCCCTCCTGCCATGTGCTCTGAGCTGCAAACTGAGCTAATAGGAGGAGTCCACTTGAATGATTCATCTTCACAAGGAGGAACGTAGAACAATAATAAGAGTCTTTAGTCCTTTTTGTTGATGGTTTCTCAATCCAGATGTAGGAAGTTTCCAGTTGTAAGATTCAACCCTAGTCTATCTGGTATCAATGGGTCTCCTCAGTAAGGAGGTGTGTAACAATTTCTGTAGAAGAGCAGCTCTTCATGCTGATGTCCTTCTCCTGTATGGAGATTCATACAGTCTCAGAGGCTCACAAAACAGCCACTCAAATATTACATTACAGTATGGCACACAAATAGTACAAGTGAGATTAATGTATGTAGCAACTAACAATCATTCAATAGTCTAAATACTAAACACTTGCTTATAATTCTGCTACTTATTTTAATCGATATTAATGCACAAGTGAGCTACATTAATTCCAATGATATACCTCTGTATCCAGTGTTACATGGGGACCTTGGCATGAAGTGGCACCTGGACTTCTAGCGTCACAATAGTTAGTAGCATTGGAGTGACCTTTATTTCTTCATAATTGTCAAATATTTGTATAAAAGCAGACGATTAGCATCTTAAATTTCAAAACTAAAAAAGATTTGAAATAACTATAGCATTATATTTGAAGCAAAGCAGCTGACTAATCATTTCTTGTTTTTTATAGACATCACAAAAGAGAAGAGTTTTAAGTACCGATTTGAAGGATGACAATGAGCTGGTTTTGTGCATATGTATGGGGTGCTCCTTCCAATGCCTAAGGTGCAGCATGGGAGAAAGTGCTATTGGAAAAAAATTAAAATGGGCAATGGAGACCGGCATCATTTGTGGAGTGAAAGTGTACTGTATAAAAGAAGTTGTGTGGTTTGTGGACAGGTTGTAAAGGCGTTTTAAAAGTGAAGAAAAGTAGTTTGCGTTTGATGCACTGGTAGAGAGGGAGCCAGTGGAGGGATGGCATATATACAAGATAGTGAAGCAATGAGCTAGAAAATGGTATTTGCATGCAGTATTTTGAATGGGTAAAAAAGGTCAGAGAGAAGGATGTTTTAGTAGTCAAGATGTGAGATGATAAGGCCTGGACAAGAGATTTAGCTGTATGGATGGACAGAAAAGGTAGGATCTTACAGAGAGTATGCAGCTATTTAGCTATGTAACAGGATGTACTCACCGCTAGTAGTGCCTCCTCCTGGCTATGCTGAGAATTAGATCTGGCCAGGCATTGCGCCCTACTCTGGTAGTGTCTATCCCATCATCCTCTCGTCCTGCGGACCTCTCTCATTCCAGGAACTGTAGCCTCCTCTTTGTGACTTGGCCCTCCAGCCGGGTCATCATATGTGTTCCTCTTCTAGGGGTGGTGTAATGAAGTCTTTCCAGGACAAATTTTCCCAGGCAGTCTGCTTTGCTCTGCTGGCCTGTGCCTCACCCCCAGTGGCTGGTAGGTGAACTCAGGCCCACCCTCTGCTCCAGGTTTCCAGCTCAGGGGCCCTCCAGTCAGCAGTCAAGGCCTGCACTGTCCTACCTTTCTGCATTCCCCCTGAACCTTTTCCTGCCTTCCTGTGTTCACAGCCTCCCAACTCACACCTCTCAGGGAGTAACGGTGGACTACCCTTTAGCCCCAAATGCACCTCCCTTCTTCCAGGGAGAGACTGCAGCCTCCTCTGTTGCCAGCTTCCTGGCTTATATAGGTCCTACCAGTTCCTGCCCAGTTGAGCCTGCTTCCAGTCAATCCCCCGCTCCCTGGCTCCTCTCCGGATGCAACTTGTGGAGTTAATTGGCCCACCTGGCCATCTTAACTCCTTCCAGTCCTGTGTGGGATGGACACCTCATCACAAGCTAACTGTGATTTCTTTTATTACAAAATATAGAACCAGACACATTTCTGACAATTAATTCTAAAGGCAGCTCTTGCTTGTAGAATACTGTTTTTATTTTAATTTTACAATCTTTAGGGTTTAAATGAGGTACATGAACAGATGTGAAAACTGATTGTTCAGTGCAAATTTTACAGTTGCTATTTACCATTACCACTGCCAGATATCTTACTTCCCTCTTGACTTTTGTATGTACAACACATCTGTGTGCAAATACTGTGTATCAGAGTCTACTGTGATGGTGAGCATCAGAGAAATGCCTATACTTACATTAATTAAATAGATATGTTTCCTGAGAATATATTTCATTTTCAAATTGTATGAAAAATTATCCTGTTATAAATTTATGCAATAGTATATAGAATCATCATTACAGGCTTTGCAACTTGTGACAATAATATGTTGTATAGTGAGTAAAGGTCATCTGGGATGGCCACCTTTTCTCTTGCTTAGCATACATGCTTATGCAGTCTGTGTTGGGAATTAGTGGTGAACAGCAACAAACTGATTGATTTTAAAAAAATCCTTTGTCTTCTCTCCCTCCTTGATTTTCTTTCTTCTTTAATAGACTCTAATAGATCAGGTGTTAATATGATGATAAACGTAATGAATGTCATCTTTCAGTATGCAATTTTCTTCAATGTGTGTATGGATGTAATTATTATGAAAAGTCAATAAAATTCTAAGGGTTTTTTTAAAAAACTGGAGAGCAAAGCTCTGTGACTTTATAACAACATAATGTTGTAGGAAGTGTAAGAATAGACATCTTTATGTCTGAATGCAGTTGATTTTTAAAAAATTGAAGGATTGGCAGCAATAATTTTGTTGGTATCTCAAATGAATATTTGTAAGGGAATGAGCTTGAATTGACATGAACAGTATTTACAGATGTATTTAGTGTTGTAAAGTCATTCTTGTGCTATGAATGTGATGCTCAATTATACTGGCACTTTTATGTTGTGTAGGTAATTTTCTTACATGCAGTGATCCTGTGTTCTATAATACAGTACGAATATGGGCTCAGATTTTCAGCATTGTTCAGTACCGATAATGGGGGCCAGATTTACAAAAGAGCTCTGCTCCCATTTAGCCTCCTAAATGTAGTGACTTGGCTTTCAAAAGTGCTTAGAACCCAACTGTACTCTTTGAGAAGCTGTAATTATTATGGCGGTACAGAGCTGTGGTATACTGAACCTTTAAGGTACTCAATAGTACATGGGTTGAGCCATGATTTGCAGGTAAGTGCTCAAGGCAGTTCAGCTGCTAGCCCTTGTAGGCGCTAGCTCTGGTGAGTTCCAGTAATCACTCAGACACTTGACTAAAGGGAAGGGATATTTTTCTAGGGATGCCAGGTTAAGACAGAGGTTGTAAATACCATAGGTACAGTGAGTTAACCAGTTACACATCAAGATAAAACATAATGGTTCCTAGCTTGGTCCCTGGGAGTAGTCCTATAGAGGGATACAGCTCCACAGGGTGCCCTTTCCTGTCTGTTCCTTAATTAGAGGCAGTTAGGTATCTGTGAGTTTCGAGGCCAGGATCAGTCCATGGTCTGTGTCATATTGTTGAGGGCCCCTTTGGGTTATCTACAGGGTTGCTAGCTTTGTAATATTTAAAAACCAGACCCCCCCCCATGCCTCTTCCCCCAAGGCCCTGCCCCCACCTCTTCCCTGCCCTGCCTCTTTTCCCAAGGCCCCTCCCCAATTTGCTCCTCTTCCCTCTCCCCACATCACTCACTGCTTTTCCCCTGTCCCAATCTATCCAGGTCAGGAGGGACTCACCTGCAAAGCCGGGGCTGGGAGTTGCAGCTGCCCAACACAGATAGGAGGTGGTGCCAGCTGAGTAGGGGTCCTGCACGGGTGATGACCTGATGCCTTCCTACCTTCCCTGCCCGCAGTAACTGTACTTTGGGTGTCCAGTCAGTGGACCTGACTTTCTGGTTGAAAACTGGTCAGCTGGCCACCCTAGTTGTCTCCCTACTGTTGTGGCAGTCCTTTCTGTACAGCTCCTGCTAGCAGTCTGCTAACAACTCTGGGGACAATTAGGCTACAAGGCTTCACCGCAGCTCCTGGTTGTATATAATTTCCTTTTGCAAGAACTGTGCCCCCCTTTCTCTTGGGTGTCACAATCAGAGCACCCAGACGTTACCAGGTTCAACTAATCTCCAGTGTATGGGGCGTTTGGCTGCCATAGTGTTCCTAAGGGTCTCATCCCTTTAAGAGTCTGGGGTAGCTGCTGGCACTGTGTCATGAGAAAGAATTTGCATAGCAAGCATTAGTTATAGTTGAAACTGAGTATTAATATATTTTATGCAAGTGATTCAAATCCAGTGGTAAAATTTTGCTCACTAGATAACTAATTTAAAGAGCAGTAGAAATATCAGCAAATAACATTCTACATGATTTTTAAAATAGGTCTGCTAGGTAACTGAACATAAATGGCCAATAAAATGTACTATCTAAAATTATAAACTGGTTGAAATATATGGAGTAAAAGATTTGATGGTAATAATGAAACAACCAGTGAGTGGACTTGATTGTAGAAGGTGGAGTTTCAGCCTTAACTCTGAATTATCAGGCTTTGTGAGTTTAAATCACAGCCTAATGTTATTGGTCTTTGTGTGATTTGATTTCCAGTGGACTGCTGAGAGGATTTCTGTGGCTGAACTCAGGAGACAGATGGAACCAAGTCATGTACTACTCCCATGTTCCGGGGAAGTCTTTTAAACATTATTTTTATTAAGTATCTTCTTTTTTTAGTCAGAGGAAAAAGCAAAAGGCTGTTTCCTACTCTACAGGATGGATCTAACTATATTAGTTTTGTGAGGTAAAGCTTTAATTCTTTTGAAAGTCAATTTTTGTCTTCTTGCCAATAGTTGTGTAAAGGACATAAGTCTCTGTTTGCATAAGTGAGTACAACTCCTTTGATTTCAGTGGAATTGTACCTGCTTTCACCAGCAATGAATTTACTCTGAAATATCTGTGGAAACTCTTGCAAATATACTTATTCTGGTCTAAAGTTCCAGTCTGGCAACCAGTGTATAGTTTCTTTTAGGGACCAGTGTATAGTTTCTTTTAGGGACCAGTGTATAGTTTCTTTTAAGCTACTAGTGTGGGAGATGTATCCTAGGGGTCACTTCAGATTTAAAAGCTTCTCTTAAAGTCAAGTATTCTGTACAATACACATGGAAGAAGTATTATGAGCCAGACTAATCCCTAGAGAAATGTAAGTTGTCAAGGTTCCTCCCCACTCTGAACTCTAGGGTACAGATGTGGGAACCTGCATGAAAAACCTCCTAAGCTTATCTTTACCAGCTTAGGTCAAAACTTCCCCAAGGTACAAAATATTCCACCCGTTGTCCTTGGACTGGCCGCTACCACCACCAAACAAATACTGGTTACTGGGGAAGAGCTGTTTGGACGCGTCCTTCCCCCCAAAATACTTCCCAAAACCTTGCACCCCACTTCCTGGACAAGGTTTGGTAAAAAGCCTCACCAATTTGCCTAGGTGACTACAGACCCAGACCCTTGGATCTTAAGAACAATGAACAATCCTCCCAACACTTGCACCCCCCCTTTCCTGGGAAATGTTGGATAAAAAGCCTCACCAATTTGCATAGGTGACCACAGACCCAAACCCTTGGATCTGAGAACAATGAAAAAGCATTCAGTGTTTTACAAGAAGACTTTTAATAAAAATAGAAGTAAATAGAAATGAAGAAATCCCCCCTGTAAAATCAGGATGGTAGATATCTTACAGGGTAATTAGATTCAAAAACATAGAGAACCCCTCTAGGCAAAACCTTAAGTTACAAAAAAGATACACAGACAGAAATAGTTATTCTATTCAGCACAATTCTTTTCTCAGCCATTTAAAGAAATCATAATCTAACACATACCTAGCTAGATTACTTACTAAAAGTTCTAAGACTCCATTCCTGGTCTATCCCCGGTAAAGACCAGCATATAGACAGACACACAGACCCTTTGTTTCTCTCCCTCCTCCCAGCTTTTGAAAGTATCTTGTCTCCTCATTGGTCATTTTGGTCAGGTGCCAGCGAGGTTACCTTTAGCTTCTTAACCCTTTACAGGTGAGAGGAGCTTTCCCCTGGCCAGGAGGGATTTCAAAGGGGTTTACCCTTCCCTTTATATTTATGACATAAGTAATATCAATAAAATTCTACAACAGATAGTTTTGGTCCTGAGGGTTCATCTCTTTCTGATGAAAAGCTCCTCTCCAGCACTCACCCTGAATTATTTTGCCATGGCTGTGGAGATCTTTAGGGGAGAATGGCATGTGTCTAATGGCTGAGGTAGCCTGCTTGACTCTCGTAGGTGATGAGGAATCACCAGAGAAGCTGGATGAAGTAGATCCTCAAGCCCTCCTGCACAATACAGAGATTTGCTGCTGAACTGAAGGATCATGCTATATAGGGGAGGTGTACGTTCTATGAGACCTCCTCAAATTTGATTGCTCTTCCCCAGTGCTGCATTTTCTTTGTGCACATCTGGGTGAGTTATGCTATAAAAAGGCCCTCTGCACCTACAAGAGGGGGCATGATTTCTCTGTGTGACTAGTGATTTTGGGAGTTGAAAGCTTTTTCACATGAATATCTTATGAAGTCTCAGTTTCCAGCCAAATTCTTATCTTATGAATATGTAGGCATTTGTTTCTCTTCTTTGATAAATGTATTTCTTTCCCTTTTGTACATTGCATGCCATGAAATTAGAACATTTTTGTAAAGACAAAAAAAGAAGAGAACAGTTTCCCATCTACATTAGTATTGCTTTTAGCTTTTTTATTTTTGAAGTATAGGAGGTGACTCTTTTCTTTTTACTCTTACATTTCATCCACAAGCAGGGCCGGTCTTCTCTCATAGGTGGGTGACATCATTTTTAGTTTAGCAGCCTGGACAGTTGTTATGGGAGATATTTGATGCCAGAAAAACACTGATTGCTTTAAACTGCTGCAGTTAGATTACGATAGTTAAGGTGGGAAAAGCTAAATAAATGGCTTGGATTATTGGATTTAGAGAGAGAACAAATGCATAGGCAGGGCTGCACATTTCTCAGTTTCAATGTCTGCAACCTATTCTGTCTTCAGCAGTTGTCTGATATTAATGAGTTATTTAACTCACAATTGTGCCATTTAAACAAAGCCACAACGTGGTGACAGGCAGCACCAGGAGATATTCTATCTCATAGAGATGCATGCCTACTTCTGCATTTCTTTATGAGGTGCAGCTAACATCCTCAGCCCTTGCTGTTGGTCTATGCATGGGGAGGTAAAACCATGGCTCTACCTCCTCCTGTTCCCTTTAAGGCACAGGAAGGGTATGGATGTAGCAGTTCCTATGTACAGGGGAGTGCAACTCTGCTTGGCCATTATGTGGGTTTTTTGTGCTTCCCCATCCCCACTGTACATCTATGTAAAGCCAAATAGAGTCTCTCTAAGTGAACACAATGGCCTGACAATAAACATGACTGTGCTGCTTGTCTAACATTAGGTGTATTTACATTTTCATCTTTATATTTTCAACTTCCAAGGTTGAATTGAGAGTTCACTTTCAGTGAGCAGCTACCATAGTTCTGGGGTACATGTTGCTGGCTTGAAAACGGCGATAACACAACATGCTATCATTTTCCAAGATATAGCAGTTTTATGGTACTTTAAAAGTATTCAATGGATCCATCAGTTCTTCATGGGTATTTTCTATTGCATTACATACTTAGAAAGAAAAGTGTAATTTCTATATCTGAAGAGACAAGTAAGATGTATGTCTGTAATTTCCAAGATTTCTGCTGGGAATCAGTTGCTGCTGATTTTTATCTGTCAGCTTGCCCTTGGCCCCCTCAAGGGAGGCCCAAATGATAGTACAATCCATCAGGAAAGCATGATGGTTGTCATTGTTAACATGTCATGTGCTGGTGACACAAATAGCCACAGCACACAGATAGTCTCTGTGAGATTGGTGGGGACATTTACCACGTTATAAACAATGGGAGTTTTTAGAAGTTTTTGCAGTCTGGAAGAGAAAGCTATGAATTAGTTAAGACACCACTTTGGCATAATAATAGTGATTTGAATAACAGGATAACTCATATTGGTTTAATGAAAATATAACATATAATTGAAGAACTAAGGAAACTTTATATACAAATACCGCAGTGTTTATAAAGAATAGAAGGAGAAAATTGATAAAATGCAAATACCAAAAGGAATCTTACCTACTGGTATGCAGTTTAGCAACTTGTCTATTACATCATTTCTTGGGAAGGCTGGTAGTCTAAAGCTCACTATTGAAACTAGAGTTCTGTCTTACTCTTGTGCTACCTCCAACATTGCCTAAAGCCAGTTAAGGCCCTAGTCCAGCACACCATTTAAGCACATGAGTAAATTTAAGCATGTGAGGCATTGCACTGCAGTCAATGCACATGCTAAATGCAGTGTTTAAAGTGGTCTGAAAAAAGTGGGAGTCTATCATTTTCTACAGAAATGAAAGTGCTATTACATCTGCCTGTCCCCATCTGCTCTCCCTCCCTAGCCCCCATGTCTGTTCTGCCCCTGTCCTCCATCTATTTTGCCCCATATCAGTTTTTCTCACCCCCTCCTTTCCCCCCCCAGCTTACTTCTGCAGATCCTGTGGTTCTTCTCGCCAGGCCTGGGGGACTGCAGCAAGGTACCCTCTCCTCCTTCCAAGGCTCGGTGCTACCCGGAGGAGAAGGGTGGAGCAGAGGAGCTGTTTTTTTTGTTCAGAGGAAGGGAGGGGGAAGAGGGAGCCAGAACTGGCCTGAGCTGATCCCTTCCCTCCTCCTTTGAGAATCTTTAACTCCTGAGGGAGCGGGAGAAAGCTCTGTCTACTTCCAGCAGCAATTATAAGTGGCTGCTCTTCCCCAGGAGGTGGGCAAGTGGGGGAAGCAGCCAATCAAAGGGGTGTACCCCTCAGCCATCTGGGATAAATTGTAGAAATTTTATTTCACAGGTCTGTGAAGTGGCAAAACTCCCATTGATTTTAATGGGGCCAGGATTTCGCCCTATAGGTCTAGGGTCCAAGTGAACACCACCTCAGCTATAAAAAGACCCAGATCCTTGTCACAAGAAACTCCTAAATTCAAGGACACCCAGGATAAATAAAAGTTTTGAGCTGTCACTGATTGTTACTCAAGCACCTGTAACTGACTTTCACCAAATAAAATAAGCTATCATCTTACCAGTCATTGCATACATATTATACGATTAGCCTTCAAAATATTCTCTCTTCCAGAAATGCTTCCTTTTATTATCTATACTCACAGTTACTTTTAAAGATACAGGAACTTTTAAACATTTGTCATATCCTTATATGCGATCTGTCTCGGAGTAAAACATGCATGTTCCAGGAATATCCAAGGTTACACCAAAATAAACAAGAAGAATATTGCTGACGCATGCCTAAATCCCCATAAATTTCAGTGAAAATATCCCCCAAATATTTCTTAACTTTTATTAATTATATAATAATGAGTACATAAAACCTACAGGTACCTCGTCCATAACTTTGCAGTTCTCTCATGACTAAGACATTTATTTTCATAAAGAGTTGTGATACTGGTATGGATTGTGAAGTTTAAATGGGTATGACTGTACAACTTCCATCTTTTTGCTAGATAATTAAGGCACAGCCTGGCAGCCCAATGGTATTCTTTGTTATTTATTAAATAGAGAAGTAAAAGAGGACACAGAAAATATTGTTGCCTTTGAACAGTTTTTTCCTCAGAAGAGGAAAAAATGAACAGTACAAAACCATTATTAAAAACCTGTTACTCTTACATATCTGAAGTAGATGCCATAGAAATATGAAAAAAATAGGTAATTTATAGATACAAAAATAATGAGCTCTGTACAGTAGTGAAGGCTTCTAGTCATTTTCATTTGTAACAAATCTTCTTGTTTATAATACATAAATTACTTCTCTAGAACTATTTCTTCTTTTTTTCTAGCAACATTATCCTGAAATTGGTAGTTTGCTGCCGGAGATGACTAGTACACATATCCTTTCACAAGAAGAGAGTAGCTATTTTGATTAGTCATATATAATAATCAAAGATACAAATCCCTGAGTACAGTGTAGCTGATTATTGATTCTGTTATTATATTATGTGTGAAATATACTGATAGAGAGCATCAGCATCATTTTGCCATTGTATTCATGTTACTAATAATTTACAATCCTGAATTACAACCAAGGGAAGACTTGCATATCCTGAGAATAGGTGCAGATTAGTTTTTCTGGGTATAATACAGTAGATTTATGGAAAATGCTCTCTGATCTAGTATTCTGAAAATGTTGAGCACCTTAGTTCTATTTCATTCCTCTAAATTAACATGGAAACTACATAATTATCTTGCAAGAATCACATTGAATGAGTTTCTCTAAGAATTTGCAATTGGTTTAATTGCCTCTTGGATGCAATTAGTGCACACCTGTGTACAGATACTAGCAAACCTTGATATAAACAATAGTACAAAGCAGCATACTCCATTAAATGAACTATTCTGTTCTCTGTATACAAAAAGCCCCTCATTACTTGGTGATCTTAAGAGTCAATTTCAAAATGCTTATTGATTGACTGGACATCAGCTATTAAAAATAAGCATTTTGAAGTCGAAGGGCCTCTTTTCTGAATGATTTTCTACTGATGATATACTTACTATTGAGATTTGAACTGTTCCTAGAATAAAATAGCTAAACTATTTACCTTTTTTATGTAAAATATGTATTGAAATCAGAAATCACTAGGCAGGACGGGCATTTATAGTGCCCAGTGCCCAGTGAACAGTTATATTTTAATGCATTTTCTTATCAGCTGCATTATGAGCTATTGGTTCACAAATAATGACTCTTTCCTTCTATCACTAGCACCACTTTTTAGTAATTAATTAGGCCAAGATTATCTTTCTGTCCCTAGAGTTAAACAACAGGAGGCTTGCAGCAGAGATGGAGGGACCCCATTTCTGAAATTCATTCCTACTTGTGATCTGCCAAACCTGAGAATGGGGACATTTTAACATGTTTTTCATAAGGTATCTATTATTAAATATGGTGAATTGGGAGTAAGGCAAGGAGCTGTCTGGCTTTGATTCCAACTGGCCATTTTGTAACTGTACTATACAGTTTATTTCTATGTAGCACTGTCATGCAGAGCCTTACAAAAAAAGGATAGACACTTAAAGAAAGACACTCCTAAACTTATGCCTGAAAGTTTTAAGGCAAGATTTCAAAATAAAAGTAATACTCCCTCTTGGGAGGAGAGGAAGGAATTGCAAGTGAAAGAACAACCTCCAGCTAAAAATGAGCTGGAATGGTGAGTAGAGCAGGAGAGGGAAGAAAAGGAGAATGAACATACAATGTCAGATCGGAAGGCTAAGATGAAAACCAGGAAGCCAGTTTTGAAGTAGATTCAGTTATAGCAAGCAAGTGGAGAGTGATGGAAGATAAGAGTGATTTGGTCCCTTTTCCTAAATACATTTTGGCCAGCGCATTTTAGGTTCTAAAGCCATATTGTCAACTTAAAAGAGAAGACATGGAAATAATAATAAATTCATTTAAGAAAGTAAATTATTTTAGGCAAGAATATAGATTCCAGCTGGAGCATGGTTGTAGTACGAATGAGTTCTGGCAAGGTTACAGGAGTGGTGAAAGGAGACTCTCAGACAAGATGTGAATGAGAAAAGAGACTTTACCTTGTGAGATTGAATCAGATATTCCTATATCTGTACATTAAATATATACAAATTGATTACTACCATAATATTTATTCAGAATTAAGGATTTTGAAATAAATAGGTGCCTACTAAACACCATGGACCAAACATATTGTCCCTTCATACCATGCAAAAACTCTGATTTACATTTGTCCTTTTAGTTTTTAAATATTGCTATATACATTTTATAATCATTGTTTTAAGATATTGAAATTTAATAAACTGTGACTAATAAGTGTTCATGGAAACCTAAAACTTTGCTTATTTAAAATTACTTAGTATTTCATTAGTACAATCATTTGATAAGTGCCATTACCCTAGCTTTAGAAGAGGGGGAAACTGAGGTACAGAGAGTTTAAATGACAGCAAAACCTTATCTGACCTATTTTATTTTTAGTTTACATAGTGGTGCTTTTTGGTGAACACTAAAAAGAATTCTATATTGTCACCTTTTGAATATTTAAGAATTTTAAAATCAGTCTTTCAGTTTCTGACATTTTTCTGTTAACAAATGTGTGTCAATGCATAACACCAGCTTTGTTTTTGTTTTAAGCTATGCACACTGAGGCAGGGCCTCAGCCGTAAGGCAATGAATGTTTAAAGCATTTATGCATAAAGCTGCCTCAAAGGATAATTAGATTATTATAATGATACTTGCTTTGAGATAGCTAATTAAAAAAAATCTATTGCTCCCAAGCCTAATTATTTGAGTAATGATAACATATTAGCAACTGTGAAACTTCAGTTACTGCCAGCCATGGTTTAAAAAAATAATTAAAATAAACAAATATGGTAATCAGGATTTCCCCATAAGATCCTAAAGGGGGGCAGCTTTACTACACTTTCATTTAATACTCTTCCATATTTCTGTTTCTAAAGTACTTCTACTCCTTATAATCCTGCACATACACCTGGTAGCCTCATGTACCTTTATGGTCAGATTCTCTGATGTGGTATGCCAACACCAGAGAATTTTGGTCCTAAAGCCAGCATATCCAGCCCTGGGAGATGATTTCATGGCACCCCATTACACTGCATTGTTTTCAGTGACTAAGAATTAGTGTAGAGGCTCCTATGCCACCCCTCTCTGCTTGCTGGTATAGGTGGTGAGGCCTTGAGGCACCAACACTATACTCGTGGCTGCCATTTTGACCATTAACAGCTTGTATATCTATGAAGACTGCTCTAGTTTATGTCTGCGGACCAACCAGCACATAACCAAACCAGGACTGTGGGAGTACAATGGTGAAATTTATGATGTCTCTGGAAATTAACTTCCACCATATGCTCCTCAGCTATAGCATAAACATAAAAATAAGCTGTTCATGGTTTTTGTTTTGTTTTTAGTTTAAAGCTTTCTAATTTTTTCCAGTGATAAAGTTGAGGCCATTTCAAAACATTTCTCCACCCTTCCCTGATCGCTTCAGTGTGAACAATCATATTGGACATAAAGGAGAAAGCAAGAAAACTCAGGTTTCATGGATATAATGTAATTATAAGGTTATGCTTCACAGCTGTGATCTCTTCATCTTACGTAATTTAATCATAGTAGACATGTAGTTAATGACATGTAGTTAATGACAGCTGTTTGTTTAACAGTCATCCATGATGTCAGAATTCTACCAATCACTAAGAAACTGTCACCGTCTTGAAATCAGACTGTACAAGTATCAAATCAGCTGGAAAGTTAATCTTCTGTGAATATAAAGATAAATGGAAAAGGACAAAGTAAACGCTTTAAAAGTAACATTTTTAAAATGAAGTCTTGTGATATCCACAAAACTGGAACAGAGAAAAGAACTTCTCAGGAGCAATCGTTCTAAGCTTCTGATGTATGGGTAGTTAGCACACATTTTTAACCTTCTTGAAGAAGCAGCAGTTTCTAACAAAGTCTTAAAGCACAGTATAGAAGCTCAGTTTTTTTTCTGTAGCCACTCTCAGTCTGATAGTTGGCTAAGTTAAAAAGTTCACCTCTGAGGAAGATGGTGGGTGAAATCCTGGCCACATTGAAGTCAATGGCAAAACGCCCATTAACTTCAATAGGAGCCAGGATTTCACCTTGAATCTCTATATTTGCATCTATCTACTATAAATATGTTGGAATTTGTAGTGAGCATGAGGAGAGTGTTCAATATATAGCACTTACTTTATACTCTACTTAGAAGCACTAAATGTTTTTAAAAAATGAAGGAGGCTTCAAAAGGATTTGACAGATTACAGGCTGATGACAGTACTGTTGCAGTTTCAGTGGAAATATGGCTTGAAGTAATTTAAAAAAAACCTGGAAAAATACAAAGACAAAATTGAAAAATGATTTAGAGAAGCTACCACATTATTCCATTATTTAGCAAACATGACTGATACCAAATGCAAGGTCTGAAGACTTAGCCAAGAACAGCCTGAAATGTGAACAGTGGGACATGATCCTGGGTTCTTCTTTCCTTCCTTTTCTAGCATTTAAAATTAAAGATCCAAGTTTCTTCTCCAGATCTATAATTGTGAAAGAGATTGTGTCACACTTTGTTGCTTATAATGGTAGGAAATGGTGGAAGCAAAATCGCCAGAGACAACGCAATTGATGTCAGGATTTTGTCCAACCTGCTCCTCGTCAGGCAAGCTTATTATTACCACAGTCAGATTACCTCAAGTGAATTTTTGTAATAGCTAGGGTTGCCAACCTTCTTGGATTGGCCAGGAATCTCCTGGAATCAGAATTAATCTCCTTGTGGCTACTGAAACCAATATGGGAGATTTTAGTGAGCTGCTAAAAGTCCGGTCGGCAGCGCAGCGGGGCTAAGGCAGGCGCCATACCTGCCCTGGCTCCACGCAGCTGCTGGAAGCAACCGGCACATCCTACACACAGGGGCAGCCAGGGGGTCTCTGCACACTGCCCTGCCCCAAGCTCCCATTGGCCAGGAACCATGCCCAATGGGAGCTGCGGGGGCCATGCCTGCAGGCAGGGGCAGTGCGCAGAGCCATCTGACCGCCTTTGAGCCTAGGAGCTGGATGTTCTGGTTGCTTCTGGGAGCTGCCTGAGGTACGTGCTGCCGAACCAGAGCCTGCACCTCTCACCCTATCCCGCACCCCAACCCCCTGCTTCAGCCCGGAGCCTCCTCCTTCACCCAAATTTTCTCCTATATCCTGCACCCTGCACCCCTTCCCATACCCCAACCCCCTGCCCCAGCCCTGAGCTCCTTCCTGCACCCAAACTCCCTCTCAGAACACACACCCCAAACCCCGCCCCAGCGCTGAGCCTGCTCCCACACCCAAACTCCCTCCCAGAGCTGCAGCCCGTCCCGCACCCGTGCCCCAGCCCAGAGCCCCCTCCCACACTCCGAACCCCTTGGCCCCACCCTCCAGCCCGGAGCCTGAACTCCTTCCCACACCACAAGCCCCTGCCCCAACCCGGTGAAAGTGAATGAGGGTGGAGGAGAGCGAGTGACAGAGGGACGGGGGATGGAGTTAGTGGGGGTGGGGGCCTCAGAAGGGGTGGGGTAGGGTTGCGGACTCAGGGAAGGGGCCGAGGGCAAGGCAAGGGTGTTTGGGCTTGTGTGATTAGACAGTTGGCAACCCTAGTAATAGCCTTTGTGGTGAAAGTCAAATAATTTGGCTTAAGTGTAGCTAAAGACATACACAAGAAGTGGCAGGTTTAATTTAGTAGGCTGGGGAAATGATTATTTGTATTCTTGTGTTTTGCTCACAGAATTACAATTTTTTTCTTAAAAAGAAAAGGAGTACTTGTGGCACCTTAGAGACTAACCAATTTATTTGAGCATGAGCTTTCGTGAGCTACAGCTCACTTCATCAGATGTTTACCGTGGAAACTGCAGCAGACTTTATATACACACAGAAATCATGAAACAATACCTCCTCCCACCCCACTGTCCTGCTGGTAATAGCTTATCTAAAGTGATCAATAGCCCGACTTGATTATGTAAAGAGTTGTCACTTTGGATGGGCTAGCACCAGCAGGAGAGTGAATTTGTGTGGGGGGGTGGAGGGTGAGAAAACCTGGATTTGTGCTGGAAATGGCCCACCTGTTGATCACTTTAGATAAGCTATTACCAGCAGGACAGTGGGGTGGGAGGAGGTATTGTTTCATGATTTCTGTGTGTATATAAAGTCTGCTGCAGTTTCCACGGTAAACATCTGATGAAGTGAGCTGTAGCTCACGAAAGCTCATGCTCAAATAAATTGGTTAGTCTCTAAGGTGCCACAAGTACTCCTTTTCTTTTTGCGAATACAGACTAACACGGCTGTTCCTCTGAAACCTGTCAATTTTTTTCTTGGAATAAATATGTGTATGGAATGAACTACATTGGGTGTGTTTTTTTGTTTCCTTTCAGAATATCTTTGTGGTGTATTTTCAAGTCTCTACCTGAAATTTTTCAATGTCTTTTGTTCAGAAAGGACATTTTTATCAGGTTGGGGAAAGTATCAGAAGAACCCTGATTGTCACTGATGTCTATCTTTTGGCTAGGACTGAAAGTTTTCAGTGCTAGAGACTTGACTTTCAGCTTCAACCTTCTGTATTGGAAAATATTCAGCATCAGCACTATCACGTTTAAAATTTGATATTTCTGGTGCAAAGAACCATTTTCCTTTCTAACATGCTAATGCAGAGGGAACTTACAAGTTTTAATTTTGGTGTTTAAAACTTTCCCTGCCACTGATCTCCTAGTCACTGTTCTCCTCTTGCTCCAGGCTGCCACTGCTCTCCTCATGTGAAACCATGTTGTGGTCCTTGTCCATATTCCATCCTAGATAACTTACTTCCTGAGATGTTGATCAAATCCTCAAAAACAGTTCTTGAATTTAGAAGTAAGCAATCCATATTAGTCCCTTTAGAAGGCTGACAGGCTCTTTCTTTTCCCTTCAGTATATGCTTCTCTGCATCATCTAGCATCACTTTAATTAGGACTGGGGCCAGTTTTGCATATTTTAGAACGTGTTTTATATCAGTTGTACTTTTACCTCAGTGAATAGAAAGAACAGAAATTCTCCATTGATTCTCATTATTCTGTTTTCTTAATGCATTATTTATGTTCCACATGTAAGTCTGTAAAAATTATGCTGTAAACATTAGAACTTTAAACAAATTTACTGAAGGGATTATGCAAGAACTTGATTTAAAGATAGTAGTAGTGGGATATGAAGTAGGTGGATACAAAATAAGGCTTCCTTCTGAAATAGTTTTTTTGCAGAAGAGGAAATAATTATTTAAGAGTACTTTATATAGTTACTCTTCAGATAAAAGGATTTGGAGGTCTAACATGAAGAAGGCTTTGTCTTTGGCAAAAGAAGAAACACGGAAATTATTAATTGTAATTGTACAAAATATGTTTTAATAGAAATGAAACCTGTGGTAAGGGTTTAGTAGTATGTGTGTGTGTAAAGGCAGATTTACATACACTAATATAAGGAGATGTCTTTGGGTGTTCTCTTTTGGTACCACTTGCACAGGGGCACTGATTCAATCTATATTTCAGTGCAAATAAAAATGAGCTGGTTGAAGATTTTATACGGTTGGCCCAAGTAGATTAAACAAACCAAGAAAAGGGTCATGTGCCTAAATAAAAGGACCTTTTACTCCAAGGTATTACTAAGGAATTTGAAAGATATCATTGTGCTTTCTACTGTGAAAATTGAACAGCATAAGGTCAGGTTTATTAATATCTAAATGTATTACATAACTTGATATGACTGCAGATAACCATTTTGAGAATATGGGCTTTGCAAAAACGATGTTGAATGAATCAGACTAGAGAAGAGATTTTAATCTTCTGTTCCTTTTCCTGTAATGTTCTAAACTCTCATACTGTATATATCAGTGAAAAGAATGTTATACCTTTATTAAAATCTCAATATCTGCATTTATATTTATAATGTTAGAAACATAAAATTGAAGCCTACAAGTTCTGAAGGATATAAAGAAATGTTTTAATAGAGATGCTAAAGTGCTCCTTCCAAGAGCCAATAAAACTGAAAAGCATTCATTATAAATGTAATAAAAACTTACGAGTCCCATTTTATTAAAACTACTACTGCTATTCCTGCTGGATCTGAATTACTTAAGGGACAAACCAGTGACATCTTGTGTCTAGTAATGTGGTTTATGTCTCAGATGATGTCCAGTGAAATGAGATTGGTGGCTTTAACATGCTCTCCTAATGGACAGCCCTTTACATCATAAGATTACAACTCCCAGTGTAGAATACTCAGTTTCTGATTATAACAGGCTCCTGTCTGCAGACCCTGAATTACTTTTCATTTCTTGATTTATGACAGGGAAAGTGTATGCTTTTCATAAGTGGTATGTTAGCAATATTGTTTGCTAGATTCCTAGAACTTGTGATAGGTCATATATATAGTGTAATCCATACTAGGTTGCAGTATTGCTTGACTCTCTAGAATAATACCACTTTCAGTTGATTTGTGGACTATGTGATGTTTATAGCATATTGATCCCTTGACAATTAACATGACATGGACTATCTCATGCTGGAGGGTCATTTTTTAAATTTCCTTCCTGAAGTGTCTATTTCCATAGATTTTAATTATCAGAAGTTTTATATGTGGACTGCTTCTCCAAATTTCTTTTTATTGGGACCATTTTCATACTCGTGTAACTGAAACATGTCAAGTCAAATCAATTCTGGCATCAGATCAAAGCATGTGAAATATTGTGTGAAATCAAATCATATCTGGCATCAGTGAAATCTGCTCAGACATTAGCATGCCCAAGTTCAACAAAGGGTGAGGGAAGTGGAAGTGGAGGATGGCATCACTATGACTGAGAAATAGTGCTGTTCAATAGGAATGTCCCTAATCATCAGACTGGCCACATGGACCAGCCTAAAGAGCTCTAATTTTCCACCTGTCCAAGTACCTTGGATATGGGGGATGGAAGAAAGAGGAGAAGAGAGAGAATGGTGGGGGGAGGAAGAGGAGAGTGATTTTTTTCAGGAGAGATGATAAAGGAAGGAAGAACCAGCCCATCTATATAGCACTAAGTGGGAAAGAGAGAAGAGTGATGTGCTGAGGACAAAGTAAGAAAAAGAAACAAAAGACATAGAATCATAGAATATCAGGGTTGGAAGGGACCCCTGAAGGTCATCTAGTCCAACCCCCTGCTCGAAGCAGGACCAATTCCCAGTTAAATCATCCCAGCCAGGGCTTTGTCAAGCCTGACCTTAAAAACCTCTAAGGAAGGAGATTCTACCACCTCCCTAGGTAACTCATTCCAGTGTTTCACCACCCTCTTAGTGAAAAAGTTTTTCCTAATATCCAATCTAAACCTCCCCCACTGCAACTTGAGTTGTCATCTGCTACCATTGAGAACAGTCTAGAGCCATCCTCTTTGGAACCCCCTTTCAGGTAGTTGAAAGCAGCTATCAAATCCCCCCTCATTCTTCTCTTCTGCAGGCTAAACAATCCCAGCTCCCTCAGCCTCTCCTCATAACTCATGTGTTCTAGACCCCTAATCATTTTTGTTGCCCTTCGCTGGACTCTCTCCAATTTATCCACATCCTTCTTGTAGTGTGGGGCCCAAAACTGGACACAGTACTCCAGATGAGGCTTCACCAATGTCGAATAGAGGGGAACGATCACGTCCCTCGATCTGCTCGCTATGCCCCTACTTATACATCCCAAAATGCCATTGGCCTTCTTGGCAACACGGGCACACTGCTGACTCATATCTAGCTTCTCGTCCACTGTCACCCCTAGGTCCTTTTCCGCAGAACTGCTGCCTAGCCATTCGGTCCCTAGTCTGTAGTGGTGCATTGGGTTCTTTCATCCTAAGTGCAGGACCCTGCACTTATCCTTATTGAACCTCATCAGATTTCTTTTGGCCCAATCCTCCAATTTGTCTAGGTCCTTCTGTATCCTATCCCTCCCCTCCAGCGTATCTACCACTCCTCCCAGTTTAGTATCATCCGCAAATTTGCTGAGAGTGCAATCCACACCATCCTCCAGATCATTTATGAAGATATTGAACAAAACCGGCCCGAGGACCGACCCTTGGGGCACTCCACTTGATACCGGCTGCCAACTAGACATGGAGCCATTGATCACTACCTGTTGAGCCCGACAATCTAGCCAGCTTTCTACCCACCTTATAGTGCATTCATCCAGCCCATACTTCCTTAACTTGCTGACAAGAATACTGTGGGAGACCGTGTCAAAAGCTTTGCTAAAGTCAAGAAACAATACATCCACTGCTTTCCCTTCATCCACAGAACCAGTAATCTCATCATAGAAGGCGATTAGATTAGTCAGGCATGACCTTCCCTTGGTGAATCCATGCTGGCTGTTCCTGATCACTTTCCTCTCATGCACAGAATATTCAGAATAGAAATCCCATCATGGTGGGCAGCCGAGTCTGGAGGCATGAGGAATAAGGTAGGACTATGAACAGAGATAAACACAGAAATGGAGCAGGTATTGTGTGGTATAAGATAGCAAATACAGTAAAGGGGCCTGGAACTGGAAAAACTTGTAAGAGGGGAACAAACTCAGAAAAGTGAATAGTTTTCTTTCCCCCACCTCTTATCCTGTAATGTACTCCTTTTTTCCTTCTCCCTTTCTGTAGTGGGGAGGCTGTCTGGCCGAGGAGGTAAAGGCCTTTATTTACCCTTCACTATGAGAGATGGTTGGTTTTACTGTTCCTTTTGGTTCCAGATACTTACACTATGTGGCCCTTATTACCTGTGTCATATGTGGTCAGACTTACAGCTAGGTCATAAAAGACTCCTATTTAAAGGCTTAATACATGAGTTTCTCATTTTCACTCTTACTGGTGAGTGGATGACCACCCACTTGCTATGATAACATAGAACAATTGACCCTATGTGTACCGTGACCAAAACTAGGAATTCTTGTTTTCCCATGACACTGATTGAACAGCCACTGTTTAAAGTAGTCCATAATCCTCTTCTGAATGCAACCAAGAATTGCCATTGAAAATTGTGACGGCTTAATTTTTTTTTGTTTTTGCCGTGTAAATGATGACATTGAAAAAGGGGACATAAGGAAACTTCCCAAATTTTTGTGGAACCACTGGTTCATCATGGTTCCTTTATGTGAACAGTAAATGCCAAGGTACTTTATTCAGTGAGTGAATTTTTTGTGGCACAAAAGGTTCAATACAGTGGATCCTCCTTTTCTTGTAAAGCTAGAAGAAATTGTCAGTGTATTAAATGAACTCTTTAAATTATGTCCTTTGTGGTCTGAGAGACCAGCATAGAGAAGAACCAATGTATATTAGGGAGGAGAGTCTAAGATGCCAGAATATGGGGACAAACCACACTAGAAATATGGAACAATCATTAACATAAAGTGAAATGGTAACTTTCTTTTGCTGTTTATTATGAACTTTATCAATAACTGTAAATACACTACTTGCTAATTTGGAATAATTTTAAATACCTTTATTAATTGTTTTGTCACATGCAATGTCTTTCAATTCTTTTTGCCTAAATTTTGGTATGCTGCCTGTCTGACCAATGTTTTATTGAATGCAAATGGTGACTGAGTTTAATAATGTTAAATTTAGGGACTGTTGTAGATTTGACTGTTAGTACAACAAAGGACTCAAGGATCTTATCCCAGGTTGCTTTTGTGCTTTTAATTATCTCTCTCCTACATTTACTTTGACTTTCTTGTTAGTTCTGTGTGTGAGATGGGCTAAAATGCATGCTGTCTATTAAAATATATTTTTCACTGAAACATTGCAGTGTGACCTTTGAATTTATGTAATTCAAAAAGATAATTGCTTTTAGATGCTTAAGTCTGACACTGTTAGGATCAACTCTATTAATATGTTGCTCGTAGTTCCATACTGTTGAGTCTCTGTTAGTCCCAAAATATCTAATTTTGAGAGTTGTGGGGAAGTTGAGGGGTTATATTTTACTGAATCTAATCTTTTCTGATTAAAACTATTTTTAAACAACTCAGCATGATGTAAAAGTCAAGCAAACAGAAAACATGTAACTAGAATTGTTCAAAATTGTAACCTATTAAATAATGTAAAGACTGGGTTGCAAGGCAAAAATCTACCCTTGTGTAGCAGTTGGCAAAAAGATTTTGATTGAAAATCTGCAGCTAAAAATTGTTGACTCATTTATAATTAATGAGCATATTGCCCTTGTTCCATGAATAGCAACTTTTGAAAACTATCCTAATATGTCTCTGTGCATTCAATGGAACTTGATGTTGTTTGGAAATTAGTGTTTAGAGTCACCCATTTTTCTATCAGTCCAATTTGTACCAGATGTACAGTAGCAGCCATCAAGTGAAATAGAACAGACAACATTCCAAAATCCATTCCCAACAGTGCATCTGATATTCCATAGGTATTAATGAAATTTCAGTTTCCACTATCTTTATCACTGAAAACGGTGGTGAATAACCTCAAGTAGACAGATTTCAAGAGAGCCTTCTAAGTGTACATGAGAATAAGTGCAAAAATGAAAACTTTGAGTTACTGCCCCAGGGAAATTTAAACCATTTCTGACATTTCACACGTATTAAATACTGTTCTGTTTTGTTTCATTTTTTTTAACAAACTGGATGCAGGAAAAATAACCACATTATAATAAAAGGAGACATGTTTATACCACTTCAATGCATGAGTTTTTTAATTCATCATCCATTATGGAAAAAAGGCGGTAGACCTTTTGCTTTGTATGTATTCTGCATTTATGGATGTTAGATTTCTAAACATTTGAGTCTAAAGTGTCCACTGAGATTTCCTTACCAAGCTTGGTTTATTAGAGCCTAAATGATGTTTCAACATAAAAACAATGTTTAAATTGACCAGTTTATTATGGGCGGTTCTCTACTATTTTTGATTAGCTGAGACTCAGTTTAAAAAAGATACTCAACCAGATTCCTCTTTCTGTACCACACAGCTTTCTCATTCCTGCTTGAATTTGCTTAGCAAATTGGACAGAATGTGACACTATTAAAACAATTAAATACTAAAAACAAACATAAATATCAATGTTAATATTCATAATTAGCATACATCTTGTTACAAGACTTTATACATTATCATACTTATGATTATCATAGGGAAAAGAAAATGGAAATTGAAGAGAATGAGAACGGTAACTTTTTCACGTAGTGTTGTCAGTTTAAAGACTTTCAGCAGTGGTTGATGGCTCCTTACCTTTCTTTGGTTGCTCTGTGCTTCCATACAAATTGGCATTCTCTGTGTACTGAATTAATGAACAGAATACCCTTTGGTATACTTCACACACACACACACACTCAATTTATGTAACTAGGGATTTGGGGCAAGATTCTCAAAGGACTTGTGATTTTAGGTGCCTTTGTTTTTGCGTGCCCAACTTGAGACACCTTAAAAGGTAGAAGTTCAGCACTTTCCAAAAATAAGGCCTCTTTAAGGTGTGTCAGATTGGGCGCTCTAATATTTAGGCACTCCAAATCACAAGTCACTTTTGAAAATCATTGCCTTAGCATATGTGCTGGCAAAATAGGAAGGACAGTCAGTCATTCAGACACAGTCATGTAATATTAAGTGTACAGCAGATTACTGTTTAATAAGACAGGATATAGAACTGTGTGACCTGTTACTTGATTTGTCCTCTAGAGATCTATGTCTTAGAAATAGATTAACATGCAGTGAAGCAAGAGCATTAAGGCAATCAATGAAGTTTTAGAAGGCTATTGTGAGATTTGGGCTAGGAGACCAGGAATCCATTCATGGGTGGAAGACTACAATTAAAATAATGGGAGGACTAGGCAGAATACGTATAGCTGAAATAAATTACTGATGAAGGAGAGTGGTTGGGTACAGTTGGGAATTAGAAAAGCGAGTGAGCATGGACAGCAGAATGAATGAAGTCTGTTTCAAAATGGTGATACCTTCCTTAACACTTATTACCTGACTAGATGTCTCTCTCTTTGTCCTGAGTCTTGGAAGCATATCCTTCTCTGCTTTCTCTGATACCATATGAACCATTTCCTAGCTACAAAGCTAGAGAACATGCAACTGCACTGCAAAAGGACAAAAGAGGCTCACATTCTGCCTGCCTTATACCTGCTGCGGTCCAGCCTTTACTCCCTGAAAGTACCCTAGGCTCCTCTGCCAGTTGTCTTTTACCACCTGCAGTTTTCCTAATGTGTATCATTTCCCCCTCCTTCCCCATCACCCTGCAGCTTGTGCGCCTCACTGGCCATGCAGAGTAGTTAGCTCAGGTTAGGTTAGCACTGGCTGGCCTAGTGCAGTGGAGCATCCCCACATGCCAGCACCCGTGTGGCTACATCCGCCCATTTGCTGGGCTGGATTTCTAGCAGGATGTCATGTGATTCTAGCAGGATGTCACAAGGTGCATTAAACTAGGCCACTCTATGAATTAATTTGCAGTGTATTGTGGAAGAACTTGTCTGTCCTTCCTTGGTTTCTATGTGGAAGTGCCCTTATAGGTTTTACGGCTATCATACCACAGCTTTACCACAGGCGTAAACTTCTGGCCAACTGGCAGCATGGGAGAGGGATTTCCTGAATGGTATCTCTGTTCAAATACTGTGGAAGTTCAGCAGAAACGGAGGGGGCAAATGTGGAGTTAAAACACATTTCAGAAGAAGGGAGGAGTTAGACAAGAGAATACAACCCAGGTAGAGTTGTGGGATAGGACAGGGGGACTAACAGCACCCACGCTAGATCATCCTGCATTCTCTCGATGTGCCAACTTAGGCTGAAGTAAAATCCAAGCTCAAGCCTGTATCCTTAGCTATGCCAGTTAACTTGGGCTTAAATCACCCTCAAGCCTGCTTTAGAGATTTTTCTGTGTGGACAGAAGGGGATTAGAGTGACGCCTGGGCTAGTTCTTCAGTAAAGATGTACCCACCGGGGGAGGTAGGACACAATGGTAGGCTGAGCAGAAGAAGGGTTTGGGGTTTTTTGGCAGTATGGTTGGAGGGACCAGTTAAGTATCAACCCTACATCATCTTTTAGCATCCCAAAACATTTCCTGTTGCCAAGCACATTATTCATGGCACTTGCAGACAAGACTAACATATCTGCAGCCATCCTCACAGCTAAAACCTGAAGAATGTAGGTTTTTATACATTTGAAAAAAAGTATGCATTTTAAATAAAACTACTTGGACCTGAGGAGAGAGGCACAGATGGAGGGAGGGAGAAAGACTCTGAAACTAGTTTCCCTGTGTAAGCCCTGGAACTGCATCACCCTCCCACTCTGTTGCTTCTGTGCCACAGCAAGCAGCTCTGCTCTGTGTGGGTAGATTTAGATCACAGACCTTTGTGTTTTGGTAACAGGCATCCTTTCCTCTGCTCTCCTCTTCTCCCACTCCTACCAGCAGTCTGGCCCCAAATTTTGACTTCAGGTTAGTTTGTGGCTAATATTTGTGCCCAGAGGAGAAGGGTTGCGTCCGCGGTGGGGGGGGGGGGGAAGGAGGAGGGTGTGCTAGCCCCATCCTCAGTGGGCCTTGTTGGTCAGAGAGGGCCCCTCATTATACTTGAGCAGATAGGCTGAAGCTGGGTCCTCACAATGTGCTGCTGCTGTCATAGGGGCTGAGCAACCACGTGGGTTACAGGAGAGAGTAGAGCACTGTCCAGCAGAACCAGTGTCAGCACTAGATATGGACAAAAGTAGGGCCTGTGTGACATGCGGACAATTCTGGCCAAAGGGCATGTGTCCTGCACCCGAGAGATGGATAGGCCATCAAACCCTCCATCCTTTCCTTCAATATGGGCCAACCCAGTTCCTGCCATGCATACTGCTGATCCGTTAGGGCTGTCCTTTCTGGGGGAGCTAGTCCCTCTGGAGCCCCCCATTTTCCAGAATGTGATGCTGTTGGTGTGGTCATATAACAGTCACTGGACAGCTTCTTTGGAGAGTTGTGTTTTGTGTTTGAGAACCTACCAGTTCCAGCTCTTCTGCCCAGGCAACCTCCTCCTGAGGCCCCAGGGAATAAGACCACTATCTTAGACATGAATGACACTTCAGATCTGTCTTTGTCCTTCTCAGGCTCCCAATCCCATAAAAAAGAAGTCTTCAATAAGGTCTGAAACATCTACCAGGATTTTCAATGTATCCCTCTCTGCATTTCATTTTACTCCCCATCTGACTCTCTTCCGCAAGAATTTCAATTTAATGCCTTCTCACAGCATTTGATTAAGCTAACCATTAAGCTTCTCCCTAGGCCATTTCATTTTAAACCTCACCCCTCCAGGCATTTCATTTGAATCCCTCTTCTCAACATTAAAAGTCTGTGGGGGGTAGTTCCAGGAGTCTATCTCCTCTCTCCCCCAATTCTCTGTTAATAATGGAAACCTCTTCTTTTTCTGCCCTTCCCCACTGGCTTGGGAGAGGGGCAGCAATGGGGCCTCTCCTCCTGCCTCCCAGGCATGGGGTTGGAGGGAGGGTCACTGCTGGAAGTCAAAGCACGAGGTGCAATTAGAAGCAGCAGCAAGTCCCTAGCTGGTTGTAGCATACAGAAGTATTCCTAGCCCTGAAACAAGGGAAGGGGAGAGAGCATTATCTGTTCCATGTGCTAAGGCTCCAATCTATGGCCCAGAAGACAGGGGAAATGGAAAAGAGTAGCAAGCAAAAGGGACTTCCTGTTAGACTAGGGATTTTCCCTATGTACCTGTAGGAAGGTGGGAAAAACCTTCTCTACAAGGAAAACCTTTAGCTTTGGCGGGTCTACATGAGGTGTCAGGGAATGTTCTTATAGGCAGAGGGCACAGAGGAGGGTAGGGGTTGGAGGCACTGGACACAAGATAGCGCAAGTGGGTGGGAACATTTCATTTACGGACAGAAATATTCCATAACTTTGAAGCATGAGGTATGGGCCACTATCAGAGATATGATATTGGACTAGAGAAAATACTAGTCCTCTCCAGTGGGACTGTTCCTCCACAGAGAGTAATACAGAGGAAATGATGATAGAAGTGAGAAATAGAGAAAATGGTATGGAAATGGAGAGAGTGAGAGTAAGAAAGAGAGAAGAAAGATGTGAAATCAGGAATAAAGTAAGAAAAGATAAACTCTCAGGTTAATGAATTTTACTTACTTTATTACCGTTTCTTTTTTAAATGTGGTTCCCTGACATACACACTCTGTCTCTACAAGCTTGGGGAGAAAAGAATGCATGGATATTCTCTGCATTTATACTAATACTTCTGGCTATTCTTGATTCTGTAGTTAAATAATTTGAGAGGAGGTTGCTGCGGTCTTGAAAATTCCCTCTTTCATTTTTATCAGAGTCATTTAAGTGAGGAGTGTCCCTGAAAGTGTGAGTGGGAGGGTTTAAGCCTCCCAAAAACCCCCAGGCCAACTTTGAGCGCAAGAGTCTGAAGTGACTTCAGAGACCCTTTAGTATTATTTGCACCACTTCTAGCATTGCTTCAGATCCATGATTTCCCATTAATCAACTTTATCCCTATCGCTAGAAGACATAGAGTATAAGTATTTTATTGGCTCAAGCATGTCTGTTACGAACTTTAGAAGAATGACTTTCCAGTTATCTACATCACATTCTTGTTGCAGATTTTCCACCATCAGATTGTTGAAATAAGAATTAAAGAATGATGCTGAAGTTCCTACTCCAGGATGCTACTGATTACTTTCCCTTTTGTACATTGTCTAAATCAAATCCACAGCATCACTGGTAACAAAACCATTATCTCAGATATACCATTTAACAGCAGCAACAAAAATCAAAGGTGATAACTGTTGTGGCAGACATACCTTATACATAGGGCTGAATTGGGAAACAAAAGGTGGCAATACAGCTCCAAGAATTAGACCCCCTGGCCTGACAAAGGAAGTTAGTGGTTTTTATGGCCCTCTAATAGCTTAAAGTTGCCCACCCCTGATATGAATGTTCAGAATATGATCATGCATATTCCTTGGGCTCCAATGGGCTTCCCCTAGGGAGCTCAACTGGACATCCAAGTTAATACTTGAGTTGAATGGGGCAGTTTATATCTCTCGGAGCTATTGTTCCAGGATTTCTGCAGACTCAAATAGATGTCTCTGTATTCCTTACACTTGGCGCACATTTCTGAGGTTACGGCTACACTTACAGCGCTACAGCAGCACAGCTGCTATTACCTCCCTGAGAGGCAGTAGCTAGGTTGATGGAAGAATTCTACTATCAACCTAGTGCGGTCTATACAGTAGGTTGACATAGCTACGTCTCTCACGGGGGGTGGATTTTTCACATCCCTGAGATAGATGTAGCTATCCTGATGTAAGTGTTCAGTGTACACCATCCCTGAGGTTTTCTTCACAACCACAGACTTTCTTAAAAAAAAAAAAAAAAAAGAGAGAGAGAGAGAGAGGGAGAAATAGAACTGAGATTCTGGAGAACAAGAGGGCAGCTTCAGAGAGGTGCCAGTTTGCCACCGCTGCATATTAGCCCAAGCTGTGTCCTGACTGTACACACAGAGAGTAAACCGGAGTGAATGTAACTGTTCCAGTCTTGTCCTGTTCTGAGACAGATAAAGCCTGTTGCTAAAAGTGGACTCAGAGGAGTTTTTACATGTTAGTTTTGTCTGTATACAGTGTCGATCACAGGATATTAGAGAGACGAGGTGGATGAAGTAATATATTTTATTAGACCAACTTCTGTTGGTGAGAAAGACACAGTTCTTCAGGTCTGGGAAAGGTACTCCCAGCATCACAGCAAAATGCAAGGAAACCTGCACAAAAGATGAGCCTGGGAGCTTACCTGCATTACTCTGTTAGACAGTTACCAGAGACACTGCATTTACAACAATCTAACCATGGGCAGCAGGTATCATAGGCAGGGGGCGGCTGTGCCTCTCCAAGCAGCCTGGCGTGGCCCCACCCACGCTCCACTAGGCCCTCTCCTGCCTGCTGCTCCCTTCTGTGGCTCCGGCCATGCCACCCGCCTGCCCGGGGCTGGAGCCAGGGCCGCTCTGGCCACACTGCCCACCTGCCCAGGGCTGGGCCTGGGGCTGCTCTGGCCATGCTGCTCACCCACCCAGCACTGGGGCTGGGGATGCATGGGGGGCAGCAGCTGAGGAGGGCGGTGTGCTCCAGGCTCCAGTGGGAGAGCAGAAGAGGCGGGGCTTCTGGCACAGGGGGAGAGGCACGGGGCTAGCCTTCCCCAAGGGCGCGTTAATCTAACCCACTAACCCCCTCTTTTTTGTCCTATCACTACAGAGGTGTTAACAGACCACCCTACCTTCAATGGTCCATTAGGATTGTGCTAACTACTTACCCTAAACAATCTGTTCCACCTTGTATTTTGTTGTGACATTGTTAGTACCTTTCCAAGACCCGAAGAAGAGCTTTCTTAACTCAAAAACTTGTCCATCTCTCCAACAGAAGTTGGTCCAATAAAAGATATTACCTCAGCCAGCTTCTTTCTCTAGTTTTGTCTGTTACTTTCAGATCTCACTAGTCTTGCTACTCTCAGCTGATTATTGTTCACTGAGTAATCATTTGAGGCACAAATTGCCAGGAATGTAATGAAGGCAACACGTATAGTACTTTACAAAAATGAGTTAATTAAAGCCTAGAGATGGTTGAAATTTTTTTGAGAGAACAATTTTCCATCAGAAAATGGAGTTGCACTGAAATCAAAATGTTTTGCAAGAACATGTTAACTTTAATAACATTTCTGATGTGCAAAAAAGAATCATTTTGACGTCTGGTCATTCCGATTTCCTGTTTTGTTTTGATGTTGACACATTTCATTTTGATAAGATAACATGTCATTTCATTTAGTTTCCACTTTATTGTATTATAATAATTTTAATATTACATTTAATTTTAATATTATATTTTATTGTATTACCTTATCAAAATGAAACATTGTGATATTATCAAAACAAAATGATTCAACGTTACCAAAATGAA
This sequence comes from Lepidochelys kempii, assembly GCF_965140285.1. Taxonomy (NCBI): domain Eukaryota; kingdom Metazoa; phylum Chordata; order Testudines; family Cheloniidae; genus Lepidochelys; species Lepidochelys kempii. The sequence continues at coordinate 301,921,308 of NC_136380.1, read as the reverse complement.
ATGTTTTGATGTTTCTGAATCAACATTTTTTAGCATTTCCATTCCATGAGAAATTTTGACTTTTCATTCCAACTGTGGAACAAAAACAAATTTTGAAATATCAGAATTTTCAGTGGAATGGATATGTGATTTCCTGACTAGCTCTACTGGAGCCCAGTTGGAGAATTGGAATGAGGTCCCAACAGATGCTAGCCAGATAAGTATGTCTGAACAGGATCTCACCTACAACTGCATATGATTCTTGACACATGGGGAAAAAAAACATTTGTTTGGGGAGTTATTGAGCAAACACTACTGAGGCAGAGACAGGGTAAAGAGATGAAAGGGAAAGAGAGAGGAGCACAGAGATTAGAGTTAGGATAGATAGCAAATGGGCTGATTGTACAGAAACTTGTATCAGAGCCCACAACAAAATTGATGGGACCCTGGAACTGTCTTATGAAACTGGGCCTTCAAAAGCCTTTTGCCTTTTCAAACAATTAGAGGTATTTTATTAGTAATTGTATTAGCATTTATGTAGCAGTTTTCATCTTCAAAGCACTTTGTGAGCATTTGTGAACAGACTCCTGTGTGGAAGATAAATACTACTTTCCCAATTTTAGAAACTTCTTATCTTAGACTCAGAGAAATTATAGATGGAAAAGATCTATTAGATTATCTTGTCCATCCTCCTGGCAGTGCAAAATTATTTTCTAATGAAGTTTATTTTTTAGTGTTTTGTCCAGCTTAGGTCAACTTACTGCGGTGTCTACACCGCACTGGGCCGATGGGAGACACTCTCCCGTTGGCTTACCTTTCGCTTCTCATTCCGCTGGAGTACCAGAGTCGATGGGAGAGCGATCTGCGGTTGATTTAGCGGGTTTTCACTAGATCCACTAAATCAACCCCCAGTGCATCACTTGCCGAATGTCGATCCCCTGTAAGTGTAGACATGCCCTCAGGCATGAGTTTGAATCTGGAATTTACATATATTTTCTTTGAAGATTTCATTAGCACCCCTAGATACATAACATATCCACTCAGCCCATTTTCCAAGATGTTGCCCGAGTAGGTTTGTACTCACTTTGAAAATGCCGTTCACGTCCAAATTCTTGCTTGGGAGCTGGAAAATTGATTTGCACACCTAAATGTGTTTTTTTTTTTTTTTTTTAGTCATTCAGTGGACACAGCTTTTGAATATCTAGCTCATTCTGCTTAGTGTATACAGTCTGTCTCTTTTGGTGCATGTATGTCTGCTACCCATTTTCCAGATAGAGTATACAGAATGCTGTATAGTTTGATCCTAGCTTTTAGGTCCAACACAATTGGGATTACTTTCTATTTCTGTTATTGATATTTCCCTATTTAAACAATTTATTTTTATGGTGTTTATAATCCCTCATTTTAATAGGATAAAATTTTGGATGTGTATACTTTTGTTTATTTTTAATTGATACTAGTGAGATTTCTGCATAGAAAGACATTGTATTGCAGAATCACTCTGGCAGGTACAGCTAGGGAAAAGTCGTGTCATATGAGTAAGGGAAAACTTTTTTCCCCCCTCCCTCAGACAAGACTAATCTTTCTAAACATAAAAAATAACAATGATCAAATTTACAATGAAATAAGATATAACAGGAAGTGTTGGAAGCCATATACATTCTCGTTAGGGGAGGCAGAGAAAAAAGTATTTTGTTGTCATCATACTAGAGCCTGAAAAATAGATCACACACTTGAAGAACTCACTGAAAAAAGACAATTCCAAGCAAGCTACTCTGAAAAATAAGGAAATGATATAGCTAACACCAAGTAGCTCAGTGTTCAGTGTTCTTAGCTGCTGGCCAGACATTTAATTTAGCGTAAAAAATGGTGTGAAACTGTGCTTTAGAACATAAATCCAGTATCATTGTTTGTTTTGACACACTGACAACCAACCACTTTAGGTAACTTCAACTGGTACTAATAGAAAAAAATTATCTCATCAGTAGACACACCACCAAAAGCTGACATTTAGGAATGTCCTATAAATAAAACCTAATGATACATGTATGCAGCTTGACATATTGAGGCTAGTCTATGGTAGCAGTTTGTGTGTGCAAGCATTTGGATAGGGGAAGACATCCTTTTATTTCAGAGGATAAGTCTTCATAACAGGTTTCTTTTAGGACAGTTCAAGAACACCAGCACCTTAGGTATGACAATATCTGGGGTATTAGTATACTGGAACTTTTCTAGATAAAAATAAAAGATGCTCATAAACATACAATCCCCCAACTTGTTTGAAACAATACTACATCAGTGCACACTACCAAGATCTGCATAGGGGAGTTAGAGCACAACATACTTGTGTGGTCTACAAATCACACCCCCATTGTGTGGTCTCCAGGGTCATGCAGACAAGTCCAAAGATTCATGGGAAGTCTGTGAGCTGTATGAAATGCTGTACGTTTGACACCCCTGACTTATATGAATCAAGTCATGGAAGAGCATCTGGACAAGCAAGCACCATAAACAACATCTCAAAGTCATTTTGATTTGGGTTACTTATATGCTTGTATGTAAACCTAAACTTTCTGGGAGATTTTCCATTGACTTCAGTGGACTATGGATCAGGCCATTTTGGCACTCTTTGTCAGTGGTCTTGTAGCAAGTATTGAAGTATCTATGCAGCAGATAATGAAAACATTAAGAAAAGCTCTATGAAGATATCTCTCTCCTCCATTTATTAAGTGATAGTGCAGTTTTACTTATAAATGTTGGGCAAATTTCTGTCTGGCCAGTCCAGGAAGCATTTCACTTTTTCATTAAAAAAGGAGCTTATATGTAAGAGACTGTGTAATCTTTTTGTAGTAGTAATTGATGTAGTGGCTTAACACAGCACAAGGATGGTGTTTAAAGCCTTCTGCCTTTAAGACCTGTAATTCAGCGTCTGCTATATGGAAACCAGAACAGTGGTGAAATCTGTTTTTTTGTAATTGGTTGATGGGATGCAGAGGAAGGGAAAACCAAACATTTTTTGGGCACTACTAAGTGAGCATGCCAAGTTTTAGTATGTGACTCCATATTGGGGACGCTGCAGTCTGAAAGTAGAAACAAGGCAGGTTGTTGGGCTTTCAATGAATTTGGCTACATTTATTTAAATGAAGAAAAAAGTAAGCCAAAAGATAAACACATTTTGGAGAGAAATTGAATTCTCCTTTATGGCCTTCCTTGTGCTGATCTCCACTGTCAAAATCTTGTGCCTTGCCACATACCCATACAATCCAAAGTAATAAGAGAGCTGGGATCCAAAGAGACAAAACATTTCATTTAACCAGTAATTCCAATAAAAGGACTTGACCATATCAGGAAAAAAAATCCTTAGGACTGTTGTATTAGAGTCTTAAAAATCCCAAATCCTCTCAGACTTTATTGCTTATGTTACTGGAATGTTTGTATATTCAAAGGATAGAACTTGCCTTTATTTATCTCGTCTGTGCCTTTAGTGGAGTTGCATAGAAGTAAATGAAGGTGGTATTTAGTCCCTAGTCTTTATTAATGTTTACTGTTACTAAATTACATGAAAGACAGATTTAGAAAGGTGAGTACTGTAAATGATTACTTTTATATATTATTGGTGCCCATGGAGAGTCTCATTAACACTCACAGCTTGGAAAATTCCTTCAACTATCCTACTGTGCTCTGGAAAACACGAGTACTGTGCAGACTTTATTTTTTATGCTTCTGTGTTTTGTATTAGTGACTTACAAGGCATTATTGCAGCCTCTTTAAGGCAAGTAGGATGTCATATGGAAAAGAAATTGAACATAGGCTGCAACTGTTTCCTTTTATTCTTTTTATGAAACAGTTTGCATATTTTTAGTATAAATAAGAGAGATTGGTGAGATGAAATGTTTATATCAGCCTTACTAGTTTATATGTCCTTGAAACCTCTTTGGTGATGTCTCTTCTTCAACAGTTGCTATATTAGCAAGTCTGAATCGTGCATACTCCAGCCGGAAATTCTACTGATGCTGGACTAGTGTAAGAAGTAATCAATAATATGGAGGCAGTGATAAAAAGCCCTCAATGCTGTCTTCTCAAGTTAGTTTGTAAAATTATATTTGTGAATAGAACATGCTTTTTGTTTTCTCCTTTTTGGCATACTCTACACTAAATGACATTTGTAAGTAGTGTGTGTTTTTTTCTAGTTTTTCTACAGTTTTGTATTTAATCTCTTCCACCTTACTTTAAAGATATGCAGACTAAGTATCTTTACAGTAATAAAGTGAAAATGTTTGTGATACTTCTTGTAAACAGTGACAAGCAGCCATAAATCCATGCCCCAGGTCAAAGTCTGGCTGAGCTTTTATCTTCCTGCAGGCTCAGAGCAGTATTGCCAACCGCAAACATTCAGAAATCATGAGGAATATCCCTGAAGACCGTGAGAATAGCTTAAAAATTGTAATTAAAAATAATAAATGTGGGTTATTTTTATTTGCCTCCTGGTTTTTGAGCCTTTAGGCTGGTGGGGTACTGAGTGGTAGAAAGTGGCCCAGGGATGCAGCCATAAGTCACTTGTGTCGTGTGCCCCCCCCCCCCCCCCCGGCGCTGTTCCTCAAAAGTTCTTGTCAACTGCTGGAAATGGCCCATCTTGATTATCACTACAAAAGGTCCTCCCTCCGGCCCCTCCCCCCCCCACTCTCCTTCTGGTAATAGCTCACCTTACCTGATCACTCTCCTTACAGTGTATATTGTTTCATGTTCTCTGTGTATATAAATCTCCCCAGTGTATTTTCCACTGAATGCATCTGATGAAGTGAGCTGTAGCTCGCGAAAGCTTATGCTCAAATAAATTTGTTAGTCACTAAGGTGCCACAAGTACTCCTTTTCTTTTTTCTGGGTATTGGACATCATTGCTTCTCACAGGGCCCGGGAAAGGAGACCAGTGGATAGGGAGGGCCTAGGCTCCCCTACCAATCACCTTGTTATGGAGGACACAAAAACGTGTTCTTCCAACCCCCCACTCCCACCCCTTGGGGAAATCTGGAAAGGATAGAGACTTTGCAAACTGCATGCTGGGACTGAACAACAACAGGGGTCACTAAGCAGACTGAAGGTCCTCCCCCACCCCCGGGCAGCTGAACTGCTCAACTTCAGCTGCATAGGTAGCTCCTGTGGCAATAGAGGCTGGGCTGGATTTCAGGTGTTTTTGAGTTTGTTCTTGATGAGGATCATGAACAGTGTTCTGTGTATTCATTTATAAACCGGACATCTGAATAAATTATCCCTGCTCAGACAGGCTGTTATTTAATCACATGCAATACTTTCTGGTATAGAACAACACAGTGGCTAGGAGTCCTTAATATTATGACTAGAATATACTTTCATGAGATTGCCTTCATTGGCCATAGATAATTATAAGGATGGAAAGTGTGTTCATAGGCAGACTGTTTTGCTCTTAGGCAAAATGTCAAAAATAATTATTGGTATGCAATACACTCTCCAGAATTAAAATGTATAGACATACTACATATGTAGTAAATTCTCCCTGTTCACAGTACATCACACAGTGTTTTTATAGTGTTTTATATTGTGCCTGAGTTTAAAAGAACACTTGGAAATATTAGAAATAAAACATATTTAAAATAAAATCTCCATGTTATGATTTACGCAGGGTGGATTTTTTTCAGCTTGGAAAAATGAAAATAATCTACCAGTTTTACTTTTATTTATACTAAATTTCTACTCCATGGTACTTTCTGTCTCTCACGTGGTAGCATATGTGAGAAAGTGGGGATTTTTTGTAATATTTTTAAAAATCCTATGTGTGCCTCAGTTTCCCCCTATATTTTGTATTCCCCAGTAGGGGAAAAAAGGATTGTTTGCTCCCAGTGCAGGCTAAGAGATGTATGTGTCATCTAGCTCTCCAAGTGGACTGAATGGATCATTAGCCACGGCCAACCCATATCAATGGAAAGTCCAATCAATGGAAAGTCCAATTGACATCTAGCAACCAACAACCCAGATGGAGGAAAATTTCCCCACCTTTTAGCAGGGAAATGGAGCAGAGGCCCTAGCCTGAAAACAAAGTGTGAGAATAAGAGCTGGCTTCTGAAAGACACTGGGGGCTCGCTGGCCTGGGAACTGACTAAGGAAGGAAGTCAGTGAGAGAGACAGACAGCCTGAAAATGCAGTTCACAGCAGCTTCGCTAATGGACTGCTCTGGAATGACCAAAATGGCCTATGTTTTAACCTTAATTTCTCTATGCTAATTTAAGGACTTCCTGTGCTGTGTTCCAGTTTACAAGTAACCCCTACTGTTTTGAAAATGTGGTTTGTGTTGCAGTAAATACTTGATGAGGTGCATTAAACCCCAAGTACAAATAGACTCTATTAGGAGTCTGTCTCAGTTGAGCTCACTGAGCAGAGCTCACGGTGTAAAGCAGGAGTGCTGAAGTCCCCAAGGTTCAGTGTCAAGAGGTAATGAGTCTGTGTAGTCTACCCTGAAGGAGGAGTGAGATCCCCTGGGGGTCTGTCACATCAAAAGGGGTTTCTCTAAGAGACTACTCCATGTTGGGGTTGTAGCACCAATATTGTGGATACATGACAGCATAACAATGCAATCCTTGGATGACAAACACTGCAGGGGAATGGTAATTTGTTTTAAAAATGGTCTCCACTGAAACATAAGGAGAAACTATAATGGTACCATAGCTTTTCTAAAGCTTGTTTTAAAAACTTAAATTTGGGGCCAAATTTGACCCTCTCACTGTCTCTGCATTAATGCTCAGTCTATTTCATAAACGTATTTCCTCTATGGAAATTGTGCAAGCAATTAAAAACAACCTATGAAAAGTCTCTTTGGAAAATACTCCTGGGATAGAAAGTGGCTGGCACTGGGCAGGGCGGAAGAAAGAACACTCTCTTCTCCCCTCCTCCCCATTCAGAGGGGCAAGGCACAATCCCAATCCATGTATGCCCAAAGTTCATGGACTTGGGGCTAGGCTCCTCAAAGGCATTGGGAGGTGTAGCACAGGGACAGGACCTTAGTTTTAGTGCCCATCCCCTGATAGCCAGGGAATTGCATATTGCACACTTTTATAGGGCATTGCAGCTTCTGTTCTGCAATAACACTCCTACAAGGACCCAGAGGCTTTCCATTTGGGTCAGTGAGAATGATTCAAGGAGTCCTGCTACTGCTTGTTAGTCCACACAGCCAGTAGATTAATGGGAAGTGAGTTTAGTCTGACTATTATATGTTTTTAGCATGTTTTAATCAAGAGACGTTAATATTAACCTTATGACAGACCAGTGTATTTCTTAAGAATATCACTTCGGTTCTGTGATGAAATCACCTCTTAATGGTCTGTTTGTTAAGCTAAATAGATTGAGCCCCTTGAGTCTATCATCATAAGGCATGCTTTCTAATCCTTTAGTCATTCTTGTGTCTCTTCTCTGAACCCCAGTTTATCAGCATCCTTCTTGATGGTTCCCCGTGTAGAGTTTTTAATAATTTTTATGTGTTCTCTGTTGGTTTTCTGTCGTTCTAGTTCTTAATCAAAAAGTTGTACTTTACCAACTCAAATGCCTTACAGAAATCTAAGTATATTGCATTAACTTTTATCAATCACATTTGTAATCTTATTAAAACAAGATATCTGTTTTCCATAAACCCATGTTGATCGGCATTAATTATATTATCCTCCTTTAATTCTTTATTAATCAAAGCCATAGCCACAGGCTATAGCTAAACAACCTGGAAACTGTTTCTTCTCCTACACATCCATCTGATCATAGGATCAATATGATTCAAAATCTCTTTATAAAATAAATATATACTAGCTATACACTAAAAAAATACTATTGGTATAAACACAATCAGATTTCTAAACTAGACAGATGTTTAAGTTAGCACAGAAACTTTTCTCCATCATAAATTCTTATTAAATTGATGTTGTTGTTACTTTTGTTCTCACAGCTTTTACAGTAATATTGTAGATACAGGACAGATGTCATCAGATCAACCAGATTTTTAAAATGTTTACAGATAAAACTTCCATTTTAATGGAGATATTTAATGGAAACTCTTTTTTTTTGCTGTTAGACACTAATTTAATATAATTTTAAATATATTCTATAACTAACTATAAATTGGCAATGTTTATATATCAATAATGTGAACATGCTTCGGCTACATAGTTCCTTGCCCACCAATCCTTTTTTTATCATTACAAACCTATAATTATTATTTGAACATACATTGGTTTAATCATTAGATAAAAGGAAAATATTTGAAGGATAGACAATAGGGGTAGAAAACCGTAAGAGAAGTTGTTCTGTCTATTTTCATGTGTTATTTGTTTCATCTGTTTATTTTTATATTATCCAAAAACAATTTTCATATTGCTTGATATTTTTCTGTATTATCTTGAAACTTGTACAGTAGTTGTTTGTATGAGGTTGTTCACATGTTCTGCTAGTCTTATGATTCATTCTTCTTTGCTGTTACTGCACCTCTTCATGATATTAATGTTATTTAGAGGGGAGTTTTTTGGAAGCTGATTCTTATCCACTGTATATTCTCTACCATTCTCTATATTCTCTCTTTAGGTTTATTATAGTCCCAAGTGTACAAATTGTATTATTACTGTTATTTCTGACTGTAACTTATTTTGTAACAAAATAGAGAGGGCATGCCACAATGTTTGTTCGGCATCTTTTGCCAGAAATCATGTATTGTAGGAAATGTTTGTAGAGGTTTGTGAAACATTTGCAATGAAACTCTCAAATCAAGTAAATCTTTCAAGTTTCTTTTGAGACCTAAACATAGCCAAACGTTTGGGTGTTCAGAAGCCACACCCATATCTAAATTTCCCCAGTGACCACTATCTTAAAAATGGGGCAACTGAAAACTGTTGATTGAAATCTTGATACTGAGCTGAATTTTGTGACTTGAACTCATATCTGCTGTTAGATTAACCTGGGCTCAATTTTAAGCAAAACTGAGCAAATGTATATTTCTGATCAAACTTTGATCATCAAAGCCAAATGTGGTGTACATGGTTTTAAACAGGAAGTGAATTTCAGTCCAAAGTCTTGAGAGAATTTTTTATCTGCTTTCAAGTTTCTGAATCTGATTACTCATTACAAAACAAATGGGGTGGATGCCTATGCTAAGTTACCTCAGGTAACCACAGGTAAAGCTAGATAACTGAGCAAATCTAAGTCGTACGCTCAACTCAGTGGCATTTATCTGTCTGTCTGTTGTGTGATAAGTTTCAAAAATTGCATACAATCCACTCCAAAATTTCAGTGTATGTTCTAGGTACTGATGGGCAAAACTCTATTGATATTGGCAAAAAACAGAAAGCTTCAAAAGCTAAAGTGAGGACCACACTGTGCTCTTTGGCATTCTCTGTTAGTGTCTACACATATCAGACTAGAGCTTACTGGAAGGTTACATACACACTTTGTTGCTCATGTAGGCTGAGCTCTGTTATCTAACATTTCTAAGTGCAAATGGAAGCCTGGCTAGGGACCTGGTTGGTGGAGACCGGATTGGCTGGAATGGGGGGAAGTGGTCTGGCTGTTGGGAGGGCTGGTTGAAGTGGGGATATGAGGTGCAGCTGGGTACACAGCTCAATGTACATGAGCAAAGGAGGGTGTGACCCTTCGGTTATATCTTCACAAGTAGCTGGTGGCTGTCTGAATATATATGAATAAGAAATAACATGACATCAAAAATAGCAGAACACTGAACTTTATTTATTTATATGGAAAAATATTTATGAATCACTTTCTGTATTATTTGCCCAACTCTGTATGTGTGTTAGTATGTGTATTAACACACAAAAAGTGTCACAGTGCTTATATAACAGTGGTGAGTGCCTTATAAAACACATAGATTATATTTTCGTTATGGTTGCTAATAGATTTGTATATCAGGGAATATTGCAGTTTTTTAAAAAAAATCCTTGTGACCCTTTTTCTCATTTATACTGAGGCCCCTTTACACTGCTCTGGTGGTGTAAAGGGGCCTTATAGTGGGCATAAATTACATTTACAAGACTACAGGCCTTGATAAGTCTTTGATTGACATAGGAGATGAGATATTTGACAATGCTCAGGACTTGAGCAGCAAAAGCAGGGAAGTTCTTGTAACTGCACACAGTGGCTATGGTCTCCCCCCTGCCTCCTTTCACTGCTACAAAGACAGGTTTCCTTAGAAGATCCTGTTTAAGTTAAAGGTTTAATAAAGTTGTGTAATCTTGGTCAGAAGACTGTAATTCTTAACTCCATGTTCATTGACCCTCTTCCATTCACAATATTGTCTTATATGAGTTCGTTCAAATTTGGTGTGGTAGTATTTTTCAGTCCTAGAAATTCTCATTCCCAGCCAGACACATTCAGAAGGACGATAGAATGGTCCTGCTTTAGGATGTGGTATTTTGGGGCTAAAAAAATGAATTAGGAGATGGAGTATCCTTATTTTTATGCATTTTCTAATTATAGGATCTGCAATTCACCCTTGTAGTACCTGCTGCAAGAGCAAATGGCTCCTTTTAAAAACAGAAAAACAGGTGTGCAGAGGAAAATAAGATGGCAACTTATCAGGTCATGTGTGCCTTTTAGTGTACTTCTGCTTAAGAAGTTTTGTTAGGAATAGAACCTTCTGAAGAGAGAGTTTGAAATCCCACAATTATCTTTCCATTCCATGGCTTGGATTTTTAGCTGCTGGCTGCTTACTCATGTGGAAGCAAGCACATTTTACATTTAAAAGCACTTTAGCTTTTGCTTGGATAAAGTTTCTCTTGCAACTGGCAAAGTCAGACCAACCCCAAAGCTTTAGAAATAAATGTACATTTGCTGTATTTTGGATAGACAGAATATGTAATTTATAAGTAAAAAGCATTTTTTCTAAATTTCCACAAATTAAAAATAATTTCACTTAAATCATCACTGTGGGTAGCATTGAAAGTCTTTTTAAAATCACATGCCTAGTAAAGACTCAAGTTACAAAATGTGGATGCTGACTTGGGTTTTGAACCCTTCCAACTTTTGGCAGTTTTCAGAGCTGGAGCTGTAGGCCTAAAACTTGTAAATATTCATGCACATGCATAAAATTAAGCATTTGAATAGTTCTTTACTCACTTCAGTGAGGCTACTCACATTCCTTAAAGTTAAGCTCCTCTAAGTGTTTGGAAGATTAGCGTTTTATTTTGGACTGTTGTAAAGGTCACTTGCAGATTTTTGATCTTGGTTTTGGTCTGTAACACCTTAAACATTTTTCAAAATTTGAAATATTTTTTTCCAAATAATTATTTATTTAAATAACCTCTGCATGCAAAATGTTTTTTCCCTGTGAAAGGTGACCCTCACTGGCAGTGCTGGCCCGTGGTCAAGCAGGGGTGTGGCTGGTGGTCCCCCTATCGTCTACAATTCCACCTATTGGCGTCAGTTTCTTCTTTTGCGGCTCACCCCTTCAGTCAGGTCACACATTCTAGTTCAGGGGTTCTCACAACAAAATTTTTGGTGGCCTCAGAGTGTGGCCACCAACATGCTGGTGGTCGCGCTGATAAGTTTTCCTAAAATACTTAATTAACTTTAGGAAAAACCAATAAATATGCACATATACATGTCTGAATCATAATTTATTTATGTAGGGTTTTTTTCAGACTCCGTAATAATCATAATTTACAGTTGTTGCTATTCTTCACTGGACCTAAACAGAATAGAAACACAAATAAGGTGCTTTGCATGTTCTTATCTTTTTGTTGTTGTTGCTTCTTTTGCTTTTTTGATTGCGCTTTTTTTCTTCTAAGACTTGCTAGCTGGTAAGTCTTCTGCTGTGTAAAGTGATATTTGTATGTTTGTTAACAGCCCTGGCAAGCCCTGAGACAAATTAAGCCCTGGATGGGGAGGTGGCAAGGGAGGCAGTGTGGCCCAGGGACAATGACAGGGCTGATGAGCCTGGGGCCAGAGCCTGAAACCAGAGCCTGCCACCACATGGATGGAGCCCACAGCCCTGTGGCCAAAGCCTGCCTCGCCTACCCCAGGGAAAGTGGGGAATTCACCAGCTGCCTGCACCTCCAGCGTTTGTGTTTCTGGAGGGGGGCAGGGCCCAACCACTGCTGGCGGCCTTGGAAGAGGGGCCACTGCTTTGAGGTCCCTCCCACACTCACAGCCCCAGAGGCTATGGCCGCAAGAAAAGCCCTGGTGGCTGCGTGCGGCCTTGGTGGCCGCATTTGAGAAACACTGTGGTTCACTTTTTTTATGATATACATAGAAGAAGTTCAATAACACAGAAGTCTTTTCATGCCTGCAGGAGCTTCGGGACTTTCTCCTTAACTCTGGGACCTGGGGTCTGGACCCTTGTGTAGTCAGAGTCATCTCCAGCTAGATTCCCCACTGATATGTAGACTCCTATTGTCCTACTTTCAGGAGTTAATAGGGGAGCTTGGGCTCACCCTCTCCACTGGGCTCTGATCCAGGGCCAATTGTGGACAGCTAAGTTCTGCACATTGGAGTGCTAAATAGATGCCTCCCTGGATCACTTCTTACCTGAGGTCCCCGCCGTCCCTCTTTTTTTCCTCTGATGGGATAAATTAAAGAACTGAATTGAAAATAAAGTTTCTTCTGACCTTCCCAAGCAAACAATCACCAATCACTTTTGCAGGTGTGCTCATGTCAGTGTGGTCAGGTCTTAGGCAAGTAGAGACCCTGGGCCGTTATTTCCTAAAGCTCAGAGCAAAGGTCTGTTCCCTTCCACAGCTTGCCTTCTTCTGAGCTGCTCTGCTTCCCTTTTAAGGTCCACCTTCAGCTTGTGCTGGGGTGGTTGGGAAGGGCACCATGAACCCAGAGCTGCTCTTTACCCTTGTTCTCCAGTGTGGGGTTTGTACACCCTATCGCGTCCCCCCCTCAAAGCCCATTATTTCAGATGAAAAAAATTGCATTCTGAGACCCCACCTCTCTTCCTCAAACCAGATTTCCCTCCATCTGCTGCATATTTCTAGAAGTGCTATTAGCTCCTCTTGAGGTTCAAACATGCCCTCTAGAATGCATCAGCAATTGCTGTGTATTTGATAAAATCAGCTATTGTGCATATGTGCCAATATGTTCAATTGCATGGCTGATTTCTCAATCAACAGTATATAGCAATGAGCACTGCCTTTTGGCAAGCAGGAGTAGTGAGCAAATTTGTCTTTATTCTTGTTTTTTTTTTTGTACATTCAGCATGGAAATGATGATGATGTAGGCTACAGAGAATCTTTAGATATTAGCACCCAAAACATGCAATGCACTTTACAAACAGAGCCTGTTTTAGTCTTTGGAACCTGGAGGGAAATGTGAATATAGATATAAATATTCAATACAAAGTGTCTCTGTTTTAGCTCAATTTCTTTACAATCCCAAATATTATGTAGGAGCTTCATATGGTACCACCTTTTTAAGACCAGGGCTGTCTAAATTATTGTATAGTATTGAATTCATCTGCTTTGTGACCAAATATAGTTGCTTGAATGAATTATAGTTATTTTGTGTTTTTAGTGCATCTTACATCTTTCTGTTTATTAACTAAAATAAATTGAGAATACTGGACTGTCATTTAAAGTTGTAATGATTGTAAATAACCATAAACTCCACTTTAACACGTACCTCATGTTTCTAAGGAAGGTCATTACTCAGGTTATTGATTAGGTGAGTGTGTTTAACTATTTGCTATTAGGAGGCTCCTGTGTCACCTAAATTCTGTCAAGTCAAGTGGCATGAGCTAGACAGTGGCAATGAATCTTACTGACTGTTGTGCCATTCAGTGGCTACGTGAAAATCATCTGTTATGCTGTCTGAAGAAGGGTTTCTCTTCACACAGGCCTTATCATCTGTCCAGAGAACAAATGATAGTTTTAGCTTGGTCAATACAGTATAATTTCCACTGGGCCTTTGATCTAAGAAATTTGTTTTCAGTTACAAAGTTTATATTTTTGATCAGGGAAATGCAAGGAAATGAAAGGGAAGAAAAAAGAGTTAATGAGTGAGCGAGATGGCATCGTAGATATAATGTACGGGTAGTATACTTCTGGAGACCTGGGTTCCAAAGGGGATTAAGTCACAGGTAAAATGAGTTTGGTCTCAGTTTAGTCTCAGGTGAACATTCATCCTTGTCAAAAAGCTGCTACATGTGTTGGTATGATTTTAAGTCTCTCTTCAGAAGAAGCTCAGAACGGGGAAATGATAAGCAGTTGTATTGCACACTAAGGCCCAGAGCCTGCAAACACTTGTGTGATGCTTCACTTTCTTGCCATGAGCAACCCCTTTGATTTCAAGGGGGCTATTCATGGTAATAAAGTTAATAATGGGCATAAGTGTTCACAGGATTGGGGCCCAAAACTAAGATCCAGAGTTGGAACATTTTGAAGAAGTGGTACAGTTTTCCTTCACTATGCCTGACTCTGGTAATTACCATCAATCTCACCACCATTAGCACCTTCAAAACAAAATTAAACTACCCTCGAAAAGTCTGACATAAAAACAACTGAAGCAAAGTTAGTAATCTGAGATCACATTTTCTTCATTACACATTTTTATTGCCTCTGGATGAGGTGCTTTATTTTGCTTTTATTTTCTACTATTTCAATATGTTATAATGGTTCTTTTTATTAACCTTTCGACTCATTATATGTATTTTCAATTTACATGGACTGCTCTATTTGAGTACTGCTGTGGAAAATGATTTCAGAGCATATGCATTTCTTTTGATCATTTTCTTAGAGTCAGTGTTTTGTTAAACATGAAAATAGAAGGTGCATTTTTTAATATATGTATTTGCTGTCTGGAACCTAGTAAAAATGAGGTCATTTGGGAGTACAATTTTAATTAGAAGTTTAATTTTGTAAATAAATTTTTATTCACAGTCTAATTACATCATAGCCCTTGGATAAACAGAATCAGTGCTGAAGGAGAGACTGTACTTAGATGAGTGTGTCCACAGACTTTTTATCACCTAACTGTTGTTCTTCAGTGGAGTACACTGACATCCTTTGTGTATGGCACATGGTGTAATAACAGTGCCTTGGCAGGTTACATTTTCCTTTCTACCACAACAACAACTGTACTTATTCTCAACAAACCAAAGTGAAATTTTAGATCTTTAGATATTTCATTCCATGTTCATGCCAACCCTTGTGCAAATTGACTTTTAATTGTTCTACACTGTGCTATACCTATTTAAAATGTATTAATATTGTTACCCTCACTGACCCGAACAGTTAGCCAATATTCTGGGTCTTGCGGGTTGTTTGTTAGGAGGAAAAATTGATGATAAAGGCAGGTATTTCTTTGATGCAATCTTGTTTCTTTACAAAGAAGTCAAAGTCCTGTTTCCCAGAACACAGTAGGAACAAACAGTAAGCCGTTTCTTTGCTCACATCTCCAAGCTTCTTTCAGCCAGCACTTAATCAAAAGTGCTCCCTCTCTTCCCTTTCTCTCAGGGCCACCTTACTAGTCCTTCTCTGGCTATCCGCTTGACTTTTAGCTACTTCTCTCTGCCTGCTTCTTGGTGCTTCTGCTCACCGACACATACAGCTCCATCAAATAATCCCCAGTGAATCACTCTGCCTACGTAGGTCAGTTTCTGACCAACCTTGCATGTGGCCTGGTTTTTTTGGGTTATGGCTCATATTGCTTCATATTGCATATTGTCTTATTCCAGAAAGGAGCTTAACTGCTTCTAACATTTATCCTGACTGAAAGCTAGCTGTCATGCCCACCAGCTTCAGTGACATTTTTCCTAATCTCCGCCATAACCATTTGAACTAGGTTTCTTTTTCATGTAGCAATTCTGGTTTATTATTTCACTCTTAATTTTGTCCTTATGTTAATTGCTAACTTTTATATATAGTATTTATCACCCAAGTTAAAAATGAACTATAAACTGTTCACTTTCTTTTATACATTGCATCATGACATTGTAGTCTTTCCATTTTCAGACAATGAAGCTGCCACTTCACAATTAAAGAATGTTGGTTGTATCACTTGTGAGTCCAGTTAAGAATGTAAGCTTTTGTGATTTCACATTCTGCCATGGCTAGAGCAGGTGTGCTATTGTTGCTGGCCAAGATGAGTATACTGAATGAGGTTGCCATTGCAGTCATATCAGATGTTGTGTTGCACAAGCATGCCAACTCTTATTATCAATCCAGCATATTTTCTTCATTGTTGAAAGGTTTGATCAGAAGCTGTACTTGTAAAGTGCTCTGTGTCAGTCTATATGGGTAGTTGTTTTTGAGTATGCCTATTAAAAATATTGTCCATTTATACCCTTTCACTGTTGCTTTTTTTAACGTTTCTTATCCATTACTAATAAGTGATCACTATAGTCAGTGCCTAAAAGCTATCACTACTGCGAAAGTGAGTCAAATCAGCCTTACTCTGTAGGAAATGGGTTTAGATTTGACTGAGATATGAGCATTTGAAAATTACCTACCTCATACATATGGTACAGAGTTTTCGGTTATGCATATTAAGTAGGCATGCAAGAAAGGGTGGACAGCACATACAAGTGAAGTACTTAACTCCTAATTTATAAGAATGATCCCAACCGAGACAAATGTTGTGTATATCTTGGGAAGCCCAAGTTTTGGCAAACAGAGCCTTCTCTTACAAGTAGTAGAATAATGGTTTATGGAACTCTGCACAGATCTGGGTGACAGGAGGTCCTGCATTCTATTGCCCCTCTTTCCTGACTGGTTTAAATAATTCTTTGCACTTTGTTATTCCTATTGATGAGGTCTTATGCTGCTAATGCTACCTCTTGCAGTTTCACAAAGAATGCTCTCCATTTTACAGATGTTTTAAAAAATAAGATTTACACATGTTTTTAAAGTGTTTAGAGAGCTACAGATTACAAAGCATCTGGTAAATGAAAGGCATCATCATTATTCAGATTTTCTAGTTGAGATAAAGGTGCTGAGAATTTGATTGCTCTGGAGGTGTTGTGGAATGGTCGAGGAAGAGTATGTATTTAAATACATATTTCAAATAGATTCTTCTATGCAAGAAGGGTAATTCAGTGGGCATTCAGCCTTCTTACAGCAGAGGGATAGAACCAGAACAAGCAGCCCTGGGCTGCGTGGCAGTGACCCTGGTGCTGATAGCCTGCAGGTTTAGTTTTGCCTCCTCATTTCCCTGCAAGCTCCTGCAGAACCCCTTGGTGAAAAGCGTAACATTTTCAGTGGCTTAAACTGAAAACTATTTGTGGATTTGGAAAGATGAGGTCCTACTCAGACTGTACAGCCAGGCTTTTGCAGAGATGAAAAAACATTAGGTATTATTCCAGCAAGCTCAATGAATAGCTCCGAACCAACCCAGACAACATTGCGCATGTTTTCAGAAATCCTACAGGCCATTTCACATGTATATCTAAGACCTTGACCTTGACAGACCAGACTGGTGTTGGAAAAATGCTTTACAATTTTGTATTGCATAATCTGAGAGGAAGTTTTGTGGTCACATAGAGACTATGTGAGATGTACATAGTCATGGGGCCAGAATAAAACTTGCACATTCAGGCCAAGATTTTCAAGAGAGCAGTGATTTTGTATGTCTCAGTTCTTGAGTGCCCAACTTGAGATGCCTTAAAATCATGACTTTCAGAGATTGGTTGCTCAGCGCTTTCTGAAAAAATCAGTTTGGGCAAAATCACTGGTCACTTCTGAAAAATTTTGCTTCTAGCTAAATGCTTATACTTTCTGACTTTGAGTGCCTTAACTTTGTAACCTTAATATAGGTTGTTTTTTTTTAAAGCTTCAGTAGAAGGGACACTGTCAATATAAAATTCACATACTATCTGAACATTTGTTACATATAATTACAAGTAACACAATTATTTTAATTGAAAAAGATTAGAGAAAATATCTCTCTTTTTCAAGTGTACATCTGACAGCACTTTTCATCTAGTCATTTTCACTGTTTCAGTTAGTGAGTTTCCCTGTCTTTTTGTTTGTGTGGGTCTGTCATCCAGTCTTTCACTTCCAGAGAGTCTCCTGGTGTCCAGGTATGGTATTGCAGGGATTGTCTAAGCCTAGCACCCCCTTTTGTTTTTCTAGGGGCCACAATAGTCTGTCATTGTATATGACCTAGCTCTCCAGCCAGGTCACTATTCAGTTCTTTCCCTTTTCGGGGTTAATAGAAAAATCCCCCAAACAGGAAACTCAAAGCCTAATGGCTTCAAAGCCTGTCTCATGGTCTCTAGCTGTTCTTGGTTTCTTTTATCTTTGTCACTCATGCTTCCCATCTTGGTCTAGAGAAGAGGTAGGGGAACCCAGGACCACCCTCTCCCCTGGGTTCCAGCCCAGGAACCCTACTTAGGTTCCTCCAATCTCTCCACCATTTTCTCTGGGCTACTGCTACCTTTACTTCACTCATCAGCATCGTCAGAAGATCAGCAGGCTCTGTTGCCCCCACCTTGACACTGTGATTTTTCACAGCTTCTCCTGGGACAAGCTCAGACGCATCACCTACAAGCCAGTCTCTGTTCCTCTCTGTAGTGGACTATCAGGATCCTGACAAAGACAGATAGGACCAAGGATCAGAGCAAAGTCAAACCTGAGGCTGGTAGTAGCAGAGGAATTCGTAGTCAGATTCCAGGCCAGGGTCAATACCAAGAGTCAGAGTCTGAGTCTTGTTTCAGGTTCTAGATTAAGAGGCAAAGTCCTAATCAAACTAAGGTCAAAGCCAGGGGTTCAGGAGCAGGAATGCTCCTGGCAGCTACAGGAGAGCCATACTGTTACCTGGATACTTCCTAGGACACCCCTTAGGGCAGGAAGACAATCAGGAACCATGAGACTATTGCCTGTCAGACCCCTTGATGCAGGACTTCCCATGGTCTGTGTCCAAAGAAGGTTGTGGGCAATGGAGCACAAGGTGGTTACAGCTGTTGCTGTGTGGCAGCATGGAGGTGTCTTTTACCTATCAGCACTGCCTACTCGGCTTAGGTTCTAGACCCACTAGAATTTACACAGATTGTATTACTAGCAGTTCTTTGCCCTTAGCCTTAAGACAGTCATTAGCTTTCTCCTTTGAATACAGGTTCCCCTTCAGCCCTCTTTCTCTGGGACTTTTTTGCCTTAGAATAATCTGTATTCCTCTCCTTTGAACAGAGGTTTCCTCTCTGGGACTGGGGTTGTCTCTGTCCTCTTTGTCTTAGAGTAATCTATCTTACTCTCCTCCCAACAGGAGATTCCCCTGTCCCTGGAGCTAGGGGTGTGCCTCAGGCCCCCTGCCTTACATTAAGTCAATTGCAAGGCAGCTCCCCTTTACTGAACACTCTTCCTTAATAATCTTCCAATCTGGTGGGTTCAGCAGGCCAGTATTTTGCTATCAACATCTCTCTGCTGCGAGGGAGGAGGCAGTCTTTATGCTGCTCCCCTTCTCCTAGCCCCTTCTCATTGTTTGGGTGAGAGGGAAGCCTTGCCCTGTCCTCTCTGCAATGTTTCGGGCCAATTTCCTGATTCCTTCCCTGAGCACCGTTCATTCTCAGGTCTCTTAGCTCTCTACATGTATGTTTTGGACTTTTCTAAACCCAGAAAGGGCCAAGACAGGTGGCAGAGTGGGCTGAACACTAGACGCTGCTACCCTCTATGGTGGACTACACCATCTCTGGGTCTTTCTCACAGGATCAGTAGAGGAAGCATTTAAAAAAGAAAACAAAACAGGATTACTGGCAGTAGGACTCAAGCAAATATAGTACCCGAAACTACTTTTAACTCATGTTTTAAAATCAACTAGAGAACTAATTAAAGGTGGGCCAGATTTACAAAGCTACTTAGGTCCCTAAAGGTGCAGATAGAGACCTATTAGGATTTATGAAAATGCCTAAGCAATTGTGGCATCTACCTCCCAACCCACTGAACTCAATGGAAGTTAGACATCTAACCAACTTAGATACTTTTGAAAATCCCAGTAGGTCCTTATCTGTCTAAATACCTTTCTAAAATCTGACTTAGTGTTCTGGACCAATGTTCATATTCATGAGTGTTGCCTACATGGCACTGAGACCAACATGCTTCAGTTCAGTGCTGTTCATCTTGTCATTACATACCCAAGAGTGACCAAAGACATTTCTCATGAAAGTGTTCTGACACTTTGAGATTCAGTTAGTGGTAAGTCTATATCTCTGGGTCATACAATATAATATTATGGAAAAAATTTCTATTGTGATTTTTATGTTGCTATGTGTGTATGTGGAAGGACAAAAACCATGTTGCTTCCACCCATGAGTGTGCAACTCAACAAATGCAAGGCAACCTTTTTGCAAAAAGGTATCACAATTATGACAAATGTAAGGTAGGTAAACTTTGTCACTTTGTTTAACAGTGTGCTAATAATGCTTAGGTCTGTTTCAACACACAATATGTTTTTGTTTGGTGCTGGTTGGTACATAACCTCAATCTATGAAATGCAAATTTTAATGCCACGGTTTACAAGAGCAGCTGCAAAACAGGATGTCATTATCGGCAGGTCTTTCTTTGAGCACACAGTTATTCACAAAGGGCTTTTCCTTTAATAAGTGCTTCTGACACCTCTGTTAATGCACTTAAATGAGATGTATTAAAAAATCTGCCTGAGTGGATTTTAAACTTCAGTTTCAGTGATAGGTCATGAGTTGCTTTATCTAACCTTACTTTAAAGAAAAGTCCAAATAACTTATAATACCAGGAGGGTCACATTGTTTTCCCTGTACAGGCTCATCCATGCATTCACCAGAGTTTTTGGATAATATAGATCATTTTATCTGAGGGCATAATTTTTCAAGGCACCTCCAGGAAGAGCTGATAGTTTCAAAATTTTTTATCTAGTCAGTTGCGACTCTGTCTGTGTTTTTGTTCACTGGACTCTTCTTGCAGATATGAAGAAACAAATATCATATCAGCAGTGCTTTGTTATGATAGAAAAATGACACGATGACAGAGAGGGTATGGTATCCATAGAATTGGCCATCAGTTGGTTGCCACTTGACAGTCGAGAGAAACCATGAGTATTATCATCATCATTTGAGCCTTTTTTTTTTTTTGGTGATCTCCTGATTGTTGCAGGTCTACTTCTTGTTTTTAAAATCCTTTTTCTTATATGTAAGCGTAAAGGCTGCAGAATGTTGGTGCTACTGTATCATTGTGAAAAGTTAGAATGTTTTTGGCAATCGCCACCCTGCACTTAAGCAGGGAGGAGTTTGGCTGGCTGGCTGGGAGAAGAAGGCAATGCTTTCTGGCTTGGGGGAGAAGGGGAAATGTAGGGCTGCTGAGAAAGCAGTCAGCGTGGTGGATAACTCACCACCTAAGAACGAGGGGTTTGCAAAGGTCAGCTGGGCCTGGTCCCTCCCCTCTTTGGCCAGGTACAGTGGGGGGTTTTTCGCCTTCCTTATAGCAGGTTCAGGTAGGCTCTCTTCATGCATAGCATGATGGGCGGTAGGCCATATGTTGCAACTCTTCATTTAAGTGTATAGCGGATGTTCAGTGCAGGTACTCCATAAATTAAGGCACAAAAGAATGAAAAAATGGCTTGGAAAAGGAATTAAGGAGAGGTGCTTGGTAATCGAGCAAGCCGGGGGCAGCTGGGGACTCCTACGATTGGTACAGCAGGGAGCCAACCCCCTCCCATCGTTATAGTCCACCTTAACCCCTCCTACGAGGTGGTGTGGTCCCGGCAAGGGAATTGCTGGAGGGACCTGAATGAAAAGTGGTGAAAGCCTCCCCACCTCTCTGGAATTGGTAAGATCCCAGCAAGGGAATTGCTGGCAGGACCTGGATAAATAGTGGGGCAGCTGTGGAAGCCCTCCCACCCCCAAATTGTCTGGAATTGGTAAGGTCCCGGCAGGGAATCTGCTGGAGGGACATAAATTTTGCACCTGCACTGCACACATTTTATCCATCGGGTTAGTCCCAGACATCTGTCTAATAATAAAGTTGTGGCCTGATTAAACGCATATCTAATGTCTCCTGTCATTCTTTCGGCATAGCCAGACAATGAGCAAACAAGCAATCAAACTAGCTGACTTACAGCAGCTGGTACTGTCAGTATTTTGTTTCCTGTAACAAACTTGTTAGTTGTCATGTTTCCAGGAACAAATATACCTTGATGCTGAATTTTTCAGCTGAATTTGTAAACTTCTCAGAGGAACTATTTTTTCATTTGCTGCTGTGGCATTGTTTCTCTTGGTTGTAATAGGGATATACCTCAAGGCAGTGACTGCAGGAAATCTCAGTTTTCTTGCCGATAGCACCCTACCCCCTAACATCTACTCTGGTTCTCCAGGGAACAGAGCAGATAATAAGCTCTCCATGTGATCAGTGCTAAACCATGGATAGTGAAGGTTTATGGGTCTACATTACCAGAGACTGTTTTTCTTTTTACGTCGGAGCTCATTCGTCTAAGGTGGGTCTCTTCTACAGGGCAGTGCAACATGCTGGCATGGCTACGTCATCATGGTTCTGCCGTTCAGTTTATGTAATATGTAATGTAGTTCACTATTCTCAGGTACACATTGTTCTGGCTTTGAATTAGTATGAGGATCAGGCTGCAGAGTCTTTCAACATAATATCAAGAAAATGAAAGGGAGGTAACAAAAACACCAATATAGTAAAGTTAATACCAGTATTCATGAAATAAAGTTCAGTTTTAGGGCACTAATGGATTTACTGGCTATTTTTCAAAAATCTGATTAGATGGAGAAATCTGATTAGATTTAATGATTAAAAAGCGTTTAAAACATGAAATAAATAAAAACAGTTTATTCATAGTTAAATGTGGTTCATCTGTTAATGTAGAAATACTAGTGATAGAAATTTAGTGGATATCAATAACTCTCTCTCTTTGCAGAGGAACACATGAAAGAAAACCAAGCTGGCTTTGCTGCAATTGGCAAGGCTACTTTCTTTTCTAATGATGTGAGGGTTTAAAATGTACTGACCTACTCTGAGCTTACAAAACTGGCTCCCAACCAAGTCTACTGTTTATAGTTACTGCTGTACTCTTTACTTAGTAACATACTTAATGGGATGATCGTAAATTTGGACTTCCAGCTAAATGAGTTTAAAATGCTTAACAGGAGGAGCAAGGATTCAGGTGAAGGGTACAAAAAAGAGAGACAGACACCCTAAAAAATATAGGTTTGTTGTACATACCAAAATAAAGTTCTGATTATTTTATTACCTTAGAAGTGTAAATGTTTTTTGCCAAGTGCAAGTTTTCTTTTAACAAAGTTGTCTTGGATAAAAACAGCATTGAAAGTAAAATTAATGTGTTGCTTCTGCAATGTCAACAGACAGCAAAATTTGTCTGGTAGAAATCAACAGAGGAATCTCTCGTGATAATGAATGTCCTTCATTCTGTTAGCCAGTTTTTCAAGTAGATTTCTATTTAGTAATGGTAGTCTATGAGCTTGTTCAATAACCTAAGTAGTGTCTGGAAAGCACAGAGAAAGCATAGGAAAAGATCAGTGTCTATGGCATAAATCAACACATTATAAAAATAAAAAAATCTGTTCTTTATACCTGGGGGAGGTAAT
The DNA here is from genome assembly GCF_965140285.1 of Lepidochelys kempii. Classification (NCBI taxonomy): domain Eukaryota; kingdom Metazoa; phylum Chordata; order Testudines; family Cheloniidae; genus Lepidochelys; species Lepidochelys kempii. The sequence goes on along the minus strand of NC_136380.1, from coordinate 301,897,787 downwards.
ACTTTAAAAAAATAATAATTCAAACTTGTTGAAATCTGGATTAAGTTTTCGATCATTCCTTTTACTCTAAGTGTCCCTTTCTATATACAGATCTCAAGTTGTTCTCCTCACAAGATGCTATCTTACTTTTTCAAATGTATTTAACAAAAGAGCTTTTGCCAAGTTTCAAGTCTCAGATAACAACAGAGATATTGGTTGGAGGTTAGTTTGCCTTCAGCTTTTATTGAATTATAAAAAAATGTACTAATAGACTGAGCCTACAACATGAATCCTACATTTTTAGCAGCAGTTTGAACCTAAATTATGTGTTGTTCTTGAACTTTGGTAGATTTTCCATCACTGAAGTCTTTAAATCAAGACTGGATTCATGGGCAGCGGGTGAGCCAGCCTTTGGGGGAAGCTAGGCCCCCAGCCTCTCCCTTTCTGCCCAAGACCCCACCCCTACCCCTACCCTTTTCCTCCATGTCCCCCACCAGTGCCCAGAGCACCCCCATTGTGGCCGCCGGCTTTCCCACCGCAGCCCTGGCTGTCTGAGCACCCCCACCCCTGGAGTGCCAGGTGAGCAGCCCCAGCGTCCCCAGCCCCGGAGTGTTGTGTGGGCAGTGCGGCATCAGCACTCCCAGCCTGAGTGCCGGGTGGGCAGCATGGCTGCAGTGCCCCCAGTCCGAGCCCCGGAGAATTGGGTAGGTTGTGCGTGGGCGGGGCCATTAGAGGCTGTTTGGGGAGTCTCTGCATTCCCTAGCCCATGATACCCACTGCCCATGACTGGATTTCTTTCTAAAAGAAAAGGAGTACTTGTGGCACCTTAGAGACTAACCAATTTATTTGAGCATGAGCTTTCGTGAGCTACAGCTCACTCTTATGCTCAAATAAATTGGTTAGTCTCTAAGGTGCCACAAGTACTCCTTTTCTTTTTGCGAATACAGACTAACACGGCTGCTACTCTGAAACCTTTCTAAAAGAGACGCTCTCACAAGTTGGGTTCAGTGGACGAAGTACTATGGTCTGTGATACACAGGAGATTAGACTACACGATTGTAACAGCTCATTGGGACTTTGATTTTTGTAGCAAACTAGCAATTCTACAGTAGGATGAAAAGCATTGAAATACAGAAGTATTCTATTGACTTAAATAGAAATATTAATAATATCCAATATCGCATGGCAGTCCTTGATTACATGTAATACTGTGTTCAATTCAATAACAATCACTGTATTTCAATGCTTCTCCAACCATTTCTAGCTACCCTAGAATTTCCAATTTATTGCATAATAAATTGTTGGTGTGTAACAGAAATCAAGGCATCTTGCTATAGAAATTCAGTCGGTATTCTCTTCACCCCTTTCTCTTCTTCTGTTTAGGGGCTAAGAGGGGACTCAGGGACGAAGAAGGACATGGGGTTTGTTCCACCCTTTTCTTCCCATTTCAAGTCCCAGGTCCTTGATGGTATCCCTGTGGGAGGAAGTGAGTAAAGGTACATGATTCCCCCTTTTCCTTCTTCCTGACCCAGCAGCACCTATTGGTGTTTGTAGGAGCTACATGGCTTTTTCCTGAGTGGATAAAAATTGATTTTTTTAAATAGTAAAATATATAATATATATATATATATTAAAATTGGTAGCTTTTATAAAATTTAAAATAAATATGTTTAATTTTTTTTAAAAAATTACTATGACAACCTACATTAATCCCTAAACTTACTAAAATATTAAAATAATTTAAATAAAATAAAACCCAAACAGTACCTGTTTGCTGCTGAAGTTTTAAAGAAAATCAGACCACTCAACTGGTTGAAGTTGCTTGCTATGCACATGGAAATAGAGTTTGCTGACGTGCTAACCCAGCTTTCGGCAGTAGTGATCTCTTCTGCAGGAGCAGAGAGAATATATTTCTCATTTCAATTTATCCAACTAGTTTTGTTCAATGACTAGCTCATTCAAAGTTGAGAAAGTAATTAGGAGCTAAAAAGCACGAAAGCTTGTTTTCTTCTTCCAATCTATGAATAAAAATTAGGTGTGATAGGATGAAATCTACTAATTCTAAAATCTTGAAGGATGTGGTGACCAGTCATAGTTGCTAATTATAGATAATAAATCTTTTATTTAATAAATCAATTAGTTTTAAATACAAAACATGTTTTGATAAACTTCCTTTTTTTTTCTTTTGTATCCAGAATATTGAAAGTAGTTTTATTTAACTAATAAAAAACAAATTTTAAATGTTGTCTTATGTATTTTTAATTGAGCTCCAATTTTCATCCAAATGCAACTTGATACAAATCACTTCTCTCCGGCCACCAGCTGCCTGTGTGCCCCCTGCTCCTCCTGAGACCTCTGGCCTACCTTGGCACCACTCGCCGCTGCCTGGTGAGCAGCTGCTGGGCTCAGACCACGGGGGTGGCGGGGGCAGCCAGGGGATGGGGCTGGTCGTAGGAGCTGGTGCAGAGCCCACAGGAAGGGGCGCTGGCCGGGATAGGCGAGCAGAGATGAGCACGCAGAAGTTGCAGGGCGTCCAGGTGGCTGCTGATGGAACCATACTCCCCCCTCACCTTCCGGTGTGTGTTCAGCCCACGCTGGTCTCTGCCTGCTTCTCCGGGTCAGCCAGCACAGGGCCACATCAAATTTTGAAAAACCACATGTGAAAACTGAAGCAAAATCCTTAGCAGAAAAGTTTGAACAGTACAATATTGCTGTTTTTACCTTTTTGTGGAACCATTTACTTCAAAGAATTAATGCCATCAGCAAATCGCTGCAAAAGGTTGATACAAACTTGTTGAATGCTGCACAATTGTTAGCCTTGGTTACAAGTTTTGTCATAGAAGTTCAAAATGACTATAGCTCGGTGAAAGCAGAGGCACTAACATTAACAGAAAATATAGCTTCCTTTGATATAGCTGTTGAGAAGCATAAAAACACCAGGAAGTTATTTTTCGATGAAACGAGACACAATGAAATCAATTTAAAAGGGAAAAAGAAGATCATGGTTGAGACAGTTAATGTTATTTGTGACACAATAATAGTGCAGTTGCAGAGTAGAGGTGAATCTCTAAAGAAAACTGTTGATTTATTTTGCGTGTTTTTTGACAGAAGTATGGACGAAAATGCTAAAAGACACTACAGTAAGAAATTAAGTGAATTCTACTGAATGGGCATAGACATAAATCTTTTTGAAGATGAAGTGAAACATTTCATTCATTTCATTGAAAATGATGAGGTTTGTGCTTCAAGATCACTAGTTGATTTGTATAGACTTGTACGTGACTTAATTGATGATTTTGTAAAGAAAAAGTATAGAAAAAAGCTATCTGAATAAATTTTTTTTTCAAATTGAATAAGTTTCTTCAGAGGAAGTTAACTTTTATTTTTCCATTCATGCATCATTTATACTTTTTATTTTTACACATTTTTCATGTTAGCATAATGCAAATACAAGCTTTCATCTAGAGCAGAAGTTCTCAAACTGTGGTCTCAGAACTCCATTCAGGTGGACCGAGGAGAGGTTATTATGTTTTTTTTTTAATAAAGCACTCTTATCCAAGGCACTTTACAATAGTTAGCTAACGATACAAACAATATTTGGAAAGATCATTAAGTGATCTGCCGAGACCCTCAGCACTTTTCAAGTGGTCTGTGGAAAAAAAGTTAGACTACAAAAACAATCAAGGTACCTCACTTTATTTTCATTTACTTCCTATTGCTTATAGTATAGGAGGAGGATGAAGAAAAAAGAAGGAAAAATGGGGTTGGGGGTAGAGGAGATAAGAGAGAATGTTCTTTTTCTTGGCTGGGTCCTGTGGGGGGCCCCAAAAATGAAGGCCCAACTAACTCTAAATCCGCCACTGCCAAATTCATTACACTGGAGATGAATTTGGCCATTTTAAAAGCCTGTAACAAAGGTGGCTGTTTCAAAAAGCACTTCTAAAGTAGCAAACTTGAAAGTAGCTCATCTAGATGAGGTTTAAGAACAATTATAAATGAAAATGTGTATTCCTATTTTGGACTAATCAAAATATGGCAGCTGTAAACTGGGGTCATAATTCGTTCTTGTAATTGGTGAGGCTGTTGGTAATAATGGATATTATGGAAGCAAGTAGATTGTTTTCTCACGAGAATTTCTTACATGATTTATTTCCTTCATCTGATGCTATTTCTCATCTGTTTGTTTTATGTGATTAAGGATATATGTATATCATTTGCAGTTCTAAACCGTATCACTTTAGTCATTATGCTGATACTTAACACAACTGTGTCTTACTCTGAATTGCAAATCATCATGCACAAAGAACAGCAGATGAGTTTTTTGTTTTGTTTTGATTTTTTTTAAACCATAAGTAACACTCACAATTTGAACAATTTTAATTCCTAAGCTCCTCTCAACCCTTCCCAACCAAAAAATCCCCAAAACAACAACCCCCCCCAACAACCTACCTCAAGCAGAATTCTGACCATGTAAAGGGAGAAGTGCCATAAAACAGATAAAAAGAAAGAAAAAAAGAAGTAGAAAGGAATTGAAATAATAGGAATAAATGGTCAATTTTCAACATAGCAAAATGTTAACAGTGGGGTGATGACCCAGTTTGCCCACTAAGGCTTCTGTTGTTTGGGAAGGAGGTGCCAGATCAATTTCAGTGTTTACAGATGAGCAGTGGGACCGTATATGTTGCCAAATTAAATGAAGTTTAACCACTTAGTCCAGAGAAGAGCAATGAAAGTAATTAGAGGCATGGAGAGACTTCTTTATGAAGGGAGATCAGAAATATTGGAACTGTTTCATTTGGAGAGTGGATCAGTAATACAATTTATGAAAGAGGTATGCAAAATAATGAACAGCATAATGAGAGTAAAGTGAGCATTCTTGTTTACCTTTTACCAAGAAGAAAGGTACATCCAATAAAACTGAAAAGCAAGAAATTTAAAATTGATTCAAATGGTATTTTTTTTACACAAAGCATAATTAACTTGTGGAATGCATTGCCATAAGGTTACGAAAAATTGTTGAGTTCAAAAAAGAATGAGATATTTTTATGGATAATGAGGACATCTTGTTAAAGTAGTTGGGATACAAAAAATATATAGGTCATAAGCTAACCACTAATTGGCAGGACATAAGAAGAAATATCCCCTTGGGCAAGTTATTTCAGAATTGTCCACTACACGGTTTCTTGCTCCTTCCTCTGAAACATCTGGTACTGGCTACTGTCAGAGAAGAAACTGGGTTAGAAAGATGGTCTGATCTGGTATAAAGAAACTGTTAGGGTTTTTTTAAATTAGAAGTACTGTAGCACTGCCTTGCAAAATTCTACTTGTCCATTCACCATGTGGAAGCTTCTGTTGTTGTTGTTGATGCTAGGTAAAAGTATATTTGTTTTATGATTAGTATCTGTCATCATGATAAAGGGTAGGGGAATAGAATTTATGCTGGTTGTTAAATTTTTGTGACAGTATTTCAAAAATGCTGTAGCATAATAGATTGCATTATACAATATTAATATATAATCCTTGAAATTTGTTTTGTATATTTTCTTTTACAGTTTTTAAATTATAGACAATGCAATCTACATATACTGATTTGACCAGTTGGAAAGAATCACATTATTTCTCTTAGTCATACAAAAAAGTAGTAATCTTATTTCATAATTTTCTGATTCTATGCTGGAGCACTTTCTGTGTCTGAATAGCAAAGCTGCAGTAAAATATTCATTTTCTAAATAGAAAAGAAAGAAAGCATTAAAAAGCCTGCATACTATAAGGATTCTAACAAATAGTGATTATAGTAATGTCTTGTAAAGGTACTCACTCACAAATATACTGATCTTTTCTTGGGCTCATACTGGTAGCAGTATTGGTTTCAAATATTTATAACTATAAAATATATCTATCATTTAGGCATGCCTTTTTTCTTTTGTCTAACACAATTCCTTTGCATTATAGTATTTAGTGAATGGCAGATACTGTGCATTCATGCTAGTGTATATTATTGCTAATGTCTATTCCTCTGTAAACAGATTCTTCTGCTGCGAAAAAAGTGTTTGGTATTAATAAGTAACCAACTCACTCATAATTGAAACCAGCCAATGTATTTGTGATATTAATATATTAATCTTACAGTATCTTATCTACAGTAGTGTAGAAAATTCAAGGAAAGGTAGAATTATTTTAATAACTTTTGACACTTACTTAATATTAGTAAAAGACACTTTCATCCCAGAGTATTATATACCTGGACATCACTATTACTACTAATACATACACCTATACCCCGATATAATGCTTTCCTCAGGAGCCAAAAAATCTTACCGTGTTATAGGTGAAACTGTGTTATATCGAACTTGCTTTGATCCACTGGAGCGCACAGCCCCGCCCCCGGAGCGCTGCTTTACCGCGTTATATCCGATTTCATGTTATGTCTGGTCACGTTACATCGGGGTAGAGGTGTATTTCCAGATGTATCCCACTGTTAAGTAATTTTTAGTGAAAAATTGTTTTTCCTTTGTTATATTTTTTCTCTTTCTCTTCTCTCAACTGTATATATATTTCTCTGTCTATATTTTTTTTTTAAAAAAATGTAAGTGAACAATCCCATTAAGCAATAGACAGTTACTGAAATTTCCCTGGAGTTCAGAATTATTGGCACACAATAGTCACAAAGAATTTTTTAATTGACATTTAAGCAGTTATTCAAGAAAGCCAAACTGCTATAGTTTGGTTTTCATTTTAGGGGACTTTTTAAAACAACAATTTTGTGGGTTAACGATGGCTACCAAAGGCATATTCATTTGCCAGAGATAATCATTGGGGATGGACACTGTGAAAGTTGTTTTCCACAGTTGTGCCTTTACACTGACTTGCCAAAGCATGGATTTTGAGTCTTTCCTGAAAAGAGACTGTCAGTCACACCAAATGGTTTTGTGTGTGTGAGCGTTTTGGGTTTTGGTGTTTTGGGTTTTGTTTTTCTTCTTATGGCTGTATAGTAATAATTAGAATGAAAGAAACTAGAGGCATGCTCACCTTTTGTCACATCTTCTTTGGTGCCATCTGTGATGGGGTGGACTAGGCCCAAAGGCCCCCTATTGGAGGGTCAGGGTTCTGCCACACCCATCCCAGGAAAGGAGCAGTGGAGAGGTCCTCCAAGTGACCTAGAATGGTTTTGAGGAGGCAACCAATCAGAGGGGCTGCTGGATGGCCAACAGGGACCAGGAGAGCCATATAAAAAGATGCTGCAAAACAGAGCGCAAATTGATTGTTGTTTGGAGCTGGAGAAGAAAGGACTGCATGCCTGGCTGGCTGGAAGAGCAGCAGAACCAAAGAGGGGCTCCTGGCTGGCTGCTAGGACTAAGCCAAAGACAGTGTTCTAGCAGGGACTGGGGGAGCAATGAATGAGCTCCAGGCTGTTTGCGGGGACTGAATAGGGACGGAGCCAGGGAAGGGCTGCAGGAAGATAGTGTCTCCAGGGAAGAAGCCCTGGGGATATGGCCCCATACCGGGGTTGGGACTAGTTAAAGACTGAGTCTAGGGTGGGCTAGAGAGACACCACCAGAAAGACACCGAGATAGGTCTTGGTGGACTGTATAGCCCCAGAAGGGATCTGTTCTGGCTCATATGCAGACAGTGTGTGTGACTCAGCTGGAGGGCTGAGTTGCTAAAAAAAACCCGCCTGAAAACCATCTAAAGGGGTCACTGGAACGGAAAGAACGCAGATACACCCAGCCAGACAGGGCGCTTGCGAGAGTTGGGTGCCGACCCCGTTACACCATCACAATAAAAGACATTTTGAAGAGTTCCACTTTGGACAATTTAGCAGTTATTATCATAGGATCTATTTCAGTGGTGGGCACGAAATGCAGCTCCCATTGGCCAGGAATGGTGAACCGCGGCCAATGGAAGCTGCAGGTGGCCGTGCCTGCAGATGGTCAATGTAAACACTGTCTTGTGGCTTGCCAGTGGATTACCCTGACGAGCCACAGGGTTGCCCACTACTGATCTAGTTGGTTACATTTTCAAATTCTTTGATCTAGAAATTGCATTTTTGTAATTTTGATTATGTAGAGCAGGGGTTGGCAACCTTTCAGAAGTGGTGTGCCGAGTCTTCATTTATTCACTCTAATTTAAGGTTTCATGTGCCAGTACTACATTTTAACGTTTTAGAAGGTCTCTTTCTATAAGTCTATAATAGATAACTAAACTATTGTTGTATATAAAGTAAATAAGGTTTTTAAAATGTTTAAGAAACTTCATTTAAAATTTAACTAAAATGCAGAGCCCCCCAGTCCGGTGGCCAGGACCCAGCACCGGGTAGTGTGAGTGCAACTGAAAATCAGCTTGTGTGCTGCCTTTGGCACATGTGCCATAGGTTGCCTACCCCTGGTGTAGAGACTTCACTGCATGGTACATGAGTCAAATTTTAATAAGTTTCTTACATCAAAATTTTCCCCCCTCCCTACTTTGTGTCCTCTACTTGTACTAGATTAGTTGCTTTGCTATGTATCTTTCTCTTTCTAGCACTACCATTTTAAGAAATAATAGCTTGTTTAATGGGTGTCAGCTCAGCAGCCATGAAACACTTTTCTTCCTATTAGATGTCAAAAGAAACGTGTTCCACGGCTGCTGAGCTGATTCCCATTAAAATAGCCATTATTTCTTAGAATGGTAATGCTAGAAGCAAAGTCATACATTTGGGATGAGTATTTGCATATGAATACGCAGAATGCACTTCCAGTTCACATCTAGTTCATAAGTATGTGTGAACTTGAGTTAACCAAAACATTTGTTTGTTCATTTATTTGTTCTTTCTTGATTTTCAGGAGTGAGAAAGATGTACAATATGGCTATTTACTTTTAGAGTCCCTGTCTTTTGGGGCTATCGGTTGTCCTTTCTTTAAAAAAATAAATACTCTGTAATTTCATGGTACAATAAATCATTTTTTACTGTGCTGCAGTTCTTTTTTCCAAATTCTTTATTAAAACTATGGATACTTGTGATGTTCAGAGCTACCAATACATAAGTGTTTCACAGTTTATTTACTAATTTAATAAAAAGGCTAAAATGCAAGAACATTTTTAAATACTAATAAGGATCAGTTTAAACCAGGCGTTTTCAAACTTCATTCCACTGTGACCCCCACTTCTGACAACAAAAATTACTAGATGACCCCAGGAGGGGGGACTGAAGCCTGAGCCTGCCCAAGCCCTGCTGCCCTAGATGCGGGAGGGGGTGGTGGAGCCAAAGCCCTACTGCCCTGGGCAGGGTTGGGGGACAAAATCCAAGCCCAAGGGCTTCAGCCCAGGCAGGAGGCCTGTTACTTGAGCCCTGCTGCCCAGGGTCGAAGTCCTTGGGCTTTGGCTTTGTCCCTGGGCCACAGCAAGTCTAAGTCAGCCCTAGCAACCCCTTTAAAATGGGGTCCCACTTTGGGGTCCCAACCCACAGTCTGAGAACTGCTGATTGAAACCAATGGTAGGAAAGCCAAAACTCCCATTGGCTGCAGTGGGGCCAAGATTTCACCTCACGGTTAAAATTGACACAATGTCTTGGTTTTTGTCTTGATATTGCAGCATATGTTGTGTGTGAGGATCATACGTCTTGATCCTGTAGTCACGTGAGCAAATGCTAAATTTTACTCAAGTGAGTAGCCCCCAAGTCCGTGGTTGCATGATCAAGGCCACGCTTTATTCTGAGGAACCGTGAATATATTCCTATAAGAGATGAACTTATTATAGCGTATAAATCTTAACTCTGAATGCTATTGCTTTTGTTGTTTTAAGACAGAACATTAACATTATTTAGTAGTTGCTGTTTATTTATTACAAGTAAATGGTTGAAAACAGTAATGTAACCCTACAGAACATATGCTTCTATAATTTTTAATATGGAATATGGAGAAGAATAGAGATTAAGTAACGATTGTCTCATTGTACTGTGAAATTACTGGGGATCTTTTTTTAAAACAAAAGCAAAAAAGCAATGGTACGTGAGAGACTTGTTAGTAAGAATTTGACTGGGAGAATTACTCAATGGAATGTCTCCAGAGTATCAGAAAATGTGATTTCTAGACCAAAGAATTTGAATAAGGATTTGGAAATGTGAATTTGTTTCTGCTTCATCTAACCAGATTCTGTATAATGTGGTGTGCATTTAGGAAGAAAATTCCTGGTTCTTAATAAGGCAAGAATTCATGCTGAGGGGGATATGAGTAGTCATTCAGGGAACAATTGATTTTGCAGAATCTTAGACTTGGTAACTTGTTGGAAATTTGTGCATTTATTATACTGTGTACCTATAAAGAAAATATGAATTTCACATTAGTGTCTGTTTTATTAGATGAGAATTTAAACGTGAAATTTGTTCCTTCTTTAATCGTAGAAATGTTTTTTGTTTACCAACATCTGGAAGTTAAATGAGATAAGAAGGATTTATAGAGATTAGATAAATAGAGAATATGGAGCTAATTATGGATTTAACTGTTGAAGACCCCATAAAGGAGAGGATCAATAGCAAAGGAATATTCATTGCCAGTCTCAAAAAGGAGTGGTTGACTTTGGGATGAGGAGAACTAGATTCCTGAAGACTTTAAATGTGCCAGGTGACCAAGAGGTAATGTCAAGATCAGTGGCAGCACTGAGGTCAGGAAGACGCAAGGTTCAAACAAGCAAAGGCTGTGTCTGGTTTTTTGGTGGGCACAAGGTAGCAAACTCTAAATTAGTATAGTTTATTATGTGATTAAAATGATTAATTAGAGTAATGTCAGAAGATAAAATGAATACTGCATACTTTTTGTTGGATGCCTTTTTAAATTTTGAAAAAGGTGGCAGGGTGGAAAAACAATTAATATATTGCTCCATTAAACATGCTCCTCAGGACACAATTGGTTTGTGCTATCAAGTTGAATGGTTAGTTACAAGATCTCAAAGGTAGTAGTACAGGTTGTTCTCTCTGGTGGCAGGGACTTCATTTGCGTGTGGAGAAAAGAAAAATGATTGGAGCTGCAGTCTGTTTTTGAAGTCTCACAGGAAAATAGACAAAGTGACTCGTCAGCAGGCATCAGAAACAAGGATCCTAAAACTGATCAATCTTGGTCGCCTGTGATGGTGATGTTGCAGTGTGAGTGCACTATGTGTTATACATATGACAGAGAAATTAAAAAATAATTTGGAAAAATCGTGAAATGAATGATTGAAATATTTGGAACTTGGAATGTACAGGTCTCTTGTTATTTATACTTAATATATAGTGACAGAAATTAAATCTGTAAGAGACCATGTTTAATGCTTAATCTCAAGTACTTTTGCCTGTGATAGTTTTATTGATTGAGTCGTTTTAGAAGAGTTTGTGGCACCTGTATTCTATGATCATTTGTTCATTAGAAATACATAATATAGAGATATTCTGCCTGTTTTAGATTAGTGTTTCATGGCATACCCCTCCTTACATTTACCACAAAAGTAGGAGTAAAATATATATCAGCGATAATGATGAGCCAACATAATCTATTTCTGTGTCTGTGTATTTGTTTCGAGAGATTGACAGAAAATACTTGACCTTGAAAGAGAGTGGGGAGTGGGCAAGTGAGATTTTTTTTTAAAGTTTTGCTTTAAATTATTATAAAGTTTTCAATTTCTCACAACCCCGTTTTCTTTAATCATCCCTCTGCGGTCATGACCCACCAATTGAGAAGTATTGGTTTAGATAATCCCTCCAAGGCATCCTTAAACAAACTTTTCTAAATTTATCAGAGACATCTTAATTTTTCTTTTCTAGAATTTCCCTTTTCACCATCTGCTAATACTACTACTTCAGACCTGATCATATTCTTACCTAGCCACTCTCCCTATTTTATTCTTCCCAACAGCTGGCCGTGGCCATTTGTTCTCCCTTCTAGCTCATAGACTTTAAGGTCAGAAGACCATCATGATCTGTCTAGTCTGACCTCCTGCATGTTGCAGGCCACACAAACTCACCCACCCATTTCTGTAATAGGGCCAATCCGACCCAGGGGGAAATTTCTTCCTGATCCCAAATGTGGCAATGAGTTAGACCTTGAGCATGTGGGCAAGAGCCACCAACCAGATCTAGGAAAGAATTCTCTGTAATAGCTCAGAGCCCTCCACATCTAGTATCCCATCATGGCCATTGGATATATTTGCTACTAGCAGTCACAGATTGGCTACATGCCATTGTAGGCAGTCTCATCATACGGTTCCCTCCATAAATTTGTCAAGCTCAGTCTTGAAGCCAGTTAGATTTTTTTTGCCCCCCATGTTCCCCTTGGAAGGCTGTTCCAAAAAGTCACTCCTCTGGTGGTTAAGCCTAAAATTTGTATCTATTTGTTCTTGTGCCAACATTCGCACTTAAGTAGCTCCTCTTCCTCCCTGATATTTATCCCTATGCTGTTTTTATAGAGAGCAATCATGTCTCCCGTCAGCCTTCTTTTGGTTAGGCTAAACAAGCCAAACTCTTTGAGTATCCTCTTATAGGGTAAATTTTCCATTCCTCGGATCATTCTAGTAGCCCTTCTCTGCACCTGTTCCTGTTTGAATTAATCTTTCTTAAACATGGGAGACCAGAATTGCACACAGTATTGCAGATGAGCGCCTTGTATAATGTTGCTAGCATTTCTCTGTCTCCGCTGGAAATACCTCACCTGATACATCCTAGGATTGCATTAGCCTTTTTCACGATCGCATCACATTGGTAGCTCATAGTCATCCTGTGATCAACTGAGACACCCAGGTCTTTCTCCTCCTGTGTCATTTAAGTGACAAGTGGATTCTCTTTCTATTGTCCTTCCTTCTCCATCTACTTCTTGTAGCTGCCCTTTCTATCCTGGGAATATTTTAACTATTTGGTGAAAATTCCTTTGCGAGAGTGCCAGCCAAAACTCCAGGCTTTGTCCTGGTTTGAGATTTCCTCTGGATCATTTTCAAAGCATATTTATTTTGCACAATATTCCTGTGCTTTCCCCAATTCTGAAATTTTAGTGATTCTGTTGTCATCATGGTAAAGCTGTAGATTTATGTTTCCTGTGTCGTTGACTCCCCTCAGTTGCACACAAGAATAAACCTGAATTCAGCCTGAAACTGCAAGCCTGAAAGAAAAGGAAAATGTTTAGCATATTATGGTTGCAATCTTTAGTTTTAGTTTTGCAAACAAAACTAATAAATTATATTTTAAAATGACCAGTGCTAGTACAGGATGAAAGATTTTTACCTCACAATGTAAAACTGGATTATCAAAGTTTCATTCTTGTATTTGGGAGGAAGCAAGTATTTGAACCTGTTTGTTTTCTTGTATGTCAATGGCTTTACCATATGTGTTTTATCATCCAGAGCAATGAGGGATAGAAAGGTCTAGTTGTGCTCATGGAATGACTGGAAAACAAAGAATAGAAAAAATTGTAATATTCAATGTCCTCTTGAATATTAGACATTAGTAGTTCAAAGTATTTATCTTGTATATGGAAGAATATTTGAAAGGTGTTTTCTTTCTGCCTTATGAATACAGTTTTAAAACACAGGGGCTCAGAAGAGGAAGACCTGAAGAAATGAAGTCCACAACTGCTCAGAGACAAATTAGACAACTTATAGAATAAATGCATCCATGGTTACATTGTGTAGAATAAAAATCTGTAATGGAAATAAAATCTTATGCTTCAGGGCACAAGGCAACTTCTGACTGAAGAGGGTTGGTAACTGCCCTTATGGGCATGCCTCATGTCTGATGAGGCTCATTAAATCTGAATTATACAAAGGTACCTACATTATGAACTGTTGTATCAGTAACAACTGTTGTATCTGCCCTTAATTTCCCCAACCAGTCTAGTCCAGTAAAATTAGCACAATATCATTTAAATTTAAATTCAATTTATGTTATGCTGTCCCACAAATTTCATAGTGAAAAATGTATGGTTGCATGTTAGAAATTTTTGGAAGACAGCTGGCGATTTTGATAGCTTTGTTAGGGGACAGCTATAGTTTTTGTCATCTTGGAAGGAGTGGGTGTCAGTTATGTTTTATTTGCACTTAAGAGGAAATGGAAGCTATTAAAATTGGAGAGAGAGGATGCACACACTTCCAGACCTTCAATGTGACTAGGGTTTGGCAATATGGGTAAGTCACTCAAATAACTTAACACAAAGTTTATACTTTGTTTTCTTCCTAAATCTTGGCTGTTCCTAGGGCTTCCCTGCAAAATCTCTACTGTTTCAGAGAGCCACTTCATCCTATCTTCCACTACTTACTAGGAATTAATTGGACACTCCTGATCTAAGCTTGGACTAGCTAACCAAAAATACTTCTGCAGTTCTATGCAAGCCTCTAACAGCTTAACACATCAGTGCTGCTTTTGTATGCAGGCTCCTAGAAACTGTTATTCTAGTACAGTCTGCCTGGCTTTCAGGTTTTCAGTGGATCCACAGTGTATTTACCCCAGTGCTTTTGATTTTTACAAATAATTTATTTTTCTTCCAAATGTTTTCAGCTGCTGTGCTTTCTTCTTGCAATTTTGCTTCAGAGATTACTTCCCTACATGTTTAGATACTCATGCAATGGAATCTTCACTTATCCCTTGCCTTGCTCCTTTTTTTTTTTTTGTCTTTTCTTTTTTTTTTAACAAAGGCTTCTTTTTTGTTTACATGTTTTTAATCTCTCTGGTAAAGCAGGGACTTTTTTGCTCCTTTGCTTAAATCCTTGAAAAGTGGAATAAATATGCTCTGGATGCTAAGTAGAACAAACTTGAAGATGTGGGCATACCATGGATTTATATAGAGGCAATATTATATTTTCTGTCTTATATTATCTATGCCTTTCTTAATGATTCCCAACATTCTGTTTGCTTTTTTGACTGCCACTGCACACTGAGTGGATGTTTTCAGAGAAATATCCACAATGATTCCAAGATCTCTTTCTTGAGTGGTAACAGCTAATTTAGACCGCATCATTTTATATGTGTTATATTTTTCCAATGTGCATTACTTTGCATTTGTCAACATTTAATTTCATCTGCCATTTTGTTGTCCAGTCACCCCGTTTTGGGAGATCCTTTTGTAGCTCTTTGAAGTCTGATGGGGACTTAAGTAGCTTGAGCAGTTTTGTATCATCTGCAAATTTTGCCACATCACTGTTTACCCCTTTCTCCAGATCACTTATGAATATCTTGAATAGAACTGGTCCCAGTACAGACCCTTGGGGGACACCATTATTTACCTCTCTCCATTCTGAAAACTAACCATTTATTCCTCCCCTTTGTTTCCTATCTTTTAACCAGTTACCAGCCTTTGGTGAGGAACCTTGTCAAAGGATTTCTGAAAATCTAAGTACACTACATCGACTGGATACTCCTTGTCCACATAGCTTGTAGACCCCTTCAAAAAATTCTAGTAGATTGTTGAGGCATGATTTCCCTTTACAAAAGCCATGTTGACTCTTCTCTAACAAATTATGTTCATCTATGTATCTGACAATTTTGTTCTTTACTATAGTTTCAACCAGTTTGCCTGGTACTGAAGACATGCTTACCAGCCTGTAAGTATCAGGATCACCTCTGGAGCCCTTTTTAAAAAGTGGCGTCACATTAGCTCTCTTCCAGTCATTTGGTACAGAAGCTGATGTAAATGATAGGTTAGAGACTATAGTTAGTAGCTCTGCAATTTCACATTTGAGTTCCTTCAGAACTCTTCGGTGAATACCATCTGGCCCTGGTGACTTATTACTGTTTAGTTTATCAGTTTGTTCCAAAACCACCTCTAATGACACCTCAATCTGTAACAGTTCCTCAGATTTGTCACCTAAAAAGAATAGCTCAGGTTTGGGAATTTCCTTCACATCTTCAGCCATGAATACTGATGCAGAGAATTCGTTAGTTTATGTACAATTGCCTTTTCTTCCTTGAGTTCCTTTAGCATCTTGATCGTCCAGTGGCCCCATTTGTTGCGTAGCAAGCCTTCCTGCTCCTGATGTACTTTAAAAAAAATGCTATTACTATTTGAGCTTTTGGCTAACTGTTCTTCACATTCTTTTTTGGCCTTCCTAATTATAATTATTTGCCAGAGTTTATGTTCCTTTCTCTTTTCCTCAGTAGGATTGAACTTCCTCTTTTTAAAGGATGCCTTTTTGTCTCTCACTGCTTCTTTTGCTTTGTTGTTTAGCCACTGTGGAACTTTTTTCATTAACATACTGTGTTTTTTTAATTTCGGATATACATTTAAGTCAAGCCTCTACTATGGTGTCTTTAAAAAGCTTCCATTCAGCTTTCAGGGATTTCACTTTTGGCGCTATACCTTTTAACTTCTGTTTAACTAACCTCCTCATTTTTGTGTAGTTCCCCTTTCTGAAATTAAATGCTACAGTGTTGGGCCGCTGTGGTGTTTTCCCCGTCACAGGAATGTTAAATTTAATTGTATTATGATCACTATTACCAAGTAATATTCACCTCTTAGACCAGATCCTATGCTGCACTTAGGACTAAATCAAGAATTGCCTCTTCTCTTGTGGGTCCCAGGACTGACTGCTCCAAGAAGCAGTTATTTAAGGTGTCAAGAAACTTTATTTCTGCCTGTAGAAGTTCTCAAATGGGGGTGATGAGATTATACAGGTGGCATGTCGGGTGAGGAATATGATTTTGGTTCGACTTGAGGGATGCAGTGAGAAAACTGAATAGTCCATAATGAAAGAGAATTCAGTACTCAAAGTGAGAGACATTAGGGCTTGGGCCACTGTTTTGGCAGAAAGGATACCATTGGTTTGGATATGGGCGTGAAGGAGTGAATGTGGGTGAATTATGCCAGAGTTGTGAACTTGGATGCTAAAAAAGCTAGTTTTCAGAGTAACAGCCGTGTTAGTCTGTCTTCGCCACATGTACTCCTATTTTTTTTTAAAAAGCTAGTGGAATTATTAAGAGTCGATGGTGTAGTGGAAAGAGGAGATTTCCTTTGACATGTTGAGTCTGAGGCCTTGTCTCCCCAGAGTTTGCTGATATAGCTATATTGTTATAGCTAGACTGGCACATCCTCCTATTGGAAACAGATTATGCAGGCAAAAGAATCCTTTTGCTGGTATAGTTTATACGACTTCCCCAAACATAATAAGCTATACCACTCTGACTGCCTATACTAGGTTCTTTGCAAGTATAGCTCGATTGGTTGGGGTACTGGATCCTTGAGTCACAAATTTCCTAGAGGGAACAATGCTGTCTGTAGCACCTTCTAGACAAGGTCATACATTGCTCCTTTTCAAGAAAATGAGCTGCCTGCCCTGATGAATCCTCATATGTGCTAGCAGGATGACATCTCCTCCCCCAGTGTGGTTCCTACCACTGAAGAACATAACTACCCAGTATGTGAAACTAAGTATGGCTCCCCAGACACCTGAAGGGAATTTATTGTCTTCCAACAAATACATGTAACAGATGTTCTCTGACCATTGGTTTAATGAATTGCTAAACAAAAAAACTTCCACTACAATAATCTGGTAAATTTTGGCAGCCTGAAGGACCTTTTCAAAAAAAAGGAAGGAACCAATACAGCCTACCTCCCTGAATTTGTCAAATAACACTGAATAAGTGGTACATAAAACTAAGAACAAGGAGCAAAAACAGTTTTAATCAGAGAGATGAGTGTTGGAATGGCCTGGGTGTTTTCCTGTGTTCTCATCTCTTCGATTACCATCCTTATGCTTAAATTTCCAAAGTTACTTCTGACTCTTTTTCAGTTTTGAATCTACAACTATCTTTCTGACAGACCAGTCTAGCTCTGTTGATGAGACACATGTTAGTTATCAAATAGTGACAATAAAGTCCAGCCTTATTGACTAGTAAATAGGTATTTATTTGAGCAGCACAATTCTATTTGTTCCTGTGCTGCCATTTGGAACTCAAACCATCCTCTGTTTTTATGAACCTTTAATTATTAAACCCTTTCAATGAAAGTTAGATGCCTAAACTTCTTAGGTGTTTTTGAAAATCTCAGTAGGCCACCTGTCTGCATTTTTAGGAAATCTGGTTCTGTCTTTTGATCAGTTATTTATTTAACCAATGATTGTGAGCCAAGCGGGCTGGATAATAAGAACTCTACCATCCTCATATAGACATCATACAAGCTGAATGTATATAAAATCACTCTGAGCATGGTGGAAGTATTATGTTGCAGCCAGCTTGTGAAAGCTCAGGGACATAAAGTGAGCTTTGGTTTACAAGAAACTTTGGTTATCAGGGGCTAATTACTTAAATAAGCTATGGACTGTGGAACTGGAATGCAGACTTTTCAGTGCTGCCAGAGTTATTGTTTGCAAATTTGGCCCGGGAGCGTAAAACTCTTCACAGTGCTCTGGCTGGCTCTGAACAGGTAGGGCTGTTCATAATGAGGAATAGCTTGCGAAGTCTACTATTGTGTATCATCTTTTTTATATTATCAAAGAAGGAGTCTGCTTGTGATTATACCTGAAATCTGCACTCGAATCCATAACACAATACAACCCTTTTGTTTCATGTTGTTCATACCATTGTGCAGAATTAAATAATAAAGAATAGCACAGGGAGAGATAAATTAATAGAGAGAGTAGTCAAGGAAGAAAAGAGATGTTTCAAAAGAGAATTTTAAAAATAGAGGAGTTAATGAGACAGAATGTAGCTGTAGAGAAGAATGTCATGCCACCAGTGGTGAGATTGTGTGGAAGGGCAGACAGGAGAGCAATGCTAAATAAATGGAGGGAGTGAGAAGGGTAATGGAGATCAGTTTTGAAGATTTTAGAAAGGAGGAGGCAATTTTGAAGTGGATTCCTTAGTGACTGGGGAGCCAACAGAAAAAACTGAAGGCAGAGATAATGTGATCATATTTCTATGTATGTGTGAGTGGGTAGGCAGCAACATTCTGCAGATTTGAGACATAGCTATAGAGGAGATAGCTGCATTAATCAAGGTATGGGGAGATAAAGTCATGCAAGTGGATGAGGATTATAGGAGAGCTTGAGTTGAGGCAGTGATGTGAATGTGCTATGTTATAGAGGTGGTAATAGGAGATCTGCAGGAATTAGGAAATCGGAAGAGAGAAAATGTTCAGTTTTACATTGTCCTGAACACCATTGTTAATGGGTTTGAATTTGTGCCCTTGTATGTGTGCAAACGTATTGTATACGCACATAATTTGTTAATACTTAACATTTATTGGTTTGAAAACTTCTTGGTATTTATGGAATTAAAATGTGTAGAATCTTAAATGTTAAGGTTGGTAAGCACTTTGATTTTCAAACTACACAAAAAATACAGAACTGATACAGCTTATAGAACCATTTTTAGTCTGATGAAGCAGAGATTAATAACAATAATAAATGTTTCGAATTTTATTTTTATCACCAGCTGTCACAGTATTTTTATTAGTAAAATAATTTAAGAAGGCAAGAAGGTAAATAGCCGCCTCACCAACATATTTATCTATTGCTTTTTTTTTCAAGAAATATTGGGGCAGAATTAAATTAACAAAACAGACTGCTGCTGTGAATCAGTCTAATTTCACTTAATCCCTTTATTACTTAATAGATAAAATAGACTAGAACATAATGTTTCCCTAATAGTAGTTTAATGAGGATGGATTCCTTATTTTACAGAAAGCAACTTCTGAATGGGTATTTTTATTTTTGCAAATTTATTGGATTCTTTGCATATACTTTAAAAATGATATTTCAGCCAACTCTGCGTATTGTATGTAATGTATTTAAATGTGGTGTATGATAGGACTACATGATTTTTCTCTTGTGGTTCTGTATAAATATGAAGTCATTCTGTCATTACTATAACTTCATCAAAGCATTTTCTTTCCTACTGTCTTTGGTGACCTCCCAAACAATAGCTCGGTTTCCTTGCTGATAGAAGTATATAAGCTAAATATATTTAAGTTTAGCTAAAATTCAAACTAGAGACAGAGAGAAAAACACTAAGTAAATGTTAATTATCTTGAACATCACTTCATACTTAAAATAGGAAATAAATAGGGCTGTCAAGCGTTTAAAAAAATTAATCATGAATAATCGCACGATTAATCGCACTGTTAAACAATAATAGAATACCATTTATTTAAATATTTTTGGGTATATTCTACTTTTTCAAAGATGTTGATTTCTGTTACAACACAGAATACGAAGTGTACAGTGCTCACTTTATATTTATTTTTTATTACAGATATTTGCACTGTAAAAAACAAAAAAATTGACCTCATACAAGTACTGTAGCGCAATCTCTTTATCAGGAAAGTTTAATTTACAAATGTAGAATTATGTACAAGAAAACCGGCATTCAAAAATAAAATAATGTAAAACTTTAGAGCACGGGTCGGCAACCTTTCAGAAGTGGTGTGCCGAGTCTTCATTTATTCACTTTAATTTAAGGTTTCGCGTGTCAACACTACATTTTAACATTTTTTAGAAGGTCTCTCTCTGTAAGTCTATATATTATATAACTAAACAATATATTTTGTACCTATCGTTGTATGTAAAGTAAACAAAGTTTTAAAATGTTTAAGAAGCTTCATTTAAAATTAAATTAAAATGCTGATCTTACGCCGCCGGCCCGCTCAGCCCACCGCCAGCCTGGAGTTCCATTCACCTAGGACAGCAGTGGGCTGAGCGAGGCCTGCGGCCCGGACCCCAGCTGGCAAGGGGTCGGCAGCCAGAACCCCAGACTGGCAGTGGGCTGAGCGGCTCAACCCGCTGCCACTCAGCCTGCTGCCAGTCTGGGGTTTCATCCACTGGCCCCTGCCAGGCAGCGTCCTGACTGCCGGCCCCTCTCAGCCCGCTGCCAGTCTGGGATCCCGGCCCTGCCCACATAGAGTAGGTACCTACCTTCTCCCTGGTTCTAGCCCATTCTCCTCCTCTCTATCTGCACTGAGCACAAGGTTGGTTACAATTTGCAGGAGATAATGCTACCTGCTTCTTGTTTACAATGTCACCTGAAAGTAAGAACAGGCATCTCAGGAGAAGAAGAACTGTTATAGCTGGCATCGCAAGATATTTACGTGCCAGATGCACTAAAGATTCATATGTCCCTTCATGCTTCAACCACCATTCCAGAGGATATGCATCCATGTTGATAGGTTCTGCTTGATAACAATCCAAAGCAGTGCAGGTCAACGCATGTTCATTTTCATGATCTGAGTCTGATGCCAACAGGAGAAGGTTGACTTTCTTTTTTGGTGGTTTGGTTCTGTAGTTTCCACATTGGAGTGTTGCTCTTTTAACTCTTCTGAAAGCATGTTCCACACCTCCTCCCTCTCAGATTTTGGAAGGCACTTCAGATTCTTAAATCTTGGGTCGAGTGCTGTAGCTATCTTTAGAAATCTCACATTGGTACCTTCTTTGTGTTTTGTCAAATCTGCAGTGAAAGTGTTCTTAAAATGAACAATATGTGCTGGGTCATCATCGAGACTGCTATAACATGAAATGTATGGCAGAATATGGGTAAAACTGAGCAGGAGACATGCAATTCTCCCCCTAGGAGTTCAGTCACAAATTTAATTAACACATTTTTTTTAACAAAAACAACGAGGAGTCCGGTGGCACCTTAAAGACTAACAGGTTTATTTGGGCGTAAGATTTTGTGGGTAAAAAACCAACTTCTTCAGATGCATTTTAACAAGTGTCATCAGCATGGAAGCATGTCGTCTGGATTGGTGGCCGAAGCATGAAGGGGCATCTGAATGTTTAGCATATCTGGCACATAAATTCCTTGCAAAGGCAGCTACAAAAATGCCATGCAAATACCTGTTATCACTTTTTTAATCTCTCATCAATGTAAACAAACTTGTTTGTCTGAGCAATTGGCTGAACCAGAAGTAGGATTGAGTGGACTTGTAGGCTCTAAAGCTTTACATTGTTTTGTTTTTGAGTGCAGTTATGTAACAAAAAAAAAAATCTACATTTGTAAGTTGCTCTTTCATGATAAAGAGATTGCACTATAATAATACTTATATGAGGTGAATTGAAAAATACTTTTTCTTTTATCATTTTACAGTGCAAATATTTGTAAAAAAATAATATAAAATGTGTAGTGTACACTTTGTATCTATGTTGTAAATGAAATCAATATATTTGAAAATGTAGAAAAAAACATCCAAAAGTATGTACTAAATTTCAATTGGTATTCTATTGTTTAACATTGTGATTAAAAGTGTGATTGATCACAATTAATTTTTTGAGTTAATTACGTGAGTTAACTGCGATTAATCAACAGCCCTAGTAATAAGAATACAGGGCAAAATTCTGCACTCAAATATATAAGCACAACACCTGTTGAAATGTGCATGCAAAAGAAACAGAATTGGACCCTTGATCTACAAAATGAAATAATCCCATGCTATAATGCTTGCTATATGGAATCTACAGTAGAATGGGGGAGATGAGTACAGACAAACAATGACTGTATGTCATTGCTGTTTCAAAAATGGACTTTCATACTGAATGTTTTCTTCTCGGTTTACCCACATGGATCATACATCCCTAGCATGAAACTCAGATTACAGGCATCAATATTATTTTGGGGTCACATGCATACCCATTACATCTGATCAGGAATTTTCTGATGAATTTATTTATTGAGAGCAAAACATTTTGTGGATGTTTTTAATTTTATGAATGTTCAATTTTGGGAAAAAAAAGAAAAGAGAAAAACAACATTCTGATGTTGAATGGTTCCATTTTGACATTTTCTGAATAGAATGTTTTAATTTTTGTTTCTAAACTACTTTTTGTTTTGAAATGTCTTTTATATTATAAATATTTAAAACATAAAACTGATGAAAATACTTTCAAACTTGTGGATTTTCCATTAATTGCAGGAATTGATGGAAAGGACAAGCACAGGTCCTGCAGTGCATACTAAATGAAGTCCAGAACAATAGTATATATATACATGGTGCTTTAAAAGTGCCAATTTCACAAAGCTGAAAACAATAATGAGCCAAAGCCCGCTGGGAGATAGAATGATGTGAATGATAATACGTCTTTAAGAACACTTTACTAGATACCCCAACAGCCACAATGCTATAATGAAGAAAGAAGACCATATTGGTTAAAAACTGGCCTGGGTTAGAGGGGAAATGAAGACAGCAATAAAAAAGTACTATATAATAAATAGAAGAAAGGGGAATTTGATAGTAATGAATATAAATTAGAAGCTGTTCCTTATTTGGGGAAAAAAGGTTATGTAGTCATATCATATAACAACACTCTTTCCATACCACTAATATCACAGGAGGATGTTAAACATCAGATACAAAAGATAGATATTTTTAAATCAGCAGGCCTGGATAACTTGCATCCAAGAATTTTAAAAGAGTTGGCTGAGGAACTCACTGGTCTGTTAATGTTGATTTTGAATACTAGGAAAGTTCCAGAAGACTGACAGAAAGCTAATGTTGTGCCAAAATGTAGAAAGGGTAAATGTAAATTGTGTAATTATAGGCCTCTCAGTCTGACATCAATCTCAGTGTTGGGGTAGAATTACATGCAACTAAATACCAAAGCCCCAAAACCAAATCACCTCAACATTTGTATCCAAAAGTTAAAAAACAGACAAGATTTGGTCATTATACAAGTACAAGCTTTTGGATTTTGTTATAATAAAATTCCCTGACAAATCTATATTTGCAGAAGATAAAGAAATGTTGACCATTAAAGAATCACAGTGTGCTCTCCAAAACCCTCTTTTTTCTAATAGATTAAAGGGTAGAGCTGGGTAACATACATGTATTGAAATAAATCTGAAGGATTGTTTAATGTTAAAATTAAAATTTGATAATATTTTTAATAAGTTTTAATAATGGATAGTGAATGAGTATAGATAAGTTAACACTTAAGACAAACCATGGCCTGGCATGAGTGTGGTTTTTGCCAGTTCTTCTTTCATATAAACAGCTGATTTGTTTAAGATGATGTTACTGATGGCAAAATAATTAATGTGTCACGTTGGAAGATGTAAGTAGGAGATATACAAACATGAAATGATAAATAAAAAAACCCTTTTGTGAGAACACTCAGGAACAGGGTGACCAGGATGACTCAACCCAGAAAAATGCAAATCCAGTAGTAAAAATGTAGAAGTTAGGGAACTCAAGTTTGCACCTACATAATGTACAGGTTATTTAATGTGGGTAACTTGTTAAATACTGATTGGCCATTGCTCAGCTTTCCTCCAATTTGAAAATGTGTAATTTTCCAATGAATGGGGGCCTAGAACTGGACAAACACTGGTCCAGAAACTGAAGGACCAGCCCAGGAGGCGATTATCATGAAAGGTGCAAGAACTTCTTGTTGCCCCATAATGAGGTAATTTGGGCCCATTTACCCATCTTGTCTGTTATTTGTCTGTGATAAATGTATGTTCAAAATACTGTAAATGATAATAATTCTGTTTGAAATTGTTTAAATAAAGGCAAAAATTGTTTAAGCCTAAATTGGGTGGACTTGTTACTCAGTTTCCCACCTTACACTCCCAGGCGAAATAATGGAGTGGCTAATATGGAAGTGAGGTATGAGAATTAAACAAGGGTAATATAATTAATGCCAATTAACATGGGTTTATGGAAAATAGATCCTGTCAAATTAAATTTGATATCTTTTTTGGATAAGATTACAAATTTGGTTGATAAAGAAAATAGTGTTGATGTCTTAGACTTCTCTAAGGCATTTGACTTGGTGTATCATGACATTTTGATTAAAAACGAGAAAGATAATAGATTAACATGGCACATATTAAATGGATTAAAATTTGGCTAACTGCTAGGTATAAAAATGTAATTATAAATGGTGAATTATCACTGAATGGGTGTGTTTCTAGTAGGCTCTCTCAGGGATTGGTTCTTGGCTCTATGCTTTATAATATTTATACTCATGACCTGCAATAAAACAAAATCATCACTGATAAAATTTGCAGATGACACAAAAATGTGGTTAATAATGAAGAGGATAGATAATTGATACAGAGTGATCTGTATTGCTTGGTAAACTGAGCTTAAATAAATGTATACACCTAAGAACAAAGAATGTAGGCCATACTTATACAATGAGGGACTCTATCCTGGGAAGCAATTGGGGATTGTGGTGAATAATCAGTTGACCATGAGTTCCTATTGTGACACTGTGGCCAAAAGGGCTAATGCAATCCTTGCTTGCATAGGGGAATCTTGAGTAGGAGTAGAGAAGTTATTTTACCTCTGTATTTGGCACTGGTGTGACTGTGGAATAGTGTGTCCGTTTCTGGTGTCTGCAATTTAAGAAGGATGCTGACAAATTTGAGAAAGTTCAGAGAAGAGCCATGAGAATGGCTAAAGGATTAGAAAACGTGTTATTCTGGTAGACTCAAGTAGCTCAGTCTATTTAGCTTAACAAAGAGAAGGGGAAGGGGTGACTTGATAACTGTCAATAAGTACATACTTGGAGAACAAATATTTAATAATGATCTCTTCACTATCAGAGAAAGGTATAACATGATCCAATGGCTGGAAATTGAAATTAGACAAATTCAGACTGGAAATAATGTGTAAAATGTTAACAATGAGAGTAATTAAGCATTGGAACAATTTACCAAGGGTCGTGGTGGGTTCTCCATCACTGAGGATTTTTCTAGATGATATACTCTTGGAATTATTTTAGGGAAGTTCGATGGCCTATGTCAGGAGTGGTCAAACTGTGGCTTGTGAGCCACATGCAGCAATTTTACTGCTAAAGTGCGGCTCACAGAGCCCCGCACATCTTTCCCCCTTCCCCCGTTCTCCATCTTCCAGACTGTGGGAAGCTCATGCAAGCAGGAGAGTGTGATGGGGGGCGGTCTCAGGACTTCTGTACAGCGGGGTGCACCTGCCAGAGTTTGGGGCTTCAGTAGGATCAGGGCTGAAGTCCTGACTCCCGACAAGCACCTCCCACGGGACTGAAGCCCCGAGTCCTGGCAGGCGCACCTTGGCTCTCAAACTTCTGAACATTGTTGTATATTACTTGGAGGGTCAGTAAGTTTGGCCCCGCCTGGCGTGTGTTATTAAAGGATGTCAGATTAGATGATCACAGTGGTCCCTTCTGACCTTGGAATCGATGAACCTGTGCTGTGTGATCACTGGCAAACATATTAATTGTTTTTGGTGCCTAGGAGAAGGCCATATCCTGGACAGATTTTCTGTCTGCTTTGTCTTCTTCATTAGAATCTAAAAGTTTGGGAGGATTGCCTCTATGTTCTATTAATTGAATAAGGTTCTTGTTGCCCAGTCAACCAGTTCTGGTATTGAGCATCCAGTGCCACTAATGTTGAAAGATGCTTTCACCCCAAAATTCTGGTCTCTGCAAGTGGCTACTTTGGGACTGGAAAAAGTGGAGTTTTGGTGCCTGGCTTCTCCCTTATTGAATTAGGTAGGAGCATGATGTTCTTTTGTATCAAGCTCTGTGCAGGAGCTCAAGAATCCAACTCAACATTTCTTTGGGATTTTAACATCAGAACACAATTGTTTCCATCTGGAAAGAAAAGAGGGAGGCATAATGCCGACAGATTCCTCTGCTCCCACACAGTGCCAAGGAAGACAAGAGATTTTTTTACATTTACATTTGCATTGAGACCTAATCCTTCTCCAACACTTCAGTATTAATGGAGATTGGTACAGATGATGCCTTGGCATTGGCTCCTTTGCTATTGTCCCCTTTACTGAAAACTGTGAAGGCTTTGGTATAGACCCCAAAAACATTTTCTAGGTGGTGAGAGGAACTTGTTCCAGTTATGCCTCCATGGATTCTTTCCGGTTTGGTCAATCCTGGCAAGGATCCTCCTCTTTCTTTCCACTCTTTAAATGTCAGTACTAGTGCCATTCTTTGCAGAGATTAAGACTCTTGTTAATCTCACACCTGGGCAATTCTTGAAGGGGAAAACACAATTATTTACCAGAGTAACTATGGTTCTTCAAGATAATTGTCCATATGGATCGGTGTTCTCTGTTAGCCTTTTTGTTACTTTTTTTGTGTCTTCTTTGAGGGATTTCTGAATTAATGGAAGGTTCTAAATGGCAGTTGGGGTAATATTCCCATCTATACCTCAACATGAAGGGAGAGAGTGTGTGGACACTGCTTGCTAAGAGCTTCTGAATTTGCATGCCAACAAGGCACACTTCTTGATAGTGTGAATCCTTGTGGACAGTCATCTCAAAGAGCTACAATTGTTATGGGAAGTAATGTCTATCTTTTGGACATCAATGCCAAACTTCCTTTCACAGCTGAGGTAGGGTATGTGACTTTCCCAGAAGCGTAAAGGCTGTTTGGAGCACAGCATGAAATTATCAACATGAATGAGGAACAATAGCTACTTTAAGGTAAGGCAGATGGAGTTGTTTTCCACTCCCGTAAACCGTAACGTTAGAAAGAAATCAGATATTTTAAGACCTGGTAAAGCCCATCTGACCCAAACTGCCTGGCGTTTTCAGCTTTACCTTACTCCCACATTACTGTCACTATTTTTGTCTGAATTGCATTGTATGTTTATGCTTTGCTTCCTTATATGGTGCTTTTTCTCAGTCACTGATTTTAACATTTCAACCAAGTGTTTCTTTTAAGGATTGCAGAACTCATTAAGAGGTTTACACTTTTGCTATTCAAATAAAATGTCTTTGTTCTTTTGGTGGGGAGTGGGTGAGTGGAGCAGAAGGGAAATACTGAATTTGAGTGATAATTTATTTACTGAGTCAGACTAGCATCTTCCTAACTGGCAGTAAACATACCTTATATGGTGCTTTTTCTCAGTCACTGATTTTAACATTTCACCCAAGTGTTTCAGTGATTGCAGAATTTATTAAAAGTGATTGCAGAACTTATTAAAAGGTTTACACTTTTGCTATTCAAATAAAACATCTTTTTTATTTATTTTTTTGGTGGGGGGAGGGAGTGGAGCAGAAGAGAAATATGGAATTTGAGTGATAATTTATTTACTGAGTCAGACTAGCATCTGTCCTAACTGGCAGCATGGGGGATGATGTGACAGTGCTGGCAATAATGCTACTGGGAGATAAGCTAGGGAGCAGAAGGGATGTTGGAAGGTAGAGCAATTGAGCAGCTGCATCAAGGCAATACTGTCTGCAAGTAGAGGACTGTGAAATAATAAGAACTGGGAGAGAGAAGGTCTGGACAAGTGAGAATAAGAGATTTGCAAAAGTGCTTATTAGCAAGGAATGAGAACTGTTCAGTTACAAGTCAAGACTCAAGAGGATCTTGGAGGGATCCAACAATTAATCCAGAAAATTTGAGGGGTTTCAATTTCTATTTAGCTTGTTAAGGTTTTGTATCCTAATAACTGAGGTCCCCTTCTCCAGAGGGGTTCCTCAGTGCAAGACGATACCATGATGTCATCTGGAAGGAGGGTCCCAACTATGGGGTTGTTTCCCTAGACCACATTAGACCAGCTTGGCTTAACAGTAAAATCTTCGGTGAGCTTAAACACAAAAAGAAAGTGTACGGGAAGTGGAAACTTGGACAGATGACTAGGGAGGAGTATAAAAATATTGCTTGAGCATGCAGGGGTGTAATCAGGAAGGCCAAAACACAACTGGAGTTGCAGCTAGCAAGGGATGTGAAGGGTAACAAGAAGGGTTTCTACAGGTATGTTAGCTAGAAGAAAAAAGTCAGGAAAAGTGCGGGACCCTTAATGAGTGGGGGAGGCAACCTAGTGACAGATGATGTGGAAAAAGCTGATGTACTCAATGCTTTTTTTGCCTCGGTCTTCACAGACAAGTTCAGCTCCCACACTGCTGTCCTGGGCAACACAGTATGGGGAGGAGGTGAGCAGCCCTCAGTGGTGAAAGAACAGGTTAAGGACTATTTAGAAAAGCTGGATGTGCCTACGTCCGTGGGTCCAGATCTAATGCATCAGAGGGTGCTGAGGGAATTAGCTGATGTGATTGCAGAGCCATAGGCCATTATCTTTGAAAACTCATGGTGATCGGGGGAGGTTCCGGGCAATTGGAAAAAGGCAAATATAGTGCCCATCTTTAAATAAGGGAAGAAGGAGAACTTGGGATCTACAGACTGGTAAGCCTCACCTCAGTCCCTGGAAAAATGATGGAGCAGGTCCTCAAGGAAACCATTTTGAAGCACTTGGAGGAGAGGAAGATGATCAGTAACAGTCAACATGGATTCAACAAGGGCAAGTCATGCTCAACCAACCTGATTGTCTTCTATGATGATATAACAGGCTCTGTGGATATGAGGAAAGTGGTGGATGTGATGTATCTTGATTTTACCAAAGCTTTTGATATAGTCTCCCACAGTATTTTTGCCAGCACGATGAATGGGCTATAAGGTGGATAGAAAGCTGGCTAGATTGTTGGACTCAACAGGTAGTGGTCAATGGCTTGATGTCTAGTTGGCAGCCAGTATCAAGCGGAGTACTCAAGGGGTCAGTTCTGGGGCTGGTTTTGTTCAACATCTTTATTAATGATCTGGATGATGGGATGGATTGCACCCTCAGCAAGTTTGCAGATGACACTAAGCTGGCGGAGAGAGGTAGATATGCTGGAGAGTAGGGATTGTCCAGAGTGTCCTAGACAAATTGTAGGATTGGGCCAAAAGAAATCTGATGAGGTTCAACAAGGACAAATGAAAGGGGAGTTCCAAAGAGGATGGAGCTGGGTTGTTCTCAGTGGTGATAGATGCCATAACAAGAAGCAATGGTCTCAAGTTGCAGTGCGGGAGTTCTAGGTTGGATATTGGGAAACACTATTTCACTAGGAGGGTGGTGAAGCACTGGAATGGGTTATCTAGGGAGGTGGTGGAATCTCCATCCTTAGAGGTTTTAAGGCCCAGCTTGACAAAGCCCTGGCTAGGATGATTTAGTTGGGGTTGGTCCTGCTTTGAGCAAGGGGTTGGACTAGATGACCTCCTGAGGTCTCTTCCAATGCTTATCTTCTATGATTCTAAGGTACCATAGTTTGATGTTAGTTCTGTTTATTTGGGCAAGTTAATTTTAAGGGTTAGTGTTTGTCTGTTAGATCTCATGTAAACAAATCACTACAGCCCTGATGCTCCAGAAACACATGCTTAAGTTACATGCATGCTTCACTTTATGCATAGGAATAATAACAGTGACTTCATTGTGACTACTGGCACACATATAGTTAAGTATGTATGTAAGTGTTTGCAGGATCAGACCTTACAAATATATTGTTAAAAATGTGCAGCTGTTAGAGAATCCATGTTGAAAGGAAGGAAGAGGAGGGCAGGCAGCATCATGAAGAATGCATGGACATTGCATAAGGGACTTATGGTCAGCAGGGTTTATCCATGGGTCCTCAGGCCCAGTGTAATTAGCAGGCTTACTTTCTTGGTGTGGCTTCATACATGCTGAGTGAAGAACTAAGATCTGTTTAAACTCTTGATTTTTTTAAAGGATATTCTCTTCCAGGGATTTCTCTGCAGAAGGGGAGAATATAGGCTTAAGTAATATCTTTGGTTCTGAAGGTTTAAATCAGACCTTTAAAGTTAGTTTAAGTTTTTGGTAGATTAAGTGCATTATTCATTTATTATAGGTAAATTAAATTATATCTTCAGGGTTATTTTTGATGGTTAAATTTGCTTTTTCTTACATAGAGAGAGACAGTCACAAAATTGGAAGTATTTTATGACACATGAAAGCACACTTTATTTCTAGATATTGAAAGAATGAATGATGTAGTATTTCCTTTGTGTAATAAAGACAGGCTGCCTTTGTACTAAACTATCTTCTGTATGAATTACAGCAGGCAGAGGCAGGGTGTGTACTAGACAGAAGGCAATATGTTGAAAGAAATTCAGAGCTTCTGTTTTGTGTTTGTTTATTAAACTGTCACCCTCTTATGCATGTGCACAATAGACTGAAGGGGAGAAACATTTAGTGAAAGGAATCTGTTCATTCAGGAAGAATTAATGGTTGTATACCGGATTATAATATATGTTTATGATATCACCACATGTAAACAAACACAAGAGAAATATCTCCAAAATGCTTTTAAAAATCTTGGAGGCGTGACGATTCAAGCTAAACTTTGCTGATTCTCATAAGAACATAAGAATGGCCATAGTGGGTCAGACCAAAAGTCCATCTAGCCCAGTATCCTGTCTTTCAACAGCGGCCAATGTCAGGTGCCCCAGAGGGAATGAACAGAACAGGTAATCATCAAGTGATCTATCCCCTGTCGTGCATTCCCAGCTTCTGGGAATTTGAAGCAGCTTCTTAAATTGTTTGACTCTACATTATTGCAGCTCTCAAAACACTCTACACCCATTTCCAATCAACTCAAGTTAGATTTAGAGATGTTGAAAAGTTAGTGAGGGTCAAGGAGAATGGAAATAAAACTGCTTTTGACACTGCACCTTCATCACTCAGAAAAATGAGATTGTAATTTAATCTCTCTCTAATTCTAGATCCCAGAATATTTTCCTGTTATTTTTGGTTTCATGGCTCTATTAAGCATGATTGCATTTGCATTGTCTGAGATTGGGAAGAAATATGGCATAAAAAGTAAATTTGGAGAGAAAAAAATCTAATCTGCGACTATATATGTGCATAAAGTATTTTTTCATTGGCTGTGGAAAATAGTAGTGATAGTATCTTATTGTAGACAGTTTTTTCTGTAGCACAAGCAAGGGAAAACGATATGGTAGACTGTATGACAAGAACTGGTAGAAGAGGGTGTGTTTTAACCCTACCCTAAAGAATAAAATATTTCCACAGGGATTTTATTACTGCAAATTAAACACACAGTTATGTGTTGTGACTGCCTAAAAACTACTGGATGATTGCTTTAAAGATTTACGGAGAAAATTATCCTCTTATATTACCAAATCCGCCCCCCCTCCCACAGTATATGATGTGGAATAAAGGCTTGTGTAGCTTTATACATACACCTGCAATAGTAGGTCTGTAGATGTCTCAGTCTATGGTTGAACTCTCATTGTCAAGAGCTATGAAATTGAAGATTAGAGACAGCATGTAGATCCCTGCCCAACAAAGTACGTAAGCATGTGTGCAGTGTTAAGCATGTGAGGAGTCCCACAGATGTAAGTGGGACTATCCATGTGCTTAGCATTATGACCATGTGTAAGTGTTTTGCTGGGTTTTCTTTAGTTAAACAGGCTTTTTCATTTTATATTTTCCATGAAGCAAGACTTTGAGCTTGTTCAATATATTTTTCTGTAACTAGGAGTAAAAGGAAATTCCATTGCCACCATTTTTCGGTTTTGCTCAGGTTCTGATTGCTCTGACAAATGCTGATAATAATTACATGGGAGGCAGTGGGCAAAAGCTGTGCCACTGCATGCTTTTTCATAGCAGAAGTTAGCCAGTGCTTTCCATTATTCTAAAAACACAGTCCAGATTTGTGATCATTTGGGAGCCATCTCTGTAGTTTTCCTTTCTTCAGATCAATCCTTTTCTTTCTATTGGAGATTGGAAAGCTTTTTTCTATAACAATTGCAGTTTTGTATCCCTCTGTGATAGTGTTGCAATCAACTACATGAAATTGCATTACTTTTGTTTGCAGTTTTTTCTCTTAATTTGTCAAAAGTGGCTTTTGAAAGACATTGCCTTAACCAAGTAGAAGCCTATTTTTGTTTTCAGAAAATGTTGTGGTTTTAGCAATGAAATATAGTTTTATAGCAATGAGGCTTCTTGTAGTCTGTGTACTATCATATGTTCAATCAGCCACTGTAAGGTCAGTTTCCTTTAATCACTGGCAAGTCCCACTATTACTTTTTGCCATATATACATATATATATGCATTTTTTAATTTGCTTTGTCTTTGTTATAATGATATTTTGCATTATGCATTTATTGGTGATAGCTTGAGAATTCTAGCAGACTTTTATTCATGAATAGAATTTAATCACATACATTTTATTTACTCTTTGCACACTGTTTTATAGAGTTAGAGAATAAGAAGTCACTCAATGAAGTTAATGCCAGAAAAATTTCAACCATATAAAAACACTTCTTCACATAGCGTTTAGTCAGTCTGTGGAATATGCACAAGGTTTTAGTGTCAGATGTTGCAAGTGGGTAATTTTAAAATAAAAATAACTTTGTAGTCATGCAAGCTAAGATAAGAGTAATCGATTTTATTGCTTCAGGGCACCTTCTGGTTGCAGGAATCAGTTGGTCAGATGCATTGTGGGATTTTTGTCTTCCTCTGGGCATTGAACAATGCCAGAGGAAGACCACTGGATTTGATATGGCAAAATCCATTTCCTATATCCTTCTGCAGAAAGCATAAGAGCAACAGAAATATTGATAATTAAACTAGATTAATTTAGACTTAATGTTCCTCATTTCAGGAGTAGCCTTATTTTGTTTGTCAATAAATTGCCATGAATGCTATAGCACTATAAGTAATAATTATTAATGACAGCGTCAAACAACGCATTCAGACTTCTCTTGAGTAAACAGAAGTGACTATGTTTTAGAGAGATTTCTTTGTATTGCTTCCAAAAAAAATACATTTCAATCTTTAGTGACGGTGGCTGTTATTAATTTTTTTTATTGAAACCATTGCCATTGCAGCGGAGTGCCTCACAAATATTAGTAGACTAAGGCTCACAGCCTCCCTGTGTGGTAGGAAAGTATAATTGTTGAATAATAATGACCCATTTTACTGATGGGTAAATATAGGTTTCCCTACCATCAATCTTTTGTGTTACCCCCAGTTTCATCCTCTCTCGGGATGCAGGCTGGTTGTCAAAGATGCTTTCTTTATAGCGTTGGCAGCAGAGCAATATGTTTTGCGTACTAGAGGATATACTTAAATATTTCATTGATGATACTAATAATATTTGCACATGGTGAGTAAAGGATAAGTTTCTGGAAGGGAACTAGGGCTTTGAAATTGGGCATATATTCATATATAGTGTATTATTTTATAAAGCAATTTTCTTTTAACTAGAACAGTTTCAGTCATACTTTAACTGGGCACTGAACAACATTAAAAAGCCGAACTTTTAGAACCCCTTCTTAAAGGGAAAGCAGGCTGTGCAGTGTGGGGGAAAGGGAGGGGAAGCAACTGGGCGGAAGGAGCAGGGAATGCTATTTATTATTATTATTTATTATTTGTATTACCCTAGTGCTTTGGAGCCCTAGTTTTGGTCAGGACCTCATTGTGCTAGGTGCTGTACAAACACAGAACAAAATGACAACCCTTGCCCCAAAGAGATTATAATCTAAGTATAAAACAAAGATGGATATAAAATGACAGGGAATTACAAGGAAGCAATGAGACTATACTGGTCAACATGGTAGGCTGTGATCTCAGCACATCTTTAGCCTAGCCATTGTCAAGTTTTTTTTTGTTGGCATAATGGGAAAGGAAAGTTTTAAGCAGGGATTTGAAGGACGATAATCTGATAGTTTTGCAGGTGTTTATGGGGAAAGCCTCCCATGCATAAGAGGCAGCATTGGAGAAAACAAAGGTGCTCGTTTTGGGGGCAAAAATTGGGGATTGGTCCTGCTTTGAGCAGGGGGTTGGACAAGATGACCTCCTGAGGTCCCTTCTAACCTTGATAATCTATGATTCTATGAAAACTTAACAAGTGGGCAATGCAGGCTGGCATCATGGGCCGACTGCAGGTGGGAGTCAACCTTTCAATACTGAATGAGAGATGTTAGGTGGGGTGAGACCTTGACAATGAAGACAAGTATCTTAGAATATGGCAGAGAAGAGGGAAGCAGTGGAGGGATACAACAAGAGACATGACATCGTCAAAGCGACAGGATAGGACACTGGTCTTTGCAGATCATGACCAGAGCTTTGGCTCCACCCCCACTTCTGCCCCCTTTTTAAAATGTAAAAATGTTAAAAACTTTATTCTTAGTCAGAGTCATCTGAGAGATCAGAAAATCATGTCTTGGGAAACAGAGGTGTATTTTCCCATCCACTGACTCATTCTTTTATTGATAAAGATCATTTACAATTTGTGAGTAATGGAAAAATATGTTAAGAATAACTTAAACATATATTTAGGTGCCCTTTTAATCAGTGTGTTGGGTGTATTTTTATCTAATCCAAGGCTTTTGTGTAATAACTGGAGTTATATTTTGGCTGCATGTGACAATTATCTAAACTAAAATATATGTGAGCTGTTTACTAGCATTTAAGCAGTGTTTGCCCAAATGTATGCCAGAGTTCTTATATGAAATGCAGCTACTAGGAAGTAAAGTTTTAACCTTATATCAAGAGAACACAGTATTCATCGATGTAGTAATATCAGCCCAACAGAAAGAACTTGGGTATTATATATGTTGTATTGAAAAACTGCATCAACAAGACTTTTCAGTCTTGTCTTGGATAATGCCATTTCTGATATCTTAAAACCAGCTACTGCCTTAACATCTTCTATAGTTGGTACCACATTCCAAAGTGAGGTTTACTTTACTGGTACTGCAGATATTCAAATATGAAGATAAGGAAAATAAATTTCAAATCCTGCTCAGCTTCTGTATTTAATAGTTTGAAACTACAATAACAGTGGCTTTAATGCATTGGATTCCTGAAAGATAACTATTTAAGAAAAGAAGCAAAGTTGTGTAACATAATCCCATTTCCCATCCTTGAAAAAATGAAATATAACTATGTAGTGGTTTGTGCTTACAGTGTACAGAATAAATATGCTAGTTAGAGCAAGATTAGGTAGAAAATAAGACAAGAAAACTTTGAAGGGTTGAAATCATAATTGGTATTAAAATATAGATAATTCTCGGGAAAGTTCTGAATTTGTGTCAACTATGCAGTTTCTGGTCACATAATGTAGACCTATCCTAAACACACAATTTCAGAAAAAAAATTTAGTCAGTAGTTTGCTGATCCATGTGATTTATTCTGCCTTTTCTTTTACTGTGGCAATTTGGAAGCTGTGCATTCCCAAGTACTGTCCAAGTCACTCACTGTGCACTGAGAAACTCAGGAATATAATTTCATGAAACTCAGAAAAGTCATGAACTGGAACCATTTAGAGCATATTACACAAAATCCTTGGGTAAATATGAAGTAAGGCATTCATCATGATGTAACAACCACCATTGTAGAGTTAAGATTGTCACTGAATTTCCACAATAAAACTGATTGAGCCCCCTCCCCTCCTCCCCACCCCCCCCGGTCACCTAAAATCCACAAACAAAGAAATAGTAGCCTGAAAATTGGATTATATCTGAAGCTAAATTAAGCCAGGGGCCCCTGAAATAAGACACCTTAAACAGAGGTGTACACCAGAGTCCAAAAAAAGAAAAGAGGACTTGTGGCACCTTAGAGACTAACAAATTTATTTGAGCATAAGCTTTCGTGAGCTACAGCTCACTTCATCGGATGCATTCAGTGGAAAATACAGTGGGGAGATTTATATACACAGAGAACATGAAACAATGGGTGTTACCATACACACTGTAAGGAGAGTGATCAGGTAAGGTGAGCTATTACCAGCAGGAGAGTGGGGGGGGGGGCTTTTGTAATGATAATCAAGGTGGGCTACATGGCTGCTACTCTGAAACCAGAGTCCAAAACATTCTCAAATTTTATTTGCCACCTTACAGAAGAAGGCGGGAGGAAGTGGGCAGAGACAGACAAAAACGAAGATAGATGGAAGTAGATAAATCTAATGTACTGGATTCAGTTCATCAAGATCTAATAGATATGACCAAAGATTAGAATGGACTAAACTTTAAGGGCTACACAATATAGATAAGGATCTACTAGTAAGATTTTAAATAGTAACATCAGACTGGATTGTAATTTTGGATGAGTTCAAAATAGCACAAATTAGCGCTGAACAGCTAAGCTTTCATTTAATAAAAGGAGGGGGGAAATGTAGCCTTTAGCCATATAGCAAAAATCCTTAAAATGTAAATTGAAGTTAATCAGTTAATCTCTCTAAAAATTAAGACACTCAAAAAGACTAATTTAATAGAAAGTTTTTTCTAATGTTTTTTGGCAGATTTTAGTTTCAGAACAGAAAGTAGAAGACATTTAAAATTAATTTTATTGCATTCATCCATTTGACAGGGACCATTTCACTGAAGTGAAAAGTCAGTTAAGACTGATTTTATGGTATTGCATTCCAAACTCTAAATTTTTTTTAGAAGCAAAGTTGTGTGTAAAACAATTCTATTCTCTATCCTTGAAAAGCTGAAATTTAAGTACTAGTGTGATTGCCTTTTACACTGCCTCCTTTCTCTGATTTGAGATTCCTCATGCCCTTTTTGAGTCCCCCCACTAGCCCCAAGAACCTAAGGCCTCCTAGTGTGCTCACTTCCTATGGAACTTAGGTAGACTGTAGGAAGTGGGTTAGTGTAATGGCAAATCATGGAGCTTGGAGGGGAAGGACATTGGTGAAGGTGACTATAGGTAATTCCAGTTGGGTGGGGAAAGTG
The DNA here is from genome assembly GCF_965140285.1 of Lepidochelys kempii. NCBI lineage: Eukaryota > Metazoa > Chordata > Testudines > Cheloniidae > Lepidochelys > Lepidochelys kempii. The sequence continues at coordinate 301,860,409 of NC_136380.1, read as the reverse complement.
GTGGAGGAGGGAGAGCAATGGGAATCGGAGCATATGGAGATAGTGGAAAAGAAGAGCATATGGTGGTGGCATAAGGTGGTGGTAGAGTGGGGTAATTCTCCCCTTTTGCAGGTCCTTTGGTGAATGCCTATGATCTTGGAAAGTTCAGCAGCACCCCACTGCCCTGCTGTGAGCCTGAGTGTGATTATTGAACCAAGCCTCATTAAGCTTAGAAACAACAACCACCTTTAATGATTCAGACCCTTATTAGGCATGGCAGACCCTGACAAACTTAAATAGCATTGTCAGATCCCTGACAAGCCTAAACAGGATCATTGGGAGACAGCCTATTCTACTTATGTTCATCAGCAGGCCAGTGATGTCATTTTATTTTGGGAGCTTAGAATCTTCCTTAAGACTTTCAGGGAGACAAGAGGGTTTGGTTGAGCACTGGAAATCCTAGGCTTTCAGGAATGTGTGTCTGGGGAGGGACCTCCATCAATTTCCATGCGGGGCAGCACAATGAGCCCCTTCAGGATAGTCTGTGACTCGTACACTTACTCACATGGAGCTGTATTCTCTGCACATCCTATTAGGGGACTGCATGTGAAGAAAGAGGAGAGTCACAGGAGTGGCATGAGCAACACCTCTGATTGGCTGTTTCCCATAATCCTCTTGCTCTCCCCTTTCAGTAGGCCATATAAGGCAGCTACAAAGTGTGAACCATGGAAAGTCTGCAGGAGAGAGGCTTCACTCCTGCATATCATGGAAGAATAGAACTTTGTGTCTGTAGATCTTATGAAAGAGGCATTTGTTAAATAGTCTGCTCCCACCTCTGCATAACATTTCCTGTTCCCCTCAGTCCTAGGTTAGAAATATTTTTGAAAAATTAGAAAACACCCAGACAAAAACTTTTGCTTTTGAGTTGAGGTTTCAGGTGATTTTAAGCATATACTATCTCATGAGCATTGCGTTAAAAACAACCATTAGTTGTGTGTTTGTACAGCTCCTAGCACAATGGAGTCCTGGTTCATGACTAGGATTTCTAGGCACTCTGGTAATACAAATAATTAATCCTATTAATACTGATAGAAATTAGGAAATTAAAAATAAAGCTTTCACTACTTAAACAAGCTGACTCTTACTCAACCAGCCACAACTTTAACTGCACCATTGGACTTAGAGCAACGTAGTAGTAGCCTAAAGAGGACAATGTTATATAGGAGTTTTTAAAGTTAATCTTGTAAAAATATGCCCAATGCAACCATATGTAAGTGAAAGTTTGAGGAAACAAGGCAATGAATGGAGGCCAATGACTATATGATTTATAATGGTACCATAAGAATCTCCTTAATGAATGTCTTTTCAAGATTTTTTGTTAATTTAGTTCTTAAAGGAGTTCAGTGCAAGTGTGGTGTAAAAAGCATTAATGCCATCATTTCTTGGCTAATTTATATGTGTGTGTGTCTGTGTGTGTGAGTGTGAGTGTGAGCAAGCATGCACGCACACACTCGTGGTTTGGAAATTGATGGAAGAATGAATGAGACCTCCAAATATTATGCCTTTTTGCTTTAGTGGTGTTAACTTGTGCATTGTATTGTGTTAGCTTTTGCAGCTCAGCTCACTTGTGTTGTATCTGCTGGAATAGAGTAAAGTTGTGGTCGCTCTTTGGGTGAGAGTCCATACCTTGTTTGAGAAGTGTAAATTTAATTTTTAATTTTCTTTCTAATTTTTCTTTTTTAATTCAGAAATTCATGAAAGCTAATGAATTTACACTTAAATCACAGATATATACCTTAATACCATATTGTCAAAATTGTGAGTGGAGAATGTACTATTGTTTGTAATGTGGTTACCGGCTCACTGGGCACCTCCTATGTACTACATACCTATGCACTGAACTGGAATCTTCTTTAAAAAATGGGGAGTGTATCTGCTGGAATGAAATCCTGATCTATTAAAATCAATGGCAATTTTGACTTCTCTGGGACCAGGTTTTCACCTGTGGGTCTTAATCCATCACATTGTTGTGCAATTGGTGGACAGGAGGGAGGGTAAGGTTTGTTTTGCTCTATTACAAACATGAGTGGAAGCTACTTGTAGTCAGAGACTTGTTTAAAATCTTAATGAGCTGAAATGAATCTTAAAAGCCTTGCATGGCCTCACCCTTACGGCCAACCTGGAGTTGCAGCTTGCAAGAGATGTTAAGAGTAACAAAAAGGGTTTCTTCAGGTATGTTGGCAACAAGAAAAAAGTCAAGGAAAGTGTGGGCCCCTTACTGAATGAGGGAGGCAACCTAGTGACAGAGGATGTGGAAAAAGCTAATGTACTCAATGCTTTTTTTGCCTCTGTCTTCACCAACAAGGTCAGCTCCCAGACTACTGCACGGGGCAGCACAGCATGGGCAGGAGGTGACCAGCCCTCTGTGGAGAAAGAAGTGGTTCGGGACTATTTAGAAAAGCTGGAGGAGCACAAGTCCATGGGGCCGGATGCGCTGCATCCGAGAGTGCTAAAGGAGTTGGCGGCTGTGATTGCAGAGCCATTGGCCATTATCTTTGAAAAGTCATGGCGATCCGGGGAAGTCCCGGATGACTGGAAAAAGGCTAATGTAGTGCCAATCTTTAAAAAAGGGAAGAAGGAGGATCCTGGGAACTACAGGCCAGTCAGCCTCACCTCAGTCCCTGGAAAATCATGGATCAGGTCATCAAGGAATCAATTCTGAAGCACTTAGAGGAGAGGAGAGTGATCAGGAACAGTCAGCATGGATTCACCAAAAGCAAGTCATGCCTGACTAATCTAATTGCCTTCTATGACGAGATAACTGGCTCTGTGCATGAGGGGAAAGCGGTGGACGTGTTGTTCCTTGACTTTAGCAAAGCTTTTGACACAGTCTCCCACAGTATTCTTGCCAGCAAGTTAAAGAAGTATGGGATGGATGAGTGGACAATAAGGTGGATAGAAAGCTGGCTAGATTGTCGGGCTCAACGGGTAGTGATCAATGGTTCCATGTCTAGTTGGCAGCCGGTATCAAGTGGAGTGCCCCAAGGGTTGGTCCTGGGGCCGGTTTTGTTCAATATCTTCATAAATGATCTGGAGGATGGTGTGGATTGCACCCTCCCCAAGTTTGCAGATGACACTGAACTGGGAGGAGAGGTAGATACGCTGGAAGGTAGGGATAGGATACAGAGGGCCCTAGACAAATTAGAGGATTGGGCCAAAAGACATCTGATGAGGTTCAACAAGGACAAATGCAGAGTCCTGGACTTAGGAGGAAGAATCCCATGCACCGCTACAAACTAGGGACCGAATGGCTCGGCAACAGTTCTGCAGAAAAAGGACCTAGGGGTTACAGTGGACGAGAAGCTGGATATGAGTCAACAGTGAGCCTTTGTTGCCAAGAAGGCCAATGGCATTTTGGGATGTATACATAGGGGCATTGCCAGCAGATGGATGGACGTGATCGTTCCCCTCTATTCAACATTGGTGAGGCCTCAACTGGAGTACTGTGTCCAGTTTTGGGCCCCACACTACAAGAAGGATGTGGAAAAATTGGAAAGAGACCAGCGGAGGGAAACAAAAATGATTAGGGGACTGGAACACATGACTTATGAGGAGAGGCTGAGGGAACTGGGGATGTTTAGTCTGTGGAAGAGAAGAATGAGCGGGGATTTGATAGCTGCTTTCAACTACCTGAAAGGGGGTTCCAAAGAGGATGGCTCTAGACTGTTCTCAGTGGCAGCAGATGACAGAACGAGGAGTAATGGTCTCAAGTTGCAGTGGGGGAGGTTTAGGTTGGATATTCGGAAAAACTTTTTCACTAGGAGGGTGGTGAAACACTGGAATGCGTTACCTAGGGAGGTGGTGGAATCTCCTTCCTTAGATATTTTTAAGGTCAGGCTTGACAAAGCCCTGGCTGGGATGATTTAGTTGGGGGTTGGACTAGATGACCTCCTGAGGTCCCTTCCAACCCTGATATTCTATGATATTCTATGATTCAAAAGCACAGGTTGAAAGGGGTCTGAGAATGGGTGCATCTGAGGAGATATGGGTTTAAGTGCAACCCTTCACATCAAAATGAGGCACGTATCTACTTCTTACTTCTGTTTCTGAGTAGAAGTAACTTGATGGCTGTGCAGCCGTACTCTCTTTAATGCAGGTGTGGATTTCCTTAGATCCCTGTTGTGCTCATCATGCTTCATCTTATCCTTATAGGCACAACTGTGTGCCCGTACTGTGTAGAATCTAGAATTGACAAGTGGGGAGCCTAATTTATGGCAATGTTTGAGTTTATTCTGTAATTGTTTAAATAAAGTGACAATGTGGTTTTTGCACATACTTAGTTATGGGGTTGTAACATTCTCATTCTGAGCCCTGGCCTTTTTTTGTTTAATTGCTGTTGAGTAGTTAATACATAGATCTCTGCCACCATCTTAACATAGAGCTACTCAAAGAAATATGATCTGAGAAAAAATGTAGCCTCTGTAATAAAACCCTGAAACAAACTTTCTGTGAGTAAATATAAACATTAAGATCAGATACAAGTTTTTAAATGATCCCATCTCCAAACGATTTTCCCATTTAATGTTTATGGTCAACAGAATTTCATCAAAGAAAATGTGACTCTGCTTACTCACTTTCCTGTAGTTTCAGGAAAATCTCAGACTAAAGCAAATTTGCACTCTGATGGAATCCTACAAAACTATAATGATACTGAAATTTATGATACCTGTATAATGGGATAGTGTTATTTTCCTTAGTGTCTAAAACAACCAGTATCATTTGTTTCCTACTAGTAAACCCTAAAAGTTACCATCAAAATCCAGGGTTCTTTAAACTTTCCACTCCTTAGATCAAATCACAAGAGAGAGATCTTTCCTGGGACATCCCTGCTCCCAACCCCCCTGCTCCCAACCAACCTATTGCTTGGTTCTCAAAACATTTAATTCTACGGACCACCACAAAGAATTCCGCAGGTCTCTTGTGGTCCATAGATCCCACTTTTAGAATCACTGATCTAATGGATAAATCTCATAGTCTTTATGCAGGTAATACTCCCATTGAAGTGAATGGATATATGCTCATTTAAGGATAGGAGTGCCTTGCCCTATTTAAAAATAACACATAGCATTTTTTGTTGGTATACATCAAAGTGCTTTTCAGTGGAAGTTAAAGTTCATTAGAACTGGGAAAAATGAGATGTGGAGTGGTGAAGTGACTTGCTCAGGGTCACACGGGAGGTGAGTGGCAGAGCCACTTTATTGTAAGGAATTTCTCCTTGTCATAAATATAAAGGGAAGGGTAAACCCCTTTGAAATCCCTCCTGGCCAGGGGAAAGCTCCTCTCACCTGTAAAGGGTTAAGAAGCTAAAGGTAACCTCGCTGGCACCTGACCAAAATGACCAATGAGGAGACAAGATACTTTCAAAAGCTGGGAGGAGGGAGAGAAACAAAGGGTCTGTGTCTGTCGGTATGCTGCTTTTGCCAGGGATAGAACAGCAATGGAGGCTTAGAACTTTTAGTAAGTAATCTAGCTAGGTATGTGTTAGATTATGATTTCTTTAAATGGCTGAGAAAAGAATTGTGCTGAATAGAATAACTGTTTCTGTCTGTGCATCTTTTTTGTAACTTAAGGTTTTGCCTAGAGGGGTTCTCTATGTTTTTGAATCTAATTACCCTGTAAGATATCTACCATCCTGATTTTATATGGGGGATTTCTTTATTTCTATTTACTTCTATTTTTTATTAAAAGTCTTCTTGTAAAAACTGAATGCTTTTTCATTGTTCTCAGATCCAAGGGTTTGGGTCTGTGGTCACCTATGCAAATTGGTGAGGCTTTTTATCCAACATTTCCCAGGAAAGGGGGGGGGTGCAAGTGTTGGGAGGATTGTTCATTGTTCTTAAGATCCAAGGGTCTGGGTCTGTAGTCACCTAGGCAAATTGGTGAGGCTTTTTACCAAACCTTGTCCAGGAAGTGGGGTGCAGGGTTTTGGGAAGTATTTTGGGGGGAAAGACGCGTCCAAACAGCTCTTCCCCAGTAACCAGTATTAGTTTGGTGGTGGTAGTGGCCAGTCCAAGGACAACGGGGGGAATATTTTGTACCTTGGGGAAGTTTTGACCTAAGCTGGTAAAGATAAGCTTAGGAGGTTTTTTCATGCAGGTCCCCACATCTGTACCCTAGAGTTCAGAGTGGGGGAGGAACCTTGACACTCCTTCTTACAAGAGATTTTCCATCTGAACAGCTAGAAATAGAGTTATCAATCTCTAATTTAAATGTTTAAGTATATTTTCAAAATTGGTGTGATTTTGACCAACATTTAGGTATTACATATGTCAGGTATCAGGGTTATAGGAGAGAATGAATGCCCTCCTAACTAGCCAAACAAACATATTTGCTTCACTAATAGAAAGTCAAGACTAGATTTTTAAATAAAGAGCATGATGATTTGGTGTGAACAGATGTATTTATTCAGCTGAAACAAAAATATTTTTTTTTCGTTTCAGTGCTTATCATTAGGTGTTCATTTAGTGTGCTGGTTCACACCATTGTGCTGAGTTACTGTTGCTTGAAACAAATGAGATTCTCACCTCTGAGCTGTATCAGTAACATGTTCTAAATGTAGCTAGATTCCAAAGATTAACATACAAGATACATGAGCAAGTTCTTGCTGACCTATACAGTACTTGCATTGTAATAGGTCATATTTCAACTCCTGTGTTTTTGATAAATAGCTTGGCTCTAAAAGCTCTGTCCAAGGTTCTGAAATCTCTTATGATATATGAGCATGTCTAGCTGATAAATTCTGATGCCAGCCTGTGTGTGATAGTGATTCATCAGGTTTGTAAAATTTGTGTTCAGCAAAACGTATTGAATTTATAAAGATCCAAATTTGGGATATTTTAAAATTAGTACTGGCGTGTTCTCCTTTCTAGTTTTAAACATCTTTCTGAAAATAACTTGCACATGCTCAGAAACCACTAGGATTTAATCAGAAAGTGTCAACTTTAACTTGAAAGTAAATTATTCATTTGTAATACATCAAATGAGATGATTTTCTGTATTAGGAATGCTTACAGACCAATGGCATTATGCAGCAGGCCATGAATAAGTGGAAATGTTAAATGTCTGTTTGCTAGTGGACACACACAAAAATGAACAAGAAAGCACTAGAGAATTTCAAAGTTAGGGTTCTGACCTACACAAATGCTGCCAATAATTCCAGAGAAATGTTTCTTTCAGGTGAATTCAGAAAGATAAAATCTATTTGATTACAATACTTTAAAAATATTAAAGCATAGTAAAAACCAAAATGCCTTTTGTCCTATTTTTTGTTTCATATGCAAGAGACTTACATGTTATTTTAATAATTTTTAATTCCCTAAATGTACTGTTTTCATTCCCTAAATGGAAACTCCATTTTTCCTTCTGGCTTAGTTCTCTGTATTTGTATACACAACCACTAACTGGAATATGGTATCAATTTTGCTGCTAGGTTCTTCATCTGTCTCTACCACCTGGAGGTCAACACTCCTTTAGCATGTCATATCTCAGTTTTGAACTACTTTTTCCACTGAATCCAGGAATAGTCAGATTTACTCCATCCATATAACAGAATTAGGATTTAAATTTAAAGTCAGCAACAGTGTCCATTTGCTGTTTCAAGGCCCAGCCTTACTCCTAATGAATACAAGGGGAATTTTGCCATGAAGGCCATTGTGAGTGGGATCAAGCATTCATTTTATTTCAGTGTACATCATTCAGTTATTTGCATGTCACATCTTCAAAGCTGGAGAGTTTAAGAAACCTTTAATTGGTGGTGGTTGCTGTTGTATCAGAACAGAATTGTGCAGACCCATATAGAGATCCTAAATGTCAACAAGATTGCTAAGTTATGTTAAAAATTGTGCGAGTTTTCTGTGTGCCAAGAAACGTAAACTTTAGACACTGTTAATAATTAAATTGGCCTTTTTATTGCAGCCAAAGTATTGGATTTACATTATTTGAGTCTAATAATTAAATCCAATCTTCAGGCACCAAGTAAAAAAAATAAATCTAATTCGCTGACAGCAGTAGGTCCCTGTATGTTTCTCCTTTGGGTGAAGAGAGGGGTGTGTGTGTGTGTGTGTGTGTGTGTGTGTGTGTGTGTTTTAATGACCAACAGGTAAAATATATAGTTATTACTTCTTAACCATATGGATAACTGCTTTATACAGGTATTTATTGTGTTGTTTATTGCTGTTATACAGCCTAAAAAAACAGCAAAAATTTCCTATGCGGTCAAGCCTGCATTTCAACTGGAAAATATATAAAGAGATTTATAGAGAAAGATTTTATAAGACATGAAAATGAATTTGTTTATTGTCAGAGAGGAGCTCCCAGATGGATTTTCTTTTTTTAAGAAACAAACAAGCCAAAAACTCTTTTGATTTTAATCAAAAATGTATTTTTCCTCATAAAAAATGTTTCACATACTCACTGCATCTACTCTACAGAATTTGTCCATTTCATTACACCATGTGTCAATTCTAATTTATCTGGTCACTGCAAAAACACGCTGCTAGTGTGTGTAATACAGCACAGGAAGAGGTATTGCTCAGTTCTACTACTCTTACTTAAATAAAAAAAATACAGAAAATGTTCTTGGCTACTTGCACTGTATTCCAGACTGAAAAGTCACATGGAAGTTCTAAAAAAATGGAGTAATTGTATTTGGTTGGCACAATACCCTTAGAAGCCAGTTAGTTAAAAATCTTTTTATGCTGAATCAGTACATATTCCCATTTGTCAACACCAGCAGCAATGCCCAGACTTCTGATCTCTAAAGAGTAATACTTTTTTTGCCTTTTTATTTAGCACAACTGCAGTCTTGTGCTTTTCCAACATTGGTGTTTACATTGATGTTTCATGACATATTCGTTGGTACTCCTATCACAGTTGCTTTTACTTCCAGGGCTGTGCTTTTGTCTTTGCCAGTGTCCCAAAGACTGATTAGAGGAGGATAAAGTTCATTGAGTGAAAAGGATTGTTTCTTCAGGTAATTCCTTAAATAGCTGTGTCCTGCATCGCAGTTAATTTCTTGTGAGATGCAACTGTAGAGATATACCACACAGATGACTCCCAAAAGAACTCCAAGGCAGGCAAGGAATCCTGTTATGTTTGTCTTTTCATAATCTTTCACTGCAAGGTCCAATCCTTTTGTGGTGACATTGACACATTGTTTTTTATTCTGCTGGTAGATGGTGGGAATGTCTATACAAATTTCATATTCAGTTGATGGATTTAGATGAGTAAGATTATACACCTTTATATCAGATGGAATTCGAACACTCTGTGCAGCCGGAGAGTTCTCGGTCTTCTGAAATGCAGTCCATCTAATGCTGGATTTCAGAATTTTAGAACTTGCTTTCCAAGACACCAAAATAGAATTAGATTGCACTTCTTTTATTTTAATCTTCAAAGATCCATTGCTGTCTTGGGGGAAGGAACCATCCACTTTCATCATAACTGATTTTAAATCTGCTCCAACTAGATTAGTTGCTATGCATGTATATAGTCCACTTTCTTTTTGTGTAACATCACTTATGTCTAATGTTCCTTCAGAATGGACATAGTATTTATCAGTAACCATATTAGGCAAAAGTTTGCGACCTGATGGTGTTATCCAGTATATTTCAGGTTCTGGTTCTGCTGTTGCTCTGCAGTGTAAAGAAATATAGCTGCCAGTTTCTAAATCCAGAGTTGAGGGAAAACTTTCAGGCGCTATCAGTGGGAGGCAGATTTCCATCATTTCCCTAAAGTGTACCTGCCTCACATTCTGGCCTTGAAATTCTGGAGGATCCACACAAAATAATGAATCTGGCTCCATGAATCGAATGTTGGTTTTATTCATGTTAATCCAGCGGATGACACAATCACATCTGATTGGATTGCTGTGTATACTGATTTCTTTGAGGTTAGGCAAAGAGTCTATTGTATTGCGGTATAGGGCACTAAGTGCATTACTATTGAGCATGAGTGATTCTAGCTTGGGAAGTTTATAGAAAGCGTTTGGATGGATGTATGATAATCTGGGGTTATTGGTAGCTTCTATTTTTCTTAAATCTGGCAAATTGTTAACAGCAAGACTATCTATAGAAATTAGTTCAGGCATGTTATTAATTCCCAATTCTTTTAGGTGCAGCATATTGCTAAAATCTCCTCTTCGTATTCTGTTAATGGGATTCTTATTTAGATCCAAAAATTTGAGATTTGTAACCTTTTGAAGAGCAACATGGGGCACTTTAACAAATCTATTGTCATAAAATGAGATGCTTTCTAAATTGTTAAGGCCAACCAAAGCATTATCAGGTATTTCAGTGAGATTTATGCCTGCTAAAACCAGGCTGCACAGATTGATAAGAGGCTTAAAGTTCATTTCTTCGATTCTGATTATTGGATTTTCCCCAATCATGAGAATCTCAAGGTTAGGAATAGCTTCAAACCACTTACTGTTGATCATCTGTAGGCTATTTGAATTGAGATGAAGTCTGAGAAGATTATCAAGGCCTATAAAAGCTCCTGATGCAATTGTGGAAAGCAAATTGTGATTAATATAGAGTTCTTGTAAATTGTTCAGTCCAGACAGACATTCTTCAGGCAGCTCAGTAAGTTTGTTTTCCTCAAGGTACACCGAAAGAAGCTGTGGCATCTTTCTAAGGTTAATATTGATCACTGAGGATAAATTGTTTTGAGATAAATCAAGACCAGTAAGGTTCACTGGGAAATATACTGAGTGTTCAATTTTTGCAATGTTGTTTGTCTGTAGAAGTAGAACCTGTGTGTTAGCAGGCAGTCTCGTTGGGAAATTAACAAGGCCTAAATCATTACAGTCCACTGTTGGAGCTTCCATGTATATGGATCTTGGGGTAAACCAAGGTCTGATCTCACATGTACATGACTGAGGGCAGTCTACCTTTTTATCTACAGCTTGTACAAATGCAGTGATAGCTAGGCCAAGTAGGAAATGAATTTTGAGTGGCATGTCCTTCATCTTAGCTCAAGTCTTCAGAAAAGTAAATGGCCCTTAAGGATACCACAGATGCTGTTTTTAACTTCAGTAAGAGCTAGTCATTTGATAAAACAAATACTTGCATTTGTCAAATGATGAATGCCAAAGAAGCACAAAGACTTTCTTCCTGAAAATAAGTGATAACCTCGTAACCACCTTGTCCAATGATAACAGGCATGCTGTGGAAATGAAGGTCACTGTCTCCTTGATGCCATAAAACTGATAAGATTTGCGATGATGAAGCATGTATAGATGGTCATAGAAGATTAAGCAATTCATTTATTTACTAGTATTAACTTCAGATCCCATGATTGATTAGTGTTGGCAGGAATGACAGGATGACCTAAAATATAAGAAGAGGAAATAATTAGCCATCTCTCTATAATATTAATTATTGCACATAAGAAAATAAAATGGCTGTGGTTTCTAGAGTATTGCAGTGGCATCTATTCAGCATAAATAAAGTTAATATAGTAATATGTCTTGCAGCTTGTCACTAGGGTACTTAGCTCTCCAGCAAGCTGAAGTTCCAAAAAATAAAAAACAAAATATATCACTGAGATTTTTCCACATATTTCAGGCTATTTTAAAATATTTTTCTTTCCTACTGTTATCACTAAAAGCAGACTCTGCTATATTGGCTTTGAAATCTTAACCACTGAGCTAAATCTTGCAGAGTATGAATGTTTACTCTTTGAACACAGAGTTTATAAATATAAAGAACACAATTTATATGTAATCAAGGAAAAAGGAACAGTTGCATTAATATACACCCAAAATGAGTGCATCCTGAGACATGCCCATGAGATATTTATACAGTAACATACAAAATTGATAATGCCTGTGTTTTATCTTTTCCTAATTGTTTTATAGCTGCTATTCTGGGAGCAAGCTTGATTTTTAAAGATATAATTGGAGGGGAAAGTGTACTTTGTAATAAATTGTCTGTCATATTGGAAATTCAATCTAATTACTGCCCGTCTTATTTTTACTTGAAAAATCTTACATTGCATTAGGATAACAAAGGGAAAGTGCCTTTATTGCAGTCAGGGAAAAAAAGCACACTTAGCTGATAATGCTTTCAACTCAGAGTCTGAGCTCCACCATTAAGGTGCCAAGTCTCCGCAGTCCTCACTGACTTCAGTGGGTACTGAGGGCTCTCACTGCCTTCTGAGCTGTGCTTATCTTGTAGAATTATACTTTAAAATATAGCCTGTCTCCAGATGTGTGGTAGCTCTTTCCCTCTTAAAGAAACTGCTTTGAGCACATTCAAAACTATAGTGTGAGAAAGTTCTGATGTCTTTATGCATGAAATGGGACACATACTACTGCATTTATTTTAAAACAGCAGACTGTGTACCAAAGCTCACCATACAGTGTCTGTCTCTGGAATCAACCATACCTTATACATTTATTTTTCACTTTGTCTTTTACTTCTAGTATTAAAATTCACAATGGCATAGTTTACAAACACTAAGATAAGGTCAGTGCTTCATTAATATTGATAAATGCATTTTGAAATGTCACTGGTATGGACAGACGGAAACACTCCACACTTGGCAAAAGGTTCCTGTCTTCAGAGATGTAAAGCATATAAAATCTGAAATAGCATCTGATTTGGCTGTTTTCCTGCCATTTGTTGGCACCAAGTCCTTATCTATAAAACTGACTTTCATGTTACAGATAACTAGTATGTGTTCTGCTAGTGATAAAAGCTATCTCAAATTAAAATTGCTGAAGTAAGCAAGAGAGGCATACTGCAATTTCTCCATCCTTTCCTTTTTCTGCTTTAGAAGGAATGCCGATTGATCTTGTGTCCAATCCACTTATTTAAGATCTACGTTACTGCCTATATTTTCCTTTTTTTAAAATATTTGCCTTCTGTTTCTTATTTGCATCTTATCCATTCAATACTGTATATAATTTTAGTTGCTTGCATTAACAAATATATGTGATTTGTTTTTTTGTGTTTTTTTTTGTGGTACAGTGATGGCTCTTAAAAAGTTGTCAGTTTTATTTAAGAAAAATAGATAAGGTTGCTTTAGTATCTTCAGCATTCTCTTCAACTTCCTCATGCTTACTCCAGCAAATACCTTGATTACTGTAAATACCATAGTTAAATAACTGCAAGTAATTAATAATTATCTAAGACATTTGGCAAGTTTTTGAGGTCTGCTCTTTGAATACATGTAAAGATTTTTCATCACTTAACTTTACAATATAACTATATTAATAAAATGAACAGAAAATGTGTGAGCTAAACATACAGAAAACAGTCTGCTGCTTTGGAGTTTTATAATACATTTTTACGGCAATGGTCCAGATCATCCTGAAATGCAAAGAAACCCTGGTACAAAATAAGATAATTAAAATATAATCTGTTCCTTCATTTCTTGAAATGAGGTAAACTTTAGATTTACAAAGAAATAAACATATGCCTGGTCAGTTAATTCTTGTAACTATGGGCTTATCTAGATGGAGAGTTAGTGTGCGAAAAGCTGGGTAGTTAAATATACAGTGCACTAGCATGCTGCACACTAAGTCTCCAGGTGGACCCTACTACCGCGTTCTAACTGCCTAGGTAAATCCTCACATTACTAATTTATAGTCTGGAAGCATAATGGAATAAAATCTCATTCTGTGGGCAAGTGAGTGACAGAAAGGTAAGGAGATATCATTTGATTCAAAAAAATCTACAGAATCATAATTTCAATGAAGTCACCCTCTGAGGCATGGCAGGGGGTGGTGCTGTCACACACCCCCCCACCCCACCCCCAGCTCCAGCTCTTCTGGTTGGTGGAAACTTTGATAATACAATGTGGTCAGAAATGTGTTGAGTTGGGTGTCATTCAAAAGCCCTTTTTCATGAGCACCCTGGTATCAAACATGACAAATCTAGAACAAGTATGTAGATATAAATTAGAGAAAATGTTTTAAAATGAACACTTTTAATTATACTTTAACATAGGGATGCATTGCCCACAAAAAAAAAATACATTGATTTTGGAAATCTTTGAGAAGACACCTAGCCTTGTAGGGCTGAAAACGTTTATTCATCAAAGTCATCATTGGTGTCGTTTCCAGCTAGGCACAACTGCTAGACATGTTGTCACACTGAGCCTCATCCATGCCACACTTGTACATCTTCATACAAGGGGGGCTGTTGGCCAAATATTTGTAGAGTGGTGAGCATCTGGTCTTTGCACAGGAGCATTTTATTAACTGAAGGATTGTTTAAGGAGTGCATGGAATTTCACGCATAACTGCTGTGATCAATCCATCCTGCAAGACCCATCCATACCCTATGGTGGGAGGGGAGTAGTTTTGGATGTGCTTGATCATGTGGAGCCACTATATTGCTTGATAATTTGCCCTCTTGATAGCAGACATAAATGTACCCTTGATGAGTGGCAGTTTTTCTCCAGATACTTCTTGGAAAACATCCACCAAAGTAGGTCTACATGTGTCATAATATTGGTCTTCAAATGGTAAACTTGGCATATGAATGCCTCCTGTGCATTTATTACCTCATCAGTGTCTGTCTCAGCTATTCCGAGCACCTTCAGAACAAGGAGAGAGTCTTTGGAGGCTGAATCAAAGGCCTTCCAGTAAGATAATTTCCTTCCATTAGTGTCACATCCTGAAAGGGAATGGAAACCTAGTAGTGCTTTGAATGGTGCAAGTGATAGGAACACATCTCTGAGGAATCTAAAATGATTCAGTTCCGCAGCAACAGACGCTAAAACAGAATATTAATGAAGTCTTGGGTAGTGTCTAGCACTGGAACATCTATGTCTTGTGAAAAGATCTAGAGTTTTGTAGCACCTTTCCCTGTGGCAATGATCGCATGCAAGATAATTTTAGTGTTAGTTTCTCATGGGAATTATGAAGAAACTCCACTTACCAGTGTGAGGTAGCAGCTTCATTTTGCCATGCAACAATGAAATTCTTTGAGCAATTTTTCGCATGTTGGAGCTTTTTCCTGCAACGTATGCAGTTAACTAGACCTTCGTTGGAGTATCAGACAGTGACTTCTTCATTGTGACACTGGAGATGTTCATTGAGTCAATGATTTTGTACTGGACAGGTGCAATACCATGGAATCTCTTCTTTTTGGTAATACTTTAATTGATTCCTCTGCATACATGTCAAACACAAAGTGGATTTTGTCATTGGTCCAGTATTTTCTCTGTAGCTTCATAATGAAGTGTTCAGCCAAGTCTTGGCAGGTATTGAAAGTTTCTGGTTTGTTGAGAGCTCATACTGCAAGTGTACCATTTATGATTGCTTCACTGAAAGGTCTCTGCTGGCATAAATTACCCTCACACAGGTGTCATCAGGTGCTGGATTAACAAAAGTATGAATGTGCATTAGTTTTCTTTTGGCCTGGCACATATGCATTGTTCCACTGCATTGGAATATCAATTGTGTTTCCATGGAGAACTTGTACTTTCCCAAAGTGTTATGTAGATCAACATCATGCTGGGATCTCAACCTGACCAGGAGAAGAACAAACTATGACATGTCTGTGGTTAGCTCTGTAATTGCCCTGCTACCTTCATTCTGACATTTTTCTTTGCATTTGAGCACAACTTTAGTTTGTTCTTTTTGATTGGATCCCATAGATTGATAAATTGCCATTGGTAAATGCTCCCCTTGTCAAAGGCAGTTTTTCTCTTTTTGTCTGTTTCTTGGAAAACATCTGCCAACGTTCGGTAAAGTGCCACCAAGCATTGTGTTTTAACCAGCTTCTCCGCTGTAGTATCCGCCAAAGATCCAACTACTAGTGAATACTCTTTGGCTCCCCATTGATGCCTAAAAATGACTAAGACCAAAGTAAAAATAAGGACTTTGTAATAAATTACTTTGGGATTGTTATTCATTATGTTTGGTAATGTATGTAATGTAACTCTGTGCATACCATTTGCAGTTGGATTCCAGTAATTTCTGGCTGGATGCTGACATCTTAACCAGTGCCTCATTACAACTCTTTTGTTATAATAAACAAAGCTGATAATCAGTACCACTGAACTGCTTCTTTTTTTTTTGCCAGTGATAGCAAACCAACTTGGAGCACTCCTTCCATTTATAATCTGTAGCATTAAAAAAATTAATAAAGTACCATATTCTAAGCATTAGCTGATAACACACTACTGTCAATTGAGGGCCACAATTTAACTTTGCAAAGGTTTGACATGCTTGTATTAAAAATCAACTTTTTAAAAATTATAATTTAAAACATTTTCTCAAAGATATATGTACATAATTGTTCTAGATTTGTCATGTTTAGCACTATTGTATTTTTTGGAAGGAAAGAGCTTTTGAATGAAGCCCAACTTGACTCATTTCAATTGACATTATATTTTCAAAATTTCTATCAGCCAGAGGAGTTGGATGCGGGGGTGGAGGGGAGAGGGAGTTCCCCCCATCATGCTGCAGAGGGTAACATCATTGAAATTATAATTCTCTAGATTTTTACAAATCAAATGACACCTCCCTTACCTTTCTCTCATTAACTTGCCCATGGAATTAAACCTACTACCAGACTGTTAGGTCCCAGTCCCGCAAGCTGATGCTTGCATGCAAACCCCTGTTTCTGTGTACTGCCCCATTTACTAATGGTCCATCTGCAGGGATCAGCTTGCAGTGCCACGTCCTTATAACCAAACTATGTTTCAAAATGCACAGACACAACTCCCTATGTTAAAAGCAAGGCTAAAAAGATGGGCCCAGTCCAAAATCCCCACTTGGGTAAACTTCCTATTGATTTCTGGTATTCTACTTAGGGTTTTTTATTACAATAATTTCTGTGGAATTCAAACCTTTTTATAAGGATGAAAAATGCAAAACTAAACTAGTAGTATTTGAATAGTCATTGGAAATTTTACCTAACTGAGGCCAGATTCACAGAGGGCCTTAGGGAAGTCCCAGATTTAGGTGCCACCGGTATTCGTAAAACTCCCACTTAACTGCTGCTGAAGTGTATTGGTGCCTAAACTCAATTGGTGCCCAAGATTTTTCAGTAAAACTTCCCTAGATGCCTATATTCCTCACTCTGGGAGCGTGCACTGCTGCCTCACTCTAAGCAGTTGGATACCTAGCTCCTGCCTGAGCCCCAGAGCAATCCACATGCCTAAGCCCCTTTGTGAATGTAGCCTTAAGGGCTACTCTACACTATCAGTGCTAGCTCGGTGCAGCTATACTGATGCAGCTGCGCCACTGCAGCACATCTGGTGAAGACGCTTTATGCTGATGGGAGAGAGCTCTCTGTCGGCGTAATTACTTCACCTCTGCGAGAGGTAGTAGTTATGTCAGTGGGAGAGCATCTCCTGATGACATAGTGCTGTCCACACCAGCGCTTAGGTTGGTGTAACGTGTGTCACTTGTGGGGGTGGCTTTTTCGCACCCCTGAGCAATGTAAGTTATATTGACACAAGCAGAAGTGTAGACCTGCCCTAAATGACCTCAGAACTGGGCCAAATCAGTGTTGTTGATAATCATTGAGTCAAGCCACGTCCATTCATTTTCCCCAAAGACAATTATACTCCTACAGTTAGTGTAGGGGTTAAAATTAAAAAACAAGATGCAAACTAGGGGGACTAGATTTTACTCTAAGCTTTTGTATGGCTAATTCTTTAACTTGTCATTTGAAAGCAATTATTGTGTTTTGGCATTTGTTTGTTTTTTCCACATGTTGTTACAAACCGCTCTATCACTTGGATAGGAATTGCAGGAAATCTAATTGACATTGTTCCACTAGAGACTGACACGATTGATTGATTTCTAAAAACCTGTGTGAGAGGTAACCCAAGGACTGGTTTCTTTGTTGTGATTCAGTGAAGAGTACAAATTCAAGTACCACTTTCCCTTG
The DNA here is from genome assembly GCF_965140285.1 of Lepidochelys kempii. Classification (NCBI taxonomy): domain Eukaryota; kingdom Metazoa; phylum Chordata; order Testudines; family Cheloniidae; genus Lepidochelys; species Lepidochelys kempii. Next base: position 301,842,515 of record NC_136380.1, on the reverse strand, counting down.
AACTGAGAAAGTATTAAAACATGTTTGACTCATTTAGTAACACTTACAGTCACTTTTAATATACAGTCACTCATCCCTGAACTCAGGCCAAGCAAGCACTCAGTAAAACAATCTTTTTGCTGATAGCTTATTTGAACTTCTTACACTTGATAATTAATTGCTCTATAGTCGGGTTAAAAAGGCAATGGTATGAATACCATGGCTGAGGATGTCAAAGGAGCCTAAGTGAGTATGTTACCCATCTTTCACTGAGATTTAATGAGTTGGGTACCTGCACCACTCAGACTCCTTTGAAACTCCCAGCCAAAGTGAGTTAGGTGTCAAACTCCCATTGGAATTCATTGGGAGTTGGGGGTCAAACTCACTTAGACTTTTATGAAAATCCCAGCCATATCTGGAAGGGGGAACCAAAAACCTCTCTTTTTGTTTTATTATAAATATAATTTTCATTTAGACTAGGTAAAATCTTTCGCCTGAGGATCACCACACTCTTTGCAGACATCAGTTCAGACTCACTTAGGATAAGTGTTGTTATTCCTTTTGTACAGGACATTGAGGTACGGAAAGATTGTTCTATAACCAAAGTCCAACAGGACACCTGTGGCAGAGTCAAGGAAAGTACCTAAAATACTTGACTCTCAGTCCTGAGTCTTAACCACAAAACTCATCCTTAGCAGATACCATGTTTCATTTTAAAAGGCATGTGGTTTTGGTTTTGAATAATAATATTACAATTTTGACAGCTTTGAAAATGTTCCTGGGCAATTTCTGTATCTGAAATGGAGTTATTATTTATTACTAGTATCATATTAAATATTTTATCTAGTACTATGCGTGTGCAGGGTGCTTTACTTAGTGCCCATCCTAGAAACCCTTATGCATGTATTTATTTTTATGCACATGAGCAGCCCCATTAACTTCAGGGTTTGCACAATCAGGATCATAATGTCTAGGACATGGTCTCTGCCCCAAAGAGCTTACTGACTGACATTTAGCTCCTGCAACGACTTACATTCATGCTTTGCTTTTAATATATGGGTAGTCGGTTTGATTTTAGAAGGATTACTTGCATGCATTAAGTTAAGCCTGTGTATACATTTTTGCAGGATTAAGCCTTGATTAATCATGAGAAGAGAAGATGCTCAGGTAATAACATGGGTGGGGGAAGGAAATAGATAATGTACAGAACAAGACTATTGGGGCGTTTGGGTGGTAAAGTGTGTGTCAGGTTAGCGGGTTTTTTAAAAAATATAATTACATTTTTATGTATGACTTCAGGTACCATAATGAATGGGAGAGCAGCAAATCCCTGGATTCCTAATGTAGATTTTCTGGTGCTACACTATGAAACCAAACCACAGAATCAAGTTGTGCAGCATTCATGCATTATGTATAAAATGATATGTAGAAGGTTAAATGTTTCTTACTCCGGCCACTGTGAACTTTCTTTATGTCAACTGGTTGTATTGATTTTTGGGTGGGAGGGGTGTTGGGTATGATTATTTTCTAAGATTGAACAGAGGTGTACAAGGGACTTCAAAGTCAGGAGTCACCTGCAATTTACTGTTTAAAAAACTAACCTGCATATAAATTGATATTTTGCATTCAACATTAGAGTGTGAAAATTTCATTTTCCTTTAAAAAATGAAGCCTTACTGCATTAAATGTTTATATTGGAAAGTAAATACTCTGTAAGGCTTCACTTTTGAAACAATATAAAATGTGCAGCCTCTTTAACGTTGTATGCAAAATACCACTCTGTGTGTGTGTGTGAGAGAGAGAGAGATTATTGTACCTACCTTCACGTACCTACTCAAGGTTTATATTGCATATGCAGTATTGGATGAACTATGAAAATAGATACCCAGGTATACTGGGAGACTTCTTGTGAAAGCTAATATGCCTCTGGCAAAGAGATTATCCAGTACTATTACCTGTCAACTAAAACTCATATACTGAGGAATTATCAGGTTTGTCATTTTCTTGCTGTAGTGCAGTTAGATGCTTCCTGCTTAATACAAATTTATTAGATATGTAGATGATTTTATTCTAAGGTAAGAGTCTCCTGAACACCTTGACTGGTACTCCCTGTCTCCATTAAACATTGCCGATAATAGTAAACAAAGGGTACTCTCCCTACCCCCTCCAATTCCAATACAAATTCCAAACCAAAATTTTCCTACTGAAAATTATCATTTTTTGGTATTAATTACTTCTGATTTTTTGAAGCTGAAATACTTTGGTAAATTAGATCTTTGTGCAGCCCAATCTGGAGTTTTGGGGGGAATTATCCACAAGGACTTGCTTAGTTTTATTCAATCCATATTCACACAAAACTCCCATTTCAACAGTCCTGAATAAGGTCTGAATAAAAACTGAGCAAAATCTTTTGGATTTGTCCCTAATAGAAATGGATAAATTTTAAACTTGCAATTTTGAAAGTAGTAATAAGAAATACAAAGAGAAACTGAAGGGCTAGGAGAATTTATCCAGATCCCATGAACAATGTGTATGGCATTTGCTAAATTTCTTAAGAACACACTCATTCAAGTAGTGCTGCTTCATCAACATTTAATTTAAATGAAAAATTACACAGTTCTATTAAGTAGGAATTTTCATGTGATAGCTTTTCATTTATGAGCTAGTGAAGATCTTTTATGTTATAAAGAATGCTTAATGCAAGTGAATAGAGTAATCAGTAACTATTCCTTTAGTGTGTATACAATATTTTCTCATCTAATTCAGTACAGACATATAAGAATCCAAAACAGAGGCGTCCATGATGTCTGCTGCTATTTGCCTAAACCTCTAAGTATTGTTTATAATTTTAATACTGTCTTTATTTACTTAGGAATCTAACTTGAATCTGTTCCAAATCTTTATGGGCAGGTTTGTTATCCTTTTTGGAAGTCCTTTACCACTGGTTGAAATCCACCCAGACTCCTTCATTATAGTGATGTCTGTTGTTTTTTTAAACAAATACGTTCAGTACTCTTTGAAAGTGTGTGACCCTTTTCAGACTAATTATCTGTCCTGTGAGCAATGATTGGTATGCCTTAATTAGCTTTGTTTCACTTTCTGTCATTGATTCACAAGGGGGCGTTACCATTGTTTGAGCTGGGAAAGACCTTCAGGGAATGGATAAACTGAAAGTCGTTTCTCATCACTGAAGCAACAGACAGCTAAGAACCAAGTCAGAGTGGACAGAAAGGAAAAGAAGCATGTCAGGCTTTGGCAATCTTTCTTTTCCACTTCAGCAGTTAGAGAGACAGTGATAAAAAGTAAAAATGCAGCAGTTACACTGTAATATGCCCTGCTGGCAATAAGGCAAACATTTCAATTCACAAGGACCAATTTTGAGGTGGCAAGCATTTTCAAAGCACAGCTGTTTATACACAGCTACCTTTCAGATATGTCCTGAGAGAGGCATTTCTCAATTCCTGCCATTACAAACATTTTCAGCTGTTTCACTGGACAACAATTCTGAACATGTCACTAAACCAGAAACAAGGGAAGGGAAGATATTATACCTTGCTTTATTATAATTATAGCACTATGTAAAGGTTCATTTTTCTAATGAAAAGTGGAAAAGTTATGCATGTCTGAGTTGAGATAGATGGAATTTTGCACATGTTCAATTGCTGAGAATATGTGCTTCTTCCTCATTTTTCCTTTTGAACGCACAATACACACTTTCTTTAGGTATATTTCTTGTCGTTAATATTATAAGAAAAATTAACACTAGAGAAGTATTGTTAACAGGAAGCAACCTTTTTATTTACAACTAAAATCCCTATTTATTTGATGCATTTGAAGAATTATGTTTGGTGCGAGATTGTGATTTTAACAGACAAAGTGGAACAGGGATTTTTGTGATGAGCTATGAGCAGCGCTAAGGTAAGTGATGCAGTTTCAGGATAAACCAGCAAAAGACATTTTATTCAAACAGATATTTTATAATAGGCCTCGTCCTGGGATAAGGGATGGATTTCACCTGCTCAGTCCCTTGTGCTTCAGCTGCTTAAAGTCCAGTTACTTTGGCTTTGTGAAAAAGGTGAAGTGGATTTCAACCTAACTACATTGGCTTGCTTTCTTTCCTTCTCCAAGGTTGGACATGGGAATAGTTTATTTAGAATCCTGCTTCTTTTTATGGCCATGATCCTAACAGTTGAGGAGAAAGGGACTGTTATATGTTCTCACTTGAAAACCATGGGTCAAGATTTTCAGAAGTGACCATTAATTCTAGGTATCTCAATTTTGAGATGTCCAACTTGAAATTCCTTAGAGGTGCCTGCTTTTCAGAGGCTGAGTGCTCAACACTTTTTGTAAATTAGGCTTCTTTCAGGTATCCTTAGTTGGACACCCCGAAATTGAGACACCCAAAATCATTAGTCATGTTTGACAATTTTAGCTCTGGTTATTGTTTATTGTTGGTTTTTTTAAAAAAGTTGGTAAATTTCAGGTTCTGTCTTCAAATGGTTCATTTGTGAAACTAGAATTTGCAGTGCTCGGCATTTACTTACGTTGTGGGGTGCAAAGAAGACAGCAAAACCCTTTGTATTCAGCAGATTGATATATACTAGAAGCAATTTACAGTGGCTGAATTGTTACTTCAGCATGTATGTTTAATCTTACTTTGTTACCCTCTTACTTATCCTCTTTCTTTCTGTTTCCTTCCCTGGTCTAGATTTTGCCTAAGGGAAAGCCAAAGGCTTAAAATGTTTTATATGCGAATAAGACAGGATAAGGAAAAGGAGTGCTTGTGGCACCTTAGAGACTAACCAATTTATTTGAGCATAAGCTTTCGTGAGCTACAGCTCACTTCATCGGATGCATACTGTGGAAAGTATAGAAGATCTTGTTATACGCACAAAGCATGAAAAAATGGGTGTTTACCACTACAAAAGGTTTTCTCTCCCCCAACCCCACTCTCCTGCTGGTAATAGCTCATCTAAAGTGATCACTCTCCTTACAATGTGTATGATAATCAAGGTGGGCCATTTCCAGCACAAATCCAGGGTTTAACAAGAACGTCTGGGGGGGGGTAGGAAAAAACAAGGGGAAATAGGTTACCTTGCATAATGACTTAGCCACTCCCAGTCTTTATTCAAGCCTAAGTTAATTGTATCCAATTTGCAAATGAATTCCAATTCAACAGTCTCTCGCTGGAGTCTGGTTTGAAGTGTTTTTGTTGTAATATCACAACTTTCATGTCTGTAATCGCGTGACCAGAGAGATTGAAGTGTTCTCCGACTGGTTTATGAATGTTATAATTCTTGACATCTGATTTGTGTCCATTTATTCTTTTACGTAGAGACTGTACAGTTTGACCAATGTACATGGCAGAGGGGCATTGCTGGCACATGATGGCATATATCACATTGGTGGATGTGCAGGTGAACGAGCTTCTGATAGTGTGGCTGATGTTATTAGGCCCTGTGATGGTGTCCCCTGAACAGAAATGTGGGCACAGTTGGCAACGGGCTTTGTTGCAAGGATAGGTTCCTGGGTTTGTGGTTCTGTTGTGTGGTATGTGGTTGCTGGTGAGTATTTGCTTCAGGTTGGGGGGCTGTCTGTAGGCAAGGACTGGCCTGTCTCCCAAGATTTGTGAGAGTGTTGGGTCATCCTTTAGGATAGGTTGTAGATCCTTAATAATGCGTTGGAGGGGTTTTAGTTGGGGGCTGAAGGTGACGGCTAGTGGCGTTCTGTTATTTTCTTTGTAGTAGGTGTACTTCTGGGAACTCTTCTGGCTCTATCAATCTGTTTCTTCACTTCCGCAGGTGGGTACTGTAGTTGTAAGAATGCTTGATAGAGATCTTGTAGGTGTTTGTCTCTGTCTAAGGGGTTGGAGCAAATGCGGTTGTATCGCAGAGCTTGGCTGTAGACAATGGATCGTGTGGTGTGGTCAGGGTGAAAGCTGGAGGCATGTAGGTAGGAATAGTGGTCAGTAGGTTTCCGGTATAGGGTTGTGTTTATGTGACCATCGTTTAATTTTCTTTTTGCGAATACAGACTAACACGGCTGTTACTCTAAGACAGGATAAACTCTCTCATTTTAAAACAATCAGAGGAATTCTTGCATCATAAAAAATACTTTATACCTGTGGGCATCTCATGCACTTGAGATTTTCTTTAATCTAAAAATAAAGATAATTTCTGGAAAACAGGTGTGAAGGAATTTACAGTTTTAAAGAGGCCTACAGTTTCTTTTCTGTTAGTTGGATCCGATTCACGAATGCATTGACCTTCACTTTGTGCTGGAGTTAATCAACTTATATCTATGGACAGGCATAGAACTAGAATAAGGCAGTGGTATATCAGGAACCTATATCAGAAATTATCCCTATTCACTTAGGAATTCTTGTAGTATTTTGAAAAGTATTATAGTAAATAAGATGTATAGCATTGGAAAATAAAGTAACTCAAGTAGTAGAAATAACATGATATATTGGTATCCTCTATTAGGAATGCAGCAGAGTGAGATGCAGTGTACATGAACGTTTATATTCTCAGAGAATTGATTGCATGTGTTCTGTTGGAAGAACATTCCAAAAGACTTGGATAAGCAGTTGATAAAGGACCATTCTTAAGTAGTTGAGGAGCTTTAATATGGCACCTCTACCCCACTTATTTTGAAGTAGGTTGCCAGTGGCTGGTAAAAGCTGGACCAGATAAGTGGCAGTTAGCTATGTGGACACTTGCCTGTAGGAAGCAGGTAGGGTAAGGTGTTCTGTTAGGCACAGTATTTGATTTTACCATAGCAAACTACTACAGTAGCAAGCTACTATGTGAGTTCATTGTCAGGAGGATCCTGGATTAGTTTTTCCAACATTTCAGATTTCCTCTATGTAGATGTCTGTTTTATATGCTTTTTAGATTTAATTGGAAATTTTCTATCCATTGAGCATTTCTGACAATTTGTCTGAGTGGTTAGCAAATAAGGGGGGGGAAGGGGAAGAGTTCCTTAAAGGATATTTTCTAGAGGGAAATCTTAATTTCAACACTACAAAACCACCTCCTTTACTGAATTTTGATCAGCTACATTTCTTTAATAATCCCAGTGTAAAGTGTACAAAACAATCTGGCAGGTGAGGTATTTAAATGAGTGGAGATAAAATGTAAAATGATAGGAACATATTAAAAAGTATAGGCTTTAATTAAATTGGAAATAAATTGTGGACAAGATATGCAATTTTCTCATTTATGCTCATTCTCCGCATTTACTTGCAGTCTGTAGTGATTAGACTCTGTTTAGTGAATTGCATCTATTTGGACTAATTATAAAGGAAACTTTAGAATGAATCTGAAATGTGATTAGATTATGTGATTCCTGATTTAAATATCATATGATGAATGCATGATACTATTATGTATAATTTTTGTCAGTAATGCATTACCTATATTGATTCCCAAAGGATTTTCATTTCTTGCAATAAAAATGTTAGTATTTTGTCATATATACATTTATCTAAGCATGAAAGTGAGGCATGTATAGTGTTGTATAAAAAAACGTATTTTCTCAGAAGTTCAAAGAAAAATAGTCAGAATGTTCAAAAAATACTTTGGAAGGAGAATTTTTCCAAATACTTATAACTTTGGTTTTCTTCTCTAAGTATGTTATGTTAACAATGCTGTGCTGTATGAACATTTCACCACCACCTAACTGACTTCTCTATGTAGCCAGTAAAGGCTACAGAACAATTATGCCAAATATAGTACCACTGTAGAGTGTGTGGATCTGTTATTGGACCAATTTCTGTTGGTGAAAGAAACAAGCTTTTGAGCTTACACAGAGCTCTTCTTCGGGTCTGGGACTACCATGGCTACAACTACACTGCAAACAACTGTGGATTTAGACAATTATAGTTTATTTTAATTTAGGTGCATCCATAGAGGCTCAACCTTCCTTTGCCAGTCATTATGTCGGTATTGGAAAGCATTTACTGGCAGTTACCAAGGCAAGTAATAGGCAGGGAAACAGTCAAGTTCTCGGTGTGGGTGATTGTAGCCAGTTACCAGATTCTTCAAGCAGATGGCCAGCATTAAAGATAAGAGAGCCACTTTGGGCATGATTATATAAAGGCACCAAATCCATACAGGAGAAATGAAGTGCTTATGGCTGTTAAAATAGTCCAGTCAGTTTCAAACAGTGGCTGACAAAAAGTATATTTGATGTTTTCCTCTTTATGGCTTCTAAAACATGAATGATAAACATGCACCTAACATCTAGAATTGGATGCCCTCAGGTGGCTGCATTATAGATAGAGGGAAAAAAGTCATTTAATTTGGTTATTTGATTTGTGTTTATCACATTACATTTCCCCCTAAATATATTCCCTTCTGGATTTTGATTTATCACTCAGCCAAACACAGATCCTTAGGAACTATAACAAAGTAGCCATCATAGCAAAATTTGACTTTATTTTGGTTATTGCTTCACTTATATATTTTTTCAAAGACTAGGGTTTAGGTTTAAAAGATGGGTAAAGATGTATTTATTATTTGACTGTTTGTGTCATGTTCATTTAATTTATTTTATATTGTCAGTGTTTTTAATGTCTGGAATGGCTTTTAGGCCCAAATGTTTAGTTAGTTTCCCTTGCAATAATGGATGTAGTGCCAGTTTGAGTCAATTTTAGAGAGAGGCATATGATGTTAAATATCTTTTTCTTTAAAGAGAGAAATCATCTCCAGTGCATATTGTATTGCTTTAAATTGGAAAACCCTGAAAGACCAACAAAGGCATTGTGACTATAATTTGTATCAACAGAATCAACACCCCTTAATGTTTTGTCTCAACATTCTACACAGTTTAAGGAATGTAAATTGAAGTTCTTCGTAAATTGTATCTTTAGGCATAATGATAAGTGGAAATGTCCACCAAATAGCACTGTTAAATTCATTTTGATGTGTTAAAAAATAGTGGATGAAAAATAATGTTTTATATGACATGTATTTTTCCCTGTAATTTAGGTCCAATTTCTTTTACTTTATAATTTGGGGTTATTAATTTTATCCTGAGCCACAGGGGCAAACAGGTTTACAATGGACAGTTAAACACAAATAGGTATTTTTAACTTTGCTTTAGGCATTGTGAAGAAGTGGATTGATGAAAAGACAGTTATGGGATGCTAAAATTGACAAGTGATCATTTGTAAAGCAGAAATTACTCATTATAATATTCTTTGCTAAGAATGGGAAAAGTAAGTTCTGGTCTCTGCAGTGTTTTACAGTGTTGGAGTGATTTATTCATGCTCATAAATTACCAGCTGGTAGAGATACTGTCATTTCTAATTCCAGAAAGAGTTTTGATTTGTATTTATTTTTAATTATAGTTTTTGCTCAGCTGAGCACTTAATTAATAATAATACATGTTCAAGTTGATTTTGTACATGATTAGCAAAACAAATGATGTTTCCAAATCTGAAGTTATTGTCATTTCATGCCTATATGAATATATTCAAACTCTTCATCAGCTCTAATCCACAATGTAGGATTATTATGGTTCCTTTCGTATTGTCCCAGGAACAGATACATTAGAATGCAAATCCTTTCTATTTTTTTTAAAAAAAGAGCAAAAGGGAAGGATAAATATACTATATCGCACATATAACTAAATCCAATATCACATTTCTAGATTTGGTATTGAACTTGAATTAATCATACACTTCCAGAAACATTGACTGAATCTCCTTAAAGTCTTCTTGCTTTCCTTGTAAACTAAAGGTAATTTGAGTCCAAGTTTGCTAACTCACTTAACCCATTTTACCAATCTGTGATGTTCAGACTTACAGCCAATTTCCTTTTTTTTTTAGTATAATCCTTTTAGTACTTGCTCTTAAAAGGATTTTTTTCTGTGCTTTGTTTAAATTGACAGGATCACTCAAATCCCTTAATATTAGATGATTTGGCTCACTAGCAATGTCACTGGCCAGGATCACTTTAATTTAATTTGTTCCCTGAAAGGCCGAGGACATATCCATATCATAAATTTGTATTTGATTCTCACCTGTTCCAGCATTTATCATTCTTACTCAGTCTTTCTGCATTTTGGACACAATGTCTGAGCATGATCTATAGTATAAATTCTAATGTTGGGTCTAATGTGCATGTTCTTGCATAGTTTTGTACAGTATTTTACTGTTAATAAGTTTACCGTGACCCGTTGTGTTATCAGTTTGTCTGTTCAAGATTTAGGGAAGGTTCTCCAAATTTGTGCACATAAGTGCACTTACACATTGGTGTCATCTTAGTATATGATGCAAATATGTAGGCACACAAATAAGCTTTTTGTGCATGAGCATAGCCAGCTGGGTATTGCATGCCCAGGCATATATTAGGCGTGCACAAACGTATGTGTGTAGGTGCATGTACCTAACTTTGAAAATATGGCCCTTATTACAAATCAATAGGAAGGAAGGACACTAAGAATTCTGAGTTTGGTGTTATATGAAAATACCTCTCATGTTTAGTAGTGGGAGTGGGGATGTTAAAGTGAACAATCTTGTTATTTGTTGTGGGTGAAGTGAGAGAGATTAGCCATTCAGATTATTCTTTCTGTTTGTGCTTGTAAAGGTGAAGCCAGATAGTGGATCTAGATAGAATGTTGGGACACCAGTAATGACTATTTATTCATGTCAAAGGACCACTTCTTATAGAACTGTCAAGGAGGATGGATTATTTCAAAGCATTGTATTCAGCCTTCATTTCTCCATTTTTATTTTTTGTTTCCACATAATTGGTCAAATTCTCCTGCCCATCAGTGGAACAATTTGTCTGAGTAAACTGAGCTAGGTTTGACTTTAGGTATGAGTGATCTTGTTCAGCTATTTATGATTGATCTTATTCAGCCATTTTCTCTGACTTTCTTCTTGTTTCAAGTTACTATGTCTTTCAGAGATTTAGCTACTGTAAATTCACTGGGAAGAAATTATCCAACAAAATTAGCTCTTTTTTCAGTTTGCAAACTATTTGTAACCATGTTATGATTTTTACTCATATTTGCATTTGTGCAAATGGTTTATGCAAACATACTTCAGCCAATACATTGTTCCCAAGCTGTCTGATTCAACTCTGTGATTTATTTATTTACAATTCATTTTTCATGATATGTACTATTGGTAGGGCTGCAGATTTGTCTCAGCATTTTTTATCAAAAATTTCGGACCAGTTATGGTAAATTTAGTAAAAGTCATGGAATTTAGAGCAAAAATAGTGTGTAAAGTCATGGGGTACCATTTAAAGTGCAGGGGCTACATGGTGCATGTCAAGTCCAGCCCATGAGGGGAGGGCGGTCGGAGGCCCTGAGGGACTGGGATTTGCAGAGTGGAGCCTGGTCCACACTTACTCCACAGCAGCAACTCCTGTCACCCAGGATTGTCAGGTTCTGCGCTCCAGCCCATTCCTCTTGCCATAGTGTGCAGGTGGGGCCTGCTCCTGGGCAATGCCTCACCGTATCCCCCCACCTTCTTGGCCCTGGCACCACTGGATAGCCTGCCCTGAGCTGGTCTGTGGTGGCAAAAGTGGTTGGGCCATGTCCCCTGTGGGCCTACTGGCTGGGCAGCCTGTGAAATCCTGGAAAATGAAGAAAAATCCCATACAGACAGAAAAATCCCAATATCCATGACATTTTTACTACCATGACAATCCTGCAGCCCTAAACTTAGTCCCCAGAACCATGTGGTATTGTTTCTGTTACCTAAGTGATTGTCTAAAACTTCACTAACAAGAGGAGAATGAATAAGGAATACTGATGTTTTGCATGTTGACTACCTGGATAGTTTTAAGAACAGCCATTCCACAAATATTCCTGAGAATGAAAACCATTAATATTTGTGAAAAGTGAAAATAAAAGGTCACAGACAGAATTGAACTCAGCAAATATTTGAAATTTCCACTCTTCCCTTCCCTCAGCTTACAGAGAATAGCAATATGTTCTTTTGTAAACCACTTTGCCATCTGTGGGTGACAAGTGCTATATGAGATCTAGGTTTTATTATTGTTGGTACAAAATATAGTGTGCCCTAATATATTATTTGTAAAGGCAGGTGAATAGAGGGCACATCTTTTGAAAAACTCAAGAACTGTTCCTCTCTCTGTGTCCAAATGCTAATATTATGGAAATGATCTACACTAAAAAAGGGCTCATAAACAATTCATTACAGAAATGCTACTCCAGTTCTCTCTTAAAAATATCTATATTTAATAGATCTTGGCATGTTGTTCTTGCTCTTTGAATTCACAAGCAATCTTCTCCAGAATGTATAAGGCTGTTGTAAGGAAGAACTTGACTGGCAAATATAGTGAAAAGTCTTACAGTTCTTTTATCAGGTGCCCCAAGTATATGCTGTACCATCCTCAAGGGGGAGGCATACATAGAGGAAGTATATACTATATTGAAGGTAGCAGTAAAGGGATTGTCATCAAATTTGTATTGCTGATTAAATTGCTCACTTTTGCAGAATAAAAAATCATTGCTGTTTTGAAGGCCATAAGGAAGTTTCTGCACAGGTGTTCAGAGATGTAATGTATCTCCAAAATGGAAGAAACATTTTAGTTACACATAATAAGCTAGATGAATCCCTCCTTTGGGAGGGGATCCTGGGAGCAGGAAATTTCCACGAGCTTCCCTTCATAGAGATGTCCCACAATTTCCTTGGGGTGTTGGCATTTGCCTCTATTATTCCCTGTGGAAAAAGCAGTGGTATGGATCCCAAATCCCACATACTCCCAAGATCTTTTAAAGGCATAAGGCTCTCCACGTAGAGGCACCAGCTTCTGCTCTCACGCAGCCTGGCCCCAATGAGCAATGTTGTCATGGACTTTCCACCCTTTACATAAGGGAAGAGTGTCTGCTCACAGCGAGGAGCCAAGCCAATGAAGTATCATAACTTTCTAGTGCACTACCTGTGAAATTTGGGGAGTGACAATGCTCAGCCCTCTTAGGCCTTCCTCTTCCTACACATCAGTCTTGGGGAGCAGGAAAATGGTGTCTCAGAGGTGGCTGATCCCGCACCTTCTCCCGCCCACCCTTTCATCCAGGAAGAGGAGATCCTTTTGGAAAGATGATTCCTCTGCACATGGAGCCTAAGTGGGTTCAGTCTCTTGCAATAATGGGGAATAGCGCCTAAAATAGTAGGCCTAAGTGAATTATGAATGTTTACAAAATAGCATTACTTGATGGAAAGCTAGGTATTAAATACAGTAGCTAGCCCAGCAATGCCAGCAAATATACAGTAATTCTCAAAGCTGAAGTTGAAGCAAGTAAACTGGTACATTTAGCTTTTCTATTGTTAATCTCTTACCATTATATTTCTGACCTCCCTATCCTGGTATACTATATCTCCTAGAAAAAGCAAGTTTTGAAAGTATCTCCAAAGTTAAAATTGATAATGTGGAACATAACTTAATGTACAGAGCTGCTTAAGCTTCCTAACATGTATGTTTTCATGCTGTGACAAATCAGATGAAATTTTTTCTGTGTAATGGGAAGCAGTGACAATTAACCTCTTTGACCCTCCTTCACTGCCCTTTCTGTATTGGCCTTGCTCATCAAGATTCCATTGCAATCAATGAAATGGCAGAATGTTGCTGATGCAGTACACTCAGAAGCACAGCCCGTGTGTTTGACATGGCATTCCTGGACCATTCAGCAGTAGTCAATTGGGTGAAATTCTACAGCTGAGTGACTGGGAGCATGGAAAGTATGTTAACTCATTTCTTAAAAGTGATAGGATCTTCTGCTTTTCAAACTCCCATCCTTCATGAGAGACAACATGAGATAAAGAAAGAGCGAAAGAAATATCAAGTAGAGCTTGAAAGTTATTTCAGCTGTCAGTAGAACAAGAAATGATCTACTTGACCCTTTCAGACATTATAAATCTGAAGATAGTGCTCAGGGATAAAAAGCCATGTGGGTAAGGCCTATAAGAATCTGGGCCTTCAGCATTCCAGGATACAGCTTTTCAGGGTTATTGACTTGATCAATTAAATCACGGTTAATAAATGTGATGTTAACAATATGAAAATTACTCTGACTATCATTGATAAAGGTTAGTCTAAAATTGAATATTATCAAAGAAACACTCCAGAAATCAAACAGTTGTAGTTAAGGATTATGAACTATCTGCATTTGTAGTGTTTTTATCCAGGTGAACTGCTCCCCCAATAGGGCTTTCAGAGTATTAGCTGTGCTTCTGCTGGTGCAGAATTGTGATGGAGGCCAGCTTGTTCCCTCTTCCCTTTTTGCCATCTCCCTGAAGTGTGATAGCTAACAAGCAGCAGGTCCTTTATGGGGAAATTGGGAAGCCAGCAGCAGCTCTTTCTCACCCTTGCATAGGGTTACAGATGGCAGCTTGCCCTGCTGGTAGTGCTGGAAGTTGTCTGGTGGTGGGAGGGAATCTGTCATTTCCTTGTAGTCACCCAGTGTGTGAATGACTGTGGAGCTGATATAATGCTGGCAGGACTGTGGAAAATTTGGGAACTTTCCAGTCTCATCTACACTACCTTGACATGAAATTAAACTGTCTGCTTACGGTGTTGCTTCTCTTTATCCTACCCATGACTCAATCTACTCTGGGGTGAGCAAAATATTCTTGGCGGCAGAAGGGTCTTTCTGATCCCTCAGAACTACTTTTTCATACTAGTGAGAAGCAGACACTTAGTTACTGCTGATGGGGAAAAGAACCTGAGGATTATCTGTGGTATCACAGTGAAGAGGCAGGGCTTCACTTGGTTCCTAGGAAGATAGGGGAGAGAATTAGTAAACAATGATATGGGGTTAAAAAAAGGGAATTTTAAATATCAAGATGGGCCTTATCCTTTCAGTGGACCTTTTAAAATGAATTAGTTTACTATTTTGGTCCAGCTGCACTTAAATTTTCAAACTCCCACTACTTTTGTGTATTTTATCCCCTAAAGTCATAGAAGATTCTCTGCATAGTCCATCAAGTGCATTGGATCAGACTGGGGACCGGTTTGTGCTAATGTTGCCAACCCTCCAGAATTGGCCTGGAGTCTCCAGGAATTAAAGATTAATCTTTAATTAAAGATGGTCATGTGATGAAATGTCCAGGTATACATCCAACCAGTACTGGCAATTCTATTTGCGGCCCTAGTTATACAAATAACTTGCCATATGCAGTATCAGAATTCATTCATTTTATTAATATTTTTCTTCCACATTTTCTACTGTCTAGCATGTGCAAATTAAATAAAAAAAATCATATCCTTTCTATTAATATTTCTGCTGCAGTCCATTTGTGTTGCAGATCTCAAACATGGAACATTTTGTGAAAAAGAAGATAAATGTCTGTGTGGCCTGTTCAGAATGCTGGATTCATAGTAAAAAAGGGTTTCAGCAGAGAATGAGCTGATAGAATGTGGTACCATCTACTTTGCACTGTAAAGCTTCTCATTGCCCATCTTAGGATGAATCCTTGCTTTGTTAGTTCTGATACTTCTTATAAAGGTCAGTGTTTAAAACAGATCATTTTTATGTTCTGCCCTAGTTAAGAGTACCCTGTTACATCACACAAGAGGTCATTACTAATGGTTGTTAAACAAGTTTTTTAACTAAGGTCTCAAAATATATTACTGAGTTTTTTCAGTTACATAAATCCCATGCTTACATGTAAGAAATCAAACCAGAAGATTATTTCTACATACTGATAAGGTTGCAATAAGGCTGGTTCTCCAGCTGAAAATATTGGCAGCGTTATGATCTGTGCAAGCCCTGGAAGGTTGCAAACACTGGCTTCACAGCAGGCTGAGCTATTCAAAGGATAGGCTGGTCTGCCTTAGAAACCCCTTTCTTATGAAGCTGCTGTGGAGTAACAGAGCTTGTGAAAGGTTCCTCTAGCACTTGAGTGCTGGGATCTCCCAACTCAGCTCCCACAACACTGTCATCTGTGGTGGCATTACCTGATTAGATAATACACTGTCAGGACCGAAGAACTCTTTTGATACTGTATATCATTCCCCTTCATGGGCACTGTTAAAAGGTTAAATGGCATCTAGGTCCATTCTGTGAACTAGATTCAGCTAAAAGTGCCCAGATTAGCTTGTTGTTTGGCTGTCCTTGCCAAAGTGCAGCTAGGCGGCGGTCTCCCTCATTTAGGAATACTTAAGCTACAGCTACACTATGAGTTAGGGGTGTGATTTCTTCCCCCCCGCCCCATGTACTTATACTTGTGCTAGCTCTCATCGAGCTAGCGCAAGTATAAATAGCAGTGTAGCCACCGTAGCACTAGTGAAGGCATGGCTTAGCTATGCTGAGTACATACCCACTTTGGCTGTGTTGCTGTTTATACTCATGCTAGCTTGATGAGAGCTAAAGCATGAGCTTTACTTCTCCAGGTTGAGGATATGGATATAGAATGCCTTCTGGAGCCCACATGGGCACAGAAGCCAATACTACAACCCTTGATTTCTTTATGTGCAGACACATAAGGGCCAGGCACAATCTGGCCTTAAATCACTGTAGACTTGTTTTTGCTTGCTACCATTGTGAAATAAAGCCTAATTACACTAAGCACAAACATAGCAGCAGAAAGAAAATACAATGTGTAAAACTGTGGGCCATGAAGGCTCCTTGATATGGATGGAATAGGATTCCAGAGATAAATCCTTTAGAGGGTTCATTTTACCTCCAAATTACTGTTCACTAGCTTTGAAATAACAAGTCTATGGCCTTGACATTTAATCAGAGCAAGAATGGCATTTATTGAATCTCATATTCAGGATTATTATTTCAGTAACTTACCAATTAATGTAATTTTTTTTCTTGAAAGCCAGAAAAATGCACAATGCTTGTTGTTTTTGTACAGACTTCCCACTCATCACCTCATATGCTAGTGATTTCTCTTGGATATACTTATTTGGTCACTTTATTTGTAAAATACAATATAACAATATTTTATCATAAGTACAAGGCATTTTTCAAATTTTGTGTGAGTAACAAAGGAAGCAAATGCTAGAGACTGGACAGCTATAACTTTACAGTTTCAAAAGGAAATAAGATTAACTTTCTACTGAAATTTAAGGAGAGCAGATAGTCCTACTGAAGTGGCATTATATAAGGACTAGAAGAAGGAATGTGCTATAGACCTAGCACTGGCTGTGCATAGGGTTACTGTTCTTGAATGATTACATATAGATAGCTCTAGGCTATGGGTCAGATTCAGGCTTAGAAGTACCTAAAAAGCATGTGGGGAACCACAAGATGCAATCTTTATACCCTCCCACAAAATTCATATAGTTTGCACTCTGCAAGTCCTCTGGGAACCATGGAAAGTGTTAGGTCCTAATTCACTCAGTACCCCCAACCCCACTCTTCTACTGAGATTAATCATGCACCTGATTATATGTGATCTCCGTGAGAAGTTGTGTAGGGTTTTTTTGGTACTCACAGGATGGCCTGAACATGGATCTACATTAACCATACTTTTGTAGTGTTAACACACACACAAAGTTGAAATGGGTGCATGTTTGGCTTTATATGTCTATTCTATATATGTGACTAAATTTTGAATTAGGCCTTAAAACCTCATTTAGCTGATGAGTGAAATGTTTTGCTCTAACAAGTACTGTATGTACTATTTGGTAGAAATTGCAAATGATATAATAGTTTGACTTTGGTTTCACTGTTTTCAATGGAAACTTTGATTATATTTTACTAGGATTTATAACCATCAGTAATTGTTTTGCATCTTAATATATAGAGAAGTAGGTTGAATAAATGCATAGCATATTAGAAATGCCATTAAGCAAATGATTCTACATGGAATTGCTGAATTAATGAATGCTTTACCTCTCTTCTGAACAAAACACAAATTTTCCCCAATTATTTTACAATTGATTTCTCTATATTGTGGCCCAAGGGAATGCAAAAAGTCCATTTGTATGTATTTTACTATTCTGTTTCTTTAGTTTGATTAAATTAAACATCAGAAAAAATTCATTTTATTATACACTTCTGAAGGTGAATTAGTATGTTTTTCAAGAGTCTAATGACTTTTTATGGTTCTCTGTTTTCTAGACAGGCACATTCTAAGACATTGAATCTGCATTTCTTAATTATGTTTATTGCTTATTTGTCGGCAGCATGGACTTACATATTCTGCTTGTGTGGAAATAAAGGCATGCGCCTTTCACCTTTAGACTACAAGTTTGAATCCAGCAAGTGTGGTAGCCACTGCATTCTGCCATCATCAGATGGCTATTTGTGGTCCTTATGAAATGAACTTGATCTTAGTCCAGTTCCTGGACAGATTTCCACATCAAATAAACCATCACTACAGTTTTGTGCTAATTGGCAAATTGTCTTGAGAGAGACCAAGTGTGGAACAGACATGGAAAAGACTATCCTCTCACTCCGAGAGGTAGGCCTACCAGGACATGGTTGAGGCACATTCGCAGAGCAGCATAAAGAAGTATGTTTGTATTCTTGCCAGGAATGCCATATGTGTTGTGGTTTTTTTTAATTCAGTCTTGGGTGTTTGTATTTTATTCAAATTCCAGGCAGTTGGCTGCGCAGGCTGCGTAGACTGTTGGTCCTTCATCAGTTGAGACTGAGCCGATCACAACACGTCTTCCAATCTTCTCTCGCTCTGGCCATCCTTCACCATGCTTGTCCATATCTCCTTCTTAGGAAATCATCCCACCTCTTTGGAGGCCGACCACATGGCCGTTTCTGTTCTCACAGACACGACTCGGATATAGCTGCCATCCATCTGTTGTCGCTGAGTCGGGCCATGTGTCCCGCCCACCGCATTTTGCTGAGCCTGCTTTCAACAACAACGTCTTGCACTCCAGACTGCTGCCTAATTATTTCACTGGGGATGTGATCGCGGAGTGAAATGCCCAAAAATGTTCGTTCCATCGCCGTGTGTGACAGACTGTTGATGTTCTTCAATCTTTGTCAGCGACCATGTTTCACTGCCATATAACATCACTGGAAGCATGGTCAAATTAAAAAGATTCGGACAAGTTGTTTTGCTGATCTTTCCTTGGAAGATGTCCTTGATGTCATTGAATGCGCACCATCCAGCTTTTTTTCTGTGTGACAGTTGGCCTTTCTGAACGTGGCGCATGTTGACTTCCTGGCCCAAATAAACGGCAGTTGGTTAAGTTTTTCAAAAGTCCTTTCTCCCCTAGGGGTTGCTATGGATAGATGCAGAACACATGTTTCTGAACTTTGCTCCCCCATCTACATGCCTCAGCCACTAGACTCATTCCTCTGGCCCAGAGTCTCTGAGGACATAGCAGAAATCAGCAGAGGCAAGGAAAGTAGACAGAACAGCTGTATTTGCTCATCTTCTTGCCCATTAATGCTGCAGAAAATGGGGAATGGGGAAGATTCAGGGGGGACTGATTATTTTTCCCTCTTCTCATTTCAGCATAAAGGGGCACAGACAAAAGCAAAGGGATTATAGGAAGACAGGCAGTAAACATATATGGGAGATGGATGGGGGAACAAGATGGGGATAGAAAAGGGATACAGTGAGGTACTAGTTTGGAAGCAGAGATGAAGAAGCCTGAAACTACTTCCTCTATGGGGAAGCTTAGAGGAGAAGCAATGCCCCTCTCCTTAAAAGAGGAGAGAAGACCTGAGGCTTTCTGTGCTGAAAGAGAGAGGGAGTGTGTGAGAAAGCCACATGCCTCCCCATCTCCCAGAAAAAGAGAAACAGGAAGATACTTCCTGAAGATACTGGAGGAGAGACTATGACTCCTGTCCTCCTTTCAAAGATGCTGAAGTCCACGTACATAAGTAGGGGAAGAGCGAGCATATGCTTCTCCCCTAGCAAACACATGCCCCGCCCCAATCTGAGGTGGCCTTGGGCAGACACATCTTATGAAAGATTTCAAAGGTTCAGATAAGTATCCTTTACTTCTAGATGTTTATCTAAACCCACAGCTTTTACATCCTGGTCCTAAAGGTTTAAAGTATATATTTAAAATATAATATATAAAGTTATTTAAAATTTACTTAAAAATCACCTGAATGGACACACAACCTTCTGGTGTCTGGGGACCTGTCAGTTCCTAGAGCCCAAGGTTATTTGGAGTATTATGGAGAAATGTTTACATGTTGGCAGTTAGGCTTCCTTTCTTGTATCTCTCCTCTGGCTAAAAAGACTTCACTCTCAAATGACTAGCAGTCTGGCATCTTTCATGAGCCTGAAATTCACAAAACCGAAATATATCTTCCACAGCATGATGTAGACCCAGGTTCAACAAAATATGTCTGTGCATGGTCTCTGCATGAAGACTTTGAGAAATTAATAAAACCATTGGCCTTTCAGTAATTGGTCATGGTGGGTCAAATTTTCAAAAGCACCCAAGTCTCATTTTCAAAGTAATGTAGTCTCTTAGGAGCTTGAGTCTCACTGCAAGTCAGTGGGATTTAGGAGTACAACTGCCTATGTCACTTTTGAAAATGAAATGTAGGGGTAGATTTTCAAAGGCCTAAATAGCAGTTCGGCACCTAATTCCTTGAAAGTCAATAGCAGGCACCCAGCTGCAATTTGGGCCTTTGAAAACCTGCTCCTTAAGCTCCTTAATCATGGTTTTACCAATATGACCATTTTTGGTAAATATCCCCTTTTAATTTCCGATAGGTTTGAGTGTATAGGGAAAGCTGTCAAAAGCTCTGAAGCCACTTAGGTATTTTTGAAAATTTTAACACATCAATGTCTGGTACCGATGTAACATTATAATAGAGCAGTAACAAAAAGGGAATGCAGAAAACAACTATGAGATTGGACAAATACACTGTCCCTCCCCATTCAACACTCTTTATTATTTTCTCTGAGCGTCATATACATTATTAGACATAATGAAATTTTGAAATGTTTTGAAATACAAAACACTGATATAAAACTAGCCTTTCTTGAACATGCTTATCATTAAAACTCTTGGGAAATATGTGTACATGTTGTGTCACTTAATCCTCATATCTTTGCAGCATAGAGAGATTCTGTTAAAAGTACATGGCAATATTTTTTTTTTCAGACACTGCTCTGTGTCTCACAGACAAGCTGAGTAATCTGTGGCAGTTGCTAGGGTAACCAATTTTTGTGATTCACGGAGTAAGTCTAAGAGTAAAACACATGTAAATTGACAATGAGCTACTGCTGTTCTGGAAAACAGTAATATATGTACTCTTGTTTTGTCAATTTGTTTTCTATTAAGATACCTATATAGTATATACATCTCAATATGCAAATGATTGCTCTTTCTCATATTCTGCCCTTTTTTTGCACCACCCATTCCTATGTTGCATAATTGGGGAGATCTTTTTATGCTCATTTTATCATTTTATCTTCAGGTATTTCTATGCCCTCTCTCACCTTGCTATCTAAGCCCCAATCACATGTAAAGATTATTCGTTGAATAATTTCTTTCAGGAAATAATTTTTCAGAAAAGTATTCTATAGAACATTTAATTTGTTCGTGATTAGGGACCAAAACATTAAGGGCTCGGTTGTGCCCTTGTCCTGATCAGTAAAGGGGAGTAAAAGTCCCCTGCGCAGTTACACAGGACCTACCCAGATCGTAAGTCTGGATACAGAGATGAGATCAGGAGGTTGTGCTTCTATTATCACCTCTATGAGAGCAAAGCAGAGAGGTGCGTGGAGTAGGAGGAGCCATGTCTCCAGGTACTCATGGTGCACACAGTGCCCTTATTTTAGTAATACTGACAACAGACTTGCTTAATGTAGAAATATATAAATAATCAAATAAAATTATTGGGCAAATAATTAATGTCTCAAAATATTAAAAAAAATAGCATGAAAAGCTCCCTCTCCATTCCCTACTCCCAAAGTAGTGACTAATAGAAGAATACTTCAAGACTGTTCCCCCTAAAATTAGTGCTAAGTACAACTCATTACAGTGAGATATACCTTAAAATGGAAATGAAACTTGTCTTACAGTATGGATACCATTATTGAGAATTCTGGAATTTAATGTTTGGGACCAATTTCTCCCGATTTACACTCCATACGGCTTCAGTGGGGTTACAAGTACTGTACTATAAATCAGATCTCAGAGTAACAGCCGTGTTAGTCTGTATTCGCAAAAAGAAAAGGAGTACTTGTAGTCTCTAAGGTGCCACAAGTACTCCTTTTCTTTTTATAAATCAGATCATAATTTGAAATCCTTTGTGTAAAGTAAAATCTTGTCCCTTTTTTTTTAATGTTGGGAATAAAAAGATATTGATTGGCTACATATGGATACTCTAAAACATAGCAAAAACAACAAGGAGTCCTTGTTGTACCTTAAAGACTAACAAATTTATTTGGGCATAAGCTTTCGTGGGCTAAAACCCTCTTCCTCAGATGCATGGAGTGAAAAATACAGGAAGCAGTATATATATATATCACAGCACATTAAAAGATGGGAGTTGCCTTTCCAAGTAGGGGTGGGGGGTCAGTGCTAACGAGGCCAATGCAATTAAGTTGGAAGTGGCCTATTCTCAACAGTTGACAAGAAGGGGTGAATATCAAGAGAGGGAAAATTACTTTTGTAGTACTAACGAGGCCAATGCAAACTTCAAAAACAGACTTCAATGAGAAACTGCAGAACTGGAATTAATTTGCAAACTGGACACCATCAAATTAGGCCTGAATAAAGACTGGAAGTGGATGGGTCACTGCAAAAAAGTAATTTTCCCTCTGGTGATACTAACACCTTCTTGTCAACTGTTGGAAGTGGGCGATGTCTACCTTGATTGTATTGGCCTCATTAGCACTACAAAAGTAATTTTCTCTCTCTTGATATTCACCCCTTCTTGTCAACTGTTGAGAATAGGCCACTTCCACCTTAATAGAATTGGCCTCGTTAGCACTGACCCCCACCTCTCCACTGTGGGAGGTGGAGAAGAAGCTTACAGTGACAAGTGACCCCTCTCTAGAATGGGAAATACAAAAAATTCTCTTCTTGTGAATAAACAGGTGTCAATTTCGTCGCAAACATAGGAGCAGAAACCCAGAGCCACAGGACTCAGGTACCTAACTCCCACTTGAGGTGCCTATATCTAAACTTTAGACTTCACTGAGATCCTCAAAGCCCCACTTGGCTGCTGCCAAACCCTAGAGGTGGCTAAAACCCCTTGACAACTAAAGTTCCATTGTTAAAGTCCCAGAGGCACCCAAGTTTCTGCCTCTGGGCATGCGCACTGTTGCCTCAGTCTCGGTGCCCAGTCCCTATTTCACACTTAAGCTGCAATGGGATCCTTAAGCCAGATGTAACTTGTTGAATTCCTGACTATCTTGCCTGTGATGCCTGAGCCAGTAGGCGTGCTCAAAGCATGCTTAGACCCACACAAAATGACCAGTGGGATGAGGGGAGGAAGAGGCAGAAGTGAAACTCTTAACCTTTAGCCTTCTCATTAGTGGCTTCACCTGGGATGTCGGGGACCTGATTCAATACCCCCTGCTGCCAGAAGAGAAGGAATTTGAACTTGAGTTTCTCTCCTCCCTGGTGAGAACCCTTTTGCAAAGCCTAAGTCCCTTTGTGTGTTTGGGCTAAATTGTCTCTGTTCTCAGATTATTCAGTGCTGCCTCTTTGAATTTGAGACCTGAATTATGTAGCAAGCCCCAAGGAGAAGGATCAGAAACATTGCTTTCACCTGTTCCAAGTATATTATGGCTCCCATCAGATTCCTGCCGTGCTGGGATACCTAATCAGTCTCTGTTGCCTGACAGCTGAATCAAATTTGCGGGATGAAACAAATGCTCTTCACTTACCCCATGGAAGGAAAGGACTTTAGCTTTGGGGTTCTGCTGTGTAGGATTTATGTACTCGATCGGAGGCATACAAGCACATACATTATAGAATTACTATAATTCCAAGGCCTTTGCTTATGAAATACTAAACTGACTTGATCTGATCTTTAATACTGGGATTCTCAGAAAATCCCCTGTTCGTTTTGGGTCATGTGGGTGCAATAAAGTATATTATCTGTCTATCAAAAACTTTGTTTTATGAGCAGTCTTTCTGCGAACAAGATTGATTTTACAGGAGTTAACATTTTCCTCAGTCATGAATATTGGTCAGTGGCATATTGCTGCTCCTGAAAGAAATACATTTCAATGCAGTGACAGGGTTGATGTCATCTATGAAATTTGGTCAGCCCTTTGAAAGTTTATGATTAGCCTCTGCAAGAGAGGTTAAAAATGGTGTCCAAGGCTTATTCTGCAGCTTGTACACTTATGATATCCTAGCTCTTATCAAGTAGTCTTATATCCTGACCCAATTATAAACATTTGCCTGTCATATTTGTGTTGAATATTTATATTTTTTGTTTATATATAATATCAGTTGATTTTTTTTCTTAACTGTAATGTCGTATACCTTATTTAATATTATTGGGGTGAAATAATTACTGCGATTTTGTTATTTGGAAAAAAACAATAAAAAGCAAATTATACCAAAAATAAGATTCTTAGGGGCTGATCCAAATCCCATGGAAGTCAGTGTAAAGATTCCCATTGACTTCATTGGCCTATGGATCAGGCCCAGAGAGTGTCAGAGTAATGATGCAGAAGAGCTCTTAAAAACCAGAAACTGAAATATAAAGAACACTCCCTCAGTAACATTGTGATTTCTCCAGTCAATGCAATAGTAAAAGAACTTTTATTCAGAAGCAGAGAGCCAGATCCCTGGTTAGTGGAAATTGGTACAACTTCATTGAATTCGATGGAGGATCTGGGCCAGAGCCCTAAAAGCACTTGAAAGTTTGGAAAACATATGGATAATTTTATAGTTCAACCAATAATTTTTTAAAAGTACACCCACATTTATTACAGTGCTTTGTATAACATGGCTTACTATTGAATGCTACTCATTAAGGCCAACATTTTCAAAACTGGATGTCGTTATACTCCTAAATCCATAGTTATATGTCCAAATAAAAGTAATTTTCAGAAGGAGTGAGCACCAAAAATCCCACTGAAATCAGTTGAAACTTCAGATGCAAATCTCTTTTATTTAGATGCCTAAATATAGATTGGGAGCCTAAATTTAGACACCCATGTCTGAAAACTTTGGCTTGTGGCAAATACATAATTTTAAGGAAATTATTGTAAAATAAAGTTATTCTATTTCTGTCAAGTTCTGCAATAAAATCATGTTTTTACTGGTGCATAATGTAAGCCTTTCTATTCTTTTTAAAGCATCTTACAACTGCTTTCAGGAGGCAATAGTAATAGGAATCCAGCTGAGAAAAGATACCTGCTATTACATATGTGTACACTATGGATTTATGTAGGTGTCCAGTTTAGACTAAACAATGAAATCAGCATGAAGTACAGAACCTAATGCTGTCTCGGAATAGTAATAATAGACATGATATCAGCAATGGCACAAAGATCAAGGATAAGCAATCTGATGTTACTCTGATCACCCCTGCAAATATCCTGTAAAAATATACCCTAGAGTTTGCGTATATCTTCAATATAATCTACTATACAGTGTTCTTGTCACATTTACTAAGCATCTGAGCTCACTTCAGTCACCTTTACTCATGCTAGGTAGTGTCTTACTTGTGGCACAATGTAAGTAAAAGTAGCAGAATCAGGTCTTATGAGAATTGTTTCTTTATAGAGTTTGGGCCTGATTCTCAGGTTACTAGAATCAGTTTTACACCAGTGTAACTCCAGTGGAATTATGGCTGACTTACACAAGAGTGAATGATGCAGAATTAAGTCCTTTGTGTAGTATTTGTTTCAGTATTGTAATAACATCTTTTTGAAAGACCAAGGAGAAGGGGTTTGTGATCTGATACATGAAGAGCTGAAGGGGTTTGAGTGCTACTGCGATCCCTCTTCCTCTTCCCAAAGGACATAAACCGTTACCAGAGAGGAGAATTCAGGCTGATGGGGAGATGAGTGGGCTTGGTTCAGGTCAGGTTTGCCAAAAGATTCAGAGTAAACCTGAGTGTAGAGTAAGTAGAGGCAAAGTTTCATTGCAGGCTTTTGGCATAACCCTGCTTTCAGTATGCAGGGGAATCAAGTTTATAACTCTCATTACTACGAACGGAAGTATAAGGGTAAATCCTTTGTTTATTTTCTATAACTACATTTCAAAATACTTCTGGAGCACAAAACTTTGTCTCATATTAGGCACCTGGTCACACAAATGTGACGTAAAAGTTGGTTCTTCCTTTTTATGGTGAATTATTGTAGCTTTCAAAAACTGAAATATCCATGAGTGCCCCTCCCCACCTCACCCAGATATTCTGTTGGCTGTGGAAATAATGAAGTGCTTCACTGAAATATGTTTAACTACAGTGCATTGAAATATGCAATATAAAATTAACGAAAAGTGCTCCTTTAGTGTAATGCTAAAGTGTGAAAGCTGTACTGATAGTGATGTTACAGTACTGGACTCATATATGCTCATTTTTGAAATTTGTGTTTCATTCCTCATGAATTATTTTTTCAAGGCTAGACACATATTAAATATTGAGGAGGTTTGGTCTTCCTCATTGAGAATGTAATACTTTAGTAACAGTCAGATGTTCTATTGGCTGGCTTCCTGCACAACTGTTTCCCTCACACATGTGAAGTAAAATGCGCAATAGGCAACCCAAATTAATCAAACTCCAATTAACCAAAAACTGATTAACTGAAGGCTGGTTATGCTCCCAGGATCTCTCAGAGCACAGCATCTGAAAAACCAGATGGTGGACTCTTCTCTGGATTCTGGGGATGGAGATCCCGAAGGCAGGCCTTTTAAAGCTGGCTGGCTTGACACCCCCCCCTCCCTTCATCTGAAATCCTGTTTATCTGAAGGCTTTGGATGTCCTCTAGACCTACGAAGAAATAGGATTGCACTAAAATATGTGAAATGACTAGAATTTTTCCAAACAATGAAAAAAAAGACCTCTTTGAGTTATTCTTTTGTGTCTGCTACCTTCCTGTATGAGTTCAAATGAAGCAGCATGATGAGTTCTGCTTTCTTAGATGGAAAAATGATGAAAACACCAACAGGTGAAAAGAAAAGGCTCTTAATGCCCCACTCTTGCTTCTGTTGATATCATTCGGACTTTTGTCATTTATTACAATGGAAGTAGGATTGGGCCCAGTGGTGGCAATTCTTAGGGCCATCTGTGAAAGGATTTTAAATTGCTCTGCTTGTTATAGACGTTTTAATGTTAATAGTTTCATTTTGTTGGTTTTTTAGCATAACATTCTCTTATAATTAGCTTTACACAGAACTCAGTTAAAATGTTGCTAAGGGGAAACAGAAACCAACACAATTAGTGAAAAACAAGTATGAATAAAAGAGAGCAATTTCAGTTAAGGCTTCCCACGATGTTTTTTATCCAGCTCAGTTGTACTGGGATACTTGAACATAAACCAAAATCACCCGGAGTATATGAAATTGCCCACTTTAGAGACAACATGATAGAGGGCCATTTGTGCTGTAGTATCTGTTGCTAATGAGGAAGAATTACGAACATCAACATGAGTTGTTAAGCAAAATTTCCTTGGCTTATACCCCTACTAGCACTGTTTTATTACTCCCTTTTCATTTCTTTCCATTTTGTGAGTTGTATTTAGTAATATAATGTAATTTGTATTGTAGAAAGAAAAATGTACATGTTACAGAATCTGATAATCATATTTACGGGTATGTTTCCAGTGGGTGGAAGCTCAACTTCCTCACTGGTGGGTGCATGTTGTGTCTGTATGTTAGTGCCAGCTACAAAGCGGATGCAAATGTGACTTATTTGCTCCTCTTCCTACTGGATTTGAACTTGCTATTGAATTGGAAGGGATGGTGAGGGGTGACAAAATGTTGGCACGCATTTTGCTTGGAAAAGACAGTACACATTCTGAAAATGTAACTCTTAAAACAAAATGCATGGTCAGGTGTGAAGATTAATATTTTATAGAAAAGTTGAAGAGTTCACACAGTGCCTTAATTGGCTTATGCACTTAGGATCAAATCCTGTTAGTGACCAATGTTACAGTATAGCTGCACAGAAGGGGCTGGGCTTAGGGAATTTGGTAGGGATCTCCGGGTCCAAACATTCAGAGAATTATTGGGTCTCTGGAAGGGAGGAAGTATGGCCAATGGATCTGTAATTACATGGATCTGCTAGCTGTTCTCTCTGCCCCTCATGGATGTGGGATACTGTGACTTTGCTGATACTCTTAGGGACAGGATCCTTTTCCCCATGAATATCTGCAGTGCACAGCCTTTAATTGGGCTATATGGTAAGTACAAAATGTTTCCCTTATTATAATACACGTGACAAGCAACTGAAGTGTCAGAAGCTGGTGTGTGTGTGTGTGTGTGTGTGTGTACATATCCTTCTGACACTTCAGATATATATATAAAACATATATAAAAATAATGTCTGAATAAACTACACCAAAGGAACAGTCAGGAGGATGCATAATCTGAGCAGTGTGTGCCAGGTGAATCTGCTTAGCCCCATATTTGCAGGTACATCATTTTTGTCTATCCTCACATCTCAGCATTGTCCCCATAAAGTAGCATTACTATCATTCATCATTTTGCCTTTCTTAAGGCAGCGTGATCTCTCCACACTTTATCAAGTAATAACCATGCTAGCAAATTCTGTTAAAGGGAATTAGAGTGAATAATGAAATCACCTTATTGCGCACGTGTCATAAAAATAACTATTGTACAAGCTCAGCAGTTGTTTTTCAACTTAATACCTGGTCATGTGGGAAAAAATATACTCTAAAGGGCTTAGTCCAGTAAAAGTATCTGGGATAAACTCTCAGCACCAGGCATAGAGAATTAGTCACACCGCTCCTATTTATTGTTAAGTGGCATTAATGGGAGTTATGAATCTAATCTGACTCCCACAATGCTGGAAATGGAACTCTGTCTGTCTGCAATATTTTATTTTTCATATTCATAGATTTTTGTTTAGAGCTTTGCAAGAAAAATAAATGAAAATTTGACCCATTTAATTGTTTTCTAAGCTTTAAAATTGGGAGTGGGGGGAACAACTTTTAGGAGTCTGGCTATTTTCCATAATGAACACCTAGAAGACTGCTGTTTTGTGACGGTTATGAGAGCAGCTAGAGTTTGCTGTTTTGGGTAGAGGAAAGGTTTCTGGGAGTCTGGGCCATGTTGGGATTCTTGTCTAGAACAGGTCCTGACTGGTCCCTCTTCCTTCCTAAATGTTCCACTTCCCTGCACTGCCTGCTCCTGACCTCTCCACCAGGACAGAACCATGAAGGAGGAGAGAGTTTGCATTGGGCCATCAGGCTGATGGTGAAGAGGATTCAGCACACCGCTGCTGGCAATGTGTGTGATTAGGCGAGTGTCAGCACAGGGAAGGCTAGGGATAATGATGGGGGGAGAGATAGCTCAGTGGTTTGAGCATTGGCCTGCTAACCCCCACGTTGAGAGTTCAATCCTTGTGGGGGTAATTTAGGGATCTGGGCCAAAAATTGGGGATTGGTCCTGCTTTGGGCAGAGGGTTGAACTAGGTGACCTCCTGAGGTGCCATCCAACCCTGATATTCTATGCCTGCTCTGGAAGAAGCCCCTTTCAGGGGTTGATGGGAGAGCCAGGGAAGGTAGAGAAGCACTTCATTAGGAAATAAGGGAACAGGAATGGGACAAGGGAGAGGAAAATATATATAAAATCCTTTTAAATTTAGAACTAACCTTATAATTTTTCAAGGATTGAGAAAACTTCTCTTTACATTTTAAAAAATCTTACGCAGGTGACAAATTTCACACTGATTTTAAGCACAATGCAAATTTACATGGCATATGAAGGAAAGAGAAACTCAGACCTAATGTACAATGCAATGTTTTGTTCTATTCACAGCAAAGTTATGTCACTGCTGTGAAACTGAACCATAGGTCTTGATTCAGGAAACCACATGTGTATGCTTAAGTTATCCTTACTCAAGAGAATGCTTGGGTGCTTTCCTGTACTATGACCATAGTGATGAAGCTAACCAACCTTATTGTCATTTGCAATTTCCTCTAATTGTATAAAATCATTCTAACAGCCCACTAATTTGCTGAACTTGGTGTTAATAGCACCACATTCCCTGCATGAGGAATTTCCCACAAGGAGATTTCTGTTTTCTTTTCAG
The DNA here is from genome assembly GCF_965140285.1 of Lepidochelys kempii. Classification (NCBI taxonomy): domain Eukaryota; kingdom Metazoa; phylum Chordata; order Testudines; family Cheloniidae; genus Lepidochelys; species Lepidochelys kempii. The sequence continues at coordinate 301,812,413 of NC_136380.1, read as the reverse complement.
TGACACTGTCCACCCTCTTGTGATTTTCGGTCCTAAGAGGCTCAGTAAAGTATGTCCCAGTAGATGATTTTGCTGGTGTTTGTGTATATTTGTCTCTCTATCTCTCTCTATGTATCTATTATGGTGCATGTTGTTGTTAGTCTCTAATTTATTCAGCAAGCCTTTGCAGAAATTGGCAGCCTCCTAGATAAGAGTATTGTATAAAAAGTTTTTTTTTTTTCTTAATGCAGGTAGCTAGATGTCCAGGGGATTCTTGATATAGTTGAACTTAAAGCTGATATTTCAACTTTTTTCTTAGAAGACTTCTTTAGAGACTTTAATGTATTTCCCGGCAGAGTAGTTGTTATTCACATGAGAAGAAGCCTCCAGTAAAAGACTCCTGGGATAATGCTAATAAACCGTAGGCATTTTGAAAGATTTTTTTTGTCAGCTTTTTTACTCAGATTTGCGGACTTTACCTCCAAAGACAGAAGCTTAAACAGTAAAGGAGATTAAGTATTTATTTTGTACTAATGTTGTTGAAAGCTATTTCTCAGCTTGATTTAAGTAGAAGGGGGCAGATTCTCTTCTGGCATAATTCTGAAGTCATTGGAGTTACACCACCAGAGAATTTGGCCCAAAGATTGCATTTAATGCCATAAATAGTAGTAACAAAAATAATGTGAAGCCCACAGCATTTGGTTTTGGACCAGTTTACATTAGATCATAGCTTTATGTCCCATGGCATAGCAGCTACAGAAAATGTGCTGTCTAAAAGAAAATATGTTAATGAATAAAAATGTTAGATCAAGAAGAAATGTCTCCATATTGCACTATACCAAAATTTAATTTTTTAATGTAAAATTGTGTGCTTTTATTTATATTTCCATTCAAAATTGGGTCATTTGAATGTATTTATAAGTGTGAATTGCTTTCAAGGCAAACTGATAAGTAGAACTGGGAGTGGGAAGAATGAGAGAGATGCAAGAATAAGCCAGTTTCCAAATGTTTCATAATTTAAGACTAAGCATATAGTTGAAGGAAAAACAGCCTGATAAATGTAATCATGTTTATCAAGTGATGCCTTTGAAAATGTCTTTAAATAACGGAAAAGGAGTGCTCCTCCAACAGCAAGTAACTGGAGTCTATGGTTTTTCTTTGTCATTCACTTTATACTGGATTTTAGGTGTTTTACTATATAGTGCCACATTTTATGTGTATATAAATAAAATTTTATTATTTTTTCACTTTTTGAATCTTTCAACATAGCTCTCAACTAGTACAAACTGGAGTCCTATCTGGAGAGGTTAAAGTTAACAAGCCTTTTGAGAAAATTGTAGTTATTGTGTATTCTCACCATATTGTTCTTCCTCACCAGTTAGGACCCCAGCTACTTTACCTAAAGCCTAAAGTGGGAATAATCCAGTTCAGATCCAGGAGGGATCCTCAACTGATACAAATCGAAATTGCTCCATTCACTTCGCTCAATGTGTGCCAGTTTATCCCACTGGAGGAAAGGGCCGTATATTAGGGAGGTTGATATCAGTGATATCTAGCATGTCTATTACTTTCAAATTGTGTCTTTGTAACCTTACAGTTCATCTAGACCAGTGGTTCTCAACCTATTTATCACTGTGGGCTGCATATGCCTGTTATGTGGGCTGCAGGTTGAGAAGCACAGCACCACTCCCAAAAAAGCCCCAGCCCCCTATGCTCAGTGCCCCCTGCCCAGAGACACCTCCACAGAGCGGGGCCAGGCAGGCCCTGGGTGCTAGGACAGGCAGCCAGGACCCGAGTCCCAGCTGCCCAGGGCCAGGAGCAGAGCCCAACGTAAAACCTCGGGGTGTTGCAGCATCCCTGCAAGCCCCTCATTTCCAGAGACCCCCCACACACATTGCCCAGAGCACCCTCCCCCTCCCCGCAACCTGCCCAGAGCCTCACTCTCCTGCACCCTGCCCCACTGTGGCATTCACCAGCCCCCTGCTGGCAGGAGTGCTCCCACAGGCTGCCACATGCTGTCTCCCCTCAACCAGCCCTGCCCCCAGCCAAATCAAAGCACAAATTTTGAATTTTTTTTAGCACACAGATAGGCCGCAACTGTGTGCTAATTTGGCCAATTGTGGGCCGTGGGTTGAGAACTGTTGATCTAGACTGTAGATGTCTAAAAAGCGTTTTTGGTACCAAAAACATTGAGGAATGCTCATTGTGACCTATAGATGACTTACAATAATAGCATTCAGCTGTTTACAAACTGCTCAGTTGAATAAATAAATAGCATGTACTGCATTTTCCCACTTACAAAGACTTACAATGAACAATATTGATTTCTTTCTCATACTGATGCACCTAATGACATCTGCTGCACTTCTTTATGTTCCAATGGCATTTCCACTCAGTAAAGTAAAACATTTTAATTGCTTACTGAAATTTCTTCCCAAATCTATGTATGTAACCACAGCCCTCTTATTAAAAGGAAATTTACTTTTTTTTTTAAATAACAGTTTGGCTTGAGTGTATTATACAGGAAGAACTGTACAGGTATATTTTAAAAGGTGACCTTCTTTTGAGAAATCTTTTACTTCAAAAAATACAAAAAACAAAAAATAATTTTATGAGTGATTTATGTCAAATAAATTTTCCATTATGCCACTTTGTAGTTTGTCTTTAGTAGTATTTTCAGAGTACAAGGTAGAAGAGTTTACAAGTGTCTCTGATAATAATCTAGAGATATTAACTATGCCTTCTGATTTTTATGCTTTTCTTTACCTTAATACGTTATTGGGTAGAAGAGGGATACATGAGTTACTGGAGTCATTGAACTATATTTCTGATGCCCCATAACCTGCTAAAAATGTCTTAATACAATGCAAGAAATCAAATTATGTTTAATTGTCTCTATCTGGAGGCTTTCCTTATTGAAGCAAGATAGTGCTTATCTGACACCAGGCTGTGTGTTTTTTACTGCTTATCTTATTCTATTACATTAGCTTCTACAAAAACTTAGCTATTGAACGAGCTCTTTAACTGCCAGCTATTTAAAGTGATAGTAGTTCTTTTTGATCAATAAAACAGAATTATGTTTGTTCCTGGAATCCATATAAAATTATTCAGTTTAGGGGTCAAATTCAGAGAAAGTAGGTGCAACTGCATTAATTTGAATTATTCTGATTTACACAAGGTCTGAGTTTTGTCCTCCTGTGTCCCCTGTTAATCACAAGGTGGTTGCAGTACATTAATATTTTTATAAAGCTTCTTATGCTAAACCTATTAATAAGGATTATGCATGATACTTTATTATATGCATTGCAGGTGGCAGCATGTTACAGATGGTCTGGTCTAATATGGTACAAACCAAAAATACCCACATGCTCCTGGGTACTCCAAACAAGAATTGTGATGTAATTCCCAAATCGACCATCTCTGAAAGGGGGTACTTCGAGGGTTGCCATAACAATATCAGCCAGTCATTGTCTCTGACACTGTGATATACTTTAGGGAGGCTTTAGGGAGTATTAACCATAATATAGGGTCACAATACAGTTCGGCTGGGTTAATGGGTAAGAATGTCTTAGCTGTTTATCAGGACATCTGTGTTTCCTCTGTACTCATGAGTGCAATGAATGCATGTTTCAAAAGCTGGAGTATCTTTGTAAATAGTGTAACAGTATGTGAAATAGTATTCGTGGCAAAAAAGAACAGTGGGTCTTAGGTTTAAAGTTATCAGGGTTAACTTTTAATGGTATTGATTATGTAAAATGTGAATGAAAATAAAGATTCAGAACTCTGGACTGTGACATATAATTCAGAAAAAGTTTTCATGCAATAGTGCTCTCCATGTAACAAGAAGAAACAATTTCCTCATTGCACTGCCACATATTGTACCAGTACAAAACACAGGGTTGCAGTTCTCCTTTAAACAACTAAAAAACCCCATGCAGTATGGCTGAAAAGGTAGATTTAAGTAATAAAAGGAGAAGTTATGTTGTATGATAAACCTGTATATGTTCTAAACAGTCTTCCATTCATAAAGCAAGTTTGCCCCAGTACCTTTCATTTTGCACTCTGAAAAGAAACCTTTTATTAAGCTTGCATATTTTCCAGAGGGAAAATAAAATGCTGTGGCATATTGTCAGAGCTGCTTTACTGTCATCATTTACAAGGGTCATCTGAATTAATTGACATCTTCCCGTATATATTGTTACACTACCCCTTTTCTGATATGTTTATGAGAAGGTGACAGGTATGCAGCAGTTGACTGTCTTTTCATGTTTGTCTTCACTGTAATTTGAAAATTTGAAAAGACATATTTGAAAAGAAAATTGAAAAGAATAACTCTGAAGTTGCAATTGTACAAGCATATAATTATGTTGCTACAAAGGAGCAGATTCCTGTTGGTGTTTTTGTAGGGTGAACGGGGTGAACTGCTTTAATACCTACATTTTATTCCATAAAACAGAAAAGCTATGTAGAAAGCTTTGGAAGCATACACTAGACAGCTAACCTCCCCTTTGCATGGCTATGAAGTAAAATCTCTTAACCTAGCTTTCGCAGCTGCCTAAGTCACTGATCCATGTATGCTGATGGACTTTACTGAACATGTTTTCATCTTAAGGGAGTTATACTAAAGCCTTTGCTTATATTGGGTGAAAGGTATGACACACAAGTACACATACTAAGCATCATCAAATCAATCATGATATTTCATATTGATTATATAGAGAATTTTTAGCTCTTATCCCCCCGTCTGTTCCTCTCCTTTTCTCCCTCCCCCCTCCCCAAACATCCCCTGTGTGAGGCTCTTACTCATTCTGATCAGCAATCCTGGGCAAAAACTAGACATATGAAAACAAAGACATTTTCTTACAAATAAACTGAAAAGCCTTCTTGTAGAAAAACAGGCTAGTGGAAATATAGCAATTGATTTGAACAATACTCTTCTCAAATGAAAAATGTACTTTAGAGCCAGCCTGCTGTGGTCTTGTTAATTACCAAAGATTAGAACTCTTTTGCTTAATGTTATTCTTTTTACCTAGTATGTGTCAGTTCTAGCTACCGTAGCAATCAGAGCTTCACACTGTCCCTTTTGACTGTTAAAAAGGAATATATTTTTTAGGGGAAGTCATTTGCCACAATCCCTAAGATGTAACCTGGCAGAAATTCAATAACTGTTTGTGATATGCTCATTCAGCTTTGGTGCTCAGTGGCTTTAGGTCCTGACAGACAACGGCATTTGCCTTAATCCAACCATTGGAGAGAGAGAGGAAAGAATAGCTGTCCTGTATCTTGTTTTATTGGTTTCAAAACACAGGGCAATTGTGTAATTTGATTTTGCGTTGCAAGGACTGGGGAAAATGTTTTGTTTTGTTTTTTTAAATCCTTTGATGTTCTTTCAAGCTAGCAAATGCACACATCTCAGAGACCTGCAAACACATTTAGATCATCTGTGAGCCAAAAGGTGGTTGCATTTGTATTCTGAACGTAAACTAAAATTTGGAAAGAATCTAATAGAATAAGTTGAAGAAAACAAGAAAGCAGTGATTGTGTAAATGAAAATATAAACTGTAGAACGCATCACATTATATATATATATATAAACAAACTTACCCTGCAAGAGTCGTTTCAGTGCTGGAGGACTTCTGCATCTGTATATTTGGATTCCTTAGTGCAGGTAACCACATACTTGTGTTAATGCCAGGGTGTGAAGAGTTGCATGCATATATAGCATAGGATACATTTATCTATAGATATCCTACAAAAAGAGAGAATCTGTGTGCTGCCAGCTGAGATCCCTTATGTTTGCCAGAGCTCTGTTGCTGGCTGGCTGAGGCTCACAATCCAGTGAAGAGAAAGATGCCTGCTAGCTCTTCTTATTTCTCCTTGTTTCCATGGTGGTTAGAGCTGCATCGTTCACCCGATCAGTTGTCACACTGACATGGTGCTGCCTGCTCAGCGGTCATTAATAACTGAACATCCTCCACTCCCCAGAGAGGAGCCAATAGCTTCAGAGTGCCAAGATGTAGCACTCGCAGCTACTCCAGTCTGGTTGGCTGAAAAATCCTGTCTGTTATATGACATTGCTGCTTAGGGTACGAATAAAGGGAACAAGTCTTTATATGTTTCTGGGTATCTCTTCTGATTCGGGAAGGGTATGGAGCAGTGCTTTCATATTTTTGTGGGACAATGTAGGATATTTAATTTAATCTTTAAGAGGTAGAAGGAGGGTATCTATGCTCAAAGCAACAGATCAGAGATCACTAAACTTCTACCCAGGTTGCTTTAGTTCAAAAGCCATCACGTACAGATTGAAGTCATTTGGTAAAGCATTTTCTTTTTCCTGTATCTTTTGCTGTTTTAATTTTGGACAGTATAGATGATTTACCAATCTCTCTTTCCCTCTTTTTAAAAGATAGAATATTAAAGTTTTTTATGTGCATTGGTTGGCTAAAAATCAATTTTACACATGTAAAATGTAGTATTAATAAAATGAACAGATTTGTTTTAAAAAATCATTGGGTTTTTTTTCCCCCCTCCTGTCCAGTTCACTGGTTACTGTATGGCCATTTAGTAAAGTGAAGCAATTGACTGCACAGAATTTTCTTTTTTTTCCTCCTTATAATATTTTCTTTAGTACTTTGGGGACTATTGCAGAGGCACAGACACTGTGTTTGTCCGTATCTCTGTAAACAAAAGGCAGGCAAACTATAGTATGCATCTGTGCAGGCTTCTGAGGTTACAGAACAGTTCAGAAAATGTTTGTTTTCCAAAAATTTATTACCACTTTATTTCCCAAACAACAACAATTAGGTGGATCTTGTTCAGAAAAAAACCTCCTCATTACGAAAACTGTATCGTGTAAAGAAATGACTTTGTAACGGGGGACAAAGAATAGTGTAATATAAAGATCTGTTTATCAACAGGTCAAAACTAGAAAGGATAAATCTTGCATAAATCTCCTACTATAACCCTGACTGAGACAGGCCACCCTCTAGTGGAATGAAATGAAATGTGGTTTTCATTTCATTTTCTTCAGCTTTGTTTGAAGAAAGATTGACAGTCATGTCTAATTGCACGAGGGATCAATATTTGTTTCCTAAATGAAACAGCAACAAAATGCCACAGTACTATTAAAATAATAGTTATTGTTTTGTGAGCACTAAGTATCACATTGAATCTTAGATTATAGGCTTTATTAATTCCCTGAGGAATTGGTTTTATGCTTTATAAAGTTGCTTATTTTATAACATGTGATTTAAAAATAGTGCTAAATACTTGGAATAAAAGTCGCTTTGGAATAACACGTTAAGAGCAAATAGGTGCAAAACCCACACATTCCTTGCTGATACTTACATTAGTAGTAGATATAAGGACACACACATCTTGATTTTTCAAAAATATGTCAATGCTGAATTTATTTTGAATGATGAAAACATCTTTTACAAGTTGTTTAAAGGTATGTGCAGGTCTCTTCTTACTTTTATATACGTGCACGTGTGTGCGCACACAATTTCAATGAATCATTCAAGAATACTAAGGAGCTGTACACTTCAGTTTCTAAGTAACATATATTGTGTAAGAATCATGCAAAAACTGATGCAATGATTTGATATATGAAATTCAGATTATATTTTTACTACATAAGTGTTTCATTTTGGTTGATTCATATGGGCTATATACTTGGAGGGCTAAATAATTAAATCAATTAGAGTGCACTTGCATAAGGAAAGTAAGTTTTGATATGTAATTAAAATACCTCCTTGATTGACATGTATGTGAAACTACAATTTAACTGATATAAGAATATACTTTTTAATTATATCAAAGAAGAGAAATAATTTAATTTTCATTTCAGCTAATACCAAAGATTTTTTTAAAGATGTTTTCAAAATGCTTGCAACGTAAACTACTTTTTATAACTGATACAATTATGATGATTAAGGTTCATTAGAAGCTCTTTTCCTGCTGATTTCACCAACATGTTTGGTAGTTTTAAAATAGCAACATAATTTATTTCACCAGATTTATATATAGTTTATTAGCTTTCACTCTGCAATTTTTTTTCGTCAGACTGTGAGTTGAGGGGCAGAGTGAGGGAGAAAATAAGATGTGCAAACACTAAAATGGAGTTTGTTTTCACTGGGTTTTGCATACTAGATGAGTGAAACATCAGAACAAACCCAATAATTATTGGTTGAAATGGAGAGTTAGTTTGATGCAGTAGACCAAGGGTAATTAATCTGGGAGTTGTAACCACTCTTCTCTATAGCGAGGGAGGGAGGTTGAAAATTTTTTGTTGTTGTAACACATGGTCATAGTATGGAAAAGGTTGAGAACCACTTTACTAGACTATTAATGTGTTGTATGTTTACAGTTGTTAAGAGAGTTGATGGTGACAGAACTTTTATTACTGCCATTATTTGGAAATTAGCTCTTTGAATGCACACAGAACTGTGTTGAAGAGATAAGCAGAAGTGCTTAGAAAGCTTAATGGAAATTACATACTAAAAAAATATGTTAAAAGACTGTTTTCTTAGGTCGCAAAGTCAAACACTTGAAAGTTAGGAAATGCCAGATTTAAGGTTTCCATGCAACCTTGATTCTGCCTCCTTTTGCATCCAACTTGTGAACTGCATGAGGCAGCGGTTCTGTGGAAAACATAGTTTGTGATTGTGTAAGTAACGCAGAATAATGCAGACACACAAGGGGGTTGAACTGAGGTTGCATGGGCAACTGTGAATCTGACATTTCATAACTTTTGAGTGCTTTTGCAATCTAAGCAACATTCTTTTAATGTAGGTTATGTATGTAATTTTCTAGGTGTTTAGTTGTTTAAAGGAAAAAGATAGAAATAAATTCTACTTTTTACAACTGTATGAATCACCAGCAGGGTTTGAAACCTGAATCTTCAGTACAGCTTGATCTACAAAACTAACTGTAGCTGACTACAGGAGAAGCCTGTTATCTTTGGTGGGGAAGAGGGAAATGGGCCACTGGGGCTATGTGCTGAGTCTGGTTGGGGAAACTATGCCCAGCTCTTTCTGTCTCCATCCTCCCCCAGGAGTTGAAGGCGCTCCTGTCATATGGGGTGTCCCAGATGGAAGGGTGGCCACTGGGGCCAAGTACTGTATTCAGGGGGGGTTGTGGTGAGGAATAATGACAGCTTTGCCTGGCCCACTCCTCAGTCTTTCTCTACAGTTGATTCAGCAGCTCACAGGAGTTTCCAGTACAGCATGTGTGCTGCTGTTTGTGTGGTGGCATGGGCCCAGACTTAGAATGTTAATGTTCACAAATTACTGTGGCACTTTGGCAAAATTTTCCTGAGGAACACAAGTGAGGGAAGGGGAATAGCGATTTTTAATAGTTTATATTTCAGCCAAACATGAACAGATTTTTGAGTGAAGAAAAAAAAAAAGGCCATGTTTCTAGCCCCAAAGCTTTTTCTGAATTTCAAAGTGTTGCTGGTATTAGAGCTTCTAAAAATGCTTGCTAGAATCTTTTATATGGAAAGAGTTAGGCAACCTAAATATGGGTGTTGCCACCAACTCCTTCTTTGGCAAGTACTAAGGGTTACTGATCCTAAAAGGGTGGCAATTAAGCAGAAGGACGCAAGAAATTTAGTCCACAGTCCTGTAAAAGGGATCCCCTATGGACTTACCGTTACATCCATGTAAGGACTCATTAACTTCAGCGGGACTCTGTGTGGGTGTAAGAGCCCACCCAAATATATGTCTTTGTAAGATCTGGGCCTTAGTGAGCAGCACAATAAGGGCAAATTTCATATATGTTTAAATTTCATATAAGACATGTTTAAATCTGAAGGTGACTTAAGTGAGGTTGAATATGGATTTAGTTAATGATCTGTTGCTTAACTTGATAACCATGGGAGTTTTGCATGTTTCCAGGTGTGCTCAAGTTCTTAATCAAATGGCAACTGTGCTTCATATGTTGGAATTCAAAATAAAGACTTAGGGCAAACTCCTGGGTTATGCCAGAACTGCAGTCTACAGAGCGCAGACAGGGCAAGTTGTCTGCAAGGTTGACATGAAGGCATCTGTCTGAATGTGTTCTGCACTGGAACTGGTCTGGTTCCTGGTGCAGCTTGGAAAAATATCAGAACTACTTTAATTTCTGGCCAAATACCCCAGCCCTAAGTGTGGGATCCGTCCATATTCCCTTTCCTTAGAACATGTCCCTTTATTGGGGCTGCGAGGGAGTGGAATAGAGACTGCACCGCTTCTCTGTGTCACCTTGGAATTCCCTTATTCAAAGGGAATCCAGAAGGAGCTACAGTGGTGCAAAGCAGCCAGAACATATCGGAATTTAAGAACCACAGGTTCTTATGTTTTCAAGCACAGTGTACTCCTTATTACACTTTAAAACTGATTTTGCCTCAGCTGTGTTTGACATTAGATCTTTGAAGACAGAAAGATCTTCTCAACCACTTCACAGGGATATAACTGAGATGTTTGGCTCATAATATATTAATAATATTAATGAATGTATAATTTATAAGCACTGGACACTGAAGGATTTTAGTTCTCTCGAGACAAAGGCAGTTCAGCTGAAAATGAAATACAAGAATGCTTTTTCCTCGGACAAAATTATTGGATTTGGAATAGGACCCATCCAGAATGTAAAGGTTCTCTCAACAGCCTCAGTCAAACTGTATTAGATTCAACTGAACAAGGCCAGCAAGTTCTCTTCCTTCTCCAAAATTGACTTTTCTTGCACACACACACACACACACACACACACACTCACTCACTTTTCATCAGTTTGCCTGTCAGTCTGACAAAGTATATAATAGTGATTATAGAGCTGAAATGTACTAGACGTAGAGACCATTTTCCAGGTTTCTCCTCCAGAGAGGGCCTTGTTGTTCTGTTCAAGATTCTTAGGGGCAGGTTGTCAGGTGGCGTAAATTGTCACATGCTCCCAGGTCCTAGTCTTTTTGAGTTTTTATGGGACATTTTCCTCTGCAATATTAAGCTTATTTGTTGTATACCTGTCTGTGTTGGTTGTCACTCCTAAGGACAGAATTTCAGATGTGATTTTCCTAGCTTTTTTGGCTAAAATCAGACTAACGCTATTTTATCGTAGTATTGTCTCTGCAATGTTATGTAGGGAGATAATAGCAATTCTAGATTATTTACAATTTGCAGCTGTCTTTATGGGAGCTATATTGCTGCCTTGGAAACCTGTATAAACAGGACCACATTCTAGATATTGTAGATGATATCCTTATGATTGCATTTACTTTTACTTCTGAGCTCAAAAAAGTAAAATAATGATTTTTCCCTTATCAATAGCATAAACTCAAACTTACTTCATGGATAATTGTTATGGCATGAACAAGGCAAAACAAGGAACAGGCAGGATGAGTGCAGCACATGTTGAGAGTATGGTTAGCTCAGAATACTAGGTTAGATCAAGTACAGTTTAATATATATAAATGTAATGAATGTTGAAATGAATTGACTAGTAATTATGGTACATAATTTTGGGTTTTCAATCCACAGATCCAGCAAATGATTTTTTATAAAAGGACACAAATATATTACACTTGTATTTTGAAGAAGGACATATGTTTAATTAGCAAAGCAATACATATACCCCCACCCTCTATAATTTTGCCATCACAGACTTTAGGGATTCTCACAAGCTGCATGATGTTTTCTGTGAGCCTATCTGTGCACTAATAAACTGGGCAGGGGAGGGACTTACTGGGAGAGGGCTGTTTCAAAGGCTTTCACACAGTTCCCATTACTAAGGAAACCACTTATTTTGTCTGTACATGCTTTGAATAGAGCTCTCATTTGAAGTCTGGTGCTCAAACCATGAGAATTGCATTATGGCACTGAGAAAGAAATGGGGAAAACAAAAGAAGCTTAAATACCACAACTTTAACGAATGCAATCTAACAATATTGTGCAAGAGGTAGAGTGTGTGTGACTGGATGTGTGAGTACACAATATTTCACAGATCCTTTAAAAATTGAAGGCTTTGCCTGACCATGTGTTAGTAAACAAAATAGGTAAAGCAGACTTTTTGACCTATACTCCTTTTCTCCCTTGCTATGACACTGCTGAGAAATTCAGCATGCAACTTGTGTGGCTCCAAATATGGACCATGAATGATCTGGGGTATGACTGCACTCCAGCTGGTATCATGTCTTCCGGCCCGAGTGGACAGACACATTCTGTGAGCTTGCGTGCAAAAAACAGCAGTGTGGATGGTTGCTGCACAGCTGGCAGCATGGACTAGCTCCCCAGGAACAAGCCTGCCGGACTCCCTGGAGCCTTACTCAGGTAGTTAACCGGGCTGCCACCTGTGCTGCAAAGTCCACACGCCTATGTGTAATGATCTAGCTAGGGCAGAGCTAGTGCATATCTGACTTCTGGGTTGGGAGGCAAGCTGCCAGCGGCCGTGTAGACATACCCTTACTCTCTGAAACGAAATGTGATACCACTGTGAAATAAAAGAAGGCGCTGCTGTAATAACAAGGGCAAAATTGTGGTTATCATGCTGTCTGTGGATTCCACAGCTGATCACACATTCTCTTGGAGATGAGTGTCTGTATGTTTTTGGCAACAGTGCCCAATCCACTGGTAAGGGTAACTGCCAATACACACATAAATACATTGACATTCCATCAGGGTAAGCCAAGCTTCCAGATGCCCACAATGTTCATCCAGGTCCCAGAAATGTTGGCCAATGACTCTGAATCAAACCCCATTTTAAAATTCAATTAAAATGTCCCCCTATTATTGACTGCATAGTGCTCAGTTAATATGCTCAAACGTAGGCATTTGAATCTGAAGGCATTGACTCTTAAGACATATTCTGCTATGTACACTCAAAGATAATGAGTGTTCATGAACTAAAGTAGGAAGCATGTAATCAAAGAATAGTGCAAATGGGTTTACTTCCTTCTTTCCCCTTTCCCTACATGAGGTGAGTAGTGGAGAAATCTTAGCATGTGCATCTTGACAAATAAATGTTCTTATTCAGCTTTTCCAAAGTCAGTGCCTGAATTAGCTTAGCAAACATTACATAAGACTGAAGACACAGACAGAAAAAGATATCACATTACTTAAATCCTTCAGTATTGCCCTCGGACTTTTACATGACTTCATGGAATCATATAACATCAAAGATGGTGCTAGGTTTGTCTACAGAAGCTGATTTCCTCTGAAAGTACAAACATGCTCTACTAATGCTAATTTTTTTTCTGGTGGAGGTGATGACTGTTTAATTTATTTTGAAATGAGAAGCCTAAAGCTGCCAGCTGTTGGGGGCGTCTGATGTGTCCACAGAGTGTTTACTTTAAGTGTATGTTTAGTAGTTCAGGTGACATTGTTGCTGACAAGAGAATTGTTCTGAAGCTAGTATATATAGAGTAACTGGCTTTTTTCCCCACAATTAATAAGCAAATGGTCTCATATAAATTTTCTTTTAACTCCCTGACTTGTGGAAGAGAGGAAGAATGACAGCTGTGGTGAAGATAAAATGTCCCTGGGCTGACTCAGTTGAATATTTCTGGGTGTTATAAAGTAGACGACTTTAAATGACACAGAGCTGTATTGTGTCCTCTAAGAAATATCAATTTTTAACATTCCAGGGTATATTTGTTGGTTTACTCCTAGCCTGGTTATGTTCTGTTTTCTTGTAGTGTGGATTCAGAACGTGTCTCCTGGGACACTAAAAACACTGATATTCATTATCATTATATTTCTGCTTGCAGCAAGAAATAAGGGCACTCCTATTCTAAGGGTACTCCTCAGGAGACTCCTGTTCCATAGCCACTACCACAGCACAACAATGGCGCTGCAGCTGTGCTGCTGTCGTGCTGTAGTGTGGACACTTCCTACATTGATGGAGGGGATTTTTCCACCAAAGGAGGTTATCTCCCACTTTGAGAGGCGATAACTAGGTTGATGGAAGAATCCTTCTATCAATCGAGGAGTGTCTATACCAAGAGTTAAGATTTACCTACCTACAGGGCTCGGGTTGGAAAATTATTCACACTCATGAGTGACATAGACAGGTCAATCTGATTTTTTAAGTGTAGACCAGGCCTGAGTGTATGGTAACACTGATAATTGCCATTACAAGCTAATCCCTGCATTTCCAAGACAATGCATAGGGACTTAGCCCATGACTTCCATCAGTATTGTGGCAAAGGAGATTAAACTAATAACTTAAAATATCTGAGAGATGGAAACCCTTAGAAAAGGTTAACAGCCACTTCAGATACAGCTAGCACAGTATTATTTGGTGATAGGTGCTGTTGAACTTGAGACGCTGTTAACAGTAGATTGCTGAGCCCGTGAGTTTGGGAGAAAGGTTTCTGGTAACTTATAAAGAGAGACAGTCTGTCTGGAGATCAGATAAACATGGACAGGTTAAATTGTGACTGGCCACCTAAGTTTGCAGTGAAGGATTTTTTGAAGGTGTAAGGGGGGCTGGGACAGGGGTGTGCCTCAGTGGTGGTAAAATGTTTTTCAGGAATAGCAAAATAATGCTAAGGCCAATCTTGCTGCTCACACTATACTCTTGGGATGTCCCAGTTAACTGGTGGAGGAGGTTATTACTTATCACCCTACCTGCCTACTATTGTTATATTTTTTTTTCTTCACCAGTTCCAGTGGGTCTATGTCTCATGATTCTGAAGTTGATGATCTAAATCTAAATGCCCTATGTCTGTATAAGTTTTGAACTGCTCAGTGCCTTGAATAAATTATGATACTACAAAGTGTTCAATAAGTACTCCAAAACATTGTCATCATTTCTTTATAAATTATATGGAGAACCTCAGTATATTTACTTACTTACTTTCCATTCTTATTTTTGTGTTTAAAAAATGCTCTGTAGAAGGCTTCTGTTAAACTGAGTTCAAAATTTTATGATCTTGGCTAAGGCAAGGCACAAGTGTTATCCGTTATTCTAGATAGTTTTTATTGCTTTCCCAAGCCATCCTAAGTAACAAATGTTTTTTTTCAATACTGAAAGTACTCAAACACAAATGAAACCTTTGTTCTCAAACACAAATCACTAAAGAGTTAAGTGCAGGAATCAACCTGCCTCAACACAAAGCAACTGGACAGGGTGCAAAAAAGGTCAAGGTATTAAAATCAAGTATCCTATCAAGTATGCAATTTCTTACACCTATTAGTAACTGTGAATTACTAACTCTTCTTGTGCTAGCTGAATGTAAAAGTGTCATGATCATTAAACAATGTGATTAATAGATCCTTTGAAAAGAGATCTAGGGTAAGAAGGCTCAGTAATACTTTTTGTTACAACCACCAAACCTCTTTTATTTTAGCATCATCTGAATCGTGTCATTATTAAAATCTTCATAAACTTTGTCAAGAGGTTCAAGAAATAGAAAGATTTTTTTGGCAACCGAAAGTTAGTTTGTAATTGTCTGAAGACATTCTCTATGATGGATATGCAGACACCTTGCTTTTAAATGCTGCACAACATCTGTTTCAGATGTTTACACTGCAAAGTTAAGTCAACCTAATTTACATCAGCATACAGCTGCTGCAGTAATTACATCGCTTGTGTGTGTGTGTACACTTTGCTCCTTGTGTCAGTGGAGCATGTCCTCACCAGGAGCACTTGTATCAATTGTACTGTGAGTGTTGGGCATTGTTGTATGGCTTCTGAAAGCCAGTAACAGTCAAAGTAAGCAATGCAGTGTCTACACTGACAATGCATCCGCCTAACTACATCAACATTGACTCTATGCCTCTTGTGGAGGCGGAGTTATTATGTTGACGTAACAAGGCATTTAAATCAGCAGGAGCGAAGTTTTAGTGTAGACACTTACATAGTTAGATTGATCTAAGTTGCATTGCATTGACCTAACTCTGTAATGTAGACCAAGGCTCAGTGGCTTGATTCGTAGATGCCAAGGCCAGAAAGGACTTCCATGATCTACTCTGGTCTCCTGTATGAGACAGGTGATAGAATTTCCCCAAAATAATGCCTAGAACATATCTTTTAGAAAAACATCTATACTTGATTTAAAAATTGACAGTGAGAGAGAATCCACCATAACCCTTTGTAAATTATTCTAATGGCTAATTACTCTCACCATTAAAAAAGTACACCAGATTTCCAGCCTGAATTCGTCTAGCTTCAACTTCCGGCTATTGGATTGTTATACCATTGCCTGCTAGATTGAAAAGACCATTATTAATTTTTTGTTCCCCATGTAGATATTTATAGACTGTAATCAAGATGCCCCCTAACCTTCTCTTTGTTAAGATCAATAGATTGAGCTCTTTGAATCTACTACTGTAAGGCGTGTTTTCTAATCCTTTAATCATTCTCGTGGCTTTTCTCTGAACTCTCCAGTTTATCAGCATCCTTCTTGAATTGTGGGCACCAGAAGTGGACACAGTATTCCCGCAGCAGTCACACCAGTGCCAAATACAGCAGTAAAATAACCTCTCTACTCCTATCTGAGGTTCCCCTGCTAATGTATCGTAGGATCTCATTAGTTCTTTTGGCCAGTGTCACACTGGGAGCTCAGTGGAATAGGGCTTTGAGTACATTTGGCTCTGCTAAAGAGTGGTCTTATGGAAATTAAGCATTTAGTTTCCTGATGGGAAGATGCTAGCAATAGCAGCAATATGGCATTCCTTAGGGCTTGTCTACATTGGAAGTTATTCTGAAATAGCTATGCTTGATTAACTGTTCTTGATTAACTCCATATGTGGATGCTTTTATTCCAGAATAAAAGTGCTCTATCCCAAATTAGCATAATCCCGTCTGTTTCTCCTCCCTCCCAGAAAAAATGCAAAGAAATAAAGCACTCTCATTCTGGAATAAAAGCGTTCATACATGGAGATAATCAGTAATAATCTGCTTTTGCCTGAGTGAGGATTTAAGGATGAGGTCCAATGACATCATGAAAAGTGAGAAATGGTGGCTTGTGTTTAAGTTGTTTCTCCTTGTGTCATCCTGCCAATTCCCAAATCAGATTGTAAACTCTGTGAGGCAGGGTGCTTGTTATTTTTATGCATTTGGAAAACAAATGTACTATGTGATATAATAAATAATAGTGAGAAACACAGGTAAATGTAAACTCTGAGTAAAATCCTAGCTCAATTGAAGTCAATGGAAGTTTAGCCATAGATTTCAATGTGGTCAGAATTTCACCTGTAATTTTGGCATAAGCAGTACTGTGACAATCTGAGGAAGTTTGAAGTCCATTTCCTGAGGGATCCTGAAAGAGGAAGAGAGATTGGTTTTGAAAAATGTAGCTTGTGGGTTTATTTGCTCTGTCTGTACTTGGGTAGATTTTGATTTCACACAGTTTACATTCACCTCTGGCATGCTTTTTTTTTTTCTTTCTTTTTTTGTACTGTATTTCCAATAAATTTGCCAGAGCACACAGAGATATTTGCTGGTTGGGATCATCTAATTTTTCACCTACTAGATACACAATTGTGAGTTTTGTATGTGCAATACCTATGAATCAAGTTGAAAGCCTTTGAAGTCCTGGCTTCATTGAAGTCAGTGGTAATTTTGTTATTGACGTGAGTGGGACCAGGATTTCACTCTCTGGTTTTAGCCCACTTTGAAAATTTGGCTCTTTAAGTCTGTGAGCAAGAGTTTTGTTTTTTCTCTGCCTCTCCAATTGTACACTTTGTTTCTATATCATGCTTTCTCCAGTTATTCTGGAACTTTATCATTCAACAAAGTATTTAGATCCTCCTATCTATCTAAGTACATCTAGTCATACCATTAGTTTAAATATTTCTAAGGCACATGCCACCTTGGAATTTAAGCACTGAAGTTGCATGGACCTACCTCCCCTTTGAATACAACAACCAAAAAATGATTAGTTTTCAAAATGTTTAGTTCTGCTGACCATCCACCAGCTCTGTAGCTCAAAAATTCAGAGGCATAGGTATACCCAAGGCCTCTAGAAGGGCACAAGTACTTGTGTCAGGGCATTTGCAAAGGATAAAAAAGGGAAGCAGCATTATTTTTCATAATGTACAGTTAATTCTCTTGACTTTTTGAATTTTTAAAAAGTTGCCTCATAAATATGTAACATTGGACTAGAGGATTAAGCCACCCTTGCTATGTACTTATATTGTTAGCTAACAATGATAAAATGAGTTTTATATCTGCTTTTGGAAAATATATATTTTTAAAATGTCAATTTAACTTGTTTCATTTACATGCAGTTTATTTAATCTTTCATGTTATTCTTCAAGCAACTATGGCTTGAACTATAGATCTCTTCAAGCAACTATGGCTTTCCCCTTTGCATTTATGAATTTTCTTTCAAAATAAAAAGCAATTCTTTAGAAAGTTTTCAGTTTTGGTGGCTATATGTTCTAGCTATCATTCCATTGCTAACTTTTCTCCGCTGTCAAACAAAGTATGAGATGCTCCACTCAGTGATGTGATGTGATGAGGCTGTTCTTCAAGTGTGGAAGGGTCTATTCAGAATGAGTGATTTCTGGAAATACTTTGCCAGTCTTGCAGTTAGATCTCTCTATTGTTTGTAGTATAATCAAAGAATCTACATTGACTAATAGAGCCACTAATATTTTATATGGAACGGTTCTTATATGTTTCTTCTTATGGTTCACCTTCTTTCTGATCAAATTTGATACTATATTATCCCAGGCCTGTATCTTAGGCTCTTTATTTCTCTGTGGATGCTCTTTTCCAGTGAGAATTTTTATTGTAGTTCTATACATAAAACATAACAATAACCTTATTTTTTCTAACCATGACAAAACTTTGTGCAGAAAATAAAATCATTATTTTTTTGCTAAACTTACTTAGGAATAACTCTAGCTTCCAGTGATATTGTGAAGGAATTGATGTAGTTCATTCTCATTATGAAGAGCTTAGATCCTATTGTAATGGGTCCTATACAAAACATAAGATTGATAAATAGATTCTTATATATGAGAAAAGCAATATTTTGTAATATTTTCTATAATACTACAATAGCACTTTTGTAAATTATAATGATTTGGACCATAACTGGAGAATACTGTGGTACAATATTTTTATAAGGTAGTGCACATTCTTTGTCACAGACTTTATTCTGCTATTTCTGGTTTTGTCATTCGTATCACTTTATTATTTCACTTTCATACTATTTTTTATGAACTATTTGTTGAACATACCAGGTATTTAAATCCTGAAATTCCTTTGTTTTCAATGATGGAAGCATTAGTGGAATGTGAAAGCATAGGAGCTACAGTAGAGGCAGGGCCGGCTCTAGGCACCAGCTAAGGGAGCTGGTGCCTGGGACGGCAAATCAGAAGGGGCGGCACTTCGGCCGTTCTTGGGACACCACTCCTTCCTCGGTGGCACTTTGGTTTATTTTTCTTCTTTGGCGGCTGCTTTTCTTTCTTTTTTTTTTGCTTTGCCTCTTGGGGCGGCAAAAAAGGTAGAGCCGGCCCTGAGTAGAGGACTGAAATGAACTTACTTTTCCTGCTACATTTTTCAAGGCTTCATTAATAATTGGCTTTATAGAATGGTTTAACTTAAATTTAAATAATGGATTGTGACAGGATCATATGTGAATTGGGTTATGAAATAGGCCCCTAATTATTTACAAAAAACATGGAAAAGCCAATCAAAAACTACAAAAAGTAAAGTCTTCTGAAAATATTTTGGATACCAGCAAGATTACGTACTACCAGTGTTCATGTCAGCATTCTTACCATGTGACCTGCAAAATCTCTATTAAAACAAAGTTGAAGATTGAAGTGCATTATGACAACTGCGTGGCTAAAACCCCTAAAACTAATAAAGTATATTAATACAAAACAAATCTTCTGTACCCAGGGTCAAAACAAGGAACATTCTCAGTACTAGAGAATGATTTTGTTTTTGCTGTATTATCTATAAGAAACTAACTTTACAGTAGATAACACACTTATTCTGATTTTCCTAGCAAGAAAAAGTGGGTAGGACATTTTTCTTTTTTCAGAGCCTGATAATGGTTCATGACTGAAATGTAGGCAAGTAATCTAGTGACAAGGATGACACTGCTGAGAATAAATAAAGCAGGTGGTGAGATAGGGAAAGTAAAAGTTTGGAATGTGCCATTCAGTAGCACATAAAATAGTATGAACTCAGAACTTTAAGATGTGTTGATGGTGCTGGGTGCGATGATTCATGATTAACTACTGTGTTTAGGTATCAGAGTAGCAGCCGTGTTAGTCTGTATGCGCAAAAAGAACGGGAGTACTTGTGGCACCTTAGAGAATAACAAATTTATTTGTTAGTCTCTAAATAAATTTGTTAGTCTCTAAGGTGCCACAAGTACTCCTGTTCTGTTTTCAGGTAGTTGTTACTTTCTCAAAATTTGATCTGAAACTTTGCCTGTTTTGTCCTCCTCCCCAATATGAGTTTTCTTGTTTTGTTGATTCCCCTGTTTTTAAATGAGGTGGGCATGAGGTGAAAACATCTTTGTAATGTAACTTACATCTGAGTTGCAATAACATTGATTTTGTAAATTCAAATTGACACAATAACCAATTTGTTAAATTGTTGAGGAAAAACACAAGTTTCTTTACTGACTGAACTTACACAATAATCTATGCCAATGCATTCTATTGTATATTTCACAAATATAGAATGGTAGTGTTAAATCAGTAAGAAAAATACTGTTCTCATCTAAGGGATATATGATGGTCCTTATATAAGAGGAATTTGGTGGGTCTCTGTACAGGAATGGTCAAATCAGGGTTGAGCCATGCTGGCAGGGTATATCTTTCTGTTTATTATAAATAAGTTGTTATATGGCCCTCGTCACCATGATATCTGAGTGTCTTCCAGTCAGCATTAAGATTTGGCATCTGTGGTTTGTTCTTTCTCTCATCATCTCCCCAGGGGGAGAATAGTGTGTGCAGGGTCGTGTTTTGTTTTTGTGGGTCTCTTTAAAAAAAAAAAACATAATAAAAAGTACCCACGGCTATGTGTTTATGTTATAAATGGCAAGGTTGAAGAAGTGTGCCTTACACTTTGAGCGGATGGTGGTGAGACTTGTGAAGATCCTTAGTGCCTGTGGGAGTTCATTCTGTAGTCTCAGACCAGCTGCCAAGAACGTTCTGTCTCCTGCACAGATGAGCTTTACCTGTCTGGTGAAAAGTTACCTTGAGCCTGTGGAGTGGAGTTGTCAACCACTTTCTCCACCTCATAGCTGTGCAGTAGGTGTGAAAAAGCTTTCCCTGCTGATACCTTATAGATCAGTGGTTCTTAAACTGTGGGTCAGGACTCTAAAGTGGGTCGCAACCCCATTTGAACGGGGTTGCCAGGGCTGGCTTAGACTTGCTGGGTCCCGGAGCTGAAGCCCGAGCCCCACTGCCCAGGGCCGAAGCCAAAGCCCGAGGGGCAGCGGTGCTCAGGTTATTGGCTCCCTGCCTGGGGGTGAAGCCCTTGACCTTTAGCTTTGGCCCCCCGCCTGGAGCGCTGGGGCTTGGGTTGGCTCAGGCTTCAGTCCCCGTCCTGGGGTGCTGAAGTAATTTTTGTTGTCAAGGTGCAATGAAGTTTGAGAATCTCTGCTATAGATAAACATAGGATGTCATTTACCAGGGTTATCATTCTGATGCCTTTTAACATTGCTAATGTTGGACAATTTTTTAAGCTGAAGTTCTTCTCTATGCAAATATGTAAATTAGCTCATAAATAATTTGTATAAGCTATCCCACATAATGCTGCGCAAAACTCTGCAGTTGTGTTAGCAGCACGGTGTCCATGCTATGCTTTAAGGCAGTGATTCTCAACCATTAACCCTATATTACAACAGAAAAATGTTCTAGATTTCTTCTCCCCTAGTTCTGGAACCCGCTTCCCATCTAGTCATAAAGAAAGAGAGAGTGATAAAGACTCCTCATGACCTGTTTGTAGGCTCCCTGGGCGTTGTGCTCCTATGTTTTATGGCATATGTTTAAGTACTTTAACTAGTTAACCCAAAATGCCACACTATCCATGTCATGCAATGTGGGTGAAGTAAAGCTTTGAATTTCCTGAATGCTTAATTTGTGAATTTCCTTCTTGGTAAATGCATTTCAAACACTAAAATTCTAAACCACAGTACTGCATTTTACACTGCATAATATTTTATTTGGTTTATAGTCAGCAATTCAAATACAATCACTGAATACTTTGCTAATTATTTTGCTATTACCAAGTGCTAAAACCTTTAATGATAAAAAGGGAAGTGTGGAAAGAAAAGAAATACAAAATAAAGAGAACTGCATTGCAGTGGAGTAAAATATACAATGTAGGTAGTTCCAGTATCACCGGAGTTGAAATGAACACATTTTTATTTACCATGCAACTTTAACCCAGTATATAACTTGCCATAACAATGAAGCAAAAATGGGGGAAGGGGGAAATCATTCTTAAATTAGCTCTTTTCAGTGTACGAATCTTACCATACTCTGCCTTTCAATAGTGTAGGCTCAAACTACAGTATTTTTAAAGTGGTATTGATAAATCAGGTAAGCGACAATAGTGACATGTGGGAGGGTATTGATGGCTGCCAGCAAGCATGTCTTTACTATGGACAACCAGCTTCACCTTGCTGAAGCTAATAGGTGTGCTAGCCACCTATCCTTCAGGCTAAATGACAGAGCAATTTAAAGACCTTTTGAGTAGAGATAGCGGAAACAACAGAAGCCATTGCCCAAGGCACTGCACCACATGGTAAGGTGGGAGCAAGAACTAACTGACAGAGAATAGGGCCAGGTCTACACTACATCCCTGAGCAGCGTAGTTATACTGACATAACTGCCTCTCAGAGAGGTGGATTAACTATGCCAATGGGAGAAGCTCTCCCCTCAGTGTAGGAGCATCTTCACTAAAGCACATTGCCCGTGTAGCTGTGTGTCAGAATCAGACAAGATCAGAACTCAGAGAAGATGTGTGAATGTGGCCCTCAGAGGAAGCAGAGAGAGAGAGAGAGCTCCTTATGGACAGAGTACTGACTGGAAAGCAGGCTTGGATTTCTGAATAAGAAAAGCTGCCTCCTGCTGCTTGTTCCTACTCTGTTCAAGAAAACAGGACTTTGTGTACATCCTTTGCAAATAGACAGAATTGCACTGAAGAAACGCCCAACTATCAGCAATTTCTCCTCCTAATGGAAACAACTCAGCAAGGTCCTGAATATTGACTAACCACTCAGACCAAAGGATAATAATATTAAAGATGACCTATAAAAGAAAACGAAAAGGGGTTCTGCCTTGATTTTTGCTTTTCTTTGGCACAAAACAGGTCGGAACTATTTCTGGGTGGGGGAGTTTATTTTCTAGCTTATGGCTTTAGGGCTGATCAGGAAGGGCTGATCAGACGGTTGCTCCAGCCATGGGTGAGGAGAGTAAAAAAAAATTTTTCCCAAACAAACAAATATTTGCTTGTTTTTATCATTAGAAATACAGGACTGATTTACTCTTTCTAGTGACATCTAAAGAACTACATAAACAAGGTTTATGACATCACAGGTATCAAGAAATTGATTGAGAAGGGAAGTTATATTTTTATATATATTATACGATATACTACATATAGTCTTTTAGTCTGACCTTTCTGCTGCATGAAGTCATGGTAATCTCTCATGCTTATCTGTCTCACTGTGTACATAGGGGTCAGTTTTTCAAACCTATATATACTTACAGCTGTTTGCAAAGATCACATTTTATCAGTACATATACATAAGCTTGAAAAATTGAGTGTGTTCTGTAGCTTGCAGCACCTACATACATGAGACAGATAATTAAACAATTTGTTTACTCTGAATTGTCAGTAATAAGTTTGGGTTATATTCATCTTGGAAACAAGTGCATATTTATCTTAAACAATCTTTGATTTGTTGGCCTGGTTGAAGTTTATTACTCCTCTGTATACAAAAAATAAATCAGCAAGTGTGATATGTTATAGACTTTGGTTTTTCATTGGTGAAAGAGATGTTGGCAACTTTTCCAGTAGCTTAAATAATGAGGTGATGTTGGCCACTTGTACAGAATTTAGATTTTGGCAAGAATAATCCCTCACCACAAGTACGTGTTAGCCTGCGTGTAGGTACCGTAAGTTGCGTATACAAAAACTCTGTCGTGATGCTGCATTTACTGAAGTAAGCTATTTAAAAAGTAAATGGTGTGGAGTTGGAATCTCAACTAAAATAAGGTACAGGAATAGAAAATAAAGCTTAAACTGGTATCTATGGCTTTGGCCAGTGGAGAGATTAGTGTTCATGCTTCCATTATAATCCTTAGTTTTCCAATTTTCATAATTTTCTGAAAATTCTCCTTTATGATTAAATCTGTAAATGGTTGGTATATCCCAGAAGTGTGTGTGTCGCTGCACTCTTGTGACCATGAGAATCTTATTTTTTTCATTCCCTGGCTTTGCTGCATTTAAATTTCTAAACTTAATGGTGCATTAACACTGCCTTTTTGTACTTAATATGTATTTTGAGCTATACGGTAAAGTTATTTAGCACTAGTTTATGATTAGTATTCCAACCCTCTGAGGTGATTGTTTAATTAAACATCAAAGCCTGCCAATATTGTGTCTCTGGAGATTAGAGAGAGAGGTAGGATACATTCAGAAAGAGAGGACTAATTCAGAATTCCATAGTAAAAATGAGAGATAATCTTGACTAGAATTTTTATGTACAGCATAATACCTTTGGGGGTAATGCATTTTGAAGATTTAAAGTGCAACTATGACTCTCTATGGACAGGGACTTAAGACCCAATCTTACAAACACTCATTATGGGCTGAGTTAATATTGCTTCGTGCTTATATAAATGCCTTAGTAAGTGCTTTCAGGATCTGGCCCCTTCATTATTGATCGTAAAGTGTTTTACATGGCTGGATGAAAGGCAAGAAATGTATTGCATTAAAGAATTGCAAAGTAATTAGTATTTTTTAGTTATAACTTACTTTTATATTGTCTTTGTCTTGTGAGTATCCTGATGTTTGTGTCTCTTTAAATTGTTTTTTTCCCCCATAGGCTGGGGAGGGGAGCAGGTGAGGTCTGAAAGGCTCACCAAACTAGAGGGTTTGTTCCATAAATTCTCTAACTGGAATCTATTGTCTCTGAGCTCTCTCTGTTCTTATACCTTAATTTACTCCTGGGCAAATTCTGTGCCACTGCACGTTCACAGAATTCAAGCCTCACCCCGTACACCCATACCCCCCTCCCACAGCCCTCCCACCCAAAATCCACCCTGCTGAACCTCAACCCCTGCATCAAGAGCCCCCCTGTACCCAGGCCCCTGCCTATAGACCCCCACCCCTACACCCAGACCACACCCCACTGAGCCCCCTGCATGCGAATCCCCACCCTGATGAGCCCCACCTTCCTGCATCTGACCACCATGATGATCCCCCCCGTACCCAGATCTCCACCCCACTACCCCACTGAGACCCAACTAGCTGCTCCCAGACCCAGCCACATCAAGCCCCACTCCCCCAGCACCCAGACCCCCCCCCTGAGTCCTCCACACCCAGACCCCCTCCTGCTGAGCCCCACCCCCCTTCACCTGGAACCCCTTGCAGAGTCCCATTACCCCTGCACTGAGAACGCCCCAACAAGCCTATTTTCATCCAGATATCCCCCCCATGCCTGGACCCTCCACCGAGCTACCTGCACCCAAATTGTCCCACCCCACACCTGGATCCCCCCACACTGACCCCCTCCAAACTTGGATCTTGCCTTGTTGAGCCTGCCTGCCCTCACCTGACACAGAGGAACAGGGCCCTGGGGTGTTTCTGTGGCAGGCCAAGCCCTTGCACTGTCAGGGTCAAGTGCAGCCTCACCTCTGAGTGCATGTCCCGGGAGTGGGAGCTGCAGGGTGATCTTCCACCTCTCTGCAGCCAGTGGCCTGTGCTCCCTGCTGCCATGTTGGAGCCACTACATTCATTTATTGACAAATAAAACTTGCAGAATTTTAAAATATTGTGTGCAGAATGTTTATTTTTTGGGGGAACAGAATTCCCGCAGGAGTACTTAATTCTCACAGGAAGTTATATGGTCACTATGATTAAATTACATTAGGGAAGGGATAAATCGCATTCAAAGTAGGAAGGATGGGCTAGCAGATAGGGCAGTTAATTGGCACGCAAGAGATTTGGCTTCAGTCGCTGGCTCATTCACAGGCTTCCTGTGTGACCTTGAGAAATGTACTGTGAACCTCAGTTCACCATCTGTAAAATTGAGATAGTGTGCCCCTAATTCACAGCGTTGTCATAAGGATACATGCTTTAATGATTATGGGTGCTCAGATATTATGCTGATGAGAGTCAAATGAGAACTGATTTAGATAGGCTATATTTATCAAATACCAACAACCCAAGTCTTGACTAGGTAAGATGACTGGCATCACATGTGCTTATCATAGCACATTTTATACATGCTATGATTAGTCTGCTGCTCCCACTTGCTGCTGCGTACCCCTCCTCACCAGCACACCTTTGTTAATCCTGTCCCCAGCTCCAGAGAAGCAACCCTCTCACTGCCCAGACCTTTTTCTCGCTCCACTTCTTCTCTAGGGCATGCCCATCATAATTAGAAATCATGTGATCTTATTACTGTGATCCTTGTCTGTCCTCATATCAGTCTTTCCTGTTTGTCTCATTCAGGATGATAGATCTAAAGTTATTGTGTAAACTCTTTAGGTCAAGGACCATTCTTTTGCCTTTGATCTGTAGGGCAGCTAGCACACTTTTGAGTGCTTTGTAAATTATGAATGATGAGAATAACAGAACCAGTAATCCCCTTCTCCTCAGACTGACCTGTTACCTCCCGCTACCCCTTCTCCTTCCATGACGAAGGTTTGTATTTGTGTTAACTGTTCAGCCAATATCAGTGGTCATTATTTGCTATTCAGAAGAATGATTGCACCACACCTTTGGGGGCAAGGGGGAGATTTGTCTGCCTGGCCGAATGAAGGGAACAGTGCGTTATGCTGGGGGGAGAGGGGGAAGAGGAAAACTCCTGCAAAAAAGAAGAATGGGTCCGCGTGATCGCTGATCCATCCCCTTAGAATGAAGGGTTTAAAAGGGGCAGCCCTATGTCTGAAGCCTCCCTTTTTCATGGAGCAGGCTGAGGCAGGACCCACCCTCCCTCCCCTTTAGGTGGAAAAATACCAGGTTTGGTCAAAACCTGCTGTGGGCATTGGTCAAGACCTACTATGGGGTCTGGGAAGGAATTTTTCCCTTACCACCAGATTGGCTGAGGTGAAGTCTGGTTTTTTTCGCCTTCCTCATAGTAGATTCAGGAAGGGCTATGTTCATGAGTGGCAGGAAGGGTGGTAGACTGTATGTCACAACTCATTCTATAAGTATGTGGCAGATGTACAGTGCAGGGACTCCATAGGGAAGATATACAGTGACCGGAGAAATGGATTGGAAACGGACTTAAAAAGGCGGTGTTCGTTAAAGGAAGGGAATGGGGATGGGAGGGCTTCTATGATTGGTGTGGCAGGGAGCCAACTCCTCTTTCTTATAGCTCACCTTAATCCTTCTACAAGGGGGCGGGGTGGATGGTAAGGTCCGAGCAATAGATTGGCTGGATGGAAAAAGAAGGGGAGCTGGTGGAAGCCCCCTGGGTAATTATGGAATAAGCGGGGTTACCTGCACTGTACACATTTATCTGCCAGTTAGTCCGAGACATCTACAAACAAAATTGCGGCCTGATTAAGCCCATGTCAAATGTCTGTTGTCCTTCTTTCGGTATAGCTGGACAATCCAAAAATAGTAGATTTGTCTTATCTTTAAATCATGTTCTATGTCAAATAAGTTTATGTACCAAATGAATGGAAGAATATAATGTCCTAGTGGGGGAAAAAATGGCCAAAGCTTTTAGCTTTCTCTTTCATACTAGCAGCCTGTTCTATTAGAACTGAAGTTTGAATTAGCTTCAGGCATGCTGGCCGACATATCTCTACGCAGCAGTATGAGAAAAACTCTCAAATGGATATTAATGTTGTTGTACAATGTCTGTAAAACTTGTATGTGTACAATTTATAGTAATGTTTTCATTAGTTGTCTTTCTTTTGAAACCAAGATGACTGGAAATTGCCTTTGACTGGTGTGACACCATGAATTAGAAAGGACATGGCTTTAACTTCTCATTGAGACAGCAGTGTATTATTTTAATATGGCTTTGGAGAGAAACAAAGGAAAGCTAATTAATGTGTTTATGTAAATTCTACAGATGACAGTGTTAAGCCACAGTCAGTTCTGCTTTTCCAGGGAAGGAAATTATGGTAGTCTTGTTCATGCCTGTTGTAATAATTTGGGGCCTACCAAAACAAACAGTTTCAAGAAATATGAACCCTCTGGATTTCAGAGACAAAGCAATGAGACAAAACACTAAGGAGTAAAATCATCTGACAAACTGATTTCACACTGACTGTAGAATGAAGGATATTACTTCAAGTGCTGATGAGTAATTGAACTGCAAAATGCTGTGCTGCATTACCATGACAATAAAACATGAAAGCCTTGTCTACACGAGGTTCTTTTCTGAAAAATTTCTCATGGTTGATAAAACTGGCAAGTAGAAAGGAACTAGTGAGAAGCATAGCTTCCACTTCCTTCCTGGACCCAGAGGAAAAGCTCCCCCTTCTCATTGTGTGTAGCTGCTAACAGAATAAGAGAAGCTCTTCTCCCTGGTTGGTGCAGTGAGAGCTCCGCCTCCTGTTTCAACCTATTTTAACCCTTGGATAGACCTCCATCTGTGGTAAAATGGTGGAAGTGCTGTAGACAAGGCACGGCAGCTACTGGTCTTTTTTCTACCATATTGTACAGACCTGTTTTGAGCAGGTTTAGATGACTTTCTGCTAAAATACCAGCCGGTGCCTGGTGCCCCAGCTGCACTGGTGTGCCTGTTGTTTTTATCACTGATGGACCTGTTAGCGTGTCAGTAACGGTCGGAGGTTTTTCAGGAAAAAATGGCTAGTGTAGGCACATCCTATGATGTATTTATGAGGTTAGAAATCCTCAGTTGTATCACCAAAGAGAAATGTAATTCTATACAGAACTCTGAATATACAGGGCCATTTGATCCCAAGTGGAAAAGGGCACAACTGTCTTGAAGTCAATGAAGTTGTGCCTGCTTACACCAAGGCTGAATTTCTAAGATGTCGCAGTAAGACAGATTGTCCTTGTGTCTTGGTCTACATTGGAGTGGGGGGATTGATCTAAGTTATGCAATTTCAGCTATGTGAATAACGTAACTGAAGTCGACATACTTAGATCGACTTAAGGTGGTGTCTCCACCGCGGTGAGTCGGCTGCTGCCGCTCCCCCATTAACTCTGCCTGCGCCTCTCGCAGCACTGGAGTACAGGACTCGATGGGAGAGCACTCGGGGGTCGCTTTATCACATCTAGCCTAGACGTGATAAATCGATCCCCGCTGGGTCGAACGCTGCCCGCTGATCCGATGGGTAGTGAAGACATACTGTGTGTGTAAGTTACTATGCTTGTTCTAATGAAGGGAAGCTACTTAACTTTTCTTTATAATGTGTAGCACAACAGGCATGCTCATACATTGAATTTCTTTCTTTTTTTTCTTCTAAAATTGTATTTTATTACATTTAGTGAAGCGTTCATCAGGCTTGTAATTATTTTATCTTTTCTCTAGATGGGAAGTACTTTGTTATGTTTGGTCATTGGCTGATAATGTTTAAATGGTGATCATAGAAAGAAAACAAATTGACTGAATTACTGTACTGTCAAATATTGACATTAATTCTGTGGATAACATTAATGTAGCTTTTTTGCATAATTGGATATAATACAGGTGAGAATATACATAGTAAAGCATGTGTAATTGTAAATGTTTCTAATTTTATTGTAACTGTTTAGCTTTTGTTAATAACATGAATGTTCTCAAAGATCAGCATCAATGGTAAATGGATATTATACTCATGCACATACAAAATCAATGTTTTGGTAATTTAAAAATCATAAACATAGTTATAAATGGGTAGGTGAATAAAATGCAAAATGTTAAATTAATTCTAAAGTTTGTCTGTTATTAAGCTTCAAATGAAAAAAATCCCAAATTAAAAAATCCCATACAACCTCAATCAACTTTGAACAACCCAAATTTTGGCTACCAAAAATAGTGACACTGAAAATATTGTGAATCTCTACAGAAATAATGTTCATACAAACCCTATTGGAAAGGTAATACGGAGGATGAAATGAAGCATCTGAAATCATCATAAAATTCTGTGTCTCTCATTGAAAACTGAGAACCTTGCATCTGCAGAGTTACAAACTGAGACCCTCAAAGCTCCTCAGTGTCAACTGACAAAGGGTTCACTGTCCTGTTACAGCAAACCTGACAAACTCACTACTTCTAACACATTGTTGCCATAGTATGTATCTGTAAAGAAGTTTGTGTAAGGTATCTAATGAAAGCTTATATTATTCTAGTCATCATAAGGGTTGTGTGATGTATGTATGGGTGATAATTGTATGTATGTTTGTACTAATAATGGGTTTAAACCAGGTAACAAGGCAGGGTTGATAAACAAATTTGTCTTAGCCCTGGTCTACACTGCGGTAGTGGTGGGGATCGATCTAAGTTATGCAACTTCAGCTACGTGAATAACGTAGCTGAAGTCGACATACTTAGATCGACTTACTGTGGTGTCTTCACCACGGTGAGTTGACTGCTGATGCTCCCCCGTCAACTCTCCTGCATCTGTCGCGGCGCTGGAGTACAGGAGTCGACGGGAGAGTGCTCGGACATCGATTTATTCCCGCTGGATCGATCGCTGCCCACCGATCTGGCGGGTAGTGAAGACATACCCTTAGACAAAGGAAACTTGATTTACCTGTCTGCCTCGGTCTCTGATGTAAATCAAGCAGTTATAAATCCAAAACACCAATGGGAGAGACACTTGCATGTAAGTCAACAGGAAAAGCCAGGTTGATGGGGGGATGTGAAATTAGCATGGGAAGACACTGGAGACTAAAACCACATGGGTTTGTCTTATCTCTGGGGTCAAAACCATGATTTTGGGGGACATATAAGCAGAAGCAAAAAGACATTTTGTTATCCATTGCACTGAGGAAAACTCTTGGATCCTGGTTTTGACTGAAAACCAGCAAGCTCTATAAACAGACTTTACGGGTGAGAAAACTGCTTTAGCCAAAGGATCGTAGCCTGCTAAAGTTATGTTTCGTCTCTTAGAAGTGTGTTATACCCAATTCTGTTTTCACTATCCTTAGCATCACTTAGCATCTCTGTTCTTTATTAATAATCTTATTATATAGTCACCTCAGTGTTGTAATATTAAAGTGAAGTGTGAATTCTTCCCTGAACCAAACAGGCTGGTATGCTCACTGTCTCTGTGAAGACAGAAAACTTTGTAATTTCTGTGACTGTCTGGGACTGGATACTACAGGGGAATGCTTTTCAAAGTGGGTGGTGATTTGGGTGCACCTAAAATTAACCTGCAAGGGGAAGTAAAGACTGGTAGAGCTTCTGAGTAGATCGTTTGGGTGGCTAGCAGATTGGCGTGACAGGGACCTGACATCAGTTTATCACCAGCTTGCTGAGGCAAGAGGGTAATGAGGTGATTCACAATCCTGGGTGCTCCCAGAAAGTGTCATAAGAACAGCAGTACTGGGTCAGACCAAAGGTCCATCTAGCCCAGTATCCTGTCTTCCGACAGTGGCCAATGCCAGGTGCCCCAGAGGAAATTAACAGAACAGGTAATCATCAAGTGATCCATCCCCCGTCGCCCATTTTCAGCTTCTGGCAAATAGAGGCTAGGGGACACCATCCCTGTCCATCCTGGCTAATAGCCATTGATGGACCTATCCTCCATGAACTTATCTAGTTCTTTTATGAATGCTGTTATAGTCTTGGCCTTCACAACATCCTCTGGCAAGGAGTTCCACAGGTTGACTGCCGTTGTGTGAAAAAATACTTTGTTTTTTTTTTTTCAATCTTCTGCCTATTAATTTCATTTTGTGACCCCTAGTTCTTACTATGAGGAGTCCCAGTATGTTTGAGCAGATTCTATTCTTGCAGTTACATTTTTTGTAATCGCATTGAGTTGCACTAAGGCAGGGGTTCCCAAACTTGGTTCGCAGCTTGTTCAGGGTAAGCCCCTGGCAGGCTGTAAGATGCTTTGTTTACCTGAGCATCTGCAGGTACGGCCGCTCGCAGCTCCCAGTGGCCGTGGTTCACCGTTCCCGGCCAATGGGAGCTGTGGGAAGCGGTGGCCTGGCCCGCACTGCTTCCCGCAGCTCCCATTGGCCAGGAATGGCGAACTGTGGCCCCTGAGAGCTGCAAGCGGCTGTACCTGCAGATGCTCAAGTAAACAAAGTATCTCGCGGCCCGCCAGGCACTTACCCTGAACAAGCCGCGAACCAAGTTTGGGAACCCCTTCACTAAGGTAATTGAGTTTGCCTCAGTGGGGACGTTGGCCTGTTATTTTAGCAATGCTTCCAATATTTCTTGTTCAACCAATAAATTAACTTGTACCACACCATTAAAATGGTGATTTTTTTTTTATTGTGAAGAGTTCTATATAATAGAGATTGGGATAAACATGCAAACTAATGCAGGGGGCCGGGGGAGGGTGGAATCTGAAAGTATGTAGGAAAAGTGACGCACAAAGGTATCCTTAGAGTCACTTACAGGATTAGATATAGAGGCATTTATATCTGATTCAAAAAGCATGATGCTCAGCCAAATGAAATCCACTGAGATTTACCTGTCACTACACTGTAAGTAGCTAAGAAATTTAAATGAGTCTTAAAGAGGCTATGAAGTTCAGGACCAATTGATACAGAATATAAACACTGATGAACTAAACTAATGTATTAATAAAATCCTCTCTGTACTTTATGCAGTGAATATAAACTTGAGAAAGATCAGACCTGTTAAAGGACATTCAGTTCCTCTGAATTTGGCTGTGTTTGAAGGCCCTGGAATGGGATCAATACATTGTTTCCCAGGTCTCTTAGAAACAGTTGTTGCGGCCAACATATTTTATGTTGTTCCCAGAAGTACCATCCCCATAATGCATCTCTTCTAAGACTGAGATGGTAGTTGTAGAAACCTTTCTCAGCTTGATGCCATGATGTCATTCATCTCAAGGCAGCATTTTTTTACTTGAATATCATTGGTGTGGATTTTGATATCCTTGGTACTGCATGCAGACATTTACAGATGTGCAGATCAAAATACTCTGTTTTGTCAGTTTTTTGCAACATTTGTCATTCCAAAATTCTCAAGTATATATACATTAATAATAGTTCTTGGCAAAGGACAGAAAGGGTGGTGTGATTTACCTCTCATACAGTGTACATGAGGATCAATTCTATTTCAATGAATAGTGTTTCAAAGTAAACCTGGTGTGAGAGTATAATCAAGCCCAGAAAGTGGAGAATCCCTCATTTAAAACTGCTTTCATGTACACTAATTAAGCTATATTTTGTATTCTCTTAGACATGTGCATTGCTACTGACTGCATGTCACTGAGAACAAAATATTTCCTTGGGATTTTACATATACCAATAACTTGACACTTGCAATGTGTTACTTTAACTGGACAGCAGGAGCTATCATTCTGCCAGTGCAACCGGGAGACAGCATTTGAATTGGGGAACATCGGCTGCCAGTCGAAGTAGGCTAAAACCAAGAAAATAAATAAATAAAATAATAAAACATAATGGGAAGAATCTCTCTTCCACAGAGTTTATGTTTTTATGAAGTGAAAAATCAATATGTGTAGGAACGTTAACTTTATTACATGTTGAAACATTAACAGAGTGAGAGAGCTTGGCTTAGTATGTGCTTGGCTGGAATAAAGATGGCTGTGCTGAGTGTAAAGGACTTGAAAGATTTTAGTCCACAGAGCTGCTTCTTTCCCAGGTGTGCCATTTGAGCTTTTGCCTATTACTGCAAATTAGCACTTCAGCGATTGTTCCTGATACTATAGATCCATCTAATTTCACTTTAAAAATGAGATGCCTTTTCTGGGTCACTTTTCCTCAGCAGTTGTAAAGACCTTAACTATATTTTTTTTAAAAGATGCTGTCATAAATATAAAGGGAAGGGTAAACCCCTTTGAAATCCCTCCTGGCCAGGGGAAAGCTCCTCTCACCTGTAAAGGGTTAAGAAGCTAAAGGTAACCTCGCTGGCACCTGACCAAAATGACCAATGAGGAGACAAGATACTTTCAAAAGCTGGGAGGAGGGAGAGAAACAAAGGGTCTGTGTGTCTGTCTATATGCTGGTCTTTGTCGGGGATAGACCAGGAATGGAGTCTTAGAACTTTTAGTAAGTAATCTAGCTAGGTACATGTTAGATTAGGATTTCTTTAAATGGCTGAGAAAAGAACTGTGCTGAATAGAATAATTATTTCTGTCTGTGTATCTTTTTTGTAACTTAAGGTTTTGCCTAGAGGGGTTCTCTATGTTTTTGAATCTAATTACCCTGTAAGATATCTACCATCCTGATTTTACAGGGGGGATTTCTTTATTTCTGTTTACTTTTATTTTTATTAAAAGTCGTCTTGTAAGAAACTGAATGCTTTTTCATTGTTCTCAGATCCAAGGGTTTGGGTCTGTGGTCACCTATGCAAATTGGTGAGGCTTTTTATCCAACATTTCCCAGGAAAGGGGAGGTGCAAGTATTGGGAGGATTGTTCATTGTTCTTAAGATCCAAGGGTCTGGGTCTGTAGTCACCTAGGCAAATTGGTGAGGCTTTTTACCAAACCTTGTCCAGGAAGTGGGGTGCAAGGTTTTGGGAAGTATTTTGGGGGGAAAGACGCATCCAAACAGCTCTTCCCCAGTAACCAGTATTAGTTTGGTGGTGGTAGCGGCCAATCCAAGGACGACGGGGGGAATATTTTGTACCTTGGGGAAGTTTTGACCTAAGCTGGTAAAGATAAGCTTAGGAGTTTTTTCATGCAGGTCCCCACATCTGTACCCTAGAGTTCAGAGTGGGGGAGGAACCTTGACATGGTGGCATAGTGGTGGGATTAACCTGAAATCATTTTGAGATCCAGTTGAGATTTTTTGAACTAGAAATACAGATTTTAAAAAGGAAATTTTTTTTTTCCTTTGGAAAGGAAGTCCAGAAAGCAGCTGAAACTGAAAGCAGCTTGTTTTTTCTCTGCTTTGTGGCCAAGCAGAGACAAAAGGGGATTATCTTTGTGAATTGCAGGTTTTCTTTGCCTGGAGGCAGGGTACTTAACTCCTGCAGGGAAATTCACAGTCTTCCAACCCAGAGTTTTTTTTTCTTTTCTTCCTAAAAGTAAATAGGGGGTGTGTGTTCTACCCATTTGCTTTTTCTTTGAGCTGGGTAAGCAGGTTTCCAAGTAGTTGGAGGTTTTTTGCTTTAATTTGGGCCCAGAGCAGAGACAAGGGAATTGTCTTTTTCTGTAGGCTGACAGTCACTATCAGAGAACAGGTATTCTATTCCAGCACAGCAAAATTTTACAGCCAAGTTTTGTTTGTTTATTTCTAAACCTCGGGTGTAAAGTTGTTAAAAACAGAGAGGTTAGAATGACCAAATCCGCAGCTCGACTACAGCTGGAATTAGCCAAATTTCAGGCTGAGGAAAAACAAAGGGAACATGAAAGACAGATAGAACTCATGCGGCTGGAGAAGGAGGTACAGGAGGCTGCCCACAAGAGGGAAATGGAGGCAAGGAAGCATGTGGAGGAGGAGAAGGAAAAAGAGAGGAAGCATGTGGAGGAGGTGGAGAGGATAAAGGCCCGGCAGAATATACCAACAAACCCTAGCAATCCTTCTCCAGGTACCACTTCCCATCCCAGAAAGTTCCCCACCTACAAGGCAGGTGATGATACTGAGGCCTTCTTAGAAAACTTCGAAAGGGCCTGCCTTGGGTACAACATCTCTACTGACCAATACATGGTAGAGCTGAGGCCGCAGCTCAGTGGACCCTTAGCTGAGGTGGCAGCTGAAATGCCTAAAGAACACATGAACAAGTATGAACTGTTTAAATCCAAGGCGAGAGTCAGAATGGGGATAACACCCGAGCAGTCTCATCGGAGGTTCCGAGCCCTAAGGTGGAAACCAGACATGTCATTTACCCGACATGCCTACCACATTGTGAAACATTGGGATGCCTGGATATCAGGAGCAAGTGTTGAATCTCCAGTAAATTTGCCCTTCCTAATGCAAATGGAACAATTCTTAGAGGGTGTTCCTGAGGAAATAGAAAGATACATCCTAGACGGGAAACCCAAAACTGTAATCGAGGCAGGAGAGATTGGAGCCAGATGGGTGGAGGTGGCAGAGAAGAAGAAAACTGGTCTCAGTTGGAGCGGAGACCAGAAGGGACCACCCCAGACCACACCCTATTACCGGGGGCCGCCCAAAGCCCCACCTACCTCCCAAAGAACCCTCCAGACCCCTTATCGTCCCACCACCCCGTTCTCCAGCAAACCACCTCGCCCCAGTGACCCGTCAGCTGGACGATGTTTTAAATGTAACGAGCTGGGGCATGTAAAGGCCAACTGCCCCAAGAACCCCAACAGATTACAGTTCATTGCACCGGAATCACACCAGAGGTCCACAGGCCCAGATACCTCCCAGATACCCTTGGAGCGGAGGGAAACTGTGAGTGTGGGTGGGAAGAAGGTCACCGCGTGGAGGGACACCGGAGCACAAGTGTCAGCTATCCATGCTTCCTTAGTGGACCCCAATTTAATCAACCCCGAGATCCAAGTGACGATTCAACCCTTCAAGTCCAACTCTTTCAATTTGCCTACAGCCAAGTTGCCTGTCCAGTACAAGGGCTGGTCAGGAATGTGGACTTTTGCAGTCTATGATGATTATCCCATCCCCATGCTGTTGGGGGAAGACTTGGCCAATCATGTGAAGCAGGCCAAGAGGGTGGGAACAGTCACCCGCAGCCAGGCTAAACAAGCCGTGAGGCCTAGCTCTGTTCCGGAAACTTCTTTCAGGACCCGGTCAGAGGTGATGGACCCAGACCCCAGGCCAATGTCTGCAACAGCAGTAGTGGATCCAGTCCCAGAGACCCAGATGGAACCAGTCCCAGAACCGGAACCAGCCGAACAACCAACACCAGACCCCGTGTCAGCACTGAATCCAGTACTTGCAACCTCAACACCAGAGGGCCCCACCGACCCTGAACTGGCAGCAGCCGATAACCCGACACAAGAGGCTCAGCCAGAGCCTGAATCCCAACATAGTGCACCAGTGGAGAGCGGTTCACAGTCAACAGAAACAGCTCCATCCCCTATATCGCTTCCAGAGGGACCAAGCCTAGGTCCACAATCCAATGAGGGACTGATGTCTCCAGCATCAAGGGAACAGTTCCAGACCAAACAGGAAGCAGATGAAAGCCTCCAGAGAGCTTGGATGGCGGCACGGAGCAACCCACCGCCTCTCAGCTCTTCTAATCGATCCAGGTTTGTTGTAGAAAGAGGACTTTTATACAAGGAAACTCTTTCTGGTGGACACCAGGAAGACTGGCATCCTCAGAGACAGTTGGTAGTTCCAACTAAATACCGGGCCAAGCTCTTGAGCTTAGCCCATGATCACCTTAGTGGCCATGCTGGGGTGAACAGGACCAAAGACCGTTTGTGGGGGGTCATTCCACTGGGAGGGAATGGGCAAGGATGTTTCTACCTATGTCCAGTCTTGTGAGGTGTGCCAAAGAGTGGGAAAACCCCAAGACCAGGTCAAAGCTTCTCTCCAGCCACTCCCCATCATTGAAGTTCCATTTCAGCGAGTAGCTGTGGATATTCTGGGTCCTTTTCCGAAAAAGACACCCAGAGGAAAGCAGTACATACTGACTTTCATGGATTTTGCCACCCGATGGCCGGAAGCAGTAGCTCTAAGCAACACCAGGGCTAAAAGTGTGTGCCAGGCACTGGCAGACATTTTTGCCA
The DNA here is from genome assembly GCF_965140285.1 of Lepidochelys kempii. Classification (NCBI taxonomy): domain Eukaryota; kingdom Metazoa; phylum Chordata; order Testudines; family Cheloniidae; genus Lepidochelys; species Lepidochelys kempii. The sequence continues at coordinate 301,774,509 of NC_136380.1, read as the reverse complement.
GGGTAGGTTGGCCCTCTGACATCCTCACAGATGCAGGGACTAATTTCCTGGCAGGAACTATGAAAAACCTTTGGGAAGCTCATGGGGTAAATCACTTGGTTGCCACTCCTTACCACCATCAAACAAATGGCATGGTGGAGAAGTTTAATGGAACTTTGGGGGCCATGATACGTAAATTCGTAAATGAGCACTCCAATGATTGGGACCTAGTGTTGCAGCAGTTGCTCTTTGCCTACAGAGCTGTACCACATCCCAGTTTAGGGTTTTCCCCATTTGAACTTGTATATGGCCGTGAGGTTAAGGGGCCATTGCAGTTGGTGAAGCAGCAATGGGAGGGATTTACACCTTCTCCAGGAACTAACATTCTGGACTTTGTAACCAACCTACAAAACACCCTCCGAACCTCTTTAGCCCTTGCTAGAGAAAACTTACAGGATGCTCAAAAAGAGCAAAAAGCCTGGTGTGATAAACATGCCAGAGAGCGTTCCTTCAAAGTAGGAGACCAGGTCATGGTCTTAAAGGCGCTCCAGGCCCATAAAATGGAAGCATCGTGGGAAGGGCCATTCACGGTCCAGGAGCGCCTGGGAGCTGTTAATTATCTCATAGCATTCCCCACCTCCAACCGAAAGCCAAGGTGTACCATAATAATTCTCTAAAGCCCTTTTATTCCAGAGAATTAAAGGTTTGTCAGTTTACAGCCCACGGAGGAGACGATGCTGAGTGGCCTGAAGGTGTCTACTACGAAGGGAAATGTGGTGGTGGTGTGGAAGAGGTGAACCTCTCCCTGACTCTTGGGCGTATGCAGCGACAGCAGATCAAGGAGCTGTGCACTAGCTACGCGCCAACGTTCTCAGCCACCCCAGGACTGACTGAACGGGCATACCACTCCATTGACACAGGTAATGCTCACCCAATTAGGGTCCAACCTTACCGGGTGTCTCCTCAAGCTAAAACTGCTATAGAACGGGAGATCCAGGATATGTTACAGATGGGTGTAATCCACCCTTCTGAAAGCGCATGGGCATCTCCAGTGGTTCTAGTTCCCAAACCAGATGGGGAAATACGTTTTTGCGTGGACTACCGTAAGCTAAATGCTGTAACTCGCCCAGACAACTATCCAATGCCACGCACAGATGAACTATTAGAGAAACTGGGACGGGCCCAGTTCATCTCTACCTTGGACTTAACCAAGGGGTACTGGCAGGTACCGCTAGATGAATCTGCCAAGGAAAGGTCAGCCTTCATCACACATCTCGGGCTGTATGAATTTAATGTACTCCCTTTCGGGCTGCGAAATGCACCCGCCACTTTCCAAAGACTTGTAGATGGTCTCCTAGCAGGATTAGGAGAATATGCAGTCGCCTACCTTGACGATGTGGCCATATTTTCGGATTCCTGGGCAGACCACCTGGAACATCTACACAAAGTCCTTGAGCGCATAAGGGAGGCAGGACTAACTGTTAAGGCTAAGAAGTGTCAAATAGGCCTAAACAGAGTGACTTACCTTGGACACCAGGTGGGTCAAGGAACTATCAGCCCCCTACAGGCCAAAGTGGATGCTATCCAAAAGTGGCCTGTCCCAAAGTCAAAGAAACAGGTTCAATCCTTCTTAGGCTTGGCCGGTTATTACAGACGATTTGTACCGCACTACAGCCAAATCGCTGCCCCACTGACAGACCTAACCAAAAAGAAACAGCCAAATGCTGTTCAGTGGACCGGAAAGTGTCAGAAGGCCTTTAACAAGCTTAAAGCGACACTCATGTCTGACCCTGTACTAAGGGCCCCAGACTTTGACAAACCGTTCCTAGTAACCACAGATGCGTCCGAGCGTGGTGTGGGAGCAGTTTTAATGCAGAAAAGACCTGATCAAGAATTCCACCCTGTAGTATTTCTCAGCAAAATACTGTCTGAGAGGGAAAGCAACTGGTCAGTCACTGAAAAAGAATGTTACGCCATTGTCTACGCTCTGGAAAAGCTACGCCCATATGTTTGGGGACGGCGTTTCCACCTGCAAACCGACCATGCTGCACTGAAGTGGCTTCACACCGTCAAGGAAACTAACAAAAAATTTCTTCGGTGGAGTTTAGCTCTCCAAGATTTTGATTTTGACATCCAACACATCTCAGGAGCTTCTAACAAAGTGGCTGATGCACTCTACCGTGAAAGTTTCCCAGAATCAACTGGTTAAAATCGTCCTTGAGATGTGGAAAATATTGTTAGTCTTTATGTACTTGGTAGTATATTTAGAGATGCATGTGTCTTATTAATTCTGTTTTTCCTAGAGCTCCAGGAAGAAATCCCAGCCAGTGTTTCACCCTAGCTGAGATTTGGGGGGCGTGTCATAAATATAAAGGGAAGGGTAAACCCCTTTGAAATCCCTCCTGGCCAGGGGAAAGCTCCTCTCACCTGTAAAGGGTTAAGAAGCTAAAGGTAACCTCGCTGGCACCTGACCAAAATGACCAATGAGGAGACAAGATACTTTCAAAAGCTGGGAGGAGGGAGAGAAACAAAGGGTCTGTGTGTCTGTCTATATGCTGGTCTTTGTCGGGGATAGACCAGGAATGGAGTCTTAGAACTTTTAGTAAGTAATCTAGCTAGGTATGTGTTAGATTATGATTTCTTTAAATGGCTGAGAAAAGAACTGTGCTGAATAGAATAACTATTTCTGTCTGTATCTTTTTTGTAACTTAAGGTTTTGCCTAGAGGGGTTCTCTATGTTTTTGAATCTAATTACCCTGTAAGGTATCTACCATCCTGATTTTACAGGGGGGATTTCTTTATTTCTGTTTACTTCTATTTTTATTAAAAGTCTTCTTGTAAGAAACTGAATGCTTTTTCATTGTTCTCAGATCCAAGGGTTTGGGTCTGTGGTCACCTATGCAAATTTTTATCCAACATTTCCCAGGAAAGGGGAGGTGCAAGTGTTGGGAGGATTGTTTATTGTTCTTAAGATCCAAGGGTCTGGGTCTGTAGTCACCTAGGCAAATTGGTGAGGCTTTTTACCAAACCTTGTCCAGGAAGTGGGGTGCAAGGTTTTGGGAAGTATTTGGGGGGGAAAGACGCATCCAAACAGCTCTTCCCCAGTAACCAGTATTAGTTTGGTGGTGGTAGCGGCCAATCCAAGGACGACGGGGGGAATATTTTGTACCTTGGGGAAGTTTTGACCTAAGCTGGTAAAGATAAGCTTAGGAGTTTTTTCATGCAGGTCCCCACATCTGTACCCTAGAGTTCAGAGTGGGGGAGGAACCTTGACAGATGCTAAATGTAAAGTTAATTTGTTTAACTTTTAAGGTTTCAAGACTCCATCAATAAGTGATTTTTATAATGGGTTTGCTCTTTTTTCCTTTTTTTCTAAAGCCCAGAAGTTATCAAGGATTTTTTGATGCTAGATTTCATGTCAATCACATGGTGATCCATAGAATCTAGAATCCCGCAGAGGTTACTTGACCAGCTGTTCTGTGTCTTTGAAAGGTAGTGTTGAAGTTCCTATCTTCTTAGCTTCTCATTTGTATGATCATCTGCTGGGTTACTACTCAGGTCTGATTCTATAAATAGTTGTTATTGTGCATATTCTTACCCCTGCGTGGAATGACAAGTCACTAGGATTCCTTCTGGGATTGGAATATGTGTGATAGTAACTTTTAGCTAGTCCACAAAGGGACTTAGGTGTTATGGCATTCTGTGGTGCAGTCCAGACCACTGAAGGGCTATGTCACCCTTTCCCTGGGGTGCCTCAAAATGCTCTGCTGCTGTAGCTCCCAACCTGGGCCCCTCACAAACAGCAAAACAGCATTCAGGTTACACTCGGAGTGTCTGTGTATAGCCACAGCCCTGGTCCAGCAACTCGGACCCCAGCAGTCTTGAGTAAACACCAGCCACACTCTGGCTTCCAGCAGCCTTGGTTACTACATGCAGAATGACCCCAGCCCACTCCCAGTCCAAATTTTCCCCTCAAAATTGTGTGTTCTGCATTGCCATCCCCTGGACAGTTCAGATATACTAGGTCCTTTGCCCCTCTAAGAGGCTCAGTATACGACAGTGTGCTACCCTATATGGATTTACCCACATAGTTCACAACACTGAATTAGTTTTGATTAGAGGATAAAACAAGTTTATTTAACTACAGGTTTTAAGTGAGTACAATTATAAGGCATTTATGATGGGGTGTACCAGGCCCTTTGAGGCCTCCAGCCTGAGACCTTGATGTCCTACCACCACCTGCCTCAGGAAAGGAGCAGTGAAGGTGGGTCCTCTAGGCCTGCTTAGAAAGGCTGCAGGGAAGTAGCCAATGAGAATGCAGCTGGCTCAGTTAAGAGGAGCTACAGGGACTAAGCAGGTCAGTTGCTGGCTGGGACCAGAAGCGGGAAGAAGGACTGGATCACAGAGAAACTCTCCAGGCAAGGAGGCCTGGGAGATACCTTGTTCAAGCAGCAAAAAGACAGAGAACCCAAAAGGTGATGGGACCGAGTGGGAAGCAGCCCGGGGAAGGCAGCAACAACTATTAAAGGGAAGCAGTATGTAGCTGCTGTGTTGGGACCCAGAGTAGTGGGCAGGTTGGGGTCCCATCACTGGGGAAGTGGCCTGAGCCTTGAGGAGGGGATAAGGCTTGCTTAGAACCCCCAAGTGAATGAGAGGACCTAAAGGGACATCAGAGAACCACTGAGGACAAAGAGTCTCCAGGGACAAAGCTGTGGGGACAGTGCTCTAAAACAGTGCAGCAACAGACTTAAAAGCTGGCCCAGAAGGGGGTGAGAACTGAGACCAGAGACAGGGCTGCAGATAATCACAAGGACACAGTGATAGGCCTTGTTGGACCTTTGTTACCCTGGAAGGGCTGAGCCACTAAAAACTCGCCTGATGAGGGCAACAGCCAATGTGGGGCTCCAGGAACAGAGAAAGGAAAGAGTGCATTATTTCACCCAGCCAATGAGGTGCTCATGAGAGGTGAGTGCACTCCATCACAGCATTAAAGTCAGAAATGGTTACAAGAGACTAAAACTAGTACTAAAACTTAATCAACTAGACTTAGTTCAAGGTAAAGTCCCTTACCACATGTTCCCAGTAACATTGCTGACCAAATTCTCAGGCCAGGATCTGCTCCCCAAGTCCAAAGGCTGTTTCTTTTGTCTTTTTGGGTGAAAGGGAGAGAGACTGATAAGGAAAATACCTGGAGTGCTTTTGCTCTTCATTTTCTCTTGAGGGTTAGTCCGAGATAAAGTTCCTTCCATCTGTGAGTATGGAGACAAAGAGTCTGGTGGTGAAAGAGGTTGCATTCTGTTGTTTGCTAAGATGCAAATCTCTTTGTTCCTGCCCCACACTTTCTTCCCAAAGAATGGCCATTTGATAGGTGATGGCCCATCAACTTTAATGACACCTTCCAGAGGCATCAGCTTGTCCATTGTCTTTGAGAAACAGGTTTACTCACTCCCCAGACTTGTTCGGTAAACACACTTCAGTCATGATTTCCACTTATGTTCGAACTTTACATGTAATGTTGCTACACCCATTTCAGCATATTATTTACCAATGAGTTATACATTTTTTCAAACGATACATCACAAGGCATATTTTATACAAAGATTATTACATTAGCATGTAGGGTATGAATACAAGGGTGCAGTCGATCAGTGTTTCAAAGCTGAGAGGAGAACAAGGGTTTTGAAGAGGGGTTTCCCACCCCTCAGGTGGTGCCCCAACCCCGGCCTATAGAGTCATTCTCACTCAGTGGCCCAATGCATATTTATTATTTATGAAAAGTGGAACAGCTTCAACAGAAGAGATTGAGAGACCAACATCAGAATATCCCATTGTCCAGTGACTAGGGCACTGACCTCAGAGGTGAGAAAACATCCTGTTTAAATGGCTTCTCCTCATCCTGGGGGAGAAGGAATTGAACTAGTCTCCTGCATCCTTGTTGAGTTCCTTAATCGCTGGCCTAAAGGGAGAGTTCCTCCTATTTTTTGTGGAATTAGGCAGTCTCTGAATATGCCTACTGGATTGGGACCCACAAGCAAGACATCTAGTGAGCTTAGGCACCTGTCTGAGTCTCTTTCTAAATCTGGGCCAAAGCAGCACTGTGAAATGACAACTTTTTGAGATTTAGACTAAGATGGAGAAAAGGAAAAATAAGAATATTTCAATTCTGGCCAAACTGAACTGGATATTACTCTTTCTTAGGTCAGAAAAAAAAGTTAATTTTTTAAATTTTCTAAGGTTATTTATTTATTTTGTATGCTTCTGCACTTTCAGATTCCAGCTGGGAATTGGATTTACCAAGAAACCACACAATAGAGACTGTTTTTATGATTTTCCAAAACAAGTGTTGCCATGAAATCTCTCAAGTATCTATTCTTGTGAAATAATCATCCTTGTTTCCATATCACAGGAGACTAGATGAAGTTTAGATAAGTATACACATCTTGATATCTATCCAAACTGAATCATCAACTCTTTCAAGGTTTCAGACTAATTCCTACAGTTGTAGTTGGCTAATCAAGTGTAAAGAAGTCATAACACTTTCCCATACTGCTGTTAGTATTCCACAGCAAGAATGAAATTTCTTCCATTAATGTAACAGAAGTTGCCTCTGGTGGCAAAACATGGTAAACACTTATGAGTCCAGGCTCTTGAAAGTGTACTTAGTACTGTAAAGAACTCTTATATTTTAATATTCTGGATGCCTCTTAAACTCTTTTCTTTTTAACATATATTATTATACAGATATATTAGATGCAAGTTTGCAATGTTACATGGCTGCAAAATTAGTTAATGTAATTTTTGGCTGTGTAGCAGAGCACGGCAGGACCCCCCCCAGCTCCTGCCTCTGCTAGGTCCACAAAGTCACTTTGAGACCCTAGGGCTAGTCACCACTGGTACAGTTTATTCACAGGCTTTTCCCGCCACCATTTTACCATGTACAGTTGGCCCTTCACTGTCTGCAGGCAGGAGAGACGAGCTATCTCTCTGCTTCCACTCCCTGCCTTTCCCCTTTCTTTCTGCTCCCTCTGGCTTCCTTCCCCTGAGGCTTTTATACAGCATCCAGCTAATTAGGTGACAGCTGTCTCTGCTTCCGCAATTAGGGCAAGGTTATCTCCAGCCGGCTCTAATTTATCCCCGTAAATGGGAGCTGGCGTGACAGAGGGCTGAATCAGCAACACTTTGCCCAGCACCCTGTCACAGGCTGTATGTGTAAAGGCATTACATCATTAAACAGGAAGGTAATAATTCCTCTCCATGTCATTCTCGTGTGACATCACTTGGGTTATTGTTTTCAGGTCTGGCCACTGCGCTCCTGAAGAGATATGTTTATAATTTGGCTAAAAGATTGCTAATTGGGTAGAGGATTGAGGAAGATAAATCTAGAAATAGTAGGCCTGGAGCACCCATGGAAAAAAATCAATGAGTGCTTAGCACCCACTGGCAGCTAGCTCCCCCCTCCCTCCCTCCCAGTGCCTCCCACTGGCCACAATCAGCTGTTTTGTGGCATGCAGGAGGCTCTGGAAGGGAGGGGAATGAGGCGTGCTTGGGGAGGGGGTGGAACTGTTACCCACTCAATTGAGGGCACCCCATCTATACCCTGTGGATAAATGTAAAGTAATGCACATTGGAAAAAATAACCCCAACTATACATACAATATGATGGGGGCTAATTTAGCTACAACTAATCAGGAGAAAGATCTTGGAGTCATCGTGGATAGTTCTCTGAAGACGTCCACCCAGTGTGCAGTGGTAGTCAAAAAAGCAAAAGGGGTGTTAGGAATCATTAAAAAAGGGATCGAGAATAAGACGGAGAATATCTTATTGCCCTTATCTAAATCCATGGTACACCCACATCTTGAATACTGCGTACAGATGTGGTCCCCTCATCTCAAAAAAGATATACTGGCATTAGAAAAGGTTCAGAAAAAGGGCAACTAAAATGATTAGGGGTTTGGAACGGGTCCCATATGAGGAGAAATTAAAGAGGCTAGGACTTTTCAGCGTGGAAAAGAGGAGACTAAGGGGGGATATGATAGAGATATATAAAATCATGAGTGGTGTGGAGAAAGTGAATAAGGAAAAGTTATTTACTTGTTCCCATAATATAAGAACTAGGGACTACCAAATGAAATTAATGAGTAGCAGGTTTAAAACAAATAAAAGAAAGTTGTTCTTCACTCAGCACACAGTCAACCTATGGAACTCCTTGCCTGAGGAGGTTGTGAAGGCTAGGACTATATCAGGGTTTAAAAGAGAACTGGATAAATTCATGGAGGTTAAGTCCATTAATGGCTATTAGCCAGGATGGGTAAGGAATGGTGTCCCTAGCCTCTGTTTTTCAGAGGGTGGAGCTGGATGGCAGGACAGAGATCACTAGATCACTCCCTCTGGGGAACCTGGCATTGGCCACTGTCGGTAGACAGGATACTGGGCTGGATGGACCTTTGGTCTGACCCAATATGGCCTTTCTTATGTTCTTACCGAGGGCTCAAGGCATGACCCAATCAATTTAGGCACCCCTACCCTTTCCCTTCCAAGGGCTCAGTGTGTAAGGCACCTATCCTTACCCATGGGGCTTAGGAAGAAACTTGGTCAATTTAAGTACCTGCTCTTTCCCTCTGGGCTCAGGGCTTTATGGGTCTGCAGAACCTTTTCCCAGTGAAAGATCCTTACACAGTTGTGCTCTAAACATTTATTTATTAGCAACACAGACATACCAAGCAAATCTCTTATGTTTCCCACTCCCAATTTCACCCAATGGCCAGTCAGGATTCATTCATCTGGGGGTTCCCGGCGATGCCTCTGCACGTCACAGTTGTGCGTAGGGGTCAAAGTTCCAGCAGGTTGATGTTGAACTGCAGTCTGGAAGTGGTTCCCAAAGAGCATTGTTTTTCATTTATATTATATAGGTAAAACTAGCTCCTTCCTTCAAATGTACTAAACCTATCACATTATCCCACACTCCTAAATAACAAAAAAATTAACCAATTACACACTGGCATCTAGGTGTCCTCCTTTCTGCCCAAGTTCTTTACATTTTATCTTTCATGCCAAAATTGTAACTTAATTGTGACCTTCTCTATTTGGTCAGCATAAAATGCTGGTCAGAGCTTATTTTACCATTTGATGAATCTCTTTCTGTATCCTCCCTAATTTCCCAGTGTCTTTACAACCGTGGTGGTTATAACTTTCGTTAGGGACATTTATCAGCAGCAGAACATTCCTTTTTTCAATTGTAGTGATGAACTCCCTGAGTTTCACCCAAGGCTGGTTTAATATGGGATGGAGGGGGGAGGGTATTGAGCAGGTCCCAGGCCTACAGAACAGGGAAGGAATAGACAGGACACAGAAGTAGTGGGGGGCAGAACGAGGTGGGGCAAGGGGCTTCAGAGAAGGGGTCCAATAGGGGTTGGGACGGAGTGGGGATTTGAGCACCTTTGGGGCCCGGAGAAAGCTGGCGCCAGTGATGTAATTGATTGAAGTTAAGCCAGGGAAAATTTAGGCTGAGTACTGGGAAAAGCTTCCTCAGAATTAGATGTATCAAACAGTGAAATGATCTCCTGAAAGAATTGGCAAAAGATCCCATTGTACATCACATTCAAAACTTCACTGACAAAATACTAGAAAATATACCATGGAGAACAATCCTACATTAACAGGCAAATGGAAGGGCCTAATTTTATCCTCATTATGGTAAACTGCAAAGGGAAGTAGTCTCCTTGCAAACTGAGCACCACCTGGATCAAATCTCTGGCTATGTTACCCCAAAAAATGGATTTGGGGGCATCCCTAGAATAACCTGCCTATCGCCCCCTTCATCTGTTCTTCCCAAGGTAAAGGTTTCTGGGGTAGTTAAGGAAACACTGAAAGGACACAAATGTAACCTTCTGATAAAACGATTGACACAGGCAGTATTATTTTCCTTAAATAATGTTTTTTATTAATGTAACTAATAATTCCTACTACAATTTATCCTAAATTGAAAACCAGACACAAATCCCTTATTGCAAGTTAAAGAGCATTTAAACTGCAATAGTGTACAGTTTAAATTATTCTAAGCATTGCACTCTGTATGCTGGATGGCCAGTCCATTACAGATCGCTGACAGCAGTTCTTAAAATGTACTTTAATTTTTACATAGGAAAAATAGAAAAATACAATTAACACACACATACATTTCAAACACACCCATTCTAACTCTAATCCTATATTAAACTACAATAAAAACCTAGCGAGCTTCTTCTATCTGTGGACTATGCTGCATTGCTTGTGGCTGCTGCTGCCTGCTGCTGCTTTCTCCGCCACTGTCAGCTTCAGTCAGCTATCAGGTTCTGCTCTGCCTGGTTCTGCTTCATCGTCTTTTCCTTCTTTGGCAGCTTCTCACCTCCTTGTCCACTCGTCTCCTGACTGACTTTCTATGCTCTGACTGTCTACTTTTATACAGTTCTGTTAGCTATTAGCCCCTTACTGCTCATTCTTATCACTCAGTTGTTTACCACAGAGTTGTGCTGCACCTGTTTGGCTGTCTGCCAATATATATATATATTTTCTCCAGCTGAACTTTTGACTTGCTGAACTTTCAATCTGCTGAACTTTCAGCTTACTTTACACATTCATTCACAATCTGCTATACTACACATTCATTCATACTCACTGTTTACTTCAAAGTTATGATCTACTGGTTGCTTAGAAATATCATGTTCCCTACATCTTCCAATTGTATGTGATCTGCAGCTTCTCATGGTGGAGTGACTCTTGCTTATTCAAAATGGAGATCAAGAATACAAAATGGAGTGTGGGGAATTTCTCTGGTATCGGCTACGTCGGTAAGGTAGTCTCATTGGATATTCAGATCATCACTGGCAATCTTATCGTGCCATCAAACTTTTGGATCCCACAAGATCACTGGCTGTGAAGTGGCATTCCTTGGTAAACATGCTTCAGAATTCATTGGTCTTTCATTCTAATAATATGTCCATACTAAGAAAACCACCAAAACGAAACCAGTGCTGATGCAGGTAGTTGCTGGGTTCGATTTTGAATATCCTTATTTTTGATCTTGTCTTGCCATTTAATATGGAGCAGCTGACAAAGACGAGGAGACTTGAAAACATCATGTCCTTAGCCTTGTTCAGCACCCACATTTCAGTTGTGTACAATAGAGTTGGTATAACTATAGTTCTGGAGCTCCACAGCTTCTTTGTTGACTGCTTGCATACATTCATTACACTGTAGGTGTGTGCGCCTTGTGTACTGGTGCCAGACAGTTTAAAACTAGTTTAAAACAGTTGAAACTAGTAGGTACATCCACCGCTGACCTCCTCATGCTGTGATTGATTGTATGAAGGGTGTAGAAGCTTGGCCCCTCCTCCAGTTCCTTCTGATTATCGGTGGTTGAAGCATTGGTGTTCCCTGAGAACAACTAACTACTCAATGTACCTAGTGATACTCAGAAAGTCTATGGACTTTTGCTTTTCTTGTAAAGTTTTAAAAAAATAATTTTAAGTTGATTTCATTTGATTTAGTCCATCATTTGGGGTTTTCCAGTCTGGTGGGTCTCTGAATCCCACCTGTACCAGGGAATCTATGCCAAGGTCCCTGAGGTTCAAACCTTGTGCAGGCTGCAGGAAGTCCATGCCTGCTAGTGGCCCTCACTCCCTCTGCCAAAAGTGTTTGGGTGAGGTCCACATCAGTTGTAAGGTGCTCTATGTGTCGTGGCTTCAAGACTAAGATGAAGAAGATGAGGGAGGAGTGCCTTCAATATATCCTCATGGAGGCTGGCCCTAGACTGGTGGCAGAGTCCCCTTAATTAGTTAAGGGAAGCTCTTTGAAGACTCCTTCCTGAAGTGGTCCCCTGGCTGTGTCACCTGAAAGAGACTGCAGAAGGTCTCTGAAACTATCCTCTTTGAGGCCCAGGGAATTGGAGTCCCAGTCTCAGAAACACAAGCAGTAGTCTGCAATTGGGTCCTGGTGTGGGGATCTTCGATGGAGTGTCTTTTGTGTACTGAAGGTTGAGCATGCCCTTTGGTCCGCCATGCCCTGGTACTGTCTCAATCAGAAAGACTGAGCCATTGATTCCAGTGCCCTCTCAGGGACTCTCAAGACTGGCTACCTTTCCAATGGCAACAGAACAGTCTTTCCTGATCGCTGTAGGTCAACAGCCCGGTACTAGCTATGACAGTGGTTAATGCCATGGCTAGAAGCTTATTATGCCTGTCAGTACCACTGTTGCCTTTGCTTCAGGGTGAAGACTCTTGCTTGGCACTGACGCATCCTTCTAGATTGTTGGCACTGGGCTGCTTGTCCATGGCACCACCTGCCTCAGGCTTATACTATCACCTTCCATGGGGCCAACTCAAGATCCCCTGTGCTAAGTATTACTGTCAGCTAGGATGCTGTCTGTTCTGCCCATAGAACCATGCTCCAGGAATAGGTCCCAATCAAGGTAACCGAAGACCCCCTCATAGCACCACACAACCCTGGTTTGCCAGGAACTCTGAGTTGTCTTTTGACTTTGAAATTGACTCTCATGTTTCCTGGAACCAAAAGTCTAGAGTCCACTCTCGTCACTGTTCTCATTGCCAGGGCTTGGAGAAGGGTCCATCCAGGGAATGGGACACTTGGGCTGGGCAAGGCTGGGGCCAGGTACTGTAGCAGGCCCCCACTGTCTGACCCCAATGGCCCTACTGGTTGCCTTTGGGAATGCCTCAAGCATTCAGAGCAATATCACATTGTACTGTAAGCGTAGATGTGCCAGGAAGGATCTCCCAGGAGGCTCTAAGTGGCAGTCCATACTGAATTGATTCCCGTACACTTGACTTAACATTGCTGGCTCGGGAACAGTCACCCGGTACCATAGGCTATTCAGGTATTGCAAGACCAACACAGAGATCCATCCATTTTGCCTCCAGTTCAATCGTCTTTTCCTCTTCTCTTACTGAGGCCCTGGTACTGGTGGCATCATCCCTGGTATCAGATGACATTAAAGCATACCAGGAGTTACTCAGGAGAATGGCAGCCTGTCCGTGCATTCAAATGGAATTTGTAGCGGAGAATACACTCACACTCACAAGTTCACTGACATTCTCCTTCCCATTGTGGCAGGGAAGGTGGCCTGCCTATAAACAAGATTATCACTCAGACAGCCAAAGTGATCTGGCAGACCCCTTCCTCCATTCCTCCGGTGACCAAACAAATGGAACAGAGATACCAGATTCTGTCCCAGGGTTTGAACAGGTCTGTCTACATCCCATTCCTTGCTCATTAATCATGGCCATGGTGAATGAGAGAAGTCATCAGTACTACCCTCAAGGACAAAGACAAAAAAGCTTGACATTTTTGGCTGAAAAATTTATTCCACAGCAAGCCAACGATCACACCTTGTTGATGTATATGACTTTTCCAACGGGAAAGCCATATCACACTCTGTCACCAAGTTGCCTAAAGATTTAGTCAAGCAGTTCCAATTGCTCATGGCAGAGGGTTGCCTTATTGCTCATTCAGCACTGCAGAGTTTCCTGGATGCACCGGACTGTTGCCAGAGCTATGGAAACAACTGTAATGATGTGCTGTTCCTCTGGCTGCATAGTAATAGCTTATACTACTAAGGGAGTAACACCTCCTGATATACTCCTGGCACACTCGACCAGAGGACATTTATCCTTGGTTGCATTTCTGGTACATGTTCCTATTTGTAGAGCAGTGATGTGGTCCTCGATCCATACTTTCATCAGACATTATGCAATGTCTGCTTCCTCAAGGTAAGATGCAAATGTAGTCAAGGTGGTCTGATGAAACTCTGAGCCCCACCTACTAGGGTAACAGCTTGGGAGTCACCTACTGTTTAATGGACATATGCAAGCACTTGAAGAAAAAAATGGTTACTTACCTTTCTTGTCACTGGTGTTCTTTGAGATGTGTTGCATATATCTGTTACACAGTCCATCGTCCTTCCTGACACATCAGAGTCTGCTGTAAGTTTCCACTGCCAAGTAACCAGACATCTCTGGGACATCTCTGCCCTTTTTACTCTTGCACACAGCATAAGAAACTCAATAGTGGGCAGGGTTGTTCCTACAGGTACCATTAGGGAAAACTCTCTGGTGCTGATGCATGAGGCATGCGCACATGTACAGTGTAAGGGACATATGGAACACAGTTCGAAGATCAACAGTTATGAGAAGGTAACTAAACCATTTTATGGCAAGCCTGATGCCATGACATCTTGACAGAGATTGCTGAAAGGCTTGAAACATGGCAGCAGAAACTGCTGCTGTATGAGCATCCATATCCTTTGAACATCCTCCAGCACTGTCTATGACAGTGCACAAGTAATTAACAGTTCCTTCTGCTTGATGTCCTGTCAGGACAGGTTAATACTGAGCTATTTTTAATCTGGGGCTAGAGGCTGCTTGATGGTAATGGCCAGGGGCTTAGTTTTATCCAGATTAATAACCAAACCAGTGTGCTCTGCTTCTTGTCTGATCAGATTGGCCATCAGCTGCAGTGAATCACCAAACTGAGCCAATAAGACAGTGGCGTTGAGTATATGAGTTCTTGAAGCAGAATGGTATTCAGCTCAATGCCACCCACAGCTGCCTCCTCAAGCTTATCCTTATCCACCAACCAATCTATGAATCAATGCTGATATTCAGCAATGACGGTAACAGAACGAAGCCTTGCTGAACTCCCACAGAGATAGGAAACCAAGCTGTGTAACTGCCACCACCTTGAACACAGCTTTTGATTTCATTATAGAACTCTATAATGACACTCCTCTCAGGGATGCCGAGTCACCTCATCAGATCCCACAAACTTGCTTGATGCACAGAAGTCTATAAAAAGTGCTTTGTATGACTTATTAAATTCAGTCATCTTCTCAAAAATCTGTCTTAAGGTAAAGATCTGGTTGACAGTGGAACAAACAGGTCTAAAGCCACACTGACTATATGGTCTAAAGGTCTAAAGCCTTCCCTTTGTCATGAAGTGTATCATTGATTTGAGACATTAACAGAGATGTGAAGACTTTCCTGAGACTAAC
The DNA here is from genome assembly GCF_965140285.1 of Lepidochelys kempii. Lineage (NCBI taxonomy): Eukaryota > Metazoa > Chordata > Testudines > Cheloniidae > Lepidochelys > Lepidochelys kempii. The sequence goes on along the minus strand of NC_136380.1, from coordinate 301,759,490 downwards.
AAGAGTACAATATTTCCATAGTTCCTACATCCAGCCTTATGCCCCTTTTTGAAAAGATGGTCTGGACGAGTAGTTGACTCCAAGAGTCCATTGACTTCAATAGAACTACACACGTACTTGAAGTTAGGCATGTGCTTGAATACCGTGGAAACTGGCCATGGCTAAGGTCACAGGAGAACTATAGTACAGGGATCGGCAACCTTTGGCCCTCGGCCCACGCCGCTTCCCGCAGCCCCCATTGGCCTGGAGTGGAGAACTGCAGCCAGTGGGAGCTGCGATCAGCTGAACCTGCGGACATGGCAGGTAAACAAACTGGCCCGGCACACCAGGGGGCTTACCCTGGTGGGCCGCATGCCAAAGGTTTCCAATCCCTGCTATAGTACAACATTTGTCCAACATTACTCTACAGCATTTTTGCCTCTTTACTTGTGGAGAAGATGCAGAAATGTGTTTACACGTTACATCTATTTTTCTGTTTCAGAAGACCAATTTCTGAATTATCTACAGCATTCATAGATGGCTGCTCTGGTTCATTTGGCCAGATAAATCAATTCAACCTTGGCCTTTATTTGTTTCTTTGGTAGGTTCCTGACTTTGCTATCTCTTATGTTATAGGTATAAGAGCTCAATAGGTCTGAAATCGGAGTGACAGCAGGGCCAACACAAGTACAGTACGCTACTGTGGTTTGGTCATTTGATTGCATATTACAATGTATACAGAATGATCTCACAAGGTATTTTACAAGGGACAATCCTTGATTAACTGTCCTATAAAACCGAAGACAGAGAATCAGTTCTGCAAACTGGAAAAAAGCCCTTTCATAAGGATGCAATGTGAGGTAAAATCTTTAGTTCAACGTGTTCTATGGTGAAACCTCCTTTTCTCTATTTTCCTTATTTTCTCTCTTTTAATGTATTGCAGTCTCAGTCCTTTTCTTTATTTTTCTTTTACTCTTCCTGGAATTTCAGTTCATTCTGTATGAAACTGTATATTTCTGGTTCACCATATATAGTACTTAGACCAACATGTTTGAAGTTGGGTGCCTAAACTTAGGTTAACTAAAGCCTCATTTTCAGAGGTTCCAAGCAAGCGCACCTTCTGGTGACTTCATTGGGAACTGTGTGTGATTAGTACCTCTGAACTATCAGACCACTCTTATTCAGGAGCTTATATGTAATCAATCAATCTTGAATGTTGTGGCCTTTGCCATTACCCAAAGGCATCCATCTTTCTAAGAGTTATATCACTCATATATCTAAATTTCCCTCTTGTACAAATCTATTGTTGTACTATTGTTTATTACCATAGATTATTGCCATCAGCAATACTAAATCTTGAAACTGAAGCTTTAGAAGCTCTGGATACTAGAAGTGTTCCCTTTCCATTAATTCACTCTTAATTCTTCTCTATTTTTGGTGTAGCTTTCTATATACTAGCCCTTAAAGGTTCAGGAGAGAACCCTTCTGAGCTGAGGACACTCTATCCAAAACTGGTCCCCACAAAGGAATGTGTATCTACTGCAGATTTCATCCTAGAGTAGGAAGAGGTAAACAATTGAGTTTGCTTGGCAGGTGGTCTGAGTTATCCAGTCAATTAATCCTGCCAGAAGCATATAATGTGTCCTAAGAAGGATCTGCTGAGTGATCATAGAAAGCCTACAAAACACAAATGTCTGTGATTTTGGTTTTTTGTTTCCTTTTCTTTCCTTACTAGAGTTTAATGATTAAAGAAAAAGCACCTGACCTGGGACCTGAAGCATAGTCACTGTGCCTTATCTTTTCTTCTGTTCTATAAATAAAGCAGCAGGGGAAACGCTGTGATTAAGGAGAATGAGAGAGACAAAGTGGGACTCACTCATCTCCTGGGACCAACACAGCAACAACATTGCAAACATGAATGAGAGTGTCAGATGTCTCTTGCTGGACTCAACTAAGTGCTCCTTATGAATCTGCCACAGACTTCGGGTAACACACTTGGGCCTTAGGAAGTTGAAGATTATACCTACAACAATTAGTAGCTGTATTTTGTTTTCTTCACTCACAATCCATGGTAGAGAATGGCTCCTACACTGGAAACAACTTCGTCTTCAATGTAGCTCACTACTCTTGCTCTTGCCACCACTGGAATTCTTCTTGGAATTATACTGGGCTCAAACAAGAGATAGGGGGGAAAAAAGCTTTGTCATGATTCAAAACTTCTTTTTCTTCCTGTAACTGTAGCACAATGAAATAAATTTCAGCATTTTGGAAAATAAACCAGATCACATGGTAGTATCCAAACATTAATTGGTAGTCCTTAAGGCAAAATAACAAAGAACAGAAGAACTCTTTGATCTCTAAGAGCAGGATTTTTTAAAGATAACAGCTGAATTCTTACAGACAGATAACTAGTCATATTCACTTTTATTTTAGTTCAATTATTAATGATTTGTGTATGAAGCAAGGAAGTTTACTTATAAATTTAAAATGGACTAGAGAAAAAAATCCATTTAAAATATCAACACTTAAACCACCATAAAGGTATTGTTAGTCCACATGAGGCAGTGAAATAACTGTGAGACTTAAGAATTAAAAAGATTGAATTAAATGACTTTTAGGCTGGCATTAAAATATAATTTAAGTGTTTTCAAAGAAGAGTAAGAGCATAACTGCATGTATATAAAGAGAGAAAGAAAGAGAGTTGTCTGGTAGTTAGTACAGGTAATGAAAATCAGGATTTGAAGTTTGTCAATTTTTCATAAATATCTGAGGTTTGAGCGCCAGATTTTATTCATGGTTTGTTCCAAAATGATCACAGTAAACAGAGGATCTGACCCTCAAAGTGTTAATGATAACTAAAGTAACATGGAACTTAATCAGAGATGCTCAAAATGAAGATACCAGGTATGCAATAAAGCTATCTCCGTGTCACAAAAATCTTCATGTCTGAAGGGAAAGAACATTGTTTTATCTTTAAACCGTTTAACCACTGAAAATGGTCCAAGTACTACCATAGAAAATTTAAAATGGAATTCCAGTTAGCTGGTTAATTCAATGCATTTGAATTATTATTTCATCTGAATAGAAAACATTTTCCCAACTGACTGCTGCAATCCAGATACTTTCCTTTTTCAAAAAATGGTGACTTATTCTACTCTTTCAACTAGTACAGCTTGTTCCTTTGGTATAGGTATTCATGACCTTACATAAAGTATCAAATCTCATTTCCACAACAGGCTCTTCCTTTGGTAGCCTAAATCTGTCTCTTATCTGGTGGTGGTTTGGCTGCAAGAATGAAGGTGTGAATGAATCTACAGCTAACAAAAACTTTCGTCAGATTCAAAATCTGCATATCAGCCAGCTTGTGTGACACACAATTGCAATGGGGGTAGGTTTGAGTTAACAGATGCCAAATTTGCATTTCATTTAATGTTTAGGTATTTTTGGTAGCATGTAAATAAAGCTGTCACAATGTTTCTTGCTAAGTGACTTTGGAACTGATGTTGAACTGATGGCACCCAGCATAATACCTGAGCCCAGACTCTTTTGCGGTTTATATTCCACATAGCTGGCTAAAAACTGTGAAATAAACACAATAGAGTATTTTCCATTCAGGGAAGCCTTAACAAGTCTTTATAACAAAGAAATAAGGTACACACTACAAATGTTTGGGCTCACTATCTTACCGCAGTATAGTAACGAAATAATTCAGAATCATCACATCTTCCTTTCACACTAATTTTTTTATTCGACAAACTTTGGAGTGTTTCTTTACAAACAAAACTCTTCTGTTGGCCACAAATGAGTGATATATTTACAGGCAAGAACTTATGAGCCCCAGGATAACAATGATTCAATTTCCTTATCCTTGGGGGGGTTTATAAATATCTGCCCTAGCTGCTAATACATCCTTATGCAGTCTCATCTTTCTGAAGATTTCATATAAAGAGACAGGATGTGATACACAATTCAGCCAGAATGACAGTATCATTGGCACACACTTTAGATTTTCATTTCACAAATGTTGGTTTAGAATGGCACTGTGCGATAATTTAGTTATACCAATATTGTTAACACTTTGTACAGCTACTTAAAATTGTATTACAAATAGGGCAAATCTTCATCTGGTGTAAATCAGCATAGCTCCACCAATGGAACTCCATCAGTGGAACTGCATCAGCTGAGGATTTTGCCTATTGATTTTAGAAGAATCACACATTTCTAACTAGAAACTATTTTAAAAATCTAGGTATTGGTTCAGTTGAAAGATACTTTAATACCCATACGCCCAGTATTCCTCTCACTGAAGGCCCTGGGATTTTGCCATTGTCTTCGGTAAGTGCAGGAGCAGAAACTACATCTTATGGCATATGTAGCCCTCTGCAACCCTGAGCAATGTAGTTAAGCTGACCTAAATTTGTACTGTACCCTAGCCCTTACTGTCATGTTATTGCTGGTCACAACTCAAGTCCCCTTTAGGAACAGCAAGTAATTAGGAGTTTGCAGTGGTCACATCTTTTAATTTTACTCAACGGAAACGTTTACATGAGGGATAATCAGCCAGATCTGATCCTGTTGCCTCCTGGGTGTGATTTATTTATCATTAACAAAAATAGATCTGAAAATGCCTTGCTAAGTAAACCTCATATTCTTGCCCCAGTCCCTCCTGGAAATAAATCATGTTGTTTGTACAGCATAAGGATTAATAGACTTCTGTGAGACCATATTAGGTAGGAACAGTAATGGGTTTTTTTTTGTTTGTTTATTTGGGTTTGTTTGATTTTTAAAGAAACAACATGACAAAGAGCATGGCAGCCCTTACTGTAATAAACAGCCTTACTGCTCATCAAAATGATTGGTCAGGGAGTCTCAGCAAATAATGCTGTCAAGGTTCCTTCCCCACTCTGCACTCCAGGGTACAGATGTGGAGACCTGCATGAAAAATCCCCGAAGCTTATTTTTACCAGCTTAGGTTAAACTTCCCCAAGGTACAAACTATTTTACCTTTTGCCCTGGGACTTTATTGCTGCCACCACCAAGCCACCACCACCAATATAGAACAGGGAAAGAGCCCGCTTGGAAACGTCTTTCCCCCCAAAATCCTCCCAAACCCTACACCCCCTTTCCTGGGGAAAGCTTGATAAGAATCCTCCCCAATTTGCATAGGTGAACACAGACCCAAACCCTTGTGTCAAGGTTCCTTCCCCACTCTGCACTCCAGGGTACAGATGTGGGGACCTGCATGAAAAACCTCCTAAGCTTATCTTTACCAGCTTAGGTCAAAACTTCCCCAAGGTACAAAATATTACCCCTTGGACAGGCCGCTACCACCACCAAACTAATACTGGTTACTGGGGAAGAGCTGTTTGGACGCGTCCTTCCCCCCAAAATACTTCCCAAAACCTTGCACCCCACTTCCTGGACAAGGTTTGGTAAAAAGCCTCACCAATTTGTCTAGGTGACTACAGACCCAGACCCTTGGATCTTAAGAACAATGAACAATCCTCCCAACACTTGCACCCCCCCCTTTCCTGGGAAATGTTGGATAAAAAGCCTCACCAATTTGCATAGGTGACCACAAACCCAAACCCTTGGATCTGAGAACAATGAAAAAGCATTCAGTGTTTTACAAGAAGACTTTTAATAAAAAATAGAAGTAAATAGAAATAAAGAAATCCCCCCTGTAAAATCAGGATGGTATATATCTTACAGGGTAATTAGATTCAAAAACATAGAGAACCCCTCTAGGCAAAACCTTAAGTTACAAAAAAGATACACAGACAGAAATAGTTATTCTATTCAGCACAATTCTTTTCTCAGCCATTTAAAGAAATCATAATCTAACACATACCTAGCTAGATTACTTACTAAAAGTTCTAAGACTCCATTCCTGTTCTGTCCCTGGCAAGCGCAGCATACAGACAGACACAGACCCTTTGTTTCTCTCCCTCCTCCCAGCTTTTGAAAGTATCTTGTCTCCTCATTGGTCATTTTGGTCAGGTGCCAGCGAGGTTACCTTTAGCTTCTTAACCCTTTACAGGTGAGAGGAGCTTTCCCCTGGCCAGGAGGGATTTCAAAGGGGTTTACCCTTCCCTTTATATTTATGACACCTTGGATCTTAAGAACAATGAAAAAACAATCAGGTTCTTAAAAGAAGAATTTTAATTGAAGAAAAAGTAAAAGAATCACTTCTGTAAAATCAGGATGGTAAATACCTTACAGGGTAATCAGATTCAAAACATAGAGAATCCCTCTAGGCAAAACCTTAAGTTACAAAAAGACACAAAAACAGGAATATACATTCCATTCAGCACAGCTTATCTTCTCAGCCATTTAAAGGAATCATAATCTAACACATATCTAGCTAGATTACTTACTAAGTTCTAAGACTCCATTCCTTTTCTGTTCCTGGCAAAAGCATCACACAGACAGAGAGAGCCTTTGTTTCTCCCTCCCCCCAGCTTTTGAAAGTATCTTATCTCTTCATTGGTCATTTTGGTCAGGTGCCAGCGAGGTTATCCTAGCTTCTTAACCCTTTACAGGTGAAAGCATTTTTCCTCTGGCCAGGAGGGATTTTTAAGGTGTTTACCCTTCCCTTTATATTGATGACAAATGCATATATTCAAACAAACAAAAAAGTAAAGAAGGCTACAAACAGAAATTGACAAAATGTGCTTCAAACTATTAGGATTCATAGTTTTAAAGAGAAGAGCTGCTGGCCTGGAGGAATGGTTCAGAAGTAGAACAGGAAATAGTTGTGACTCTGCTTTAGACGAGAGATGGAGAATGTCTCAGTGATCAGAAACTCCGTCTCGCAGTTGGGAATAAGCTGTCTGTTTCACCACTAATACAGTAGCAAATCCTATCTACTGAGTCACTGAACAGTTTAATGACAGATTTCAGAGTAGCAGCCGTGTTAGTCTGTATTCGCAAAAAGAAAAGGAGTACTTGTGGCACCTTAGAGACTAACCAATTTATTTGAGCATAAGCTTTCATGAGCTACAGCTCACTTCATCGGATGCATTCGATGGAAAATTCAGTGGGGAGATTTTATGTACACAGAAAACATGAAACAATGGATGTTACTATACACACTGTAAGGAGAGTGATCACGTAAGGTGAGTTATCACCAGCAGGAGAGTTGGGGGGCGGGGAAACCTTTTGTAGTGATAATCAAAGTGGGCCATTTCCAGCAGTTGACAAGAACGTCTGAGGAACAGTGGGACGTGGGGGGGGGGGAGATAAACCTGGGGAGATAGTTTTACTTTGTGTAATGACCCATCCACTCCCAGTCTCTATTCAAGCCTAAGTTAATTGTATCCAGTTTGCAAATTAATTCCAATTCAGCAGTCTCTCATTGGAGTCTGTTTTTGAAGTTTTTTTGTTGAAGAATTGCAACTTTTAGGTCTGTAATCAAGTGACGAAAGAGATTGAAGTGTTCTCTGACTGGTTTTTGAATGTTATAATTCTTGACGTCTGATTTGTGTCCATTTATTCTTTTACGTAGAGACTGTCCAGTTTGACCAGTGTACATGGCAAAGGGGCATTGCTGGCACATGATGGCATATATCACATTGGTAGATGTGCAGGTGAACGAGCCTCTGATAGTGTGGCTGATGTGATTAGGTCCACACCACACGATCCATTGTCTACAGCCAAGCTCTACGATACAACTGCATTTGCTCCAACCCCTCAGAAAGAGACAAACTCCTACAAGATCTCTATCAAGCATTCTTGCAACTACAATACCCACCTGCTGAAGTGAAGAAACAGATTAACAGAGCCAGAAGTCAACAGTACCCAGAAGTCACCTACTACAGGACAGGCCCAACAAAGAAAATAACAGAACACCACTAGCCATCACCTTCAGCCCCCAACTAAAACCTCTCCAACGCATCATCAAGGATCTACAACCTATCCTGAAAGACGACCCATCACTCTCACAGATCTTGGGAGACAGGACAGTCCTTGCTTACAGACAGCCCCCCAACCTGAAGCAAATACTCATCAGCAACGACACACCACACAACAGAACCACTGACTCAGGAACCTATCCTTGCAACAAAGCCCGTTGCCAACTGTATCCACATATCTATTCTGGGGACACCATCATAGGGCCTAATCACATCAGCCACACTATTGGAAGCTCGTTCACCTGCACATCTACCAATGTGACATATGCCATCATGTGCCAGCAATGGTCCTCTGCCATGTACATTGGTAGATTATCACTACAAAAGGTTCCCCCCCCACCACCACTCTCCTGCTGGTAATAGCTCACCTTAAGTGATCACTCTCGTTACAGGTTTCAGAGTTACTCTCGTTACAGTGTGTATGGTTACACCCACTGTTTCATGTTCTCTATGTATATAAATCTCACCACTGTATTTTCCACTGAATGTATCCGATGAAGTGAGCTTGTAGCTCACGAAAGCTTATGCTCAAATAAGTTTGTTAGTCTCTAAGGTGCCACAAAAGCACTTCTTTTCTTTGAACAGTTTAACTGGTAGTTTCTTTAGGAAAATGATGGAGGGGCAGATATGCTAAAAGCAAAACATTCTTTTAAGTTCTTCAGTGTAGACTTTGGATTACCTGACTGACCAGCATGTGGAAATACACAAGTCCAAATTGTTGATAGCTGCTATGAATAGATAATATACTTAATAGCTTTCTTGGTTGTTCTCCTCTCCTCCCGCCACTCATCACTTTGAGTAGCATCATATTTTTGGCCTAACTTAATGCTGACAGGAAGAGTGAAATATTTCATTCATTCATAGCACCTTCTGCTGTTGAGGGTGTATGCCCTCAAAAAGTCAGGTCAGTCTATTACTTTGGAGTTCTGGACTCCTCATTGTTTATAGATATTAAAATAGCTATAGTAGCTAAAATAGCTATGATTCCTTTCTAGTCTTTCTGTGGACAGTCGATCTCCTGAAGTTTTGGAAATTATCATTTTATATTTTGAGCAATTTTACTATAATAGAAATGTCCATTATTTTGCAATGTATTGCTCTTAATCTTTTACAAAAATCTGCTGCACTAAGAAAGTACTTCCAAAAGGTAAGAAATGGAGTAATGGGTTTGTAACAAACAGCTTCATGCTTGTACAAGAGCTCCAAATACCCTGTCAGGTCTAAACATTAAACAGTCATCTCCCTTGACCGGATTGGTCAAGTAGTGTGTGGTACTAAACATTTAGCAATGGTATATAATTTATCAACTCACTCTTTCAGATAAATATTACATAGACAAAAATAATTGAGGAATCATAATAATTCTTAAGTATCAGAAAAGAAAAATACTTGAATGGTTTCTAAATGCATTGAAGAGAGGACACCAGAGTTTATTTATGCTGTAAATATTATTTCACAGTTCAATCAGTTACCTTGCTGTGTAATAAAAGACCCTGAAATTAAAATGACCCTTCTTCATGAAATATAACTGTAGGATTCATTTGCTATGAAGCCGCCTTGATTTGATCTTACTCCGACTGAAACGGAAAATGATATCCAGCTAATGCATCTGAAGTGGGTTTTAAAACCATCCAAGGCACTCTTGTGAAATTAATGACTTTTGCTTTTGGCCTCAATTACATCTTATAATTCCCCAATAGTAGACTTTTCTCCCCTTTTTCTTTCTCCTCTGATTTTATGTATCCCATTGGTCGTGTTTCAAATCTAAGAGAAATACATACATGAGAGGTATTGTATATTTACAAAACAAAGCACACCTGCCCACATTTGAAGAAATAAGTCTTATAATTAATGTTCTTTGCCATTTGTAAGTAGTTAAAGGACAGCTCAGCCTTTTAAATATTAAAGTAGCTAACAGCTTGATCAAGAAAATCAGGTAACAGCGGAGCAGCATAATGACTGCAAAATGTTAATTAAATTTTTTCTTGTAAAAAATTTTCATTTTCAGTCTGACTGAGCCTAGACAACAGAGTGTTATGAGCTGTAACCTAGATATCTGCTCATTATTGATCCTTGACATTTAGTTTACAAGAACATTTATTTTGTTGCAAAGCACTGTATCACTTAAAGAATATTTATAAATTAAAGTGTTCCCTTTTAATTGCAATAACCACATAGTGAATTTTGTTGTGGAGTAATATAAGTAATGTACACAACTAAGTGCTCATTTGGATTTATTCGCATTCAAAATTAGTCACCAGTTTCTTGTTTTATCTTTATTGCACAGCTTATCAAACTTGTGGAAGCGTGTGCTAAAAATGTTCCTTTTTAAAAAACGAGGCTGCTTTACAATATTAATGGCAACATTCCATTAACCCACATCTAGATAATTTCCTAGCCAGGAAAAAGAGTGTGAGGAATCTGATCATGATTCTGGGACTGATTGTGGTAACATCGTAGCTACTCTCGTTTGCAGTCAAATAGCCTTACAAAATACTTCTTGAGCAGGAGAACCCTCTGAAGGCAACTAAATAATGTCTTACGCATCTCCTTAAAACTTTCTAGTGTGTGCATTCCATTACAAATTATCCATGGTGCTGGTATATAGACATGTTTCTGTTGTTAACCTGATGAACAGAGATGCCCTCTAATTTAGCATCGTGTGCAAAGTTAATGAAAAATGATGACTATATGTAATATATATCTCCTACTCCAAAACTGAATTCCTTATAGTGGGTCCACCTAATGTGTATGTCTGGGTTTGAATTATAATGGAAATTCTCCTGTTGTGCGGAGTGCCTGGTTGCAATTCATGTCTCCTGACTGAGCCTAGTTTCTTCTGAGGTTAGGGTCATCAAGCTTTATTGCCTTGTGTAATTTCAGCACTGGCATCGACCTGGTTGGTTATTGTCCAGTGGGTTCACCTCTGCAATTTATTTGTCTTTCTTAGGTTTTCTCCAGTTAGGGTGGAGGATCTGTTTTATTAGTCTGCTCTTGGAGAATAATGGAGCATTTGGATTTCAGACCCCTGTTAAGAAATAGGGCTCAGCCAGTAGACCTCTCGCTCAAAGGTTAACTTAAAATTATGGTTTTCTGCTGTCATTGACTATATCAGTATGATGAAACACCTTCTCCCTTTGTTCGACCCTCATGTAGTATATGGATGACCTGTAACAGAGGATTCAAGAAGGAAAGAGGCTAGAGAACTGATGGTAGAAACTGCATTCTGAATCTGAATGATTGTTTCTTATCTTAGCCTGTGGATGTAATGAAGGCAAGGAAATGGTTCTTTTTCTCCATTATATATCATCTGCTAAAAGCCAAAGAAATGGAAACTGAATTGTCTCTTCTTCAATACAGCATCAAGTTTTAATCTGTTTCATGGATTAAGTCACTCTGATTCAGTTTCGATTGACAACCTCTGTGACAGCAGATGTTATGGGAAGGTGGGGACAAATGCTTCTCAGTGAGGTTCTAGAGGAGCTCAGGACCTTCTGGCTGTGATCAGTGTACTGGATCCATACTTCTTTTCATTGGTAAACTCTTGTGGTAGCACATGGATCTGTTTGGTAGAGATTGTGAGTGCCTTCCTTTTGGAGGAGAAGGTGTAAACTTCTCCCAAACGAGTGATTATTAGCCACATGCTCAAATAACCATCTTTTGACACTGACAATCTCAATGATTATCATCCTGTCTCTAATCATTCTTTCTTCAAAAGTTTAATTATTAAGAAGATTGTTGAGACAGCTCTGGCACCATGCTCAGAGAACCTTGACCTCCGTCAGTTGGATTCAGACTTGGGTATGGGCACAAAGACTGATCTGGTCTCATGGTCAGTAGTCTCCTTTTGTTGATCTTGAAACATCACATGTCCATATTGATTCTTTTAGATTTATGCTCCCAGCTGCCTTTGATACTATTGATCAAGTGTTGGTTTTGACACATTTGAAGAATGTGGCAGGGATAGAAGTCATTTTGGGTTAATGGCTTCATTATTTTCATAGATTCATAGATACTAAGGTCAGAAGGGACCATTTTCATCTAGTCTGACCTCCTGCACAACGCAGTCCACAGAATTTCACCCACCCACTCCTGTGAGAAATCTCTCACCTATGTCTGAGCTATTGAAGTCCTCAAATCGTAGTTTAAAGACTTCAAGGAGCAGAGAATCCTCCAGCAAGCGACCCGTGCCCCGTGCTACAGAGGAAGGCGAAAAACCTCCAGGGCCTCTTCCAATCTGCCCTGGAGGATAATTCCTTCCCGACCCCAAATATGGCGATCAGCTAAACCCTAAGCATATGGGCAAGATTCACCAGCCAGATACTACAGAAATTTTTTTCCTGGGTAACTCAGATCCCACCTAATATCCCATCACAGGCCATTCAGAAAACCCCCCAAATGTAATATTAAAGGCTTGCCCGTGGCTGCTGTCATGTGAAGTGCTGCAAGGTTCCATTCTATCACTCCTCTTAATTATTTGTGGCATGTGACACTGCTGAGTAGATAGTGATGCAATGTCATTTATAGTCTGATGTTATTCAGCTCTGTATATCCATTTCAGCTGACCCAGACAATGTGACTTTTTACCATATCTGACCAAAATTGGTGCTTGTATGAAAGATAGCTTTCTGAAGCTCAGTCCTGAAAACACCAGAGATGATGCTGATGGGAAAAATCTGGAGGACATCCTTCAAATGTCTAGTCTACCTTCTCCAAGTTCTGAAAGAGGCATCACTATCTGGCAACATCCCTGCCACTCCGTGCCCTGTGGTCGTCAGAATATTTGTTGTTGTATTTCTAGTACCTTTCAAGATCAGACTGTGTTGAAATCAGTGGGAACTTTTATGAATATTCTCTGTGCCAAAGTTAAAAAGAAAAGGAGTACTTGTGGCACCTTAGAGACTAACCAATTTATTTGAGCATAAGCTTTTGTGAGCTACAGCTCACTCTATCGGATGCATCTGATGAGGTGAACTGTAGCTCACGAAAGCTTATACTCAAATAAATTGGTTAGTCTCTAGGGTGCCACAAGTCCTCCTTTTCTTTTTGCGGATACAGACTAACACGGCTGCTACTCTGAAACCTGTGCCTAAATTATGGTTACAATCAAGGTTATATTTTTATTCTTTAGTTTGAAAGTGACTGCAGCTTTTGAAAGAATTCAGAATGACAGCACTGAAGACTGAGGGGAGATATCTAGCTGAAGTAAATTGTCAGAGCTCCATTGCCTTCAATGGGACTATGGCAGTTTCTACCAGCTGAGGATCTGCTCTGGAAATCCCCCATTTGTCTATTGAAGTGGTCTAGCACAGGCAATGACAGTGCATTTGTCTCTTATGTACTTCACAACGTCTCCACTTCCATATCCTATTGGTATGATAATGTTAACCCTTGTGACCTGTGTGGCTAGCCAAAGTTCAGGGTCTTGCAGATTGTTCCAATTAGGAGGAGAAACTGATGATGGCATCAGGTACCTTTGATACAATCCTGTTTATTTACAAACAATGTACAAAATCATGTACTGAACATAAGAGGAACCAAACAGGAGACAGTTTTCTTTTTCACAAAATCAAACATCTTTTAATCAGCACCAGATTCAAAAGCCTTCTTTGAGATCCACAGGCTTTGCTTGTCCAGGCTGCCTGGCATTTGCTTCTGTTTCTTTGCTTAGAGAGATAAGAGAGATGGCTTCTGCATGCTGCTTTGCTTGTCTTTCATCCTCTCTTCCCACCTCCCCACTCCCCATATTCAAACAATACCCAGTAAAGACATCTGAACACATAGTTCAAATTTCTGAGTAGCCTAGAAGGGTGTGCCCTTGTTTTGGGAGGAATTTGTTTTTATTTCATAAAGGATTTTAACTGTTCCTACTATCTTAAATGAAGAGAGGCATTACACCCATCACCTTCAATGGGGTTTAACCCAACCTACCACAACAGGGTAGTTCAGTCTCCATACTCACACAGGCCTTGGCTTCTCTGCTGAAACTGCCAACACAGCTTCCAGTTTCCACAAGTATTTTTTTTCCCCTTTGTAATGTGGATAGCTCTCCTCTGGGAACTGACACTAAGAGCATCAATAATTCACTTCACATAAGCCGATGAACATGTATCACTCTCTGACACCATCCTGGGTGAATGTACATCACTATTCTCTACTGGATAGGACCATACCTGCTCGAATGTTTATAGTTTGTACATGTCTCATTCTATAGTGGTTGGCTTTCAAAAATGATAGAGGCCATTTTGCTTGTACTGAATGCTATTATCAATTCTCCAAGAGAAGGATGCTTTGGATTCTGTTTCCCATGTCCTACTTCTGTATTTAACCGATGACTAGGGTGTCTGTATACATATGCAGCAGAGAATCATTGCATACTGTACTAATGACCTGGGCTAAGGTTGCCAATCCTCCAGGATTGTCCTGGAGTCTCCAGGAGTTAAAAGATTAATCGTTACTTAAATACTATGTCATGTAATGAAACCTCCAGGAATATGTCCAACCAAAATTGGCAACCCTAACCTGGGCTGGATTCCAAGTAGTGACCTAGAAGTAAAGTGCTTAGTATCCCATTACCCTGCCTTGAGCTATACAGTCCAACTCAGTATTGCACTTTAAGACATTAGTCCCATCACTACAAATTAAGCAATTTTCTGTTTGCTGCAATATTCCATGAGAGAGACTAATCTTCTTCCCCTTGGTGCTCTGTGTTTCCTCTTCCTTGCCCTCATCCTTTGGTGTTATCTAGTTTAATAACATTATTATTATTTACAAATAGCTTCCAAAACAAATGAGAAACAATCATAACCAACATTATAAAAACAATTTAAGATTCATTTAAAATGATAGGTATAGTAGTTTTTAAATAGAAACATTAAATGGTTCTGGACTACAAAGAAAATGATCATTCAGTAGCTCAGTTACTGTAGCGTAAGTCTAGTGTGGTAATACTCTGTTAAATTCTGTGGTAACAAAAGTCGGACAAATGTGACAAATATTAACAATATCACAAGCAACCCAAAAACCCCCAAAACAAAAACAAACGTGGGGTAGAAATAAAGATAATTTAGTTTTCTTCAGTTTTATGTGGAATGATACTGCGTATTTATTGCAATGGCATAAATTCAAACTAGACATATTACCTCTGAGTTTCAAAGCTCTGCTTGTGGCTCCTAAGAGTCTGAATACCACTGTGTAAAGAGAAGTGCATTGCCTGAATGGAAATGACTGGTGGCATTGTTTGAATATTGAAGTTTATTATTATGTGTAAGAATATGTAAACAGTTGTTTATGGAATACACTTAAGGCTCATCAAACATAACTGTTGTGCATTCATTGAATGAAGAATTATTGGGCCAGATTCTGCAGCTCCAACTTAGGACAATAACGTACCATGATTTTTTAAAGTCTATTTTTAAAGTGGATCCCCCATTGACACAAGGATGAAATTTGCTCAAAAATCAATGACACAATAATGGCGCTCAGTTCATACTTAGTCATTTCTTGATCTATAGCTGGGACCTGAGGTGTACAGAGCAGATCATAAAATATTTAGGAAATGGTGAAACAGACCACAGAAAAATATGAGAATTGAGAACATTCTTCCCTTTCTAAGAAGCTACTGAACAAGAGTGAGGGACCACATCAGTTGGGTGAAGTGGGAGAGAAGAGGAATTTCCCTCCCTTCTTTTGAACAAATTGCTGCTTACAAGTTGTGCTTTGGGCTTTTATGAGCGTATTCCTTAGCTGCAGTAGGGTTCGCTAAGCCTATCTCAGTTGCTCATTTTCAGCTCAGGAGAAAAATACGTGTAGAGTAATTGTTGTTAGAATAATATTTGTGAGATTTTTTGTTTTGTTTTGTTTTTCTCTCAAACTCATTTTTCACAGAGCTATTGTAGAGTTTTTCCATTTTAGTCCCTGCCTTGCTTTAGATTACAGACATGTCTTTTATTCCTTTTCACTTTTATGTCTTTTCTATAGCAACATACTTAGATATCAGGGGAGGAGAGAAGGCAACGAAGGGAAAATTCACAGGGTTAAAAGAAAAAGATAGAAGTTTATTAGTGACATACAATTCCTTTACATAGATAAAGATGGAGGAGGGCCGGGGAGGATGATCCCTCAGAGATAATGAGAATAACGATGATAGGGTTTTTTGGGGTGGGGAGGGTTGACCCATAGGAACCTTTATTCAGTAGTGAATATATAAGAAGCTATGCAGAAAGGAGTACAGAGACTTTATGATTAGCCATTGGTGTTGGTTTATATATTTATTTTGTTTCTGTAAGAAGATGATTATTAAGCAGATACAATAGTGATGGCAGCTCTAACTCATCTATGGTGATTGCAATATCAAATTTGTATAATTTGCAGACAAAGTCTCCACTAAGAAAAAATTAATAATTAGTTTGCAGTAACATAACTTGCTGTCAGTGTCTGATGTATCAGAAAAATTAGCAAAGCAGGGAGTGACTAGAAAGTAACTATTGTCGTAGTAGAAATAACAATTCATTACAGCTGGCAAAGTATTCTTTAATGTTATACGTGCCACACTTGGAAAGTCATATTCAATGACTTATTTGCAAACATTAATAAAGATTCATTCTTTTCCCTTGTGGTGTCGTTGTATGCTTGTGCAGGAAAGAAGATTACAGAAGATTGCATGGCAGTACACAAGAATTCCTGCAAAATGCTACTTATATATTTTATCATATAATTTTTTGACACATATTTAAATAAAGAGAGATTTTTAAAGCTCTTTAGCTATTAAAACACACAGGTCCTTTCTTTATTGAAGGGGTGGACACTTACCCATTGTACTGTCTTTAGAGGATGACAGTATTAATTTTAACTTCCAAAGGATGCTGTTTGTCATGGCTCCATTATTAGGACGTTGGGTCTATCATCAATCTAAACCAAGAGGTGAGTGCTCAGCACTTCCTGAAAATCAAGC
Source organism: Lepidochelys kempii (assembly GCF_965140285.1). Lineage (NCBI taxonomy): Eukaryota > Metazoa > Chordata > Testudines > Cheloniidae > Lepidochelys > Lepidochelys kempii. Next base: position 301,742,645 of record NC_136380.1, on the reverse strand, counting down.
CACTTCAATGTGTCTCAAGTTGTACACAGAAAAAAATGGAGGCCATCAAAATCACTAGTCACTTTAGAAAATTTCAGCACTTAATTCTAGTCTCTGCAATCACGTTTTCATATTTTGGGACTTTGCCACTTAACTCTAAATATCTGTATTGAACTACTTGTTTTGCTCTGTGTATTTAAAATTAGGAGAAAAGAAAAAAGAAGTGAACATTCTACATTGAACACTATTTCAAGTTTACTATAAAGGCATGTCATCATTGTTCTCTTTGAACTTGCTTCTTGTCTTTGGTCTGTGGTCAGTTTCCCATGCATCTTATGACCACAGCCCAACAAGTGATGGACCTTTATATGAGGAGGGCTCCATAGTCCTTTTTTAAAAAAATCTGAGAATCCCCAAAGGGGTAGAGTCCAGACAACCATTCATTCATTACTTCCTCTTAGAGATTGAAGGTTTAATTTCCTTGGGACAGTGCATTAAATTCTCCATACCAAAGTCTAAGACTCGAGTGGTCCAATTAAAATAAAAATGTATTAAGAACAGAGAAGCTGTTCAAGATTAGAAGAAAATAAATGTTCTGTATGTCATATCTAGTCTGACACTCAGCAAGCTCATCTAGATAGGTCTCCTTTGGATTTAATTATAATGTCTAAACATTTTAAGTTTATAGAAAGTCTTTTCTCCCTTCTGAGTGTCATGGCCAAAAAGCGTCTTAGAGGGGCAGTCTCTGGTTTCAGGTGTCTTAAGTATCCCCTGTTTCCCTCACATTCCAGTCCTTTAAAGTCTGTGATCTTTTCTGATAAAGGATCATTATCAAATCAGCCTTTAAAATATGTTTTTTAAGTGTACCATGCGGTGTGAGGGGGAGGCAGTGGAGAGGGAAGAGTGAGGTCTAACTCACTGTTCTCCATAAAATGGTTATTTTCTCCTATACAATCTAACAACCCCTCTTTTCCCCTGCATATAAGTCTTTGAAATACCAATTTGATCTTGCATACAGTTTGGGCCTTGTCTATGGATAGAAAGGGTTTGCCAGTATAGCTATATAATAAATAACTCTTTTACTGATATATGCTTGGCGTCCACTGGGAGGGAGTTATTTTGCATATATTCCTTATATCAAACACAATAAACTATATCAGAAAAAGGACTCTTTTGCACGTATAACTCTGTCTAGACTAGGGCTTTTGCTGGCATAGCCATGTTGGATAGAGATATGTAGCTATGCCAGCAAAACTTTTAAGTGGTGACCAGGCTTAAATTAGCCCAGAGGAATCAAGCTGACTGAATCCTGGTTTGCAGGTGAATTATTTCTGGCTGGAGATGTTAAAATACTGTCTTTAAAGCATCAGTATTTCTGTTTTTAGTTGTTTCCTCTTACCTGTGTTTCTACTCTGTCAAGTATGAGTTATTGCAGTGTAATTGTAGCCATGTTGGTCCCAAGAAGAAGAGCTCTGTGTGACTCCAAAGCTTGTCTCTCTCACCACCAGAAGTGGGTCCAATAAAAGATATTATCTCACCCACTTTGTCTCTCTAAGTATGAGTTATTGACAGATTAAAACCAAATCTGCCCCAAAATGGTTGAATTATTTTTTTAACTCTAAATAAAAGTACAGGGAAATGGGAACTGGTAACGTTAAGTTTCTTGTTGGTGTGGGAGTATATTTAATAAAATCCGTTGTTTTATTTCTTCTAATAAAGACTTTCTAATGGTTCTGTTTCTTTCTGTTGTTTGTTAGATGCATGGTTGTGGTAATCAGCTTCAAATTGAACTATGCTTAATTCTTGTTTTACTGAACTACTGATTCAGTGTTTTCAGGTACATTCTGAGCTGGAATTTCCTAGCTATTTATATGTAAATAGGCAAGTCTTCTGTAATTGGTACTTGAATAGCCTGCTAGCAGCCCAGTAATGTAATCTAAGTTGCACATTTTTTCTTTGTTATCCATTCATAATGGCATCGGAGGGCAAACAGGCAACATACTTTTCTGTGTAATAATAGAAAAAGAAGGAAACTTTGTTTTAAGGATTAAATGTGGCTATTTTTCAGTACCATACAATGTTAGATATCGCACAACAACTGAAGAGGGAGAAAAAGGTACTATTAGCTTCTAAATGCTAAGAAAAAAGATTTGAATTGTTTGTTTCAGACAGAGAGAGGGGAATAGGAAATGGTGGAAAACTGGGATTTAATTGAGTTGAGAGTCAAGATGTAGCATACCTTACATCAGGCAGATAGAGAATACATCTTTCACTGAGGGCCTGATTCTATGCCCACTGAAGTCAATGGGAAACTTTCCCCTGTCTTCAATGGACTTTGGGTCCAGTCCATATGGAAGATTTCCATGTACTTATTTTGCAGATAGAAATGTTTACATTAAAGGTAAGCCTACTCTGACTATAAAAAATATGATATCTATGAGCCTACACACAAGTTGCACTGATTTAACTAAAATCAGTTTTTAAATCGATTTGTTATTCCAGTGCAAACCCCTCTGTGTACACACTTAAAATTCAGTAACAACTGGTTTACGTCAATTTAGCTTAAAATGTGGTCAATTAACAAATTGTGGGACATACCTAAAGACTCCTTATGTACCCATATTTAAACATGTGCCTAAATCTGGAGCCATAATGGCTTACTTACAGCTAAAAAAACATTGGGTGATAAGGGCCTGAACTGAATGATGCTTTTAACTGTGTGGGCAGAGAAGAGGGCAGCATAACAGAGTAGAAACTTTTAGGACTCATCATAAGAATACAGGGGTCTTCAGACCCCTGTTCCCAGATGCTGGAAGCCTACACAGAGATGAAAAGGTATTTTTGTTGAGTCACTCTAAATTTATATGACCTTACCTCTCATCTAGGACTTTTAGGCTGTATATACGCTACACACCTTTTAGCGACACAGCTGTGCTGCTACAGCCATGCCGCTAAAGGTGCGCAGTGTAGCCGCTCTTTGTCGGCGGAAGAGATCTGTGATTACTCATAATAGCTGAAATAACTTCAATTCACTATTCATACTCGTTTGTCTTTGTTCCAGGGCCTTCTGAGGTGCTTTCACTGGATTTTGAAGCGTACTGTTGATGATTAGGCATCTAATTAGTTATATAGGGAGAACAAGGTTTATGTGTATTTGTTAAAAGTACATCCTGCTTTTGCTTTAATTTTCTTTTAGTTTTTATGGCACATGTACCCATTGCAACACTTGAGCTCCTTCTGTAATTGCCAGGGAGAGGAGTTTCTAATAGTATAGCAGAAGGAATGCAATCATATTTACATGTAAACAGACTGTGGAACTGACATATGTTTTATTTGGATTAGCTGCCTCATTACTGTTTTCCATGCATTGAGAACATACTTCTATATATTATCAGAAATGCTACAAAAAGAGGAGGATATGCATTTATCTTTACTACAATACAGTAATAATATGAGATTGCTCTTTTACTGCACAGAAATAAATGTATTCAATGGCTTTGAAGATTACATTGCAATTACAAACACAGAAGCAGCTTTAGGGACTTCATTGTATTCATACATTTTCTTTCCCTGCTTCATAGTGAAATATTGATGTCTCCTTCACCTGTCAACATTTCTGTCTCACGTCAGAATTCAGATTTTAAGCTATAATCATGGCCCATGTCAAGAAGCGAATCATCTATGGAGCTGATCTAAAGGAGACTCCTCAGCCTCCTTCCTACATAGTCACAGGCTATGGCTACACTGGTACTTTACAGCGCTGCATCTTTCTCGCTCGGGTGGGAAAAAACACCCCGCTGAGCGCAGCAAGGTACAGCGCTGTAAAGCGCCAGTGTAAACAGTGCCTCTAAGCTAATCCCCTCATGGAGGTGGAGTACCAGGAGCTCTGGGAGAGCTCTCTCCCAGCCCTGGCGCGCGACCGCACTCGCACTTCAAAGCGCTGCTGTGGGAGTTTCGAGTGTAGCCATGCCCACAGCTTTCCAAGGGGATAGTACCCTTTCCAGATCACTGTGATGTGCTGCCCAGTCCCACCCTATTCCCAGAGGTAGAGTCACACAGGACCAGCTCTAGGGACCAGCAAAGCAAGCACGTGCTTGGGGCAGCCCAATTCCAGGGGCAGCATTCCAGCCACCCTTTTTTTTTCTTTTTTTGCTTGGGCAGTTGTGCTCTTGGCGCTTGGGGTGGCAAAAACCCTAGAACCAGCCCTGGAGTCACAGAGTCTACCCTACCTATTTCTTGACAATCTGGGTATATACTGAGCATGCCAAACATCTTAAACGGAGCAAGTGCCTGCCCGCCTGCCTAACATTCGACCAGGATCAAAATGTTATTGATGTCAAGAAGAAGAGACCTTTCTGCCCAAAGGTCCATCAGCCTGCCCATCAGCCTGCCCCCACTTATTGGTGGGAAAAGGAACTAACATTTTAAGCACAACTTTATGCACAATAATTAAAAATCTGTAAAGTGTGTATCCTTCCTGCTGGGACTGCGCCATTCAAGGCTGATACTTGGCTTTTAAGACTCACTTCTTTCACAGTGCCAATAAAAAGTGTGGGGTGGAAAAAGGCTTAACATTAAATCTTCCTCTTACACCTTGTCTACACTGGTGGTGATGTGTAGGGGATGTGTAGCTACATGTCACAGTGAAAAGCAGGCTGTGTTCATGCTCACTGAGGTGTGTATGTGTATCAACACATGGGGGTGAAAAGCAAGAGGGAAAGGCTCTGGCAGCAGGACACTACACTGCTAAAAATAGCAGTGTAGACAGGGGAGGTACTGTGTGGGCATGTAGAGAGCTATGTAGAATATATACCCTGTGGGTCTGGCTTTTCTTGCCGAAGAAGTGCCTTACCACCTATACTGCTATTTATACCTATGCTAGGGGGTCACACAGTGTATGTGCGCTACACGACACTGCTAAGTGTAGACATTGCCTTAGATGGTGAGCTCTTCGAGTCAGGAACAGTCCCCATTTTGTGTCTTGTACGATGCCAAGCACATTGTCAGTAGTCAGGAAATTAATAACAACTTTAATTCTTCAAGGCATGGTACAAACCTTGACTAACTAACAGGGTTATTTCAGCTTTAGGGTTGATAGTATAGTAATGATGTCTGAGAGCTATTACTCTCAGAAAATAGGGATTTGGAGACAGGAATTTGCTTTTCATTTTTATTTTGTTTTGGCCTTGTGCAGTGGAAAGGTCTTTTATTTGGATAAAACAGCTTGCTGCACAGCCAATGTATGTGGCCTATAATGCTTTCACACGCTAGAAGGCTGTGTGGGGTTGTTGTTTTTTCCACCAGAGAAGTTCCTGAACATTCACAAGATCAAATGACCTTCCTTCAAATGTCCTTTCAGACAATGAATCATTGTGAAGTACTGTCACTTGCCAACCAACGTTTAAATGATAAAAATAAAAATTCATGCAACTCAGGTTTGGAAGCATTCAGCTGGGCTTTAAGTCAGAGCCCAGGATTCCTACAAAAGTGTTATGTCAGTTGTTGGTTTCAATTTTTCTTTAGTCATACAGCTGCAGAGATTTCTTACTTTATACTAAATTTTGTCATACAATTATAGTCCAGGACATGCTAACACGGTATTCCATAACTTCTATTCAACTTCTGTGAAACTCACTATGAAATAACTTTATTATTTTGTACAAGAGGTTAGGGCTACTAGGAACTAGGAAGGGATTTATTTGTAAAAAGAAAAAGATAATATACAATAGCAATATTCATTCAAAAAAGTGGGTTTATTTATGTATCTTTAAAAACTATGTACAATATATGGATGTGACTTAAAGACCTCTTGATGCCAACTTCCAGAAGGAACCAGGGCACATAGGATACAAGGGTCCCCTGAATTCTCCAACAGAATGTCATGAAAAGTCTCTAATGAAAGCCTGCATCATACTGGTCAGCATAATCATTGCAAAATGTATGTATAGAAAATATGTGAAGAGTTATGTATACATACCAAAAAATATGTTCTCTAGGTGTGTGAGTTAAGAGGTCTCTAAAAGGTAATCCACATACTCCTGGCAGGCAGGGAGAAGAGTCACTTATCTCACTGGCTGGTCATATGTAAATTGAGTATTGTATCATTTTCAATGAATGCTCATATATGTGTATGTGTGTGTGCTGTGTGTTAAGCAGAGTGGTGATACAGAATTGAATATTACGAACGGCTGGGTACTATTCCTTTGGGAATAGCAGATCTAAGAGTTCTGTGGGAGTTCAGTGGAGCAGGGTCTGAGCACTCCCGAGGGACACACAGAGGACTCGGAGATTGGAGTGTGCCTACAGTTACCCTGTACAGAGAGAGTGAGGTCTGTGGAGGCCTGGAAGGCAGTGTTTGTCTTGCCAGAGACTGGGTTATTTTCAGAGAGCTGATCCACAATCAGTACAGACAAGACTACCTAACGCTAAAGCGGGGTGCCTTACAACCCAGGGAAGTGTCACAATGGGATATATGCTGTTACTGAAAAAATAAAATGAGTAATAAGGGTCCATCTCTTTGGCCTCACTTTTCTTTGCTCTGCCTTTGTAAGGCAGCACAAAGCAACTGGAAAGCTACCCTGAAGTGGCAATTCAAGATTTCTCTGGTGTAGAGGAATTGTAGGCTGGCTCAAACCTGCATGTCTGGCTCTCTGTCACCCACTCCTCTTCCAGCATAGTGGGTGAGTCAGGAGCTGGGGGCACACTGCTCTTGAATCATCTGGGATCTGAAGTCCCATTAAAAGTCAGAGTAGATTGCTGTTACACTAGGGGCTGGTTTGGTCCATAGCTCCTCCATGTTTGGGGGAGGAGGAAATGTGGTTTAGAAGCCAGCATTTTCAGTACTCCTAGGGATTGAGCCCAATGTGTTTCATCTTGAGAACTAGCAACTCTTTCTACAAAATATATAGGAATGCGAAAACCATCTTGGACACCACTGAAATGCAGCCACTTCTGGAGTGCAATGTTAATTGATTTTGAAGTGTTTCAGGCTTTAAAAATTCTTTATTAATGCTATCACAATGCTGCAGCAGAATGAGCAAGTTTTATCCCTTCTTCTGAAGCTTTGAGAAGGGTTATAAATGTGTGCATGTGTTACATTTTCAATTAATTCTGTTGTCCTCTCTTGATCACTTTGGAAAATACGTTTAAGTGGCTTTGAGGTGATTTATTTAATCTTACTGAGTCACACACTTAAAAAATATGTGAAGAATTACCCTAAGAGAAGAGCTCTGTGTTCATCATTACTTTGTTGTGACTATGATTTGTAGAGTTAAACAAATGAAATAGGTTGACATTTCAATAACTGTTCAATGGACCAGACACTTACTAGTCTGTTTTCAGCATAGTTTGATCAAACAGAGATGTGACAAGCATAAAAACAAATTAAATCCTTCACTGGAAACAGTTGTCCATTAATTCATACCCTGATGAAAACTGGTCTTGTAATAATTGTCACTTTAATATACTGAGATTGCCTTATCCTTTCAATTTGTTTTATAATTACTTCAGCTGAATGGGTAACATCAAAGAGTGCATAGCATAAACATCAATACATAATTTTCTTTTAAAAACTTTTCTGTGTGTGAATTTAGTACTTGTGAAAGGTACAAGATTAAGAGCTCTTGACACTGAAGTTCTCTATTCGCACAACAGTTAGTGCATGGGCAATAGCAGTGCAGGATTGCACATGCTGCCCTTCCACTCTGCCCCAACCTGGACCTGGAGGTTCACCTTTAAGTATGGAGGATAATTCAGTTTCCATGAGCATTGACCTGCTAGCCTATCTGTGATACAACAAAAAGTGCCAACAACAGTGGTGATTTTAATGATGCAGCCATTTTCTGGTGAGGACTGCATTAGGCCCACCAACTCAGTTCACATATGCTATCAAACAACCTTTAGATAGTAACAACCATTGGACACTGTTGTACTTGTAACAATAGCTCTTGGAGTCAGTGGATTCTGAACCTGGCCCCATTGGGATATAACCTTTTGTAACCCTGATTTGTGTTGTGTAATTGTGGTGAAGAAATGAAGTTACTGGCACTTTCGTATGTGACACAGTGATGATATAGGCTGAATTCTGTTGGGGATCCCTTAGCATCTCTAATCTAGAGGCTCTGGGTGAAATCCTGATCCTGCTAAAGTCAATGGCAATTTTATTGTTGACTTCAGTGGGGCCTGCTGGGATTTCACCCTTTATACCTAGAACTGTCTAAACTTTGCAACGTTTCTTTTACCAAATTGTACACAAATTCTTTTGCTGTTTCTGTAGTTCACATGATTACTCTACTTCCTGGTCTCTCTACTCCTCTCCCCATCCCATCTTGAGAGGACAGTTATTTGAAAACTCTATGGTATTCATCTTAATTTTCTGTTCCTTATTCTGGTTTCTCTACCAAAATGAATACTCAGCCCCTCTGTATGTTTTTAATTTTCCCTATTTTTTTTAAAGGTGAGAACTCACTTCTCACTGTATAATAGAATTTTGTTGCACATAGAAAAACCATGCTTCCTTATCAGCCATTCAAGAATTCACAAAATTATGAGAGAACTTCAGAGAATCTTGGATACTGACTACCTGGCAAGGAGATAATGATAAGTTATAGTATGCTTGGGTCTTTGGCTTAATGCAAGGAAGCCAAATGACTCTGAGGCACCTCACATCAGATAGGGTCACTGAAAATAAATTCCTGAGTTGCCAGATTGATTTCCTGCATATCACTGAATGGAGGCAAATCTCTTTCATCTGTGTAGTTCATGTACATTTTCATTTATCTTGAAACCATGGCAAGATGATCAAATGTGTAAGTCAAAAAAATCACTGCAAAAACTATACTGCAACTTCAGCACTCACACAAGTTATGCTTGTAATGGTAGCAATGGACAGCTAACATTATGGCCATTTTTGGTTCCTATAAACCCATATTTCTAGTGATTTTGGTAGTTAATTTTCAATAAAGTCACAAATAATTCACAAACATTTACTCACCAAGAGGCAGATTGTGAAACCTTTATTCCTGTGGTGACAGGTTACTTACACTAGAATTCCCATTGACTTCAAAGTTGTCACAGTTCAGGGCCACTGCACCTGTATTTCCCCTCAGTGGTCCAGCAAGGGCACCCACTCTCAAGTTTCTATCTTCCCAGCCATTGCCTTTCTGGGTGGAGACATATGTCTCCCTCCCTTCTGACTGCGGTATGTCCAGGTTGCACAGTTCCCTGCTTACTCTGTTATCCTGGGCTTGACAGGTTGCCCAAGGATGTCTGCTTGTTTTCCCTTCAGAGACGGTTAACAGATGTAATTGACACAGTTATGTGACCACACAGCACTTCCTATGCAAGCCTACTTTATTCTGAAGGTAAAAAGCATTGCAGAGAAATATATTAAAACAATCAAAGAATCTACCCAATGCTAATAAGCTTACCAAAGTTACCTCAACCCTAACAGGGATTCTGGCAGGCTAAGTCCTTCACCCCCTCATCCAAGGGGATTCCTGGTGGTTAGAGTTCATCAAAGCTTCAGCTCAGAACAAGTATCCAGGCTTATGGGACCTCAGTAGTTCCAGTCCTTCCAACCCTACTATAGGGATTGGGGCCATCCATGGATCAGGGGCCCTGTCTGTTTCCTGGATGAGGAAGAAAGCCCTGAGTCAGTTTAAAACCCGGCTATTTATCTAAAAATACCTCTCTTTGTCTGTTGGTCCCTGGAGAAACCACTTTGGACTAGTTTATGTGAACCTCTCCAGGTTAGTGGCTTCAAAGGGCTGATAACGGAGGAAGTACATTATTCTCCCCCTTCCGTGCTAGAGAAGGTATGTACAATGCCTCAGTTGCACATACACAAATGCATTTTTAATACAATGGACCACAAATGTACTAACCCTAATTTCATAAATTTTATTGAATTAATGTAAGCTTTATCTTAATTTCATAAGGTTTGTTCAGGGTATTACAGAATATTGTCAGTTTGTCACAGCTCAGCAATGGAAATAAGGGGTTTGCAATCTGGTCCCAAGTTATTTGGTTTTAGATATTATTTTTATCAAGTAAAGTTCAAAATGCAGCACAGGAGATCATGGCTACTCTCAGATGTGTTGTGTTTTTCATAATTCTTAATTCCATGTTAATGAAAAAAAGTCAAGAGAGAAATAACGTGAATAGCTCAAGACAAATGGTTACATTAAATTAGTGTTTCCTCCACAAACAAATTATAATGAGTAATTTTGGGGTCAATTGTGCAAGGTTTACCATGTTGTTTGATGCTTAGTCTCATGAATAGTCTCCCTGATTTTACTGGTTGACTTAAGTGAGTAAGCACTCAGCAACATTAGTAAGTGTTGCATACTGTATTATCCTAATAGATTATTATAAAATACTACAGCTCCCTCTGCTATCTAGAATATTATTCATTTATGCAGTAGCTTAATCAATGGAAGTCTAAGGGTATCCTGTTACAGTACTATCAAAGGGGGAAAATTATATGAGACTGTCACTTCTTGATCATAATTTTGTACTCGATTATGGTGTCAGTAGTTGTCAAGGTTCCTCCCCCACTCTGAACTCTAGGGTACAGATGTGGGGACCTGCATGAAAAAACCTCCTAAGCTTATCTTTACCAGCTTAGGTCAAAACTTCCCCAAGGTACAAAATATTCCCCCCGTTGTCCTTGGACTGGCCGCTACCACCACCAAACTAATACTGGTTACTGGGGAAGAGCTGTTTGGACGCGTCCTTCCCCCCAAAATACTTCCCAAAACCTTGCACCCCACTTCCTGGACAAGGTTTGGTAAAAAGCCTCACCAATTTGCCTAGGTGACTACAGACCCAGACCCTTGGATCTTAAGAACAATGAACAATCCTCCCAACACTTGCACCCCCCCTTTCCTGGGAAATGTTGGATAAAAGGCCTCACCAATTTGCATAGGTGACCACAGACCCAAACCCTTGGATCTGAGAACAATGAAAAAGCATTCAGTTTTTTACAAGAAGACTTTTAATAAAAAATAGAAGTAAATAGAAATAAAGAAATCCCCCCTGTAAAATCAGGATGGTAGATATCTTACAGGGTAATTAGATTCAAAAACATAGAGAACCCCTCTAGGCAAAACCTTAAGTTACAAAAAAGATACATAGACAGAAATAGTTATTCTATTCAGCACAATTCTTTTCTCAGCCATTTAAAGAAATCATAATCTAACACATACCTAGCTAGATTACTTACTAAAAGTTCTAAGACTCCATTCCTGTTCTGTCCCTGGCAAAGAGGACTACAGACAGACACAGACCCTTTGTTTCTCTCCCTCCTCCCAGCTTTTGAAAGTATCTTGTCTCCTCATTGGTCATTTTGGTCAGGTGCCAGCGAGGTTACCTTTAGCTTCTTAACCCTTTACAGGTGAGAGGAGCTTTCCCCTGGCCAGGAGGGATTTCAAAGGGGTTTACCCTTCCCTTTATATTTATGACAGTAGTATATTTCCATTTCTTAGCATGGGTTCATATCATCACATTTTAACCTACTGATCTGAGAATCTAGCAGATGAGCCACTGCTGGGGGATAAAACAATCTGAAGTCTTTCTTTCCAGACTCCAATCTAAATGTGTCTGTTTACCTAAGCATTTATATTGTGCTTATCAGTATGGTATCTGAGCATCAAAAGCTGTGATGAGAATTTGTGTATCCTGGCACTACCAAAAAAGCATGCTAATCAGCAGTATTAGGGTATCTCTCAGGCAGCGGTATGACATTATCTCTCCAAATATATATCCCATATAGTTTTGGAGATTTGATCTTTGTACTATTCTAAAGCTTCTGGGAGAAGATAGTGAAAATGTGTACTTCACACGTACTCCTTAAAATGATTGTATGCAATTTTAAAAAGTGCAATTGAATTGATGATTACAACTTATACTTCAAAACAAGTAATGTTTGTAATCTGCATACTATTACTAGGAACACTTTCACTATCATTTTAGTTTTTCTAAGGAAATATCTTTGTATTAAAGAACAGACCTGCTGCATTTTGCTCTTTGTTTGTAGACTGCTAAAAAAAAGTGAAAGAATACAAATGAAAAAAATATTGAAACCACAATCAAAAAAAGGACATACATAATGGCATGTTCATGCAATAGTGAATCTAGCCTTCCTTAAGGATATCTTTACTCTTTCTTTTGCCACTGACATATTTGGGAAATTTTCTGAATATTTATCTGAAGAAACTGTAGGCATGCTGATACAGTTAAAACCATAGCTGTCCAATTACCACCCAATTTCAAATAAGCCAGGGGGTAGGTTGGTATAATAGTAGGGATACTGACACAGAGATTTCATGTCTTAATTTACTATGCAAATAAGGGAATATATTTAAAAATAAAAATATTGCCTTGAAGCAGTGTTACAGAGCACAAACAAGGTTCAGGGATTCTATTTAATGTCTATTCAGTGCCAGTTATATTGCTATCATAACCATAGGATTCTTAACTTGCACTCAAGATGCTTTATTTACTCCGAGCATATTTTCTGTTGTAGATTTATTTATGGAGACATATTTTTTCTTGATGTACTGTCTATAAAGTTACCTTAAATTTACTAAATACTGGTTTAATTATTATTATTTTTCTTTCCATGCAGTTTGACACATCTGTATAAGGCTCCTAAAACACAATGGGGGCCAGAGTCATTGAAGCTGGCTGGTACGGGAGGGGATAATTTACATCCGCATGCCTTCCTTCACACAAGTGGGTAATTAACCTAAATGAAGGGCAGATGGTGTGGTGATCATCTACATTCTCTTTGGGTTTTCACCAGGCTGGGCATCTGCACTGTGGGTTTTTTAGAAGCCCCTTGAGTACAGATTGTTGAGGCATGTGCATCTTATAGCTACACTGGCCATGTTCCCTCTCTACTACTTTCAGCATGTCCTTTAGTACAAGGGAGATTTCAGCCACAGCCACCTCCCAGGGCAAACCTTCCACTGCTGGGAGCCTAAAGAATGGAAGATTACATGGCCGCTAGAAATAAAGCCCAATATTAGAATTAAATGACATATAATAGAATTCTAGGATTTTGGGGTTCTGGAATCCCACCATAGCATGACATTAGGATAATGTAGAAAACCCAGTAATTGTCCTACTTCTCTGTTTCCAGAAGCAGTAGGACTGGGAGTTGAAGTCCATTTCACAATCAATTCTTTCCTTCCCCTTTGAAAGCATTAAAATTGTGAAGGTGAAGGCAAAGGCTTTCATTTGCCTGCTTCCAATTCCTCTGGGTAGGCTAATGGTGAGAGGCCCCTTTGAAGACAGCAAATATTTTTTAAATGACAGACCTCCTAGTCTTTGCCTAGCCTTAATGTACTCTAAAAGACTAATCTTGCCCTCCACCCCATATAAGCTTTATGCTAAGTACAATTCAGGTAAAATCACACTAATCCGAGTATTTGAAATGACTAACAAGAAACTTCTATCAAATTAATGTTTCCCCATTCAAAATGTGAATAATGTGGAATAATACTATCATTATCTTATTTATTTATTTTGATAGAGCTAAATGTATTATTTATTTATTTTATGTCAAAGATGGAATAATACTGACACATGATGCAGACCCAAGATCAGAGTCAGTAAAACAAATATTTACTATCATTTCACTTTTGTGTCCTTGTACAGCTTTGGATCAGAGAACAGTTACAAGAGGAGGCTGAAGCCCACTAGCTACTAGTAGGCTGGCCCAGATCATATGAGAAGTTTGATTTCCTTTCATGAAATATGAGACTGATTCTGCACTCATGCAATATTTGGAACTCAGGCAGGGCCTTATTTAAAGTAAAATACCTGTTTCCTACCCTTATGGCTTTAAAGAAATCCTGTGCATTGCTAAAAGCACATTAGGAATTTCCATCCAGCTTATTGTGTGGCCAGAGGAACCCAGGCCAAGAAACCTCTCTCTCCCACAGAAAGCCCCCATCCCCCATGGGCTTTGCCTCCGCCAAACACCGCCTCCCCATTGCTAGCCCCTCCCAGCTTGGTATTGTCTGCAAACTTTATGAGTGAACACTCTCTGTGCACTGTGCAATGATTATCTAAATCATTGATGAAGATATTGAACAGAACTGGACCCAGAACTCGACCCTGCGGGACCCCACTCGTTATGCCCTTCCAGAATGACTGTGAACCACTTATAACTACGCTCTGGGAATCATTTTATAACCAGTTATGCACCCACCTTATAGTAGCTCCATCTAGGTTACATTTCCCTAGTTTGTTTATGAGAAGGTCATGTGAGACAGTATCAAAAGCTTTACTAAAGTCGAGATATAGCACATCTACCACTTCACCCCATCCACAAGGCTTCTTACCCTGTCAAAGAAAGCTATCAGGTTGATCTGTTCTTAACAAATCCATACATATCACCTTATTATCTTCTAGATGTTTGCAAATTGATTGCTTAATGTATCAGACTGGATCGCTAATGCTCCATTCTGCATCCAACTGATCAAAATTTCCTTTGGGGATAATTGTGCCCAGGGGGCCTCTTTAATTGAAGTGTCTCCTTTACTTCCGTGATCCCAACAACAATATTATTAAACACATTCTGATCTGTTATAACCCCGTGAAACCCAGTGCAAAGTGTTCCCCCTAGCCTTCAACCAGGGGCAATGCTAGGGAGGGGCATGAATGGTCAAATGCCCTTCCCAGACTCGTGGAAGGGGCACATTCCAGAGGGAAGGGGAGGAAGCTGTCCCTGTCCTGTCTGTCCCATCCAGTTACAGCTGTGCTTAGGTATGTGCCTGGACAAGAGTAGCCTGCCTGAGCTCGCTGGAGTCGCTCTGCCTGCTTCTACCTGCCCAGTGAGCAAAGAAGGGGACCTTCTTTCTTGCAGTGGTGGGGAAAAATGGGAGGGCTCAGGGGAGAGAGGAAGTGGGGACTGCCGGGAACACTGGAGACAATCATGGGGGGACAGAGAGGCAGCATAAGCCCAGGTCAAAGGGTCTGGGGGGGTCAAAGAAGGAGCCATATGGCTGGCCTGGATGGGTGTTGAGGGGAGGGGGGAGCAGAATTGGATTAAAATTCAAAATGATCTGGACAAACTGGAGAAATGGTCTGAAGTAAATAGGATGAAATTTAATAAGGACAAATGCAAAGTACTCCACTTAGGAAGGAACAATCAGTTGCACACTTATAACATGGGAAATGACTGCCTAGGAAGGAGTACTGTGGAAAGGGATCTGGGGGTCATAGTGGACCACAAGCTAAATATAAGTCAACAACGTAACACTGTTGCAAAAATAGTGAACATCATTCTGCGATGTATTAGCAGGAGTGTTGTAAGCAAGACACAAGAAGTAATTCTTCTGCTCTACTCCACGCTGATTAGGCCTCAGCTGGAGTATTGTGTCCAGTTCTGGGTGCCACATTTCTGGAAAGATGTGGACAAATTGGCAAGAGTCCAGAGAAGAGTGACAGAAATGATTAAAGGTCTAGAAAACATGACCTATGAGGGAAGATTTAAAAAAAATTGTTTGTTTAGTCTGGAAAAGAGAAGACTGAACGGGGACATGATAATAGTTTTCAAGTACGTAAAAGGTTGTTACAAGGAGGAAGGAGAAAATTTGTTTTTCTTAACCTCTGAGGCTAGGACAAGAAGCAATGGGCTTAAATTGCAGCAAGGGAGGTTTAGGTTGGACATTAGGAAAAACTTCCTAACTGTCAGGGTGGTTAAGCACTGGAATAAATTGCCTAGGGAGGTTGTAGAATCTCCATCATTGGAGATTTTTAAGAGCAGGTTAGACAAACACCTGTCAGGGATGGTCTAGATAATACTTAGTCCTGCCATGACTGCAGGGGACTGGACTAAATGACCTCTCGAGTTCCCTTCCAGTTCTATGATTCTATGATTCTTTGTGTCAATCAACTCCTCCTTCCACTGGAATTCAGTTTTCCCAGAGATGTTTCCTGCATTTTTACAAAAAAGGGTTTTCCCTTTTCAAGAAACAAACAAACAAAAAAGACATTTTATTTTTGTATATTTTAAATTATTTTTTAATTCACTGGACTTTGGAGCAGGCACCCTGTCAAGGCTGGAAGGAGGACTTTTCAATGCAGTGCCACTACAATAGGCAGGACTGTGTAAAAAACGGAGCCAGCTGGTGCTCTCTCTCAGATGTATCACTCTGTGATTCCCCAGTGAGGATGAACACATTCTGTAATGCTGTGCCTCATAGAGGGTACTCAAATACTGTGGTGTTGATGGTTGTAGAAAAACAGCTGAATAGACAGGAAGAGGCTGCTTCCAGACTGCTGCGCTGGGCATCACAACATGGGGAATAGATGGCCAGCCCTCTGTGGAGAAAGAGGTGGTTAGGGACTATTTAGAAAAGCTGGACGTGCACAAGTCCATGGGGCCGGACGAGTTGCATCCAAGAGTGCTAAAGGAATTGGCGGCTGTGATTGCAGAGCCATTGGCCATTATCTTTGAAAACTCGTGGCGAACGGGGGAAGTCCCGGATGACTGGAAAAAGGCTAATGTAGTGCCAATCTTTAAAAAAGGGAAGAAGGAGGATCCTGGGAACTACAGGCCAGTCAGCCTCACTTCAGTCCCCGGAAAAATCATGGAGCAGGTCCTCAAAGAATCAATCCTGAAGCACTTACATGAGAGGAAAGTGATCAGGAACAGTCAGCATGGATTCACCAAGGGAAGGTCATGCCTGACTAATCTAATCGCCTTCTATGATGAGATTACTGGTTCTGTGGATGAAGGGAAAGCAGTGGATGTATTGTTTCTTGACTTTAGCAAAGCTTTTGACACGGTCTCCCACAGTAGGGCTGGATGAATGCACTATAAGGTGGGTAGAAAGTTGGCTAGATTGTCGGGCTCAACGGGTAGTGATCAATGGCTCCATGTCTAGTTGGCAGCCGGTGTCAAGTGGAGTGCCCCAGGGGTCGGTCCTGGAGCCGGTTTTGTTCAATATCTTCATAAATGATCTGGAGGATGGTGTGGATTGCACTCTCAGCAAATTTGCGGATGATACTAAACTGGGAGGAGTGGTAGATACACTGGAGGGCAGGGATAGGATACAGAGGGACCTAGACAAATTGGAGGATTGGGCCAAAAGAAATCTGATGAGGTTCAATAAGGATAAGTGCAGGGTCCTGCACTTAGGACGGAAGAACCTAATGCACAGCTACAGACTAGGGACCGAATGGCTAGGCAGCAGTTCTGCGGAAAAGGACGTAGGGGTGACAGTGGACGAGAAGCTGCATATGAGTCAGCAGTGTGCCCTTGTTGCCAAGAAGGCCAATGGCATTTTGGGATGTATAAGTAGGGGCATAGCGAGCAGATCGAGGGACGTGATCGTTCCCCTCTATTCGACATTGGTGAGGCCTCATCTGGAGTACTGTGTCCAGTTTTGGGTCCCACACTACAAGAAGGATGTGGATAAATTGGAAAGAGTCCAGCGAAGGGCAACAAAAATGATTAGGGGTCTGGAACACATGACTTATGAGGAGAGGCTGAGGGAACTGGGATTGTTTAGTCTGCGGAAGAGAAGAATGAGGGGGGATTTGATAGCTGCTTTCAACTACCTGAGAGGTGATTCCAGAGAGGATGGTTCTAGACTATTCTCGGTGGTGGAAGAGGACAGGACAAGGACTAATGGTCTCAAGTTGCAGTGGGGGAGGTTTAGGTTGGATATTAGGAAAAACTTTTTCACTAGGAGGGTGATGAAACACTGGAATGCGTTACCTAGGGAGGTGGTAGAATCTCCTTCCTTAGAAGTTTTTAAGGTCAGGCTTGACAAAGCCCTGGCTGGGATGATTTAATTGGGGATGGGTCCTGCTTTTGAGCAGGGGGTTGGACTAGATGACCTCCTGAGGTCCCTTCCAACCCTTATATTCTATGATTCTATGATTCTAAGAGGGAGGGCTTTTGGACAATGTGGGAAGGGGCACAAAGAACAGACCCTTGACTTCAGTCCTAGCAACTTCTTAGCTTTAAATAATTAATAATTATTTGACCAACATTTCCATTTGAATTTGACATCCAGTAGTTCTTGTGCTCAATGCGTAAATTTTTACTTTATAAATACTTACAAATAAATGATCAAAGCATTATATTATTTTACCAAGCTTGTCAGCTGCTCATTAGTTACGCAGATTGTTCCTAATTATAGTTTACATAGTCTTATAGATGTAAAACATATAAGAAGGAATTGCCTGGAATGCATATGGAATTCATGAGGACATACTTTGAATTTGTGGTGTTCTTTTTGTTATCTGACTTTCTAGCCCTTTAAAGCAATTGCTGCTTTTTTATTATTTATTTGTATTACCATAGTGCCTAGGTAGCTCTATGCATGGACCAGAGCATCATGGACAGGGCTAGGCTCTGTATAAACATAAATCAGAAAGATGGTCCCTATCCCCAAAAGCGTGCATCTAAGTATAAGACAAAAGACAGCAGATGGAGACAGACAGACAGACAGGGGAGTGACAAGGAAATAATGAGATAATATTGGCCAGCCTGATTGGCAGTGGTCTCAGTACACCAGCAGCCTAGCCATTGTCAAGTGTTTTGTAGGCATCACAGCAAGAGAGGAATTTGTAGCACAACAGTTTGTGGAGAGATTCTCCCATATCTGAGAGACAACCTGGGATAAAGCATGAAACTGCTTGTTAGAAAATTTAACAATTGGATGATGGGAAGTCCCGGATGACTGGAAAAAGGCTAATGTAGTGCCAATCTTTAAAAAAGGGAAGAAGGAAGATCCTGGGAACTACAGGCCAGTCAGCCTCACCTCAGTCCCTGGAAAAATCATGGAGCAGGTCCTCAAAGAATCAATCCTGAAGCACTTGCATGAGAGGAAAGTGATCAGGAACAGCCAGCATGGATTCACCAAGGGAAGGTCATGCCTGACTAATCTAATCGCCTTTTATGATGAGATTACTGGTTCTGTGGATGAAGGGAAAGCAGTGGATGTATTGTTTCTTGACTTTAGCAAAGCTTTTGACACGGTCTCCCATAGTATTCTTGTCAGCAAGTTAAGGAAGTATGGGCTGGATGAATGCACTATAAGGTGGGTAGAAAGCTGGCTAGATTGTCGGGCTCAACGGGTAGTGATCAATGGCTCCATGTCTAGTTGGCAGCCGGTATCAAGTGGAGTGCCCCAAGGGTCGGTCCTGGGGCCGGTTTTATTCAATATCTTCATAAATGATCTGGAGGATGGTGTGGATTGCACTCTCAGCAAATTTGCGGATGATACTAAACTGGGAGGAGTGGTAGATACGCTGGAGGGGAGGGATAGGATACAGAAGGACCTAGACCAATTGGAAGATTGGGCCAAAAGGAATCTGATGAGGTTCAATAAGGATAAGTGCAGGGTCCTGCACTTAGGACGGAAGAACCGAATGCACAGCTACAGACTAGGGACCGAATGGCTAGGCAGAAGTTCTGCGGAAAAGGACCTAGGGGTGACAGTGGACGAGAAGCTGGATATGAGTCAGCAGTGTGCCCTTGTTGCCAAGAAGGCCAATGGCATTTTGGGATGTATAAGTAGGGGCATAGCGAGCAGATCGAGGGACGTGATCGTTCCCCTCTATTCGACATTGGTGAGGCCTCATCTGGAGTACTGGGTCCAGTTTTGGGCCCCACACTTCAAGAAGGATGTGGATAAATTGGAGAGAGTCCAGCGAAGGGCAACAAAAATGATTAGGGGACTGGAACACATGAGTTATGAGGAGAGGCTGAGGGAGCTGGGATTGTTTAGCCTGCAGAAGAGAAGAATGAGGGGGGATTTGATAGCTGCTTTCAACTACCTGAAAGGGGGTTCCAAAGAGGATGGCTCTAGACTGTTCTCAATGGTAGCAGATGACAGAACGAGGAGTAATGGTCTCAAGTTGCAGTGGGGGAGGTTTAGATTGGATATTAGGAAAAACTTTTTCACTAAGAGGGTGGTGAAACACTGGAATGCGTTACCTAGGGAGGTGGTAGAATCTCCTTCCTTAGAGGTTTTTAAGGTCAGGCTTGACAAAGCCCTGGCTGGGATTATTTAACTGGGAATTGGTCCTGCTTTGAGCAGGGGGTTGGACTAGATGACCTTCTGGGGTCCCTTCCAACCCTGATATTCTATGATTCTATGATTCTATGATTCAACATCCCCACCCCCCACCCCGTAACATGGTCTGAGTGTGAGGAAAGAGGCTCTCAGAAGAGGCAACTGTAAAGGCAGTGTCAGATGAAGGGATCCACTCTCTGTAAGAGCCAGGAGATGCAGAGGGAGAGAGATGAAGAGGCTATGGATGGCTGTAATCTTTTTAGAGATGGAGTGAGTGTCCCAGAGACAGCAAGAGAAGGAGAGGATGGAAGGGGGAAGGAGGGAGGTGGCCATGCGATTAGGAATGGAGGCTTATGAGGGGCAGAGTAGTGGTAGGAGCAGATGTTGGAGTAGAGAGTGCCGGGGCTTGGGCAGATGTCATCAGAGGCAAAGAGGAGGAGATGTATATGGAACCTCGATTTGTGCTGGTGGAGAAGAGGAGGAACAGGAGTAGGCAGAGGTTCTGGAAACTGTAGAGGTGTGAATGTAACTGGTTAGGGAAGAGGGAGCCAGTGGGGAAAGGAAGGGGGAAGGATGGATGCTATGATCCAGAAAAGGGGTATGGCAAGAGCCATTTTTGACTGGGTGAGTTGTCTGTTATTTACCAAGAAAACTGCAGATGTTTAGTAGTTTTCAGGAAGCAGTGATATTTCATATTGCTGTACGTGATTGAACATAATAACATGAGGTATGAAAAACATGTAAATTGAGAGTTATGCATTGATAGGTTTTAATTATATCAAGCCTTTCCAATGCCCCACAAAGACTCTGGAAATGCATTTAAACGTTTGCTTTATTGTGCGCCATGGAAATAAGATGGTGTTGCTAAAGATCACTTGTTATTTTGAATCAAATGCTTACCATGTCTGGGAAAATTCATTATACAGTTGTATCCTTTTTGATTATTTGATGATCTGTTCTGCATTTAAATTTGTGGACAATGGTTACTTAATCTAAGGGCTGGTCTACACTGAAAACATTGACATAACTAGGTGTGTAAAAAATCCATACTCCTCTGTGATGTAGCTATGCCAACCTAACCACCACCACCCCCTCCCGTGTAGACAGTGCTAGGCTGACATAAGAATTCTTCAGTCAATCTAGCTACCGCCTCTCAGGGAGGTGGATTAACTATAGCAACAGGACAAACCCTTCCATTGCTGTATTGTCTACACTGAAGCACTATAGCAGCATAGATGCAGCACTGCAGCTGTACCGCTGTAACATTTTAAGTGCAGACAAGGCAAGTCTAATAATTATTTTTCTGGTTGGATGCTCAAGTACCATTGGTCAGTTTTCTTTTTTCATACTCTTTCTCAATACATTTATAAGGGCGTGGTCCAAAGCGCATTGGAATTCATGGGAGTATTGACTTAAGTGGGCTCTGGATGAGGCCCTAGATGTAGAAGACTCACAACTTTCTATGTCAAAATATTTGAGAATGATGCCATATTCGTAAGTTGATATAAGAGGCCCATTCATCTGTTTTTAGTGCACATAATGAAAAATATGTTATAAACAGTGTATGGTGGGGAAGATATCTCCTCCCCCATAATCTTTGTTGGAAATCTAAATAGAATTGTTCAACTCAATGTAGACCATCAGAATTCAGCCATAGGTATGAAATGATGCTACTTCCATAAATTGTAAGACAAAACAAAGTTTTGCAAGTCATAACATTCTAAGACTTATGAACACCAATGGCTTTATATAAATGATACGAAACAATAACTTTAAAAAGACTCAGATTGTCTTGGATTTTACCTATGTAGAGAGCTGGAAACGGCTGTGGGTTTTGACTGAGGGATACTGTCGGATTGTTCCCTCTGGGCAGAGGGATTGCCTTTCCCCCAACAGTGGAATGTAAATAGGATTCAAAACCTGTGGCTCTCCTGTGATCTCTTGAAAGTCCAGGCCATCTACATAAATGCTCTGTGCTTTTTGCAATGTTTCCTTCTCCCTCTTGTTGAGCCTCCATAATGGAATTGCTTTGGCAGACAATTGATCATCCACTCTGAAAGCCTGGAAAGAAACCTCAGATTCCAGAAGAGGAAAGCTTTAATTTGGTCGTTCAGTGGCTACCTTTTAAAAACTTGAAAGTTACAGTTTAGTAAAATTAACTTTACTGTAGCATTGATAGCATTCATGAATTCAGAGATGCCAACTCTCCTGAATTTTCTGTAATCGTCCCAATTTTTACATGTAATTACAAAATTCAGGCTTAAAGCTACTAATTTTGTGTGTGTGTGTGTGTGAGAGAGAGAGAATCACCACCACTTGGGACCGTTGAACACAGCAAATAACTTTGCCATGGCTGGGGGCACTCTTCTCCACCACCCCTATGGCATGTGCGCAGACATGTGCTATGGCTTCTCCTCCCCGCCACTCCTGCAGACTGCTCAGTCAAGGTCTCATAGGAGGCAAGCTGCAGCAATTTTGAATAGGTTGGGGCACTGCTGGATTTACCGCACAAGCCACAAGCTACATGTTGTGCTTTATTGCCTTGTGTGGACTCTGCTGGGCTACATTAACAGAGCTGCACCAGCCTGGTCCACCCAGGGCTTTAGAGCACAAGCCCAACACACAGCCTACAGCTTGGTCAGTGAATCCAACAGTGCCCCAAGCACCACTGACAATCGCTGCAGCTTGCCTCCTATCAGAACCTCACTACACAGCCTGTGTGGGAGGAGAATCTGGACAGAAGAGGGAGAAGAAGAGGAGGATCATCCTGGGAAGAAGGTCCAGGCCTGGGGCTGGCCAAGATATTTAAGGGCCCTAGGAGGTATAGGAGGGCAGGTTTGCTGGGGCTGATCCTTCCTTTCTCCCTGTCTGGGGGGGGGGCAATGGAGTAATCCAGGGGGTCCAGGTCCCCTTGGAGATAGACAGGAAGGGGAGTGGAGGGGGGAGAAGCCCCTGGGAAGCTCCAGGGGAAGAGAGAGGTTTAAGCAACATCCCTAATTTTTTTCATAAACATCCCTAAAATCTCAGAGCAAGGTTGACATATCTGTGAATGTGAAATAATGTGGAATCCTGCATTTACAGTGATGCAAATAACACTAAAATTATCAAGCTCTGAAATGCAACTGCTGAAGTAAGAGTGATGCAGAGGGAATTAAATGGAGTGGGCCAAAAAGGTGGGAAAAGCATTCTCTGGCCCTATTTACTCCACTGTAGATCTGACATAACTGAGGCCCCTGAAGTGGAGCAGATGAACTGGTCTACCCAATTTAAATAAGGTGAATTTGGACATAGAAATTAAATATGATTAAGACCAAAGAAATGGTTAGACTGAAGACACGGTAACGGAAAGTCATGAAAGTAAAATGCCAAGGAGCCATTGTCGACAGTCACAAAACCCATTAATTGAATTAACAGAAATCTATTTAATCCTGGAATCTGCTCCATGTGGCAGTCAAAATGTTATTCGGTAACGTTTAGAAACAAAAAGCCATTATAAATAATTATATTTTACACATTTAAACTGTCCTTATCAAAGGAATGCTTCCAAACAGTACTGTGGCTGCAGCAGCAAGAGCCGTAATTTGCGAGCTGTGTGTATTTCAAGAACTGGTTCCCAGCAGGGTTCCCAGCAGGTCCATGATTCTAAAATCATTAAATCTCCAATCCCATATCAGAATCAAAATAGGTAAATAGGGTATTGCTGAAATAATGTGATTTACTGCTTAAGATGATGACTATTTCACACAACAGACAATAGTAACTAACATTTAAGAGCTTTATTAACTATGAAAATAGTTTACCAAATAAACATGACTGGAAGAAATGAATGGCATGTAGGAAAGCAATTTTTTTTTTTGAAAAAAAGAACAGTGACCCTTCCATCACAAAAAAAATAAGGTCTCCCGTTTCCACTGATTCTATTGTTAAATATCCCTTTCAAAGCACATGTTGTTATGTTAAACAAAATGTCCTTGTTACTTTGAACAGCTCAATGTTACAGGGATGAATTGCCTGATTTTTCTACTTAATAGTTTTGTGGTTTTGAACTGACAAATGCTAATGTTTGGTAGAAGCTTTTCAATATATATAAATCCCCCACTTACAAAGATTTATTGATCGCTCACTAAAGGATGTGCTTTCTGCAATATCTGTGTCCAATAATGACTCACAACAAAGGCCAGGAGAGTTCAAAACCTTGAGATTTAATCTATGTACTAACCAGATACTGCAGGGCCCAGAAAGTTCCATCTTTTGTAAATACAGGCTTCCTGTTTCTCCTTAGCCCACCTGCATCCCACAGAGCATCCCCCTCTGGTTAAGGATCTGTCTTCATTTTCATGCTAATTGCTTTGTCCCATGTTTTACTGACTTCTTCCTATTGCTGACAACACGTCAGGGCTGGAATTTTGGAGAATACTGGGGGGTATCTTGCATGTAACTGACTTATTGACAATTGTTAGCGGTGGGAATAAATTCAGGAAAATATATCAAGCTAAAAGTTGTGAGTATGACTTTCCTTTCCTTTTCTCTTCTCCAATCTTGGACTCATTCTGTCCAGGCTCATGCAGTTCTCTTGCTTGTTTTTTGACTAATGGATTCCCTGGTTTTACTATTCTCCCTCTTTTTCCTGGTCTGTCTTACTTTGATGAACACTGTTTCATTTCATGTCATTCTTTATCTTTTTGGTATTTGCCTGCATTCTCTGTTGTCCACTCTGTATTTTCTCCTGTATTATGTTGTCTCTTCTCCCTTCCTCCCTGTTTGTCTGTCAGGGTATTTATACTGCCCTTATCTATGTCCAATTCTTCAAATGGTTTAGTGTTCACATCAGGTGATGGGTTTATGATGGTCATGAGAGCTGATGGTGCTAGCACCTACCTGGAATGTGTGCTCTCACCCTTGTTTTCCCCTGTATTGTCTCTCAGGGATCATCCCACCCATCTCTTTTTGCTTCTCTCCTATTTATCACAGTTCCCATTAAATTCCTGTTGAACACCCATTGTTCATCCTCTCCCTCTGCCCCTTTGAAGTCCAGCCTCCTTTCTCTCCCCTTATTTGGGTTCACTCCTCAGGTTTCTCTTCACGGCTAAATAGGGTGGTTTTTACAGAGAGAAAATAAATGCACAGTAATCATCTCTCTGCAAAATCCTTTTACAAGTGTCTTGGTGCCTGTTGTGTTTACCATGAGGTAGTGAGGTGAGGACAGCAGTCTGTCCCTTTGCCTGGAGTTGATCTTGCCTCGTTTATTTTATATAAAAACGACAGTGCCTCATCTCTGCAAGGAATTTATAGAGGGATAGCTTTAATTATCCCACAGTAGAAACACATCTCCACTTTCTTTTTACTTTTTTTCCACCTTTTCCACTTGGTTCTGCCGTGAAGGAGAGAACCTGGTGCAATCTTTCCCTGTCCCATTATGTACCAGTAGCTAACAGCTAAGTAAATCATTCATACAGTCATTTCCTGAGGCCTGCTCATGTGACCAGAGGCTCCACTGGCAAATCAGGGGAGGAGCATGCTCAATTGCACACAGGCCATTGGTGGCTGAGAGGAAACATGGAGAAACCCTAGTTCCATTAGTTAGAAGTCCAGTTTACACCCCCAAAGAGGAACAACACCGATCCTCCTGGGCTTGCAAGATTGTACCTGGGTGTCTAATTATCATTATTAATTTTATTTTTTGTTATTGCTTAATATGATTTTATTTATTGTTATATATATTCCATAGGTGCCCATCAATATAATAGGTGCTGTTACAGGCATTTAGAAATATAACAATTTTGTTCAAGATTACAAACCATTTCTGAGCTTTTCTCCCTCTAATTTTGGTAGAATTACCAAAGTTTTAATAAAAGCAGTTAACTTTTAAACAAGAAATTCTAGTGACTGTTTTTAAGCTTAAGTTTGAGTCCTGGCTCAGTGGATCTCCAAACGTAATGAGTCACATAAAATAAAAGAATGCGAAAGACTGGCTCTGACAATTGTGATGCTTTTCCTTCCATCCCCATAGATGGCAAAAGGTGCAGTCCTAATGGAAATTAAACAATGTATTTTACATTTTTCTGTTCAGAGATCTTGCACATCACCTATACAACATGTACTTTCTCAGGGGGCATCCAAAGGGTGTATGTCCTGCTGTAATTTTACTAAGAGCTGGTGAGATTTTCAGTAAAACCCAGGATGTGATTAAACAAATACAGTTATTGAAACACCTGCACATTTGAATTATTCACGGCAAGAGTAGGTTAGCAAAAGTAAGTGCTTTACTAATGTTATTTCAGTGGTGGCTTTTTGCTCATATCAATTTAATCGTATAACTATTTAGACAGTGAGCCAGTTTTTGCCTTGTGACTTAAGGAAATAATTCTTTGTCCTCACTATGCAGTTGCTATCCAATATGTTGTTAAATTATTTTTTTTACTTGTTTTGAAAATTCACAGTATACAAACTATCTATTAAGGGGTGTGGTTTGTCAAGTATAGTATTGCTTGGTTTGATGCAGTGCATTTTGTAAATTAATTAATAATAGTGCACAGAGTCCTTTACATGAATGTAAAATAACTATCCATTTGTGGATAACAACAAGGTTAGGTTAAAGCTCAAGTAGCTACAAGTTGCTTATAATCATCTTTCATACTATATATCCTTTGTGATGCAATGAATATTCACCAAGGGAATGATAATTTTAACTGAGTGATTTGTAGCTGGATGTTAGCCAAATTACTTTGACTCTGGGGACTGAATACAAGTGATATACAAGGACAACACTATTATAGTCACTGTGAAGTTGGCAATCTGAATAAATATTAAAAGTAGTATTATGCCTGAATATATTCTTAATCATAACTGTCTTGATATTGGCTGAAAATTTGGTTACGTTTGGATGAACTATTCATCTGAACAAATGCTTGAGTGATCTTATTAAAGCTGCTTAATGAAAGTGCTGTACACTATGAAATTCTTGCCATGATATTTGGGAATGCAGTTAACTAAAATAAAGGTGTAACAGTGGAAGTTACTTTCATAGAAGAAAAAATATTTGTACATTACATTATAATGTTTAGATTACATTCTTAAAGGCATTGCTGTTTCGTTGTGACATTTTGTTAGATGAAAATTAAATATCTAGTCTTTGGCATTCTTAAAAGGGATAGTGAATGAATAATAATTCTCATGCATATTACTAATAACAGTTCTATGGTGTAAAATGTTAAAACTAGGTATTCCATAGCATATAGGTATATTCTCATTTTGTTGCCTTGGAATCTATGCTCACTCACCTGTGGATTGTTAAAATAGATCCCTGAGAGTTTAAAAACCTTTCCTGTCTATTTGGGGGGAGGGATAGCTCAGAGGTGTGAGCACTGCCCTGCTAAATTCAGGGTTGTGAATTCAATCCTTGAAGGGGCCATTTAGGGATAAGGGCAACAATTGGGGTTTGGCCCTGTTTTGAGCAGGGGGTTGGACTAGATGGCCTCCTGAGGTCCTTTCCAACCCTAATATTCTATGAAGAGGCAGCAGTTTCTGCATAGTTAAGGTTGTCTTCAGCTCTCTTTAAAGAGCTCTATTTCAGCACTCTTATATCTTTTGTTTTATACTAGGTTTGTCTGGAAAATTGCTTTAAAATCTCTGAAGACAAAGACGAATGTTCTAACATGAAAAATGGCTTGTAACTTCCAACTTACCCAGATGCTTAAATCTCCACAAAAACACATGCACTACCTACATTTAAGAAAATGGTTTATAGTTAAGTGAAGCTGTTCACAATTTTGTGTTGTAGATAGTTTAAGCTCTATCCCAGTTCCAGGTATTTCAAGTGGGAATTATAGGCCCAATCTTTTTGCAGTTTGTATTAGTGGAAGTTTTCCTACCATTTATTTCAGCAGGGGAGTGTGTGTGTGTTGTGTTGGAGCATGTTGTCTTTATTGACTGGGTGAGGTTTTCTATAAAAGACAGTGAACAAAGATCTTGTTTTTTGGCTCAGATGGTAGAAGCCTATTTGTTTGGAGCCAAAGAGCCACAGTTCCAGCCTAGCTTATGTAGCTATGCATTGATTAGAGAGGTAATAGTCTCTCCATAGTTAAGGTTGCTACTACATGCCCACTGTCAGGCTTATTTTGATCCCTCTGTAATTAAATAAATCTTTATGCATTCATATTTTTAATTTTGTGTCCTTGGTAAGTAGAACATTGTCTGAAGATTTTAAATACATTTTGTAGTCTATCCGATACTTAAAAATGGTTCCATTTTGAACATTTTGCCAAGTGTCTAATGTCTCTTTGTGGTCCTCTGCCTACCCTATAGAATCGCATTATACTTCAAAATTGGAAAAAGGTTGATTTTTGACATCAGTATATGTAAGAGGCAGTTTCCAAGAAAAGGGATATTAAAATGACAATTTGAAAGCAAGGCATTCTGTGTTCATGATCAAGATCCCTCAACAATGTAGCTGATGGAGGAAAAAATGGACTGATCAAACAACATGGGTTCCACCATTTTCCTTTAGATAAAATTCCACACTCTCACTTTTAAGATGATTTGTTGTTATGGAGTTTAATATTTTTATATTATGAATGCCTTTTTAATGTAACCTATTTATATTTAAATAAGAAATGTTCCCTTATGCCCAACTCCAGTTACAATTAATTTTGGGTAACTCTTGCATGACAGTTGATACCTCTTCTTAGCCAAACAGTTAATCACACTGTAGTTTGGGATCCCAAAAGAAATGGTGCAAGAAATAGTAGCAGAAAGTGGCATCCGGGGGAAATCATGACTGGATAACATGGTTGAGAGGTAATATTGTTTAGTAGGTCTAGCAGCATAGACACAAGTCGCCTTGGATAACATTTTTGTCAGAAGTTAATGAAAATAGAGAGAAACTTTTCCCCTGCTTTGCATGTATTTATTTTACAAAGAATGTTAATTAGAAATTATGGGCCAGATTCTCTGCCTCCCTGAGTTTTTGCTCAATGCAGCAGAGAGGGGGCTGTAAGGGAGCTGCTTATGCCTCCTTGATTTTCTGCCCAGCTTCATCCTCAGGGTTGTTCTAACTTGCACTAGGGGACAACAGTCCCCAAGTATCCTATCAGCTGAGGATACTTGGAGCATTCTGCTCTCCCTCCCCAACATTTGTTGACATGCCTCCTGTACTGGGGCTGTGGGGGGATGACATAGGAGTTATGGCTAATCTCTAGTTCTGTGCCTCCTGAGGACCCACTAGCACAAGGGAGATTCCTAGCAGAGGAAAGGAAGGTAGAGCAGGGCAGAGAATCTGACCTGTATATATATAAAAAGAGCTCTCCTCCATCCTGCAGATCAGTGAGCCTACTAACATGTATAAAGTCAAGTACATCCTTAAATGCTTTGCTGGGTCAGAGCTGGAGTTCACAGCACCTTGCAGGCTAGAGCACAAATCATAAAATTTGTGTGACTAGTACATACATAATCATTGTGACAGGTAAATAACATAATATACAAATAATGGGGAATTGAATAGGTTTCAATAATTTCCCATTTGGATGAAACCTTCTATCTTAATTACTTGTATTTTTTAAATTTTAAAATTTAATTTCACTTTTTTAATTGCAAGGATCATTGGGTCTTCAATGATTCTGTTATGAAACTACAGAATAATATTCTTTATTTTATAGAAACTCAAGAGCAGTATGGTCTTTCAACTGCTTGTTGTAAAATGCAGAATGTATTTGTACATTCAAAAATAGGTTTGTACAGGAAAATATTGTACATTGTGAATACATGTCAAATCTGTTTATCCTTTTCTTTTACAAGAATGGACTAATAGCAAGTAAAGTTTTACTTGTGAAAATTCACTTAGTGCTGTCTGGGTGCCTTGCAGACAGTATTCTGTAGATTATTTAAATCATGTAAAGTTGCCACAATGGCAATTTGCACTCACTTTGTCTCTTTTTGAGATGTTTAGTCATTTCACTGTTCTGGAGGCCAAAATAGCATAGGAACATTAAAGAGGAACATTGCCAGAGTCATAAGTCTTCATTGGCTTGACCTACATCTTGAAGTTTATTGTTTTCCCATTTTGCTGTTGTCATTGGGCTTGAAAATCCTTTGTCCGTTCATTTTTACTGGCAAGTAGGGTTAGTAATAATAATAGCACACTTCTCTTCCAATACTTTTATTAAAGTGACTATTAAAAATGTATGTAGTTCTTCCTGTATGTCCTCAAAACAAACATACTGAATTTAACATGTTTGAATTTCATCTTGTGCATACTCATTCTAAATCGTCAAGGTGAGAAGTATTACCTCAGTGTTCATGAAAAAGGGCTCCCTTGTATTTTGTAGTCATGTGAGAAAGGTAAGGGGAGCCTCCATCTGTACAAAAACTGTACAATTTTGAAGCATAAACATCTTTTGATACAGTAGTGAAATATGTCAGCTTTATGGGGTTGACCAAGTGAATGGTCATGTAACTTGAGAGGAGTGAAAAAATATGAGATGAAGTACACTGTCCTTCATACTGCATTCAGTTCTTCTTATGATGAACCTTCACCACTAGGGTGGAGCTTCCTGCTGTCCCAGTAGAGAGACTGGAATTCAAATAGACCCACCCCTCCACACTGTCTAATACTCTCTTTTTTGTTCGTTTAGAATATTGTTTGTTTAGAATATTTTAACAAACAAAAAACTTGGCTAACGGGTTTGTTTAGAATATTTTTAACTCAAAAACCACAATAAACAGTGTGAAAAATGAGGTTTTTTTATTAAGGATTACACACTTATGCAATTAAGGGAAGAGAAAGCCCTGAGCCTACATCTCTATCAAGTTAAGGAAAACAAGATTTGACATTCCTGATATCTGTGCAGTAAAAGACAAGCAGAAATAAACTCTTATTGGGAAAAAGTAAGACTCTCTAAGGGTTTCTGTCAAGATTCCTTCCCCACTCTGAACTCTAGGGTACAGATATGGGGACCTGCATGAAAGACCCCCTAAGCTTATTCTTACCAGCTTAGGTTAAACACTGCTACCACTGAAGTGTTACACAAAGAACAGGGGAAGTGCCCACTTGGAAACGTCTCCCCCCCAAAATATCCCCCAAAGCACTACACCCCCTTTCCTGGGGAAGGCTTCATAAAAATCCTCACCAATTTGCATAGGTGAACACAGACCCAAACCCTTGGATCTTAAGAACAATGAAAAAGCAATCAGGTACTTAAAAGAGAATTTTAATTAAAGAAAAGTAAAAGAATCACCTCTGTAAAATCAGGATGGTAAATACCTTACAGGGTAATCAGATTCAAAACATAGAGAATCCCTCTAGGCAAAACCTTAAGTTACAAAAAGACACAAAAAACAGGGATATACATTCCATTCAGCACAACTTATTTTATCATCCATTTAAACAAAACAGAATCTAATGCATATCTAACTAGATTGCTTATTAACTCTTTACAGGAGTTCTGACCTGCATTCCTGCTCTGGTCCCGACAAAAGCATCACACAGACAGAGAGAATCCTTTGTTTCCCCCACCCCCTCCCCATCTTTGAAAGTATCTTGTCTCCTCATTGGTCATTTTAGTCAGGTGTCAGCGAGGTTATCTTAGCTTCTTAACCCTTTACAGGTGAAAGGGTTTTTCCTCTGGCCAGGAGGGGTTTAAAGGTGTTTACCCTTCCCTTTATATTTATGACAGTTTCTTTATATGTATTATAGAGAATCCCTAATGAGATTACCTTTAAGGTTAATGAAGCAAAGTAGCTGAAAAGTAGTTGGGTTGGTGTTCTGGGGCAGATGATGGTACTTGGTTTAAGGTCTACACCGACTGTGGTGAGCAAAGAGGCATTGAGCTAGGGGGGAGCAAGGACCATTTTGTTTCCCTTGTTGTTACTTATCATTGTTACTGTGCCCTACTACTACAAAATAAATACATGATAATATGAATACTAACTTTGATCTATAATGTGATCCTTCTTATCCCTTGTCTACACTAAAAAACTTGCCCTGTTTTAGCAACATGGATGTTAAAAGAAAAGGAGTACTTGTGGCACTTAGAAACTAACAAATTTATTTGAGCATAAGCTTCCGTAGCTCACGGAAGCTTATGCTCAAATAAATTTTTTAGTCTCTAAGGTGCCACAAGTACTCCTTTTCTTTCTGTGAATACAGACTAACATGGCTGCTACTCTGAAACCTGTCATTGATGTTAAAGTGATCTACTTAAACTGGTTTCATCCCTGCTTAAATCAGTTATCTTACTTTGGCAATTTATGGATGCTAAAATAGTATTAAACTGGTTTAAGTGTATCTACATTAGGAATTTGCATTTGTTTAATTAAATTGATTTATAACTGAGAGATAGTTGGTTGCCATACACCAACAATACAAAAGATTCAGGTTGTTTCCAGTCCCATGAGACTAGTCACTTACCCCAAGTCAATTTGTACCTCAGATCTCACACCAAAAACAATGCTTGTAGCCAATCCTACAGTAAACTAATTAAGGATTTACTAATTAGGAAAAGAAATGAGAGCGCTATTTACTAGTTGAAGCAGGCAACATATATACACTGATGAGCTGCCAAAATCTTAACAACCAGTTCCCTCCTCACCCCACGAGGACTCCTTGTGGACCCCCTTGTGGACCCCCTGCCCCCCAGGACTCCTTCTCCATCCAACTCCCCACGTTCCTTGATGCCCCCTGGGGACCCCTGTCCCATCCACCCCTTTCCCCTGACTGTCCCTAGAACCGGGCAGGAGGGTCTTGTGGGCCACTGTAGTGGGTGCCCACCCCACCCCACCCCTAAGAGCTAGAGGGACCTGCCGGGGGGTGAGGTGGGGAGTCCTGGCGGTACTTACCTCTGGCTGCTAGGGGCGGGGTAGCGTAGCTAGGGAGGGATGAGGGGGAGTGGCCACTCCCCCCCCGATCACATCAAAAGTGACTCCTTTGGTGCTGACTCCATGGGTGCTCCGGGGCTGGAGCACCCACGGAGAAAATTTGGTGGATGCAGAGCACCCACCGGCAGCTCCCCTCCCTGCCCCCGGCCCCAGCTCACCTCCGCTCTGCCTCCACCCCTGAGTTATGCTCCGCGCCGCTCTGCTTCTCCCCGTCCCCAGCTTCCCGCGAATCAGCTGTTCATCTGGGAAGCCGGGGAGGGCTGAAAAGCAGGCGGCGGCTTCGCGCTCAGGCCCAGGGAGGCGGAGGTGAGCTGGGGCGGGGAGCGGTTCCCCTGCGTGCCCCCCAGGTTACCTGCTGCGGCGCGGGCGGCCCTCTTCATGCTGCTCCCCCCCACCCGCCCCAGCTCATTTCCTCTCTGCCTCCCTGGGCCTGAGCGCGAAGCCGCCGCTTGCTTCTCAGCCCTCCCAGGCTTCCCGTGCGAACAGCTGATTCACGGGAAGTGGGAGGCAGAGAAGCAGAGCGGGGCGGTGCTTTCAGGGGCGGAGGTGGAGTAGAGGTGAGCTGGGGCTGGGTGCGGGGTGGGGAGCTGCCGGTGGGTGCTCTGCACCCACCAAATTTTCCCCGTGGGTGCTCCAGCCCCGGAGCACCCATGGAGTCGGTGTCTAAGGTGCCACTTTTGGCCAGTTGTTAAATTTAGAAGCCCTTTTAGAACTGGTAGCAGGACAACCAGTTCTGAAAGGGCTTCTAAATTTAATAACCGGTTCCAGTGAACTGGTGCGAACCGGCTCCAGCTCACCACTGCATATATACACAAATGAGTTACATACAGTCTATGGTTACAAAAGGTGATTGAGTAGTTGTAATCTGTCAGCACTGGATGCATTTTAGAGTCCAAACAACAGAGATGAAAAATTTTCAAGTCAGCTATCTTTATTTCCTTCTTTCAGAATTCAAGCTGACTGGAGGACCTTTCTTGAATATAGCACCTTCATGGGTGTGTGAGGGCTATTAACCCAGTCTTTGTATTGTGATGTTCTACACTGGCCCATTTAGTTTTGATAGTCCTTCTTGTTGGGCAGGAGAACTACTCCTGCCTGGGTTCACAAGTTCAGAGCAGGCATTTTTACAGTTATAAAGCAAAACTTACCTGTTACGGTAGAGCAGATGTCTCCAAACTGTGAGGTGCACCCCCCTAGTGGGGCACAGAGGAAACATTGGGGGAGCACAGTGGGGCCCAGGCCTGCTCCCATGGGGGTGGGGAGGGAGCACCATTCAGTCCCTCCCCGCCTCCAGCTCTGCTCTGGTCCTGTTTGCAGTCAGGTCCCGGCTCCTAGCCCCAAGACTGGCCTTATACCCAGCCTTGGCGCGGCTCTGCTTCCAGCCTGGGGCCGAGGCTAGCGGTGGGGGCAGGACCGGTAGCAGAGCCACACCTGGCTGCAGGCCTGGCTGCCAGCCCCCACTGCAGCTCAACTGCAGTTTCGGTCCTGCGCCCCGCCTCAGCCCCTGACTGTGGTTCTGTCCCTGCTCCTGGCCCCAGAACCACCCCCAGCCTCGGCCGAGCCTCGGCCCCCTTACCCCTGTCCGCATCCCCTCTTGAGCCGCATCCCGGCTCCCAGCCCTGGCTGAGGGGTGCGGTAAGGGGGGGCATAGACAAGGGTAAGGGAGGGCATGACCCTCAAAATTTTGGGGGCCACTGCCTTAGAGCATGGGATACAGACATTACCAGTAAGATTAATGCATGTGTAACCCGTGTGCCTAGTAGGGAGATATCTCTTTAAGAGATCGATTGGGGGTGGGTAGGAATAAATGATGTCGGGATCATTGTTGCTAGGCAGATGCACAGTTAGCTGTCCACACTCAGAAGTTTCTGGAAGGTGGTGTGCTAGTTTTGGGCATGGTCATCAGGTTCCCTGTTGGTGGACTCAGACTCCATGAAGGCAGCTGCTTTGCCAAAGGCCTCCTGACATGCCTGGCTTGGGAGAAGCTGAGCCCCAAGAGCAGAAAGCCAGGCTGTTTTCTCTAATTCTGAAGCATTTGGCAGCCAGTTAGTGATATGGTTAACCCTCCAAGCAGGAAGCCCTGACTGTTAATTATAGAAAGGGGAACCTGGAATTGAAAAATATTTTTTATAGTTTAATTCTGTACTTTGGATGCTGTTGGATGTTAGCCAAACTGTTATAAATTGTCTCAACTAGTGTGATGCACCAGCTTTTTTTTACTGAAATGTGATAATGGGGAAAGAGTAATTTATTTTCCTAGCCTCAACTTTGTGTTTTCTTGTAACAGTTTATATATAGATATAGATATAGACATATATAGATATAGATATATAATTAATGGAGTGGTTGGTTAATTGGCTAGCTGACTAGCTAACTGAGAGATTTTTATGTTTCTTTATCATAAGATTTTATAACGTTGATACTTAAGAATTAAGTTAATTTCTTTTATTCCTTTGGATTTGATTGTGGGGAAGCTGACCCTGTGCAACCCTTGCTGGAAATCTGCGGTGGCTGAATTCTGGGTCTCCAGGTGCTTTTCTGTGGGAGCTGGGTTTTTTAGGCACTGGAGAGAGGCAGTGAAGTAAACTCTAGTTTATACATGCAGCAACTTACAACATTTTATAGAGACTAAACACATCCTTACAAGTCTAATATCTGTCTTGAACAATACTAAAATCCAGGTGACCTGATCTGGTTTCCAGCTATGAATTTAGCAGAGCTCAGCTGATGCCTACCGACTTGGCAACAGCTGACATCTGATCTACCAGAATCAAAATCACAAACCTATATTCTGGGTCAGTGAGCAACAAGGCTTCTTTCTAGCTGTTAGAAAGGTCACAAGTGAGAAAAGCCTGAACCCAAATCTTGAGTCTGAACACCCTTGAACTTTGGGGAAGCTCAGATCCAGATCTGAATCCAAAGTTTTCTGCTTGCCCTGAGGCAAAACCCCAGATCTAAGTACTCAAACTTTAACAAAATCCAGATGCAGTCTTGGGGTATGTCTACACTTGGAGCTGGAGGTATAATTCCCAGCTCAAGGCAACCTACCTACACTAGCTGTGACTGAGCTAGCATGCTGTAAGGAGTAGAGCCACATTGGTGTGAAGAACTAGCTGCCCCAAGTACAATTTTGTCTGAGATTCTAGGCGTGTCTCTGGGCAGCTAGACTCTCCCACTGCTCTTGCCACTACGGCTACACTTTACCTTTAGCATACTAGCTCAATCAGAGCTAATGTGGGTATGTCTCCTCAACCTGCAAGTTACATCTGCAGCTCAAAGTGTAGACATACTCTTTGTGGCTCATCTCTGCTCGGAAGGTGAACCCTCTTTTATGCCTATGAAGTTGTTTAAATGGTCTCATTTTACTCTGTGATTAAGCCAGTAAAATAGCTGTAAAGCCACTGGGAAATCTTTCTCTTTTTTATAAATATCTACTTTTTATTCTTACCCCAAAATTCTCCAACCAATTAAGATACTGCAGTGATTTGATATGAATAGTCAGTTGCATGTTTCTGGTAACTGTGTTGCATTAGGATATCAAATTTGTTCTCTCAGAGCACTCTTACCTTTTGCCTGGCCTTACTGGTTTACTGCTAACACACACGTGGGGTTCTTTTGGTGTGACATGTCACTTCAAACCCTAATAATAAAAAGCAAACCAATGACAACTGAAACAGACACTTTATGTAATTGGCTTTGTACAATACAATCATTTCACAACACGATAATGCGGATAGTAACAGTTGTCACCAATGGAGTTTCTTTTGTTTGCTAGCACATTGCATTCAGAGTAGTTCATTGTGGCATGGAGACATCTGCACAATAAAAATAAATTGATCACAGGATGGATGGGTTCTTGTTGCAGAAAATAGCATTCCATCCAGCAAGTAGAAAGATGAAGCTCTGCTACCCTTCCTTGTTTGAATGAGTCTCTTTTCTGAACCATCTGAGGGGAAAATGGGAAAGCGATGTCAGTGCTCAGGAAGGGATGAGGCTAATTCTGTTTAAATAAAGAGAGGAAGGGAAGTGAGGTGTACTTAAAAGGCACGAGAATTATATGAAAGCAAGGCCTGTGAAGTCTAATTCTGCTATCAACTGATTCTGCTGCCAATCGTCAAGTTATAAGGAGGCCATCAGCCAATAGACAAACCTATGTCTGTAGGAATTGGTTAATAGTTTGTTTAGGAAAGGCTGTGCTTTCTTTGCTCAGTGTGTTTTGTTCAGTCACTGCAAACTGAGAAATAAATTAAATTAACATGCTAAACATCAAAATGTTATTCTAGTCCCTCCTTCAAGTGGGCCACACAGTCTTCACCATGGTGAAAACGTTTTTCTTTTATAATAACTTTAATTTCCAGGCAACCATATGCAAGAATATTGGGGCACTTTAACTTATAATTAAAATAAATTTTACAAATGATAGTTCTATTTGACCTTAGTAAGAACACAGGAATTACAATCCTATATCTGTAGACTGGTCTCTGAAAGCATCCAGTACTAGATGCCTTTCAAGGCAGTGTTTCTTAGCTAGTGGGTTGTGACCCTCAAGGGAGGTTTATGGAAGGCAATCAGGAGGTCATGAGATTTTGAGAATTTACTATAATGCTAAAGCAAAGAAAATACTCTAATACTCAACTATGAAAGTATTCTCCCCATGCTTTTTTAAAAAAAAGATTTGCATTCTTCTGAGTGAGTTTCTAAGTTTCACTTGGTCCAGCATTCAGGTTGTTTTGGGGTTATTTTGCCAACACTTGGCCAGTCTATAAGATTACCTGTTTTTTGTTCAAAGAGCTTTTTAAAAAATCTAAAAGAATTAAACATTTTATTATGGTCATTTAGTTAAAAGTGACAGTTAAGAGGAGCATAAACTGTTTACCATTTTATGAAATTGTAGAAGTTGGCTTGTAAGTTCAGGCATTAAGTCTGGGAAGAACCATATGACTATGAAGATGATGGATATACAATTTGAGGAACTTTGATTTGAGTTTCCATTTTACATTACAGCTGTAAATGATTCTTTCATCTGCTCCTGTATTCCATGTATACAATAAATAAGTGAGATCATTCTTAGTGTTCTCCACATGGAAATAAAACATGGTGCATGTGGACAAATGCCACATGGGTGATTTTTTTGGAGTTTCTAGTGGGTGATAAATGGGCACAGGATTTTCAAAAATGGTAGCTGGAAACATTTTGGGTGCATTATTTTATGATATAGTTTTCAGTTAAACTATCTGTGCGATAGATCTTTGACATATGCATTATTTTGTGCACATAGAAAATTATGCCCCTACTGGGTGCATGCACCTGGTGCTCTAAAAAATAGTAATTGTTATCTTAGATGTTTACTATACAGCTTCTCCCAGAAGATCCCGAAGTGCATTACAAACTACAGGAATCCCATCACCACTTGAGTCATCTCTGCAACAGAGGGTGCTACCAGGCAGACTGCAATATCCACTCACAAATATTTATATTTAATTAACCAAGAAAATTATCTGTAATTTTATCTATTTTATCTATTTTTCTTGTTAGTACCATTAGCTGCTGTGTTTCTGTTTCCTTGAGTTTCCTTTTTGTTTGTTTGTTTGTTTTTTTTGGTGGGGAAAAATAATCTAGATATCTAAATGTGAGAGGGTAGGCTAAAATATTTGTGGGTTACGTATGAGACCTATAAACCTCCTAGAGAGAATAGCAGAAGATATCCTGATGTTTCTGTAGAATCTTCAAAGATCTGTTTGGATCTGCTCAAATGACCAAAGTCTCTTAGGGCAGTTTTTGTGCAGAGCTCCCACTGATGTCACTGAGAGTTCTGGACACAAAACAAGTGAAGAATATTGCAATTAGTATCAAATACAGCCAAAGGCTGCATGACCTTCTGACACAGAAGGTCAGTTTCTGGCTAAAAATACCATATCAAAAAGTACTTCTTAGTGTATTTCTCATTGGTGTTCTTTGCTGGGCAATCATATGCAGGTCATAGTCCATACTATTAGAGTCATGTCATTCATAGTAGCCCATCTGTGGTTAGTTCAGACTCACTTGATCAGTAGAATGGGCAGCCAAAGCTCATTTTATACTTTTTACCAAATGCTGCTAGTTAGACTAAAAGCTGTTATTTACAGAAAAAAAAATTAGGTTAACTTCTTTTTATTGAAACAGCTTTTAGATGCTGGCATGTTCAAATATCTCCACCCCTGTCTGTGTATTGCTTATTACAATATTCCAAAGCTTTGCACATGGTAGTTTGCCTATTGATATAAATGTATAATAACATTCACAATTACTGTTCTAAAAATGTTTGGCCACTTTGCAGGGGATTTACATTTTCTATTCTATTATTACAATATCATGTTGTCAAGGCTATAAATATGGTCTCATTATCTCCAGCTCCTTTTAGAACTGTTATAACTCCTTAGCATTGCATACAAGGTTTAAGTGAATAGAACATTATATAACTTCAGAAATACCAGGTTTTCGGTTTTGTTTTTGTGTGTGTTTTGCATGTAAACCATATATATAGCTTTTTATGATGTCTTCATACATGATTGTACTTCTATAGCAATAAAAAGGCTGACTTTAAGAAATACAATTTGCCATTACTTTTGTCTTTACCTTTTGATAGCTGGAAAATAATTTGCTTTCATTTTCCTAAGACATAAACACTGAAAAAGCATCTATTGTGTACACCAAACTCTTTTTATAAGAATCATTATAACAAGGGTAAAACTCCTATTGACCTCAAAAGAGCTGTTCTTAATGAGTTTTTCAATGGATTTACATTGACATAATGGCACTACTCTTAAAACAATTTATTTTTTATTTTTTCTGGCAGTCTGAGCATCTTATTTTGTGTGACATCCTGGAATTCTAGTAATGAGAGTTGCAAAGGAGCAGCTGGTTATCTTTTCCATCTCCCAGCCAATGTAGCAGTATTCCCTACAGTATGCTTTCAGGCTAAAATCCTAGCCCCATGGAAGTCAATAGAAGTTTTGTCATTGACTTCCATGAGGTCAGGATTTTGCCTTCGGTATTTTGTCCAGTTTAATTTTATATGGCTTGGGCAATAGGGCTCCCACTTTCATGGGAGTCTATTCCATGAGCAAGTGGAGTTTGCGGTTACAAAACTGTACTTGATACCCAATTACACCATTGTAAAATGTGTCTTGCTCCTTAGTGCGTATACTTTTCAAATACTTAAAGAAGGCTTTCATGTCCCTTTTCAGGGTCTGATCCTGCATTCTGCTCAGTGCAATCCCCTGTTTGCGGTGCAGGACCCCTTTCTTCTGTGGAAGTAAGATTAGAATGCTGAACACCTCAGAAGATCAGACCTATAGTCTTCATTTTACCAAGTAGCACACATTTGTATTAGTCTTTCCTTTACTCCATGATTGGAACTCTATTTGCTTTTTGTTGTCTTCCTTGGATTCTCTCCCCTAGGGATAGTTACAACTGGAGTAAGTCCCCTCTCTGGACGCTGTGGGTGTAAACTAAAAGGTAGTTTCCCTAAATGTAGTCCTCTTTAACAGGGCTAAGTTAACGGGAACTATACAGGGGAATTACAACGCAACATATTAGTGCACACTGCAGTTCACACCCCCATGGTCCAGACTGCTGGGCTGCGTAGACTCATTAGTGCCCAAGTTCTTTTTGAAAATTGGACATAGGTTCCTAAATCACTGAGGCACTTCTGAGAAATCTATCATACACACACATTTGCTACCAATTATTTGTTCAATAATTTGTGGGGATGTTTACACTAAGAACCTTCTTGAAACCTTGTAGAAAAGAATGGATGTTTGGAAACTATTCATTTTGGTTGTACTAAACCACTATGGATTGCTTAGGATAACACCTCTCTGTTGGAAGCTGGACACTTTGAATCCAAGCAGAAACTAAGTCCATGCTCTGGAAGCATGAAAACACAGAAATGTACATTTTCAGTGTATAAAATACTTTAAAAATAAGTATAGCTAGCTTACAGTTATTACATAAAAAACTCATATTAGAGTTCAGAAATTTTCTATGAGTATTTTATTATTGTTCCTTTCCAGAGGCTTTGATTGTGTACTCTGCAACCTTTTGTAACAGAACTAAGTCATTCTGTTTCTGTTATAGCATAAAGTGTTTTGGGAGTTATGTTAAAAATAGTTTAGTTCACACATAAAAGCCTAAGCAACAGGATAATATAACAGTCAGTCAATAGTTTACTTTAGCATAACAAGCATAAGAAGTCCAGATGCCCTGGTCTCCGATTAGCTTGCTTAATATTAGTTTGGCTTAGAATTCAGCAGGTAAGTAATTCTAAGTGCACTCTCTAAAGCAAAGGTTGAGGTGATGAAATTTTTCAACACTTTAGGAAAAGGTGGAAGTGAGGTGAAATGGCAA
Organism: Lepidochelys kempii; assembly: GCF_965140285.1. Taxonomy (NCBI): domain Eukaryota; kingdom Metazoa; phylum Chordata; order Testudines; family Cheloniidae; genus Lepidochelys; species Lepidochelys kempii. The sequence goes on along the minus strand of NC_136380.1, from coordinate 301,701,363 downwards.
GGGTAAAACAGCAGATAATTAATTGAGTCTCTTTGTTAACAGAGAGGAGGTCAAGTACACATAACCACCGCAGTTACACAGTTTGCATTCTAAACAGCTGAGTCATTTAATTTCAGAGTGATTAGACTGGAGGGCTGGGAACTAATTAAAATGAGATTTTAATTCAGAAGAGTAGTTATATTTTCAAGTTAATATAGTACTTCCAGGTTTTCAGATTGACTAGTCACATTGTTTTGCAGTCTACCCATTAATTTTATTGCACTGAAGTGTTTTAATTAGAGCTTTCAATTTTCTTTTTTGTTTTTCTTATTACTGCACTTGAGCCAGTTGGCTGAAATCTGAAAATGAGAGCTCATCTTCAATTGAGCCTGCGTTTGACTTTGCCTTTCAGATTTTCAGAACTACATATAGGATACACAATTTTGATTGCTAGGTCCACTTTTTTTAAAAAGGGGGGGAAAATACCAAGATGGCTTTGCTCGATTCATGATAGAAAATATCCATTTTGTTTCCATACAAGATAGTTGCTGCACTTCTTTTGTGGAGTTGGCTACTGGTAAAGACCCAATCTGGAAAGACCTTCCACCACCAGTCAGAGGTGACAAAAATCTTCCATCTGGGCCATCTCAGCTACTGGTGAGACTGCAGCTATGTAACAAGTCAAGGATATACCAAAGATCTCTGAATCAGTCGTAGAGTACCCCAAGCCTCTCATTCTTCCTCTTCTATCCCACACTTTGGGAACCATTTGTCCCAGATTTGTTAACACATGGCAAACCATTCCTTCAGACTGCTGTGATTTAGGAATAATCATACTGAGGCACTCTCTTCAGTTTCAGAAATCCCTCTCGCAGGAAACTGCTACATCTATCTGTCTGAGGTACTTAGGTGGCCCCATCACCGCAGTGTTTGAGCTCCTCACAATCTTGAGTGTATTTATTCTTCCAACAGCTCATATTACAGATGGAAAACGTAGGCACAGAGATTAGTGACTTTCCCAAGATCATGTAGGCCAGTGGTTCTCAAAGCCAGTCTGCTGCTTTTTCAGGAAAAGCCCCTGGCATGCCGGACTGGTTTGTTTACCTGCTGCGTCTGCAGGTTTGGCTGATCGCGGCTCCCACTGGCTGCAGTTCACCGCTCCAGGCCAATGGGGGCTGCGGGAAGCAGCGCGGGCCAAGGGACATGCTGGCTGCCCTCCCTGTAGCCCCCATTGGCCTGGAGCGGCGAACCGCAGCCAGTGGGAGCCACGATTGGCCAAACCTGCAGACGTGACACGTAAACAAACCGGTCGGGCATGCCAGGGGCTTTCCCTGAACAAGCGGCGGACCGGCTTTGAGAACCACTGATGTAGGCAGTGTGTAATGGAGCAGGGAATTACACCCTAACTACTGGAACATCCTTCCTCTTTGCAAGTAAAGGTCTTGGCTCTTTTGAAAATGGGAGTCATATAGGCAGTGGTAGAGTTTACCTCAGGGAAAGTCTTTTATGCCCAAAATGAATAGTTGCTTGCACCCTATTCTGGACCTCCACTAATTTAACAAATACTGAAGGAAAATCAAACTTCACAGGGTTTTCCCTGTGGAGCTTATTCTGCATTCTCAACCTTCAGGACTGGTTTTGGGCCTTCCTCTTTTGAAAAGCTTATTTCCATGTCTCATTAAGGCAAAAGCACAGGAAATACTTCAGGTTCATTATGGGCAAGTGGAAGACAGTATCCTGTCAGTCTTGTGGGTATTAACCAAGTACTTGGCAGTTGTAAAATCAAAATCCATAATCTGTATCTGGATGATTGGCTCAAAAGAATTCATTCTCAAAATGGAGTAGCTCACCGCGGCAGGACACTTAATAAACAAAAATATACACATTGATCCAACTCTCAGGTTTTTCTAACCTTTGTGGAGGCTTCCTAGATCAGGGGTCTTAAACATGTGGCTGGCCCGCGGAGTTATTTCCTGTGGCCTGCCATAGGCGCCAAACCCACGGGCAGCCAATCCTCTCTCCTGCCCTACCCCCCATCCCGGGGCACTGCGTCCTTGCTCCTCCGCCTACCTCCCAGCACTTTGGAATGGGGACAGGGAAGGGGAGGGAAGAGGTGGGCAGGAGCGGGGCCTCATGGAAGGGGTGGAGTGGGTGTGGGTCTGGGGCAGAGGGGGGGCTTTTGTATCATTGTATGAAAAGGTTTCAGTGATGCGGCCCTCAGGCCAATGTGCTAGGCCTCATGTGGCCCTCGTGATGATCTGAGTTTAAGATCCTGCTCCCAGATTAAACAAGGGCCCTAGTTTGCACCCAGATTGGGTGCTGAGATCTCATCCAGGCACTGGACCTAGAAAAATTCAGACTAGAAGTCCCAATGAGATTTAATTTGCAAGTATTAGGCCTAATGTTGTCCAGCACCTTTGTTGCCTGCTTTACAAGATTATAGATCAACCTTTGCTAATGTGGGTGAGTCTGCATATAGACTGTATGTGCCAGTATTTCCCCACAGCGGTACAAAGACTCTTTATGGTGGAGGACACTGCCAGAAAATGTCTTGAAGGGGATGCCTTTCTCTGAGCCCATTCCTCAGATAAGGGTAGACATGGATGTCTATTTCTTCATTAACCTGTGCTCTTCATCGCTCACACTTTCATGAGCATGGCATATACACCTCTACCCCGATATAATGCTGTCCTCAGGAGCCAAAAAATCTTACCACATTATAGGTGAAACCGCGTTATATCGAACTTGTTTTGATCCACCGAAGCGTGCAGCCCCGCCCCCCGGAACACTGCTTTACCACGTTATATCCGAATTTGTGTTATATTGGGTCAGAGGTGTATATGCAAATTTTCCAAATAAAAATTCTACAGTCTAGGTTAGGGAACATAGTTAGAATCTTTAATTGTTCATGTTCTTTGGAAGCTTCAGCAGTCAACGCTTCACAGTATTTGGAGCAGTGTGACCCTTTCTGCGTTGCACCTGGCAGATATTAAAAAACACCAGGGCTGATTCCTCATCCCATTTCACAAAGGAAGTCACTTATAGTTAGTATCCTACCAAAGGGGTGCTATTTGTCACAAAGGAGGAGAAAACGGGATTATTTATCAATAGCAACTCTTGTTTTCCCAATGAATTATGTCCAAAGAGAGATACTGACCTTCTCCCTCCCACTCTGTTTCAATACCCAAATCTAAACAGGACTTCTGGAAATAGAGGGGAACTAAGGGATTGCTAGAGAGTGGAGTGCATGTACATCAGGAGTCTGTAGAGGTTGAGGAATTGTATGCATCTCTTAACTGCCAATTGCTGCTTTAAAAGATTTCATGGCTATTTGGCTAGGCACACGACTCCTACAGTGGAGTTTTGTACAGGCAATTAATTTGGATGGTTATTATTTATTATGATTTGTATTACAGTAGCACTTAGAATCTCAAGTCATAGGGACCCATTGTTCTAGTTGCTGTACAAATGTAAAAAAACAAAACAAAATACCCAGTACCTGTCCCATAAGGCTAGCTTGTGATCTAGGATTATTGCAAGATTTTGCTTTTCAAGCGAGAGGCTTGAATATGAAATGCTAACATAGTTCAGAACATTGAATCGTGGAATTAAAATCAAGAATTACTGTATGCCATTACAAAAATAGTTTTTCTGGTATTAATTTTATTACTGCAAACATATTTTCCACTGGAGATACAGTGCTAATCAAGCATTGCTGAAGCTTACACTCAGTCAACTGGCACAACTCCAGCCTTAAAGTGTAATGAGACTAAGTTTCCAAGATGGATGAAAAATAGTGGATATTCAGCATATGATTCATTTAATCAGCTTTCATTACAATTGAAGTCTGCTTCTTCAAGTTTAGCCTACAAGGAATCCAAGACCAATTGAAGAATGTTTTGAGTTGCTCTTACTTTCTGTTCATAGTGCCAATATTATGGATGGTTACTTGGCAGACTTTTTATTAGGAAAATTTGCATATATGTCACGCTTATGAAAGGGTGAGAGAAAAGGTGCACAGGTTAAGCCAGAAATTGAGCCAAATGCTGTCATCCCCGTTACCCCTGCTCTGTAGGCAAGAATGGCATAAAACACTACAAAATTGCAACAGTAATGATGCAGTTCAGGGTATCAAGGAATATACCTCTGGTGTGCCTCTTTCTTCAGCAATGCAGGGGCAGGGAAGAGAAAAGGGTAGGGGAGTAGTCAGTGGATCAACCATATCCCATATCCATAGAGCTGAAACCCCTGCTAGGGAATGTGAAAGGGATCTGGCTGTAACTGCAGAATGTAGTTGTGGCAGTGGAATGCTGGCAGTGCTGCTGTGTACCAAGGGGAATTTTCCTCCACCCCACCTTCATTCTCTCTGCAATCTTTGGGTTGGTCAGGGAAGGACCTCTTTTGCCCTGCAATGCCATCAAGTGCTATAAAGGCTTTCCTACATACCGTTGTCAATGCACTTCATTTCTGATTTGCAACACCCCCGCTGTTGACTAGTATAACTGTAGCACCCCTCCTGAGCAAAATTTGTCAATCATAGCAAGATGTGTGATGTATTTTAGTTTTTTTTTTTAAGGTTAATTTTCTAACTGTGCGTTTAGTGCTAATGTGAAGTGGATGCATTCACTTTAGTCACGCTAGAGGCCAGGTGCAGCATGGGCACTCCCTCAGTCCTGAGCTGGAGAAATCACTTCTAAGGGTGGGAAGGCAATGTGTTTTGCATGATCTTTCAATTCTTGACCCCTCTGTTGAGAGTGCCAACAAGATGGGAACTAAGGATGATCTGATGATGGCTTTGTGATGTGGTCACAAACTTCCTATGAACAGATCTGGAGCGACTGTTTACTGTTTTTGTGGTGTCCACTAATGAGGACACTACGATTTGAACTAGGTTGTCTTGGCACTTCCTATTTCACAGGGGTGTTGTAGGGATAAATACATGAAACTGTGAGATGCTCAAATACTATGGTAACAGGGGCCGTATAAGTACACAAGATATGTGAGAAAATGTGTTGCATTAATCATTCTTTCACCTAGCTCCCCTACTTTTTTAAATCTGCGTCATGTTACATGATTATTCATTTCACATCCAAGCTTTTACCATGATACAAGTTACATTTTCTTCAGAAAATAGATGGTTTTCCTATAATGATGGCCAGAAAAAGAGGACAACACTAAATGGGGTATTTCTCAAAAGAACATATTAGAAAATACATAGTAAAAATAGGGTCCAATTCTGAAGCAGTTCTTTGAGCTCTTAAATAGGTGTTCCATGCACCACATGGCTCATAGCAAATATCATAATAGATTTATTATCAGGCAGGCCAAACACAGTACCTGTACACTGATGCTATTAGAATGGTCACTCTCCTGTGGCATCACCACTAGAATTTAAAGATGTAGTGGAAACTTCTTGGGAGAGGAACAGTGGGGTAAATCATGCTCAAAATATTCTTAAAAGCATAGTGTCCTCTATGAAAGATGCTTTAAGTGTTCTGTCTGTTTTGATTTTCTTTGTGTAAATAATAGTCAGTTAAGTCACTGGCTGGCATAAATCCCATCTGGTATAATCTGAAAATAAACCGTGCTGTTTAAACATTCTCAAAGTATACAAGAGCAAAGCCACATGCAGACACATAGGATCTGTAATCTTCAGGCACCTCTCAAAATGAAGTTTAAATATCTCTTCTGGGACCTATTCTATATATGATCAGTTGACATCACAAATCAAAAGAGAGCACAATCCCCGCAAATAAAAGCTTACCAGGGAAATGTAATATATTAAACAAGTACTGCTTATCATCAAATGCAGTCTAGTTCTATTTAAATTGCATTACATGATTCTTGATGGTGGATTAATAGTAAAACTATCCTCTCTTTGTTCCATACATGCACCTATAAACCCTGGGTGCTCTTTGAAGTAGATCTTTATTTTATGATGCAGCAGTAATTTAAATGGGCTCTGCTGGCATTCAAGTCTAATTTCTTTATTCTTTTAGTATCAGATACAGTACTAATGTCTGTTGAAAAACATAATTGCTTTTGGCTTATCCACTGCCTCTGAGCATCAAACATTGTATATGACCATTATCCAGGATCTGTGGGTTATTTTTTATTCTTATAAAAGGCCTCACACTCAGCAGGCTATGATCTTGCATGGTATTTGGAGATATGTGTTCCTATGTCCCTTTAGAGAGTGAAAAATAAAGCAACTGCCTTCTTTCACTTAGCCTCCTGGGACCTTGGGACAGACCGTAATAAGCACTGTCTATGGAAAAGCTTGCCGCAACATCAGTTCCAAGTTCTTATACATAAATTGCTGTAGACAACTATTGGGAAGAAGTTACTAAGATGAATCAAAGAATGAAGGGAATAGTAGAATCTGAAATAATATAAGCAAAAATGCAATGGAAGTTTAATTATAATTGTAAATGAATTTATGAGAATCATTGTTTGAAATTGTGCTAATTGATTTCCACTCAGTGTAAATAGTCTGAATGGGAGGATAAGGCAATTGCCCACCCAACCCCCTGCTGCAGTATAAGCAAAGGCCTAGAGCCTTCAGGTACTCTGCAGCCCTTTAATCTGAGAGCAGACATTCTAGCTGGTTCTGCAGCTGCTCAGATCCTCTTCTGTCTCTTCCTTCTCCTCTACAATTCTCATCCTGTAAATAGCTTCTCTAACACATTCCTCATACTCACCCCCTCTCAGCTTGTTGCCTTCCGGATGAGGTTATCTGCCTGGGAACATAAAGCACTACTGCTCCTTCGCTTGCTCCTCATGCTCTGAAATGGGTGTAGTAGGTTGGGGAGGATTCTTCTGCATCTGTTGCTCTGAAATTCCCTCCTCTTTTCTCCAAGAGAGTCCCAGCATGGGGTGTAAGGGAACATAAGAGCTAGCAAACAGGAGCGGCTAACAGGGGAGTTTTGCGAGGGAGTTTACAGGGGGAATGTGAGGGGGTTAGATACACTTAACAGTCCTTAAACTTCTTTAAACTTAAAGCCACAAACACCCCCCGATTAAAACAAAAAACAAAGAACAACAGAGGAATGAGCTTTAGGAGTTAAAAGATAATTCAGGCAGAAGTCCAGCAACAGAGTGGGGGCTATCCAGTTTATTGCACCCAATGCAGCATGTATGATTACCTGCCCTATAGGCAGGTGGCCTATGTGTGCATTCCATACAAGGAGCTCCTGGCCCTCAGAGACCATGTACGGGCTTTGAAGAACAGAGTGGCTGAACTGGAGGAGCTAAGAGAGACAGGTACATAGATGAGACTTTCCTGGACACAGTAAAATGGTCCCACCCCTAATCTGACAGCCTCTGTGCTGTTGGGGAGGGTGAAAGTCTCACGGAAGGAGAACATCCAACTGGAGCAGAGGGAAAAGATCCCATAGTTGGGACCCTCCTTCCAGATGATGATGTAGTATCCTCTCGCACTGAGGATACCTCTCCGCGTGGAGAGGGAACTCCAGTTGTTAGGAAGAGACAGATATTAGTAATGGGCTATTTGAAAATTAGAAACATAGATAGCTGGGTTTGTGATGACCAGGAGAACCGCATGGTAACTTGTCTTTCTGGTGCAAAGGTTGCGGATCTAGATAGACTTATGTGTAGTCCTGGGAAGGAGCCAGTGGTCGTGGTACATGTAGGTACCAGTGACATAGGGAAGGATAGGAGAGAGGTCCTGGAAACATGTTTTTTTTAAAGGGAAATCATGCCTCACCAATCTACTAGAATTCTTTGAGGGGGACAACAAGCATGTGGGCAAGGGGGATCCAGTGAATATAGTATACTTAGAGTTTCAGAAAGCCTTTGACAAGATTGAACTAAAGTCTTTTAAGCAAAGTAAGCTGTCATGGGATAAGAGAGAAGGACCTCTTATGGATTGGTAACTGGTAAAAGATAGGAAACAAAGGGTAGGAATAAATGATCAGTTTTCAGAATAGTGGTGTCCCCCAAAGGTCTGTACTGGGCCCAGTCCTATTCAACATATTCATAAATGATCTGGAAAAAGGGGTAAACAGTGAAGTGGCAAAAATTGCAGATGATACAAAACTACTCAAGATAGTTAAGTCCTAGGCAGATTGCAAAGAGCTACAAAAGGATCTCTCAAAACTGGGTGACTGGGCAACAAAATGGCAGATGAAATTCAATGTTGATAAATGGAAAGTAATGCACGTTGGAAAACATAACCCCAATTGTACATATAAAATGATGGGGTCTAAATTAGCTGTTACCACTCAAGAAAGAGATGTTAGAGTCATTGTGGATAGTTTTCTGAAAACATCCACTCAATGTGCAGCAGCAGTCAAAAAAGTGAACAGAATGTTGGGAATCATTAAGAAAGGCATAGATAATAAGACAGAAGATATCATATTGTCTCTATATAAATCCATGGTACGCCCATATCTTGAATACTGCATGCATATGTGGTCACCCCATCTCAAAAAAGGTATATTCGAATTGGAAAAGGTTCAGAAAAGGGCAACAAACATGATTGGGGTATGGAACAGCTGCCATATGAGGACAGATTAATAAGACTGGGAGTTTTCAGCTTGGAAAAGAGATGACTAAAGAGGGATATGATAGAGGTTTATAACATCATGACTGGTGTGGAAAAAGTAAATAAGGAAGGGTTATTTACTCCTTCTCATAACACAAGAAGTAGGGGACAGTGTTTGAAATTAATAAGTGACAGATTTAAAACAAAAGGAAGTATTTTTTCACACAACGCACAGTCAACCTGTGGAACTCCTTGCCAGAGGATGTTATGAAAGCCAAGACTATAACAGGGTTAAAAAAATGAGATAAATTCATGGAGGATAGGCCCATCAATGGCTATTAGCCAGGATGGTCAGGGATGATGTCCCTAACCTCTGTTTGCCAGGAGCTGGGAATGGGTGACAGGGGATGGATCACTTGATGATTGCCTGTTTTGTTCATTCCCTCTGGGGCACCTGGCATTGGCCACTGTCAGAGGACAGGATACTGGGCTAGATGGACCTTTGGTCTGACTCAGTATGGCCTTTCGTATCTTCTTATGTTTTTATAAGGAACTCCATTGGAGTGTCTTGACTGAGATATATCCCCATTAAGGAAAAAAGGGGAGAAGGCACTCTTTTTCTTCCCCTGTTTTGAGAATATCCACTCTCATCCAGGAGATAAGAGGAGAAATATCCCATTTTCCTTCCAAAGCCACTGATGATAAGTGCTCCCAAGCCAAAAGGTGAAGTGAGACACCCCACACCAAGGGGAAATGGCCCTGAAAGCAGGAGCTTCCCAGCAAGTGAAGGACTTCTAAGCAGGGGTAATAAGAGTGCCTTGAGAGAGAAACAGTTGTGGGCAATTGGTGGTGTGTGTCATATGGGATGGAGATAGTAGGTGTGTGGTGGAAGTATATGGAGGTACAGATGGTGGGTGTGTCAATGTGTGAAGGTGAAATGAGTGAGAGTGCTGCTGAACTGATCTAGTGAATGGATTTATGGATGTCTGTGGGTGTTTTAGAGTAACAGCCATGTTAGTCTGTATTCGCAAAAAGAAAAGGAGTACTTGTGGCACCTTAGAGACTAATGCTCAAATAAATTGGTTAGTCTCTAAGGTGCCACAAGTACTCCTTTTCTTTTTGTGGGTGTTTTAGTGAGTGAAAGGTTTGGGTAGGTAGTAGAAAAGGAGGCAGACCTCTCAGAAGGCTCATGGGAGCAGAAACCTTGCAAGATACCTTGCACCTGGTTTCCGACCCAGTCCTTCTCCTGTTCTTAGTCCCCACTCCATTCCTGACTTTTTGCATTTCTGTTTCAATAATCCTATTTTGGCTGGCTCATGTGGCTCTGACCCAATATGGCTGATCAACTTCAACTCTGACCTGATCCTATAGTGGGACACTGGTATGAACTTTTCCTTCTAACTGTGATCCTCTAGACTTGGACCATGTTCTTGAGTCCCCCTCCAACCCAGCCCTGGTCTTGACCTGTGCCCCTGAAGTAGGGTCCTGACAAGAGTACCTCATTTAAAGAGGAATTGGGTAGCAGCAAGTTATTCTCAGATTTGGTAACTTTTGGGGCCCACTGCACGGCTCACCTATTTTCCTACAGTTTTCATCAGGAGAGAAACTGGGAGATGGAATGGAATTGGGTCTATGTTAAAATGGTTTTCAGGAGATTTGTTTTTCTAATGGGTCACTGATATGCTTCCTACTATTGCTTCTGCTTTAAAAGTTTTTGTAATATTCCTGGACAGTTTGATAGATACTCAACTTCATAACAAGGGGAAATGTGTGTGTGTGTGTGTGTGTGTGAGAGAGAGAGAGTTGCAGGCTGTGGCACTGAATCAGGGGAGCTTGAGAGACCAGCTGAGTAAGCACTTAATAACTTGTAAGGACAGTTGCCAAAGAGTTTCTGGAACCTGTTCCCCTTCGTCAGGCTCCGTACAGAGTGTGTACAAAGATGTCCCAGAGAGTGGTGTTGCCATTAGGGTATGGCGGGTGAACACAAAAGGAGAGACTGAAGGACCAAGTAGGAGACGGGAGTTGATGGAGGGTGTTGGTCACAGGCATGCCTGACAGAATGTATGTAAATAAACGTGTGAAGGAGTTGCCTATCTCACAGCTAGAGAAAGAAGAGTGAATAATAATTACAAACTTTGCCAACATTTGCACTAAATAATTGTAAATACTTTGTAAACAATTGGGGGGAGGGATAGCTCAGTGGTTTGAGCATTGGCCTGCTAAACCCAGGATTGTGAGTTCAATCCTTGAGGGGTCCATTTAGGGATCTGGGGCAAAAAAAAATAGGGGACTGTGCCTGCTTTGAGCAGGGGGTTGAACAAGATGATCTCCTGAGGTCCCTTCTAACTCTGATAGTCTATGAGTCTAATGTTTTTTCTCACTTTTTGACCAGATCTGAAGCCAGAGTGGCTAAAATGTTCAGTAACATTCAGTAAGAAAGATTCTGAAGCCAGAAATTGCCTACGTATTTCCTCTTTATATGTCTTCCATTGCCAGTTAAGGTTCCTATCCTTCGTTGAGCACCTTTCAGGTGAACCTTTGTGATTACACTAAGCTCAGTGGAAAACTGTGACCTTAGAATATTCTCTCTCATCTACGGTCTATTATTTTTTATCTTTAGCCAACTGAAAATCCCTTGTTTAGCAGTATCTATATTTTTGCGTCCTGTTAAGTCCAATTCTTATTTGTCTTACATTTGTTTTTGCCATTTAAATGAATTCTAATCAGAATATGAACATAATATGTATTTTATATTACTATATCTGTTCTGGCTTCAGATGTTAAAAAACATTCGTGATTTATAATAATGATGTATAAGGGTTTCTTGAAAGTCTCTTTGATAAATCAGTTTTTTTAATGTGTCCTTACTGGCAGAAAAGTGACCACAGTGAGAATGAATGTTCTTACCTCTGATTTAGAATGATGTTTATTCAAGGTCATTACAATTATTGCTGAGTGGGTGCAAATTAACACAGAGGTCAGTAATTACATTACAAAATGTACATGCTAATCAAACAGAAATGCTTGTGAGGGGAATTTAAAAGAACCTTTAAAAGTAATGTGTGAGATAGAATTTTGAAAGGGCAGACTTAAAATTTGATGGCTGTTTTTATTCAGTCTTTAGCAAACACACACTTTAGCACATACATTATGTATTACTATTTCCCATTGGTTAAAATACATTTTACAGAAGTACAAGTTCATACTTAGCCTAAATGAATAAGAGATGAAATAAATTACCTGTGAAATTTTACTGAAATGGTTTAATTTACATTAACTCTAGGGGGTAAAAAGTAATAGCTCTTCTCTTAGGCCTGATCTCAAGTGAGCCGTGGCACATAGAGATGCTAGTGATGGTAGCAGTGACAAGTACTGTTGGTGCACCAACTACTAGATGCGACTACGTGGGCATCTAAAATGTGGTGGGTTCCTCCCAAGAATGACATGCAAAGGGGTCACAAAAACCATCTCTATTCTCAGATTGGTAGAGATAAATTGAAGAGATGAGATGAGTTAGCTTGAAGGAAGGGTACTTCAAAGAAGTGTCACATTAAATGACTTTAAATGACAGTAAATAGTATCAGGACTTAATTCTAATAATGACTGAATTATCACATTTGAAATTATGGCCTCACCAGGTTCGAACTGCCATGGCCACATATTGTTCCGGAGAAAACATCCTTTGATCATAGGAATCCTTCCCACATAGGAATTATAATTTCCTTATCTGTGCTGCGCAGATGTCTCTCTGCTTTGATCCCTTTCTTTCTGAGACTCTGGACTGGACCTCTCAGCAATTTGATCTCTCTTATGGAGACTGGAACTGTGGATTTGAATCTGCATCAGTCCCTAAGATGACATTTCCTTCCTTGGGCTTGTCTTCACTATTGAATTAACATGAAGTATTGTATTATTGTTCCTGTTAACTTGATCCATGCCTCCAAACAAAATTCCATTATGTGTGTGGAGGTAGTAGTAACATGAGTTGGCATGACCAGGGGTATAGGACAGACCGCAAGTGAATTTCTATTGATAGCTGTTAATTTGACCTGTTGGGTTTGTAGGGTTGTAGATAAGTACTGTAACACAACAGTCTTGGGGCACCAGTTCTCCAGTGTCTCCCATAATCATCCAAGACCTTTGTGGCCCTTTCTTGCCCGTTTCCTAACCATAAGTAAGACTAAGATTTTGTTATGGTTATTTTTAATAAAGGTCACGGACATGTACAGGCAATAAACAAAAATTCATGGAAGCTGTGACCTGTCTGTGACTTTTGCTGCTGTGACTCCATGGTTTCCCCCGCCACCATGGTGGCTGGGAGCTGTGGGTGTTTCCCCTTTGCTTGTGCCAGCTGGAAGCTGCAGGGTGACCCCCTCCACCCACGGAAGCTGGGAGCTACAGGGTGACCATATTTCCCAAAGAGAAAATGGGACACCCCCAGCCATTCACCCGAGGTGCCCCCCTCCCCACCTCTCCTCCTGAGGTTGTTGCTCATTGCTGGAACCCTGAGGAGTCTGTCACCTGTTCTTAGAACCTTGTAGGGTGCCCCCTGTTGCTTGTTGCTGCTATCGCCTGTCACTGGAACCCTACCAGGGCCCAGCTGGCTGACAGCTCCAGAGTCCTGCACCCCTGGGGCTGAAAAAGAGAACGTCACGGAGGTCTCCAGAAGTGACGGAATCTGTGACTTCCATGACCTCCGTGACATAAATGTAACCTTAATCATAAGTCATCTACCACTACAAATAAGCCTTCTTGGTGTTCTGTCCCCCTAGTTTCATGTGGCATCCAGTATTCATGACTGAACTCCTCTCTGGTGAGTTTCCCATCCAAAGTCATCTTAGCTTAGCCTTTGAAGAATGTGCCCTAAGAAGAAGACATGCTGCCAGCTGGCCAGAGGCTGACACCACGACACTGGTGGATTTCTGGAGTGAGACTAACAGGGCCCAGGATGTCAGGAGCAGGAACTGTGATGCAAATCTCTGTGGTGACATTTCTAACAAGCTGGCCATGCTTGGAGTCTAAAGTACAGACCGTCAGTCAGTGCCAGGAGAAAATCAAAACATGGGCTACCTGATGGCCTTTCTTAAAAGTAAACAAATGAAAACCTATATTAAGAGAACATGGAAAAATTATATTGTTTGCACAGTTAAGTATTTCCAAGTCAAAAACTGGGGAAGTCTGAGTATATCACAAAAAGATACATGATGCTAATGTGAGATTACAGAAATGTTTTTTTATATTATACTGCATATTTAAGTAGTAGTATGAGTGTATATCTTAATGTATATGCAGAAGGGTGTAGAATTCAGATTGTATATGCAGGGTTATCTTTGCTTCCTGATAATTGCATGCTTAAGTGTGCAACTGTATCACACTCAACATAGTGTTATATGAGAAACAATTTTCAGCTAACACTTGATACATTATGGCACTTTGTATAAAGCTGAAAGTTTTAGAAAATTCTACCTGTTTTTTCTAAAGTCCTTCTTTGCTCACCTATGCAAGATTTGCCTCAATTAGTTTGATAAATATTAATCTCATTTTGAGTTTTTTCAAAGTGAATGAATGACATGAATATTTAAATACACTATACTATTAAAGTTTGATGGAAAATTCAGGTTTATTTGCAAAGGTCCCCACATCATCAATAATGGGACATTCTAACTTCATCAGTGTCAAGTGTCTTCCCCATTTCTTCTGCTATAAAAAGAGTTTCAGAGTAACAGCCGTCGATATGCATCTGAGGAAGTGAGCTGTAGCTCACGAAAGCTTATGCTCTAATAAATTGGTTAGTCTCTAAGGTGCCACAAGTCCTCCTTTTCTTTTTATAAAAAGAGTGTTGATTATCTTAGACTTTGTATTCAGCTGATATTTTACCCTCAGTTTTTTCATGATGGTTTGAAATAAGAATGATAACAATAGATTCACTTGAGCTGGAACATCATGATTGATGCCATATCAGGGAGAACATGGAATCCCATAATGACTTTAATAGTGCCTATTTCTTTGTTGAATTTCTTTTCATTTTCTTAAAACAACAGGCACATTACTGACTGTGTAACCTTATCCCTTTCCCAGGTCTCCTAAAAACCCTGAACAGAAGATCATTAAACGAGTGATTGCTCTTGAAGGAGACATTGTCAAGTAAGTATTTTGGCCTTAATCTGACTTATTATAGGAACACTGGCTTTTCAGTAAATTTTGAATGAGTATCCTAAATGACAACTTTTTGTATTTTCTTGCTATATATTCTTAACAGGAATGTCAGTGTTGTACATGTCAATCTTTTTGAATGAGATAAGAAATGTTACACAAAGGTAATCTTATGAAGGTGCAAATCCTGCTCACCGTATACAGTATTTGATTCCCCCATTGCAAATTTATGCCAGGCAATTGTAAAGGAATTTTTATACGTGAGCACAGTCTTTCTGGTAGGACTGATAATATTTATAGAGCGGTTGGCAGATATAAAGTTCACACACTGAGTACAGTGGTTCACACAGGTATCCATCGTCATTGCAAGGTTTTTGGGGGAATATACAGCCCCCTTACAGCAAAGCACTGTATCAGGAGGGTTTATAGACAAATTGAGCTCTGAAGAGTCTGTTTCTAGGTTTTGGGATGTCCTGGGAACTAGACTTTTCTAGGACTAAGAGAAATTAAGGCTCAAGCTTATGTGATGCCTAAAAGTGTTTGCATTTTCCACACATTTTTAAACCCTCAGTAATGATAACGCTTTGCTCTTATGCAGCACTTTTCATAAGTAGTTCTCCTAGTGCTTTGCAGAGGAAGTCAGTATCGTCCCTGCTTTGCTCAGAGATCAAAGGCTGTCATGTTCTCACTCTGTTACAACCACTTCTTTTGCATAGAGTTGGCTCTCCTTACCTAGCTGTTTGGCTCCTCTCACTGTTCTGGTTTGCTCCCCCTGCCCCAGCCAAAAGGTTACTCTTCTACTGTGTGCTGCAATTGGACACTTGGAGTTCTACCTCTAGAGTGGCCAACATAGCTGAGACTACTAAGCTGGTTAATCAGCTATTCTTCAGTTCCCTCTTCACTGGTACCTCTTACTGCTGTTGTTGCCTATTCAGCACACCCACCTGTCTTTCCGCCCTGCCCAACAACAAAAATGAAACCAAGGAAAAATAAAAAAATACAATAAAAAAGGGACTCACAAAATCCTGTTACTTATTCTTAAATCTGGTGGGCCTATTGTTTAATATGGCTCTGGGGGAGACTGGCTCTGAACAGGTTTGTCCTCACACCAGTCATGATTTTATAGACCTAAATGGAGAAAGTAAATAGGGAAGTGTTATTTACTCCTTCTCGTAACACAAGAACTAGATGTCACCAAATGAAATTAATAGGCAGCAGGTTTAAAACAAACAAAAAAGTATTTCTTCACACAACACACAGTCAACCTGTGGAACTCTTTGATAGGAGATGTTGTACAAGCCAAGACTATATCACGGTTCAGAAAAAGAATTAAATTAATTCTTGAGGATAGGTCCATCAATGGCTATTGGCCAGGATGGACACAGGTGGTATCCCTAACCTCTGTTTGCTAGAAGCTGGAAATGGGCAACAGGGGATGGCTCACTTGATGATTGCCTGTTCTGTTCATTCCCGCTGAAGCACTTGGCATTGGCCACTGTCAGAAGGCAAGATACTGGGCTAGATGGACCTTTGGTTTGACCCAATATGGCCGTTCATATGTTCTTATTTATTTGAACCTTAAACCCACCTGGCCATTGACACACCCACAAGGGCCACAATGACTCACAACAGATCTATGGATATGGTAACTGTATGCATTTGCAGCTGGACAAATTCTGTGCTGGCATTAATTCTATTAACTTCAGTGAAGTTAATGCCACAGAGAACTTTGTTCAATATATTTAGAATTCCAGAGAGACCCTTAAGTACACTGATAGTTATTTTTGTTATTACTACAGTTAGCTCAGTGTACTGGTCTTCTAAATATATAATAGATAATAAATGGTAAATTTCCAAAGGGTTGAAGCCCAACACTCCTTTGTATAGACAGTTATTGACAGAAATCTAAGTATTTGAACGTCTGTCTTCTTGAGAAGTGCAACGGGGCACAGACTCACCCCATGGCAGCTTCTTGCTGGCTGTCTGGGAATTAGCTCTTTTTACCAGCTCCAGAGCACCCAATACCGGTGTTTTGCCATTGCTGGCCCCCGTGTCCCTCCCAAACCCCAGTGCCCTTTTACCTGGGGTGCTGCCCCTCCAGGCAATATCCCACAGATCTGGGTCTCCCCTCCCCAGGGAACCCCCCACCATCTATCCCCACCTTGCCTTAGCCTATGGGCTAGTGCCAGTCACCATCTAGCCCTCTTTCACTGGGGCCAACTGCAGTCTATATAAGCCAGTCATCAGAGGCAAGGGGGGTTTGGACCTGCTGCCTCCGCCTACCCTTGGGCTGCCCTGTTGCAACCCCAGTACCCTGTCTTGGGCCATCTGCCAGGCTTGCAGCCTGGGGTTTTTCCAGCCTGGAGCCTCCCAGCCCTGCTTCGCCTCAGGTACCCTGGTACACTCCCCAGCAGCCAGGCCCATCTCCCTCCACAGCTAGAGGAGACTCTGTGTGCTCCTGGCCCACTGCCCTCTTATAAGGGCCAGCTGGGCCCTGATTAAGCCAGCTGTGGCCTGATTGGGGCATGGCCCCCAGCTGAGGCTGCTCCTCCCAATCAGCCCCACCTTTCATTCTCTGCCACAGCCCTCTCCCTGGGCTGTTTTAAGCCTTTTAAGGCAGGAGTGGGTGACCACCCCACTACAATTAGCACCGGGTTTTCTAATAAGATCCCACTACAATTAGCATGCATAATGTGGTTACTCCTTCTGGCACCAGCATTGCCCCTCTGCAAAGTATTCACAGATGCATGAGGACTTGCAGATTGGCTTGTCATTGGAGGAGAAATCTAGACTGCCAGCCCAAAACCATTGTCTAGTTCCTAGGGAACAACTTGCTTCAAGAATTGATTCTACTTTGAGACCAATGTGGACCGCAAACCCTGATGCTGCTCATACAGCTGACTCTCCAGGGACCATTGCTTACACTCAAAGCTTGCATAACAAAAAGTAACAAAATTAACAACAACATAGTATGTCTTCCCAAGTCTGAACATTTGCTTACATGCCAAAACCCTATAATACTTGGAAGGCTATGTGAAACAACAGCACTGAGTGACGCCTTCTATAGCAATCTGTCTTCACACAATAGCTTCTTTCTGTGCCATTTGGCAATATATTTGCCAAAATGTTGTAGTTAAAAAGGGGACGATTAACAACCAGTTTAGTGGTTCCTCATTCATTTCCATAGGAATGTTGTTGAAAATGGATAGCAAAATAAATCAATCCCAAATTATCCTACTTATTATTTTATAATATTAACATTTTACAATGGGTTCTTGAGTAGATGGATCGGGGGGGGGAGGGGGGAGAGGTTCAAAAACATCTAAGGTAATTAGTCATCCAGTTCCCAGAGATACTTTTGAAAAATCCCACCCATGATGATAAATATACACAAACCTCAAATGCCTTCCAATATTGAATGTTTCTTGAACTATTTTGGTTAATTTCTGGTTAGAAGCATCCTCAGAAAAATACTTACATTTTATAACTTACCTATACACATTTTGTACCATTGGAACAGATCTTTGAAAAATTTACAACTTTTCTCCTTTAACTGTTGAGAGTAGAAATACATACAGAATATAAATACAGGTTTATATAAGTGTGACAATTTTTCCCTAAAATTTGAGTTCTTTTATTGATTATTTTCAGTTATGGTATTAAAAGGAGATATGTGACTAAAACATGGAAACAAACAGGAAGTCACAGTAAATTTGGTAACCTAAGATAGGTGAAAAAAACACAATCAGACATTTTCCTTTCCAGTTGATGAATCTGAAGACAAGTATTTTTCAGAAGCAACATGAAGTTAGTATTGTATCAACCCAATATACTATGATTATGTATCCATTAATATGTTGTATCAAATTATCTGGCCAGTATGAAATTATATTATGAGTTAAACTAAACATAGATTGGAATATGCACAAAATATATTCATGAGAACTAAATTCATCCTCTGCTTAGTTCATTGAATAATTGCAATGAAAATGTTTGGAAGTCTCGAGCACTTCAGTAGCAGAAAAATTACCCTACTGTACCTAGAAAGAATTTTGCTGCTCTTCAGGTTTATCTGTACTTTGAACTATGTTTTAAAGCAGTTTATAGGAGTTATGGTAGAGGTACTGTCCACAGTTGTTTAGAAAACTTGCTTTTGAAAATTAATTGGTCATACACTCTTTTGGTAGGGACAAAACTTGTTATTGTCCTAGAGGTCGAGTGTGCAAGCTGCTCCACTCCTAATTCCAGGGTTTGGATACAGATGGTTTGTGCCCAGATGCCACACTGGTACTTTCATTATTTCCCACACCTGTCACTTCACTGATTAATCAGAGCTGCTCCATGTGCTGAAGGACAGCTGTTCCCTCAACACATGGAACAACCCAGTGCTCCCTCTCCTTTTCTTCTGGAAATCATGGGACTGGAATTGTGCCAGCAAAGAGTAGGCTGCGTAATGGCAGCTCCTGCCTTCTCCACTCCTCACTCAGCCTGGGGGGTGGATATCCCCAGGCCTTAGGGTGCATGTGCATATCAGTTGTGAAGAGAACTGTGTGAGGTGTACCAATTGTTGAGGGGGTCTTTGGGCAGTAAGTCAATTGTGGGATGTGGGGGAGGAGGCTGTGTTTGTATTAATTGTGTGTGGTAGGGTGATATCAGTTGAGGAGGTTTGTGTGTGTGTGTGTGTGTGTGTATTGATTGTGGCTGGAGGTCTTTGTGAGGGTGTGTGTGTGGATTTATGTGGAGCTTTGGGTATGTGGAGGGTCTGTAGTGTGTGTGCAGTCTGTCAAACACGAGCAGTTTTGTAACAGGTATGTGTGAGTGTGTGTGTCGTTCTGCATGGGGTGGCCAGTATCAGTTGTAGTGAGGATCTGCATTGTGTGGGGATCTTGTCTGTATCAAGTACTGATTGGTGAGAACAGAAATAACGTTGGAAGACAGAATGAAATGGTTTGTATTGTGGGGAGTGCCAGAAAAAATTGGTGTTGGGTGACTGAATCAATTGGTTTGTTATTTCAGTTGTGGCAGTGATAAGAGGGGCTTTGCCAGGGAGTGGAACTAGTGGGAGATTAGCAAGCAGTGCTTCCCCGGGTGGATGATGGGCAAGGAGTTCTTAGCGAAATGTGGACTGTAGCACCGCTCTCCCAAACTGAGCATCAGAGAATGATGCTAAGTCCAAAGAGTAATGCCTGGTGAAAGTGTGCACTGAATTCCACGCTGCTACTTTAGACACTTCCACCAAGGGAACGTGCCTAAGGCTCTCATGGAGTAGATTTTAAACCAGGAAGTACTGGTTTCCTAGCTAAGATGTAACAATGTTCTATACATCTCCTAATCCAGTATGAAAGTCTGGTAATGGGTTCTCCCAGGAATCTCTCCTATGTATCTCTCTGAATAACCTGTTAGATTTTCTAAAGGGCTTGGTCTTTTCCATGCAAAAACAGAACACTTTATTTGCATCTTGGGTACTGATGACATGCTTCCTTTGGTGAGAGTGAGAATTCTGCATTGAGATAGGTGGAAATCTACGACCACAGTAGACGTGAAGCTGAGATAGTGACTTGTCCTTGTAGACCACAGACAAAATAGAGTTACCTTGAAGTACTAAGCTCACGCACCCTCCCAGCAGACATAATCACAATTGGAAGTTCACTTTGATCAATCTCTCACAAGGAGGAATGCCCAGAGGCCCTGTAAGAAGAAAGAGGTTATTTACCAGTAACTGTTGTTCTTTGAGAGTTGTCTGGGTATATTGACGCTATTCACTCACCTTCCCCTCTATGTTGGTGGTCTATAGAACATCAGGACCCTGTGATTTCAGAGAAGGAACTCAGGTGGTTGGGAGGTGCACTTTCTCATAGAGAGCAAGGCAATTATTTCACCCTTGTGCACTCCCCAGCAGACACGACTTTCAAAGCCGTTCTGCAGCTTGACAACAGAGCTGCCATATCCCACGAATGTGAAGGTGCAGAGTGATTTTCAAGGTAGAACAGCTACTGTTAAGTCCCTCCCGTCTTTTTCCCTCTTTTTATAAGTATCAGACCCCCTGCCTAAATTTCCCATAGAGTAATAATCTGTGGAATTGAACAAATAGGGATCCCAATTAGAGGTGAGCAAAATTTTTCTACCAGAACATTTTTTGGAGAACAATGTAGATTCGGGTCAACCAAAACATTTTATGAATTCATGTTGAATTCACTGAATTGTTTCAGCTGAGAAATACCCTTAAAAATACCTATTGAAAAAAATCTACACTTTTATTTACACTTTTTAAAAACAAAACATTTCAAGATTTTGATTCAAAATGACTTTGTGTTAAATTTAAAGTTTTCTTCAATTTTAGTTTTAACTTTTTAAATGATTTAAAAGCTCAGAATTGAAACAAAACATTTAGTTTTGGTGAATTGAAATATTTTGTTCAACTCAAAATTGTTTTTTTTTAAATTCACAGAAAATTAAAAAAAAAAATTCAGTACAATTTTTTCCTGATTGCCTGCAAATTGAAAAAATCAATTATACGCACAGCTCTAATCCCAGCCTACCCTTAATGAAGGGTATCACTGCTGCATATTGTAATAATGGGGAGTGCAAGGTTTAATATGGTTTTAGTGTTAACCTGGGAAAGGGAAATAGCAAACTCAGAACAATGCTGTGAGAAATGTTACACACACAAACAGAAGTGAAGAAAAATGCTTAGCTGAGGTCTTAAATCACACTGTTATCAGATACAACAAACACAACATAATACAAATTGACATAAAAACTGGATTATGTTACCAGTGTAAAGAAATACAGCATCCTGCTTCTTTTAAATTTGATATTATCTAAAAAGCTATCTGCCTTTAAAATAACTGTCATGGAACAGCAATATATCTTTATCTCGCTTGTTCTGAATAGACTATACAAAAGCGTGTTGACCTATCTTTCAGAATAAGTTGTCATAAATGCTGTGTATTTCATGCCATTAACCAAAACAAGTGTAGCTAGCTTTTTATTATGTCTTGTCTTGAGTACTGTAGACAATGAAAGTAATATTTAGGCAAAGCCGTTACGTCTATAGAATAGGTTTCTTTACAGTTGTTTGTTTTTATATTAATTTGTTATGACCCCTGCTGCATAAAAAGGCTAGTTTTGCGTTCTTCATGTGTAAAAGCAGAGACTAAATATAAAATAATAAATTCATAAACTTTAAAATATACAGGGTTCAGATGTAATTTTGGCAGACCACAACAGAGGAAAGATCAGCCCTGGGACCAGTGTGGCTTTGTTTTGTAGATTTTCCATGTAGTCGAAAATAATAGACCACACATTTTTTCATCCTTTAAAACCTGCTGTTAGGGACTGAAAATACTGCGAACTCAGTGAATAAAAAATCCTGGCATTTCACTTCTGAGAGCTTGGTTCCAGTCTAGCTGGCAGTCCCAATGAAGTGAGTTATGTGGTGTCTTTTAAATTCCCAGCATAGTGCAGTCCACATCACCAACCCATCACAGACCATTTGACTTTCAGTAGGTAGCAGCAATTCTTCATTGGGAGATTTCAAAGAACAGGCAGAAAATCACCTTTCAGCCCTAGAGAGATGTTATAGGTTAACACTAATAGCACTGATGGACAGTGTGCAAATCTCACACAGTCCATATCCCATAGACAAGACTTTATTTGTCTTCCATGAATTCACAGCAGAATTCACTTTGTAGGAAGGAAATTGTTAAAAAAAATCACTGGAGACTATTTAAATGATAATTCTTTCAAGAGAGAGGCTACGTTACAAAAAGTCATTACTATCTAATTTATTAAAAATAAGTGCTGGTATTAGAAAACATATTGAATCACTAGAAATTAAACATTTTAAAACCAATTTATCTTAAACGTGCTGTTGAAGCTACAAAAATCTATAGTAATCTATCACAGATAGTTGAGTCATGCTATGTACAGTCCCAGAAATAATGAAGTTTTATGAGAAGAAAAACTGTATCAAAATTGGGTTTTTACTAGTAAAACTTAAAATGATGGCTATTTAATAACCTACTGTACTGCTTTTTTATGGCCACTGCCATAATCTGATGTTATGAGTCTACTTGACTTAGACCATAGTTTGATATTCAGCTCTACACTATAGACTGACCCTTTTCCCCCACCCCAGGAAGTCTGTATTAAAAACAACAGACAGACTTGTGTCCAGGGGTATCATTAGATTATTAGAGGTCGATGTTCAGAATCCTGAATATTTCAACATGAGATCAATGAATTTTTCAAGTGTTTCTTGCTGTTGCTTCTCCCTTTATCTGTCTGCCTATCTTCAAACTAAGTGCAAATAACAGAAGCTTTGGGTAGTTGTGTGAGAAGTGACTGTGTCTCTTAGGGATTGTATCTCTAGTACTAATTATGGGGTGTGGGAGGCAGATGGCAGTACCACCTATTAAGGTTGCTTGACACCTCCTATTATAGCCATATGTGCTGAAATTTTACACACTGGGTATTTGCATGCTCAGGGCTGGATTTTCACTTCAGTTGCAGAACTGTACTGCTATGGGCTGAGCTGGGTTCAGGCACCTGAAGTGAGAGTACAAAGATTGTCTCTCCTGTGCTCTGAGTGACTTCCCTATTGGTGTCAGGCATCATGGAGGAGGAAGCTGCCTGATTTGAATTCAGAGGTGACAAGATCTGGATCTACACAAGCGGGTGAGGAAGTAGATTGGGACAAAGCTTGTAATGACAGTGAGAGTGGGACTGGAGGTTGGTAGAGGAAAGAGGGGAGCTGGGGGTTATAGTGGGGGGAGACTGGGACTGGGTGGGCAAGGGGGAGTGGGAGCTAGGGGAGGATATGGGTGGGACTGAAATTGGAAGAGGAGCAACTAGATGAGACTGGGACGGCTAGGTGAAAAGAATGAGGCTGGAACAAGGAATCAGAAATGAGGAAGAGATGGGACTGGGACAAAGAGAGGATGGAGGCTATGGGGCAGCATAGTCTGGGTCCACTAGAACACACTCCCCTCCAGAGCCTAGAATAAAACTCAAGAATGCCGAGTCTCACCATTCCTTTTATCAGCAAATATCTGTGGAAACCATTGGCAAAGTGTCCCATCCCCCTCTAGAATAATAGAATCATAGAATATTAGGGTTGGAAGAGACCTCAGGAGGTCATCTAGTCCAGTCTCCTGCTCAAAGCAGGACCAACCCCAACTAAATCATCCCAGCCAGGGCTTTGTCAAGCCGGGCCTTGAAAACCTCTAAGGATGGAGATTCCACCATCTCCCTAGGTAACCCATTCCAGTGCTTCTCCACCTTCCTAGTGAAATAGTGTTTCCTAATATCCAACCTAGACCTCCCCCACTGCAATTTGAGACTATTGCTTCTTGTTCTGTTATCTGCCATCACTCAGAACAGCCTAGCTCCATCCTCTTTGGAACCCCCCTTCAGGTAGTTAAAGGCTGCTATCAAATCCCCCCTCACTCTTCTCTTCTGCAGACTGAATAACCCTAGTTCCCTCAACCTCTCCACGTTGGAGATGCAGGTCTGGTTGAGTTTAGAAAGGGATTCGAGCAGATTATGGAGCAAAAACATGAGGTATCTGAAGGGAAAAGCTCAGACTTGCAGATGGAAGCAGGGCTGAGGAATTCTGAGGGGAGACTGGGTGAGGAAAGTTGTCTGTGTAAGCATGTGACTAAAAGAACCAGGCAGACGAAAAGACAGGCTAGTGAGGGAGAAATAGAGCTCAAGAACAATTTTGCAGAGTTGGAAAATGAAGAAGGGGCTAAGCAGGTGGTCACTGAAGGTGGAAGGGCAACGAAAAAGAGAAGAGTGGCTAGTCCTATAGGAAAAGGGGAAGAGTCAATGGAGACTACACCAAATATGAGCCCCAGGAGGATACAGGCTGGGTTGAAGAGGATTACAAGGGAGAATAGGAATGGAAAGAACTTGCAGCCAGAGGGAACATGGGATAGATTGGAAAATAGCACTGTCACCGGAAAAGGCAGGTCTATGTGATCAGGGGCTCTTTACTGAGAAGAATAGACAGGCCCGTAACCAGAGCTGATCCAGAGAATAGAAGGGTGTACTGTCTTCCAGGTGCTAAGATACGGGATGTAGACCTGAGGTTGAAAAGGATCCTAAAGGGAGCAGGAAAGAATCCCCTAATTATCCTTCATGTGGGAACAAATGATATGGCTAGATTCTCGCTGGAAAGTATTAAGGGAGACTATGCTAGGCTGGGGAAGTCGCTTAAGGAAATCGAGGCTCAGGTGATCTTTAGTGGGATTCTGCCTGTTCCTAGAGAAGGGCAACAAAGGTGTGACAAGATTATGACTATCAACAGATGGCTTAGGCAGTGGTGCTATAAGGAGGGCTTTGGGGTGTATGGCAACTGGGAGCATTCATGGATAGAGGACAGTTCTCTCGGGATGGACTTCATCTGAGGAGGGAAGGACATAGTCTTCTAGGATGGAGGCTGGCACAACTGATTAAGAGAGCTTTAAACTAGGAATCTGGGGGAGATGGTTGGGAGATGTCCAGGTAATCTCCACACCGGATTTTAGCATTGAGAGGGAAGAAAACGAAGTAAGAAAGGATACAGCCGTGGGTAGGAGAATGTATATAAGGAGGAAGGGCAGTGTGGAGACCAGTCTAATAGGTTATACTGGCTGTAGAATGACCGTGTCTAATAGGGTACAGAATGTGAGCGAGGCCAAACAGCAAAAATTAAGATGTTTGTACACCAATGCGAGGAGCCTAGGTAACAAAATGGAGGAACTAGAGCTACTGGTGCAGGAAGTGAAACCAGATATTATAGGGATAACAGAAACATGGTGGAATAGTCGTCATGACTGGACTACAGCTATTGAAGGGTATGTGCTGTTTAAGAAAGTCCGAAATAAAGGTAAAGGTGGTGGAGTAGCATTGTATATCAATGATGAGGTAGAATGTAGAGAAATAAGAAGTGATGGAATGGATAAGACAGAGTCCGTCTGGGCAAAAATTACACTGGGGAAGAAAACTATTAGAGCCTCCCCTGGGATAGTGCTTGGGGTGTGCTATAGACCGCCGGGATCTAATTTGGATATGGATAGAGCCCTCTTTAATGTGTTTAATTAAATAATACTAATGGAAACTGTGTGATCATGGGAGACTTTAACTTCCCAGATATAGACTGGAGGACGAGTGCTAGTAATAATAATAGGGCTCAGATTTTCCTAGATGCGATAGCTGATGGATTCCTTCATCAAGTAGTTGCTGAACCGACTAGAGGGGATGCCATTTTAGATTTGATTTTGGTGAGTAGTGAGGACCTCATAGAAGAAATGGTTGTAGGGGACAGTCTTGGCTCAAGTGATCATGAGCTAATTCCATTCAAACTGAACGGAAGGATTAACAAAAATAAATCTGCAACTAGGGTTTTTGATTTCAAAAGGGCTAACTTTCAAAAATTAAGGAAATTAGTTAGGGAAGTGATTGGACTGAAGAATTTATGGATCTAAAGGCAGAGGAGGCCTGGGATTATTTTAAATTAAAGCTGCAGAAGCTATCGGAAGCCTGCATCCCAAGAAAGGGGAAAAAATTCATAGGCAGGAGTTGTAGACCAAGCTGGATGAGCAAGCATCTCAGAGAGGTGATTAAGAAAAAGCAGAAAGCATACAGGGAGTGGAAGATGGGAGGGATCAGCAAGGAAAGCTACCCTATGGAGGTCAGAACATGTAGGGATAAAGTGAGACAGGCTAAAAGTCAAGTAGAGTTGGACCTTGCAAAGGGAATTAAAACCAATAGTAAAAGGTTCTATAGCCATATAAATAAGAAGAAAACAAAGAAAGACGAAGTGGGACCGCTAAACACTGAGGATGGAGTGGAGGTCAAGGATAATCTAGGCATGGCCCAATATCTAAACAAATACTTTGCCTCAGTCTTTAATCAGGCTAAAGAGGATCTTAGGGATAATGGTAGCATGACAAATGGAAATGAGGTTATGGAGGCAGATATTACCATATCTGAGGTAGAAGTGAAACTCGAACACCTTAATGGGACTAAATCGGGGGCCCAGATAATCTTCATCCAAGAATATTAAAGGAATTGGCACATGAAATTGCAAGCCCATTAGCAAGAATTTTTAATGCATCTGTAAACTCAGGGGTTGTACCGTATGATTGGAGAATTGCTAACATAGTTCCTATTTTTAAGAAGGGAGGAAAAAAACGTGATCCGGGTAACTACAGGCCTGTTAGTTTGACATCTGTAGTATGCAAGGTCTTGGAAAAACTTTTGAAGGAGAAAGTAGTTAAGGACATTGAGGTCAATGGTAAATGGGACAAAATACAACATGGTTTTACAAAAGGTAGATCGTGCCAAACCAACCTGATCTCCTTCTTTGAGAAAGTAACAGATTTTTTTAGACAAATGAAATGCAGTGGATCTAATTTACCTCGATTTCAGTAAGGTGTTTGATACCGTGCCACATGGGGAATGATTAGTTAAATTGGAAAAGATGGGGATCAATATGAAAATTGAAAGGTGGATAAGGAATTGGTTAACAGGGAGACTACAGCGGGTCCTACTGAAAGGGGAACTGTCAGGCTGGAGGGAGGTTACCAGTGGAGTTCCTCAGGGATCAGTTTTGGGACCAATCTTATTTAATCTTTTTATTACTGACCTCGGCACAAAAAATGGGAGTGTGCTAACAAAGTTTGCAGATGGTACAAAGCTGGGAGGTATTGCCAATTTAGAGAAGGACAGGGGAATCATACAGGAAGATTTGGATGACCTTGTAAACTGGAGTTATAGTAATAGGATGAAATTTAATAATGAAAAGTGTAAGGTTATGCATTTAGGGATTAATAACAAGAATTTTAGTTATAAGCTGGGGATGCATCAATTAGAAGTAACGGAGGAGGAAAAGGACCTTGGAGTATTGGTTGATCATAGGATGACTATGAGCCGCCAATGTGATATGACCGTGAAAAAAGCTAATGCGGTCTTGGGATGCATAAGGAGAGGTATTTCCAGTAGAGATAAGGAGGTTTTAGTACCGTTATACAAGTCATTGGTGAGACCTCACCTGGAATACTGTGTGCAGTTCTGGTCTCCCATGTTTAAGAAGGATGAATTCAAACTGGAACAGGTACAGAGAAGGGCTACTTGGATGATCCAAGGAATGGAAAACCTGTCTTATGAAAGGAGACTCAAGGAGCTTGGCTTGTTTAGCCTAACTAAAAGAAGGTTGAGGGGAGATATGATTGCTCTCTATAAATATATCAGAGGGATAAATACCAGAGAGGGAGAGGAATTATTTAAGCTCAGTACTAATGTGGACACAAGAACAAATGGATATAAAAAGTTTAGACTTGAAATTAGACGAAAGTTTCTAACCATCAGAGGAGTGAAGTTTTGGAATAGCCTTCCAAGGGAAGCAGTGGGGGCAAAAGACCTATCTGGCTTTAAGATTAAACTGGTTAAGTTTATGGAGGAGATGGTATGATGGGATTTTGGTAATTGATCTTTAAATATTCATGGTAAATAGGCCCAATGGCCTGTGATGGGATGTTAGATGGGGTAGGATCTGAGTTACCCAGGAAAGAATTTTCTGTAGAATTTTCTATGAATCTTGCCCATATGCTCAGGGTTTAGCTGATCGCCATATTTGGGGTTGGGAAGGAATTTTCCTCCAGAGCAGATTGGAAGAGGCCCTGGAGGTTTTTGCCTTCTTCTGTAGCATGGGGCATGGATCACTTGCTGGAAGATTCTTTGCTCCTTGAAGTCTTTAAACCATGATTTGAGGACTTCAATAGCTCAAACATAGGTGAGCGGTTTTTTGCAGGAGTGGGTGGGTGAAATTTTGTGGCCTGCGTTGTGCAGGAGGTCAGACTAGATGATCATAATGGTTCCTTCTGACCTTAGGATCTAGTATCTATGACTCTAAGTCATGTGCCCAAACCCCCTAATCATTTTTGTTGCCCTCCGCTGGACTCTCTCCAATTTTTCCACATCCCTTCTGTAGCGGGGGGACCAAAACTGGACACAATACTCCAGGTGTGGCCTCACCAGTGCTGAATAGAGGGGAATAATCACTTCCTTTGATCTGCTGGCAATGCTCTTACTAATACAGCCCAATATGCCATTGGCCTTCTTGGCAACGAGGGCACACTGCTGACTCATATCCAGCTTCTCATCCACTGTAATCCCCAGGTCCTTTTCTGCAGAACTGCTGCTTAGCCAATTGGTCCCCAACCTGTAGCGGTGAATGGGATTCTTCCTTCCTAAGTGCAGGACTCTGCACTTGTCCTTGTTGAACCTCATCGGATTTCTTTTCGACTAGTCCTCCAATTTGTCGAGGTCACTCTGGACCCTATCCCTACTCTCCACCATATCTACCTCTCCCCGCAGCTTAGTGTCATCTGCGAACTTGCTGATAGTGCAATTCACCCCATCATCCAGATCATTAATAAAGATGTTGAACAAAACTGGCCCTAGGACCAACCCCAGTGGCACTCTGCTTGATACCGGCTGCCAACTAGACATGGAGCCGTTGATCGCTAGCCGTTGAGCCCGACAATCTAGCCAGCTTTCTGTCCACCTTATAGTCCATTCATCTTGCTGGCAAGAATGCTGTGGGAGACCGTATCAAAAGCTTTGGTAAAATCAAGATACATCACATCCACCACTTTCCCCATATCCACAGAGTCAGTTATCTCATCATAGAAGGCAATCAGGTTGGCGGGGCATGACTTGCCCTTGGTGAATCCATGTTGACTGTTCCTGATCACCTTCCTCTCCTCCAAGTGCTTCAAAATGGATTCCTTGAGGACCTGCTCTATGATTTTGCTGCGGACTGAAATGAGGCTGACCAGTCTGTAGTTCCCCGGGTTCTCTTTCTTCCCTTTTTTAAAGATGGGCACTATATTTGCCTTTTTCCAATCCTCCAGGACCTCCTCTGATAGCTACGAATTTTCAAAGATAATGGCCAATGGCTCTGCAAATAAATCAGCCAACTCCCTCAGCACCCTTGGATGCATTAGATCTGGACCCATGGACTTGTGCATGTCCGGCTTTTCTAAATAATCCTTATGTTCTTTCACCACTGAGGGCTGCTCATCTCCTCCCCATTCTGTGTTGCCCAGTGCAGCAGGCTGGGAGCTGACCTTGTCTGTGAAGACCGAGGCAAAAAAAGCATTGAGTACTTCAGCTTTTCCAACATCATCTGTCACTAGGTTGCCTCCCCCATTCAGTAAGGGTCCCACACTTTCGCTGACCACCTTCTTGTTGGTAACATACCTGTAGAAACCCTTCTTGTTACCCTTCACATCCCTTGCTAGTTGCAACTCCAGTTGTGCCTTGGCCTTCCTGATTACACCCCTGCATACTTTAGCAATATTTTTATACTCCTCCCTAGTCATCTGTCCAAGTTTCCACTTTTTGTAAGCTTCCTTTTTGAGTTTAAGCTCACCAAAGATTTCACAGTTAAGCCAAGCTGGTTGCCTGCCATATTTGCTATTCTTTCTGCACATTGGGATGGTTTGTTCCTGCACCATCTATAAGGCTTCTTTAAAATACAGCCAGCTCTCCTGGACTCCTTTCCCCCTCATATTAGCCTCCCAAGGGATCCTGCCCATCAGTTCCCTAAGGGAGTCTAAGTCTACTTTTCTGAAGGCCAGGGTCCATATTTTGTTACTCTCCTTTCTTCCTTTTGTCAGGATCCTGAGCTCAACGGTCTCATGGTCACTGCTGCCTAGGTTGCCACCCACTTCTACTTCTCCTACAAATTCTTCCCTGTTTGTAAGCAGCAGGTCAAGAGGAGCACGGTCCGTAGTTGGTTCCTCCAGCATTTGTACCAGGAAGTTGTCCCCAACACTTTCTAAAAACTTCCTGGATTTTCTATGCATTGCTGTATTGCTCTCTCAGCAGATGTCAGGGTGATTGAAGTCCCTCATTAGAACCAAGGCCTGTGATCTGGAAATTTCAGTTAGTTGTCTGAAGAAAGCCTCGTCTACCTCATCCCTCTGATCCGGTGGTCTATAGCACACATCCACCACGACATCACCCTTGTCACCTCTAAACTCAACCCAAAGACTCTCAACAGGCTTTCCTCCAGTTTCATACTGGAGCTCTGAGCAATCATACCGCTCTCTTACATACAGTGCAACTCCCTCACCCTTCCTCCCGAACCTGTCCTTCCTTAACAGTTTATACCCATCCATGACAGTGCTCCAGTCATGTGAACTACCCCAAGTTTCTATTATTCCAATCACATCATATTCCTTGATTGTGCCAGGACTTCCAATTCTTCCTGCTTGTTTCCCAGGCTTCTAGCTCTGGTCCACAGAGAGGATGACAACCTACTATCGCTATTAGTTACTCCATTAGCTCAAGTAGCAGAGGTCTCTGTGGTGGACCTAAAAGTTCCAAGCCTGCTTATGACTCATGTAGGTATCAGTGTAATGCCACATGATGGAATTTATGTTTTTATTTTGTTTGCTTTAAAAAAAAACTTTAGAAATTTCTCTCTGTCTCACACACATTATGTTAAAGAACATTAATAAGATAGCTCGGGCAACCTTAATTCTGGCACTTCCTAACTTTTGAGTGCAACTTTTGACACTGCAACCTTAATAATGTTCTGTTAATGTAGGAATTTTTGTGTGTGAAATATGTATGTATTATGAAATTTCACCATAAATTAAACGTTTGTGGTGGAACCACTTTGTCTTCTATCTGTAGTTCACCATAGTTTTAGTTTGGAGTTTTAGGAAACATCCCAGTTAAGGCTTATGCAATACACTTATCAACACTAATTTGTAGATTCTGATGGGATCTGTCAAGTCTGTAAACTTCAGTTAGACTTAAGTTATAATTCTTGATCATGAGTCTTCAGCACTGAAACAATCCTGAAAGCTTCCTGGCTTGGAATTTCCATTGATTTCAATGTGATTTCCATACATGGAGGCCTTACATGATTGCATCCCATTTCTATAAATGAAAATGATATGAATATGTATTGGTACAGTATCAATAAGCTGGAGAAATATCCTGGCAATGCTTTTGAGAGTTTGTTTAGTTTTCCTGTGTGTACAGTTAGCTTCAAAGGATCAGTTGGCCTGTTGGCTCAGAGACCAAAGTCAGACAACAAAGCTTGACCTTCCAAAATTTTAATTTACTCAGATCTATTGTTAAGGATCTAGAAGAGATGTGATTGCTTTGCACTTGATTTTTGTAAACCTCTCCCCATATAGAATGTGTAGGCTTGGCTTCTAGTAAAACATCCTCTTGTTTGTGAAATGAGAATGTTTGAGAGAGAAACCACTGAGAGACAATAAACATGGTACCCCAACAACACTATTTTTACAGAGTTGCTATTCCGAGTAGAACTAGGAGCTCAAACAAAGAACAAATATAAAATTTCTGTGGAAGAGAGAACACAAAGTGACGTTCTCGGTAGCGTTCTGACTTGATAGCATTTGTATCAGCACTGAAACACAAATGGCATTTGCCTCACAGTTGATCCTGCAACAGGGAGAGAGAGAGAGTTACATTTAAAGAAGCAGTTCGCTGAACTCAATGACAGCATCTCTTTTAAGACTACAAAATTATGAACTGTGGTCTACAAAAATAATTCTAATCTACTATTGTCATTAATGATGATGGGGGAGAAAACTTTTTAAAAGATATGTAGACTTTTAGGCGTAGCATTCCTGCTGACTTTATATGGAAATCATATGGCTAAAGCACTGCACGGTTCTTTGCACAGTATACACCAGTATGTGGATGCAGTAATGACATAATTCTTTCTCTTCAAACATTTCTCTCAAATATTCAATAAAATATTGTTAGCAATAATGGTGTATAGTACCACATTGCCAATGTGTTAGTAAATATTGCATGGAATCTGAAGAAAGATATTGCAGTTAATTTAAAAAAAAATCCATAAGCTCATATTTTCTTGTCAGAAACTACCTAATGCCAAGAACAGCACAAAGTGTGATTCAGGAGGCGAGGGGGCAAAAAAATGGCTTTGGCCACCCAGATTCTGGCTGTACTAGGGGCTAGTGCAATCCCTGCTGTAAATTACAGCAGCCCTGGGGCATACAACTTACATGCAGAACAGAATAGCTATATCACAGGGCACTGTGGTTCTCTTTTCTTCTGGCCCAATCCCTTGCATGCGCCCCACAATTCTGGGCACAGAAAGTGGTGGGAAGTATAAGGGTGAGTATAACTGCCCTATGTGTCTCCTGCACTGGAGGAAGTTTTTCTCTTTGTCTGTTGATACTACTTATGGCACTCACTTGCTGCTGGTATGGCGTCCCAAAAAGCATAAAGTTGATTCCTTATTGAGAGGTTGTGGGGGAGGGAAATACCAGTTGCACCTGGTCTGTTGTTGGTTTTCAGACACATTACCCATTTTTGGTGTAGTGCTTTCTTTGTTAGAGGGTCAGACAGGTATAGAAGTTTTGTCATGATTTCTTTGGGAAAACCTGGGCATGCAATCATTTGTAGAGCTTTTGCTTTCCAAAAAAATCTCTATTTTTCAATGAAAGTTGATGTAGTGCCAAGATGTCAGGGATTGGAAACAACACACGAAACTAATAATCTCAATGGGAGGCTCAAAAAGATTGTCTTTATGAAGTCTTTTTTTTTAAAGATAAGTAGCAAGTCAGTAAAATGCATGAAAGTTTGAGAACTAGGTATTTAATAATAATAACAACCATATTACTCTATTTATTTTCATTTCACAACTTATATTATTTCATTTATTATAATCTCTGCAACAGACAAAAATTTTCAAGCCTAGGTGCCCAAACCTAAGCTTCAATAGCCTTATTTAGGCACCTAAATAAAAGATGACCTGTTTTTTCAGAAGTTCTGGGTACCCTCACTTTCCTTTATCTAAGAATTGCCAATTGAAACGGGGTGGGGGAATTATCACAAATATTGTAATGACTGTATTAATGGTCAAAGTTGTCATCATTTATTATTATTACAGTAGTGCTTAGACCCCTCAGCCAAGATCAGGGCCCCATTGTGCTGTGCACTGTACAAAGTAAGAATCAGCCACGGCCCTGAAAAGCTTAGAGTGTAAAGACTCAAACCTGTGAACACTCAGGCATATGCTTAACTTTAAGCACATGAACAGTCCCACTGAAGTCAATGGGGCTCTGTGTGAGCATAGCAGCTTTACCTGTCTGAATTTCATTGCAGCATCTAAATAGAAAAGAAAGACAAAGCATAGGAGAAAGGAAGTAGTAGTTTGATTGATGGGGAGCTCAAGTACAGAGAGATTATGTCACTTGCCTGAGGTCATACAGAAAGCCTGTGGCACAGCTGTTAGTTGAACCCATATCTCTTGCTTCCTTATCCCAGTGCATTAATCCTCCTTAAAGTTGATAAATGCAAGTTTCAGGGTACTGTCTGTAGCAGATTGTAGACAAGCTTGAAATTGTGGGATTTAGGTGTGTTTCAGGCTTGCCCCTACTCCCAATGTATCCAAGACAAAACTCCCATTAACTCTAATGGTGCAGGTTCAGGCCTTTGGTATTTTTACAAATCAAAGGGATACATATGGAACAAAATGAGCACTGTACATAAGTAAATTCTCCTGCTTGTTACTGCAGGTGTCAATACCAGGAGAGGGAAAGTTGCTTTTGCAGTGAGCCAACTTTCCCTCTCCTGGTATTGACACCTGTCATAAATACAAAGGGAAGGGTAAACACCTTTAAATCCCTCCTGGCCAGAGGAAAAACCCTTTCACCTGTAAAGGGTTAAGAAGCTAAGATAACCTCGCTGACACCTGACCAAAATGACCAATGAGGAGACAAGATACTTTCAAAGCTGAGGGGGAGGGGACAAAGAGTTCTCTCTGTCTGTGTGTGATGCTTTTGCCAGGACCAGAGCAGGAATGCAGGTCAGAATTTCTGTAAAGGGTTAATAAGTAATCTAGTTAGATATGTGTTAGATTCTGTTTTGTTTAAATGGCTGATAAAATAAGTTGTACTGAATGGAATGTATATTCCTGTTTTTGTATCTTTTTGTAACTTAAGGTTTTACCTAGAGGGATTCTCTATGTTTTGAATCTGATTACCCTGTAAGGTATTTACCATCCTGATTTTACAGAGGTGATTCTTTTACTTTTTCTTTATTTAAATTCTTCTTTTAAGAACCTGATTGCTTTTTCATTGTTCTTAAGATCCAAGGGTTTGGGTCTGTGTTCACCTATGCAAATTGGTGAGGATTTTTATCAAGCCTTCCCCAGGAAAGGGGGTGTAGTGCTTGGGGGGATATTTTGGGGGGGGAGATGTTTCCAAGTGGGCACTTCCCCGTTCTTTGTGTAACACTTTGGTGGTGGCAGCGTTTAACCTAAGCTGGTAAGAATAAGCTTAGGGGGTCTTTCATGCAGGTTCCCACATCTGTACCCTAGAGTTCAGAGTGGGGAAGGAACCTTGACAACACCTTTTTATCAATTAATTATTGATAAGTGGAGTGGACTACATCCACCCTGATAGAGTTGGCCCTGTCAGTACTGGTTCTCCACTTGTAATGTCACTCTCTTCATGTGTCAGTATAATAATTCCTGCATCTGTAATTTTCACTCCATGCATCTGAAGAAGTGGGTTTTTTACCCACAAAAGCTTACGCCCAAATAAATCTGTTACTCTTTAAGGTGCCACTGGACTCCTCGTTGTTTTTGTGGGTACAGACTAACACGGCTACCCCCTGATACTTTAGGAAACTGCGTCTCGCTGCACTTGTAATCAGATATTTGCAGTAGTACTGCCTGGTCGGAGTCACGCTGCCTCAGATGGTTACAGAACACCGTATGACCAACCCCCCCACCCCAGTTCCTTTTCTACCGCCTTTAGCTTGAGATGGAGCACTTAGCAGAGCCTCTGTACTTTAACCTAGTTAGTCTAGATATTTAGTCAATAGTTAGTTTTTGGTTAGTTTTATAGTTACGTCTCCTTCACTGTTTATTTTCTTTCTCCTTTATAAAAAAAACAACCTTTTCCCCCTAATATTAGGAAATTAATAGGGATGTCAAGTGATTAAAAAAATTAATTGCGATTAATCACATAATTAATCACGCTGGGATGCATATAATAATATGTCCCTTCCACAGGAGGTCCTGAGGTTAGGAGCTGACAACTTTCAGTACAAAGTACTGCCCTTTGGACTGTCCACTGCCCCATGAGTATTTTCAAAAATTCTCAGGGTAGTGGTGGCTCACGTCTGCAGACAAGGGATCATTATATTTCCCTTTTTGGATGATTGTTTACTCACACAAAGCATCGACTTAACAAGGGGCACTAGAAGCTACTCAAAACACAGCAGCTCTTTATACATGTCTAGGCCTACAAATAAACACCCAGAAATCAACAGTCACACCTTTGCAGAGACTGGAGTTTTTTGGGGCCTACCTCAGCTCTCTGGAGGCTACACCCTCGCTGATCGACAATGATTTACGACTTTACTAAAGCTAATCTCCATGACACTAGACAGTCCCTAGACATCAGCCAGGACCTGCTTCCAACTGTTGGGCCACATGTCTGCAACGATGTTAGTCGTCAAATATGCCAGACTGCACATGTGATGTCTGCAAGCCTGGCTCCGGACAGTGTATGTTCCACACAGACACAGCGTAAACAAATGTCTCATGGTGCCAAACAAAGTGAAAGACTCTCTACAATGGTGGACACAACCAAATGATGTTTTCGTAGGAGTCCCCTTTGCACAGAACCCTCCAATGATGATAATCACTATGGATGCTTCCCTACTAGGTTGAGGGGCACACTTGTACAATCACACTGTCTAAGGCTGCTGGTTCCTGTCGGAATCCATTCTTCATATAAACCTACTGGAGCTACGAGCGGTTCACAGTGCATGTTCCCATTTCCTAACTGTGATCAAGGACAGAACTATAAAGATCCGCTCAGACAACGTCACTTGCATGTTTTATATCAACTGGCAAGGGGGAAAGCCGTGGTCACACTCCCTATGCATGGAAGCCATGCTACTATTGAATTGGTGCATCAGTCACAACATCGACATCTGAGCCTTCAACCTACCAGGAGGCCAAAACACCACTGCAGATGCACTAAGCAGAAAAATTTCCCAGGACCATTAATAGAAAATAAATACTGAAGTACTATAGAGCAGTGCTTCTCAAGCTATCTGATGTGTGGGACCAGCAATTTTTTTTCCAATGTGCGCACAGACCGGCAGCTGATGGCTCGCAGACCAGCACCGGTCCACGGACCACCACTTTGAGTAGCACTGCTATAGAGCATATTCAAACTGTGGGGATTCCCAACTATAGACCTTTTTGAAATGACCCAAAACACCAGCGCCCACACTTCTGCTCCATAGCGAGATCAAGACACTGTTCCCTGGGTTATGCTTTTCTCATCTAATGGGATGCACCCCTACTGTATGCCTTCCTTCCGACCCCTCTTCTATCATGGGTCATACACAAGATCAGGACAGACAACTCCAGAGTCATCTTGATAGTCACCATGTGGCCCTGGCAAATGTGGTTTCCTTACCTCCTAAAGAGGCCCACGTGCCCACAAAGCACTCTTCTACCTCATCTCCTCTCTCATGATGTGGGCCAGGCCCACCACTCAAAACTGACAAGACTCCACCTCAAGGCGTGGCTACTTCATGGCTCCAAGAAATCAAAATGACCTTTTCAGAGGAAGTAAGGGGCATTCTTTTAAACAGTTGCAGACCATCTATGCAACATACATACCTGCACAAATGGAGGTGATTCAATACATGGTGCCAAAATAGACAAGTCATGGTGGTTTTCCCTCCTCTACCACTGTTACTGGACTATATATTGGAACTTAAGAAATCGGACCTCTCCATAATTTCGGTCAGAGTATACCTCGCTGCTGTCACAAGCATTCCATCACAAGGTGGATGAGTTCTCAATCTTTGCTCACACAGTCACCAAACATTTTCTCAGGGACCTTCGTAACATTAACCCCCAAATATGAGCCCCTACTCCATCATGGGACCTCAGTCTGGTGTTATGAGGCCTTATTGGGCCCTCACTGAACCACCAGCCGTGTGTTCACTACTCCACCTTTCAATGAAGGTGGCCTTCCTCATCACCAGCATATCCACCGGGTGTGGGAACTGGGAGCCCTCCTTGCACAACTCCCCATACACAACATTCTTCAAAAACAAAGTTAGCTTAAGACCATGTCCCAAGTTCTTACCTAAAGTTGCCGTCTTATTCTATCTGAATCCGCCCATTCATCTCCCATTGTTCTTTCCAAATTCCCATGGGAATAAATGAGAAGCAGCACTCCACACCCTAGATATCCAAAGGGCGCTAGTCTTCTACATTGAGAGAACAAAGACTTTCAGAAAGTCACCAAAATTATTCCTTTCTATCACGGAACAATCAAAGAAGATGCCATATCTAAACAGAGGCTGTTTAAATGGATCTCTGGCTGCATTCACTTTTGTTATCACCAACAATAGTTACAATCCCCACAAGGGACCCGCACACACCCCACCATAGCACTATCCGCTTTGATAGCCTTCCTTAACAATGTCCCCATTATGTACATCTGCAAAGCGGCAAACTGGGCGTCAGCCCATACATTCACACAACAGTATGCCATAGAGCAGCATTCATCATCAGATGCTTTATTCAGACTTACAGTTCTATCATCCACCATGACTGCAACTCCAAAGCCCCTTCCTTCCACTGAGAGGTACTGCTCTATAGTCACCTAAAGTGGAGCACCCACAGGGACACTTCTTGAAGAAGAAGAGAAGGTTACTCACCCTGTGCAGTAACTGAGGTTCTTCGAGGTGGTTGTCCCTGTGAGTGCTCCACTATCCTCCCTCCTCCCCTCTATTTCGGAGTTTTCACACTGGAGACTGTGCAGCAGAGAAGGAACCATGGAGGAGGTTGTGTGGGGGTTGCTGGTTGCATGGCACTATGTAACTGCCTGAGCTGGTTTGAGACGGGGAAAGCACAAGTGCAGCTCAACCAGGCACTGTTACTACAAATCTCCGATTACAAGTCGAGGGGCATGCAGTCACTTAAAGTGGAGCACCTACAGGGACAAACATCTCAAAGAACCTCAGTTACTGCACCGGGTGAGCATCCTTCTCATTGTCCTCTGCTTTGGATTTGTAAGCCACAACTCTTTTGCAACTCTTTTGACTCTCTGAGTCCCTCTGTTTTCTATGATGGGAAAATTAAGCAAAAATTCCACAAGTTCAAACTCAAAGGGTCACATTCTCAGCTAGTGTAAACCGTCATAGTTTATGTCACCAGAGTTTTGCCAATTTATTCCAGCTGCACAACTGACTGAAGTACTGTTATACTGAGTTTACCCTCTTGCAAGATTTTCCTTGGGAAAGTAGGATGTGGCCTACAGTACACCACAAAAAGTCAAGTGCTTTAAAGATTTTATTCAGTTATATTTTAAAATTTCTCCATTATGTAAATACCTGGAAAGGGGGAATATAGAATTATATACAGACTAATAGTGGGTTTGCTACCCTTTGTTTTAAAATACAGTGGAAAGGTACTGAAATTCCCTATTTGTTGTTTTTTTTGTCTCATTAAAATTACACTTTGTCAAGTCTATTTAGTACAGGCGCATACATTACTGCATTGTTTGTCAGACGTAAACAATAATTACCCATGTTTTAATTTTTAAACTTTGAAGTGATTGTGTTTATTGTTATGTAAAACTGGCAAATATATGTTGGGAGAAATATTAATTGTAAAT
The DNA here is from genome assembly GCF_965140285.1 of Lepidochelys kempii. Lineage (NCBI taxonomy): Eukaryota > Metazoa > Chordata > Testudines > Cheloniidae > Lepidochelys > Lepidochelys kempii. Next base: position 301,661,997 of record NC_136380.1, on the reverse strand, counting down.
TGTTCATTACAAAGACTGCCTCTATAGTTTTGCACTGCAAAGTGATATTGAAATGTGGGTCTGAATGGTTCACACTAGCAGAACTAATAAGGTTTTGAAATTGATCATCTTACTGGTTATGCGATTCAAATGAGAATAGGAGTGAAAATGACTATTATCTTTTTTCATTATTATGGAACTGACTATTGTTGACACTTTCAGTGAAGTAAATTGTGTGATGAAACTGTAGTATATTTGGGGTATGTCAGGTAGCAAGCCGTGAAGTTGGGGCTTCAGCATCTGTATATTAAGGAGCCAAAAATATTTTCTGCTTTGGTGTACTCAGTTGGTACTGATTGCACAAATAATTTGTGCTCACTGAGCATTATGCTAAAAGCTTTTTAATATGCAACCTGAAACGTATGATGATACATTCTATGTTCAATATTTCTGGAACTTCAGGTATTTCCAAGGTAGCATTTCTAGGAAATAGGCTTCAACACACACACACACACACACACACACACACACACACACACACACACACACACACACACACACACACACACACACCCTGTTTAATCCTATAGCATGAAGAGAAGCAAGTGATACACACATACACACCCTGTTTAATCCTATAACATGAAGAGAAGCAAGTGATATATGCTGAAATAGATTTTAATAGGATTTTCTATAATTGAAAACCAAAGCCTAGTGACTTACTATTAGAGATAAAACTCTAACAAGTGATGGGTCTATAAAGGGAATGGAATATAATAATGGATGAGGAAATCAATGAACAATTTAGAAATAGGTATGTACTAAAAAGAAAGGTGACCTTGACTGGACTTTAGGGGGTAACTTTGGGGATTGAACAAATTAATCAGCGCTCCAGTGCCAATGCAACTTTCTGGGCAAAATAAAAATAAAACTGCCTACATAGAACATGATGGAGATGGACTGGAACTTATAATTAGAAGTAGCAATGCTGTGTGCAATCTATGGTATTACAAACCATTTCTTGTCATGTTTCCAATATAATATACATAGGGTGTGATCATGTTTAAAAGGAGGATTTAGGATTTATAGCAATAAAAATCATTCTACTGTTTCTAAAGCTTATGCAGTTAAAAGTTTAATTATTCAGGTTTGCAAGAAAGGGGAATAGAGACTAAGTTAATAAACCAGAGAGATATGCTTTGTAAATGAAGAAGAAAGCTAATTAAGCCAAGCATAGCAGTATAGTATTAATTTTTAAAAGTGCTTCTAGCATATTTGTAGTAAATCTTGCAACAGCTGCTGCATATTTCCTAAGAAGTTATCCTACAGTTTAAGTTTAGCATCTTTGCTGCCAAGGTTTCTTAGCCAGGTAAGAAAATTATATTATTAGGCACTATGCTAATATGTATTTCAGTACAGTTAACTCTTTGAGCCATTTTGATGAAAAGAAAAGAGAAAAATTGATACGGAAATGTATCTAGGCACCAGAATATTTTACATTCCAGTAAACTGGATTCAGCTAAAACTAATTATTTTCTCTTTGAGAGGAGTCAGAGGTTAGTATGGGGCATTTGCTCCTCTATCCTAAGAGCTGTGTCATGTGGGGTGCTATAGGGCTACACTTCTCAACCTGTATGTAAGACAGTTAAGGGAGTTAGTGAAGGACTGCATTTCCTGCTATATGACCATTACACCCAGCACTACATCTCTGTTTTATCAGACCTGGATCGTGAAATTGATAGGGCTTTCCAGAGTTTAGGTGAAGTTGGAGCTTTTCTGAAAGTTGCCTGATTAAAGTAGAACCTGGTTAAGACAGATGTACTGATTGTAAACTGGGAGAAACAACTGGTAGAGATAAAATCTGCTTTTTTAATGAAGAAAGTTTGCCTACATTTGGTTCTCAGGTTCATAGTTTAGGGGTCTTACTGGATCCTCAACTGCTTCAATAGTCCAGACACAGCGTTAGCAGTGGCCAGAGTGTGTGCTTCATCATCACGTGGCCAGGAGTTTGCAACTTTTTCTGTCAGTCGTGGTCCTCACCACTGTGACCCTCACTTTTACTGCCTCCATCTTATTGTAATGTGTTCTGTCTGAGGCTACAGGTGAAGCCCATTCAGATAAATTAGCTGGTGCAGAATGCAGTGGATCATTTAAACAGCAGGGCTTCTCACAAGACTGAATTGGCTTTTATGTAACTTGGAGGGGCAATTCAAGATATATTTTGGACAATAAAGCCCTTTAAAGTTTGGATCCTCTGTATCTTAGTTATCAACTCTTTCATGTTGTATCCCTGTGTTTGAGATCAGCTTGAGTTTAAAGTCCCTGGACATGTTTGTGTTGAGGCAGAATGTTCTTATTGGAGGGTTCTCAAAGTTGGCATTCAGTTTTCTTCCTTGATGCTATGGAAGCTGGGCCTGTTGAAATTCAGAGCACATTGAAAGGCCTATCTATTTTATTGTTGTTTTTTTCTGAGAAGGGGGTCTGAGGGAGATAAAGAGGGCTAATTTTCTGTTTTCCTGAATCTAGGGGGGACTCTGTCCAAGATGGTCAAAAATGTCTGGAGATTTTGGGTGCCCATATTCTGAGATACTTTATAGAGGCCTCTTTATGGTGTTGCATGGAATGTTTTGAAAACTTGAAAATCTTGGTTTCTTTTGACAGTCGGCCTTTCTGGGTAAGATCATGTGTATATTTCTGAATGAAATAATTAAATTACATGTGCACATGGTGCTCAGTATAGGTAGATCTACATTTATCAACATAAATAACCATACAAAATCTGTGGCTACTGTGTTTTTGAAGACTGCATAGGGCTCAGTAAACCACAAAACATAACCTCCATGCTCAGCTAGTTTATACAGCTGGCATGAAGAAGACCATCAAATAGAAGTAACCAGCCTTTAGAAGTGGATTGATGAAGTAGAAGGCTCTTGCTTTCTTACATTTTCTTTGTAACACCCTTATGACTTCAGTGAATCTTACAGGCTTGGGTTTGTAACTCATTGATGGAGAATGGGAGAGCATCCGTTTTGTTTTGTTTTTGTTTTATCCTACCAGAGTACTGGAAGGGGAAAAGAAAGAAAAAAACATCAAAGATCCTTATGTGCTTACATTTTTGAATCAATAACCCTTTAAAAATCTTACTTGATGTTCTGACATCTCTATTTGTGGCATCATCATAAGGTTAATGCATATAGCTAATCCGTTTGCTTCTACTGCTTCTAGAGTTCTAGTGTTGCATACTGGAAGATGTTAACATGTAAAAGTGTCTTGTCAAGATATGCTTAGAGCTATTTTACAGCAGTGGGTGGAAATCATACTGTAGCTGATGAAAGCCTACCATACTTATCCTGAGAATCCTCCATGGCTAGGGCATCAAGAATGGTCATGCTAGTAACAGCTATGGGCTGTTCTCAGGGCATTCATCCTATTTTCACCAAACCTTTGATTACTATGTGTTGCAGTTGGGCAGAATAAGGACAGTCAGAGGCTACACATGGGAGACATATGACCTCTATGCCCCCCCCGCCCTGCCATTTGCTTCTTGTCTTCTACTGAGCATGCTCACATGGACTGAACATGCTCAGTCTGCACCCCCGCTATCAGCAGGCATGGTTTCCTCTCTGAGGACAGTCACTCTGCTTTGGAGAAGAGATTGGATAGAACTGCTGATGTGGTAATCTATAATCATCTACAGCGGGAGAAAAGGCTCATATTTCTGTTAGTTCTATTTATTTCTTTATATAAATTGTTCCTTGTCAGTCACATGGCATAGGAGATACAAAGGTGCATTAAGTCTACTAAGTCATGCTTGTAGTTTTCCTTATACATTTCTTTCCTTTTGCACCATGTTGAGATATTGTATTTGGTCCTGAGAAGTGGGGAACAATGAAAGATTATGGAATCATTCAAACAGTATGAAAATTTATATATGCAAGAAAAACTTACAAAAGTTTTAAAGAGTGAAAGTGTAAGTTAGACCTGCTGGCAACAAAAGTGATATGCATAACAGAATCATGATTCATTTCAATTATTCACTATTTAAAATCCACCTTGTTTCTCACTTTACAGTGAATGGAAGCTTTTTGCCTAAGTATATTTATAAAGCATAAATTAAGCATATAATATATGCTTAAATGCATTGCATCTAATTACAAGGACTTCAAAACATCTGTTGCTCATTGAAGACAAATTCTGATATTCTGGTTAGTTTAAACAAAACAGATTGGAGTAACAGACTTCATGTCTTTCCAAACAACCAAAAATTGCTAAGATGTTCTGAAGTACCTGTTGTTCCCCATCTGACAGTCACAGTGGCTAGCAATAAATGCAAATCTGAAAACAAATTACGTTGTACAACTTAAATTGTTTTGTGTGCAGTCTTGTTGTTCTTGAATTGTTCTATTATGCTACTACAATATGATCATCAACAGGACATCGTTGAAAATGGGATTTGTGTCCCAGTAGGTTCCTGGAAAGAACAGAATGTTTTTCACTGATAGTGAAGATGAGACTCCTCCAGCAATTGTCCCTGAAAGTCAGATAAATTTAATATAGTTACTCTATTTTTGGTTTTGACTTCAATTTAAAGTATTATCACTGATAAATATTAGTGTTACCCACTATGGTAGTTATTTCTTCTGCCATACTGAATAAATCTTGGCAATGGTGTAGCTTTTGATTCGTTACTATGATAAATATTTTTGACTTTATCTTTGAGGTTATCTTTGTCATTTTAACTGCATGTATAACACTATTAAAATAAAGGGCCATATCATCAGCTGGTACAAATTGACATATAGCCATTGATTTCAGTTTGGGCTAGCTGTTTATGCTGTGTCCCCAAGAATTGACAAGCCTGAACACATTTTCTAGCCAATAAAATTTAATTAGAATTAACCTACTGTGACGGGGTCGGGCCAGATGGCTACAGGAAAGTGATAGAAGGCAGATATATTAGCCCCAGGTTAAGTAGGTCCCTTTTCCCTGGGTAAGGTAACAGGGAAGGTTCCAGAACAATGAGGAACTTTCTGGAAACAATTAAGGCAGACAGGCTAATTAGAACACCTGCAGCCGATCAAGAAGCTGCTAGAATCAATTCAGGCAGGCTAATCAGGGCACCTGGGTTTAAAAAGGAGCTCACTACAGTTTGTGGTGGGCGTGTGAGGAGCTGGGAGCAAGAGGCACTAGGAGCTGAGAGTGAGAACATGTACGGTTGGAGGACTGAGGAGTACAAGCATTATCAGATACCAGGAAGAAGGTCCTATGGTGAGGATAAAGAAGGTGTTGGGAGGAGGCCATGGGGAAGTAGCCCAGGGAGTTATAGCTGTTGCACAGCTGTTCCAGGAGGCACTCTAGATAGCTGCATTCCACAGGGCCCTGGGCTGGAACCTGGAGTAGAGGGTGGGTCTGGGTTTCCCCCAAACCTTCTGACACAGGAGGAGTTGACCTGGACTGTGGGTTTACGAAAATGGCCAAACTGAGGAATGCTGTGAATCTCTGAGGTGAGCAAATCCGCCAATAAGCGCAAGACCCACCAAGGTAGAGGAGGAACTTTGTCACAATACTAATTAGCAGGCAATAATAAATAGCTTCGTAGAGTTTTGCAGAATATAATATACTTGCAAATGAGAACATTTACACAGCTCCAATACATGAAAGATCACATATGTAATGTGACAGTTCTGCCCTTCTCCACGGGGAGTACAAAGCAGTCATTTCCCTAATCTCCCAGTCATACTTTGCCCTATGGCCCACCCAATTTACAGGATGACAGCTTCATATTTACAAATCATTAATCTCAGCACTACATGCAGACTTCAAAATTGACTTTGTTTAGAGACCTCACTAATAACTCAAACACATGGACTACCTCTTCAGTAGTCAGACTGAATGTTCCTTACCATATGTAACAACCTGGCCCAATCTTACATTCTGGAGGGACACCAGTCTCTTGTTAGTGGACCCAACCAATGGATCCCACATGCTTCTAAACCTCTGGGTCTGGATAGTGACTAGAGCTGGGTTAAAATATTACAAGCTTTGATTTTTTTGATATTTTATTTTGAAATTTCCTACAATTTTATTTAATTAAAATAAGTTAATTACTCAAAATTTAAACAAAATCTTTGTTTGACCTGAAATGATTTCAGAATTGCCAGACGAATCCCCCCCCTCAAATCCATTGTCTATATAGCTCTAGCAGTGACAGATCAGAGTTGCTAGCTCTAGATCTGTCAGTCATACTGACTGGTGCAGATCCTGTGTCTGACACCCTCCTTGGGCAGTGGGACCCTGCAGTCCAGCCACCTAGTGCCCACCCCAAACCAATCCCCATCCCTCCAGAGCTCCAAATTGCTTAGACAGGTTCCCTCAGAGTTCCACCTCACCATGAGGTGTCCTTAGCTTTTCAGTTAATGCCTTTAGGGATGGTGTGGCAGGCGAGCAAGGAAGACAGGCTTAGCAAAGGACTTTTTTAACCACAGCACTTTAATCTTAAACAGCACTGGAGAGTTACAGATCTTTGAAAAATAAGAGTCCTGAACACTTCCCCGATAGTCTGATCTCACCTTCCTGTGAGCCCTGGGTTAGGTCAGTACCAATAGGCTAGGCAGCCCTTCTTATCTTCTCACTCTTGGGCCAGGTTTCCTTATGTGGCAGTGGATAGTCTCCCTTTGCAAAGAGCACCCCTCCTTTAAATAATGTCTCTGACCTCTTCCAGGTGACCAGGGTGAGAAACTCCTGTCCCTTCCTCCAGGCAGGCTTCTGTGTAGAGAGTTCACTGCTCTTGTGGATGGTCCAGTAGCTGAGAGACAATCAGAGTTGATGGCACTAGATTTCTCTATGCCAGCTTCTCAGATATATTTATTTCTTTATTTAACATGTTGTTATGATAGTGCTTAAGGACCAGTCAAAAGTGGGGGTCCCATCGTGGTAGATATTATACAAACACAAAGTAGAAGATGAACCCTGACTTGAAGAGCTTACAGTCTGCATAGCCATTCAATTACATGTTATGCTTCTATTACAAAATGGATGCTCTTATCCACAATGGAGGCTGCATACACCTGTGATTCTCAACCCGGGGTACATGTACCCCTGGGGGTACTCAGAGGTCTTTCAGTAGGTACATCAACTCATCTAGATATTTGCATAGTGTTACAACAGTCTACATGAAAAGCACTAGTGAAGTCAGTACAAACTAAAATTTCATAGATAGTGATTTGTTTTTACGGCTCTGTATACTATACTCTGAAATAATACAGTATTTATATTCTAATTGATTTATTTTATAATTATATGGTAAAAATTAGAAAGTCAGCCATTTTTTGGTAATAGTGTGCTGTGACTCTTTTGTATGTTTGATTTTGTAAGTTTTTAACTGAAGTGAAAACTTGGGTGTACACAAGACAAATCAGACTCTTGAAAGGGGTACAGTAATCTGGAAAGGTTGAGAGCCACTGGCATACACCATGAAGGTCATACTCCAAAATGAATGTTACAGCACAAGAGTGGAGCATCTGAAAAGAAATGGCATTCACAAAAGCAGATGGAGTTCACAATCTGACACAGGCATGTTTCCAATCTGTCACAGCCACAACCTGCTGGCATACCAAAAATGGCCTGATTAGTTCTGGATGTCTAAAATAAAAATGCCAACCCCAGTTTCTGAGCAGACCTATTGGAGAGGGGTTTTTTCATGCAACAAAGTTTCCTTTTTATCTTTAAAATTAAGTCAACCTTGGATGAGTTGTCAGATCATGCTCTTCAAAAGGTAATATCAAAATGTGTTAGTACCTCGTGACTTGTCACTGCAAATTGAATGTCAGTTCAGGTTAATTCCAACACATCCAAGCACACCATATCAAAACACATTGACCAACATTTTGCCAATGCCCAGCTCTGAACCAAGCCTACAACCACAGCCCATCTATGTACCCAGTAGACCAGATGGTGCTAAATATTTAGGCTTTCAAGCTCAAGAAGGAGAACTGTGCACCTGAAAATTAAAGAAAACACAAATAGTGTAAACACAACTACTGTAAATTACAGCTGTGTTGCACCATCTAATCTGCCATGCAATTCATGAGAAATCCTGATAAAAGACCAAATAGCCTATAGGAACCAATAAGACTTAATGATCAAGAGCTCTGTTTTGTGAGAATACCCCAACTTCAGTTTTTGACGCAACAATACTGATTTTCACATGTTATTTTTTTTTAATTTAAACCCTCTAAACTGCAAGGTTATGAAGGTAAATAAGCTGCCTACTGTTGTGCAGGACAGAGTTTCCCCACTTCGGCATAGAAATTACTGATCCTGTATCTTTTTGGTCAGTTTTTGAAAACTGATTACTTAGCTAATGTCTAACTTCTTTTAACTGTCTAAATCCTGTGCCATGATAGTGTGCTGCAAAGAATCCCCTGCAGAAATAGGAATCAATTTGCTTACATTCAGGGCACCAAAGAAGGCCAATGACAAGATATTTCTTTTAAAAAAAAAAGGGTCTCACACCCATTCATGCAAATATTACCAAGGGACCCTCCAAACCAATAAAGCCAATGGGAATTTTTCCATTAACTTCAGTGAACATCTGATCAGGTCCTTACACAACAGCAAGCTCAAGAGGTTTTAAGAGATGGGTTAATGCATATCATTGTGGATCACCATAGTCCTGGCCTGAACTTCCATGTGGCATCAAGCCGAGATACCTAAACATAACATTGGAAATCTGACATTCCTGCACAAAAAATTATATTCCAGTTAGCTATAACTCTCTCAGTCATCTCAGAAATACAGGAATTTAGTTATCACTGACATTTCCTTCTCAACGCCCCATGCCAGTCCTTGTATCTTGTCATCCTGGAAATGGGAGGACACAGCAGCAATGCCGTTGTTAATACCTGGAATGTTCTTTAGAGTGAAAAATATATTGAGTCCGATACAATGCAAAACAAATTCCCTAATAATTTAATTAGCAAGGGAGACTTAGATGATTGATTATGTATTATATAGAAGACAGACAAATTTCCAGGCCAAAATGAAATGTGTCTGTTCATTAATTCCCTCTCATCCACCCCTATATAGCCATTGCACCAAAGATTTGAAAAAAATGTCTTTTACTGTGGCTGCTTCCATCCAAGAAGTCCAGATCCTTGTAAAAATATATCAACACCAAATCACCAACTGTGACACACAATATCTGTGAAGTGTGAACCCCACTCTGAGCTCCATAATAAAATCTCTTATTTATTTAGGAATGTCTCCTAACCCAGTAAATCATCGTGCACTGCTTTGAGACACTTTGATGAAGTGATGAAGGAATCACATGCTTGCCATTACAGAGACCAGCTAAGAACAAAGAGCCCTAACAGGAGCCACCACCCTCCATACAAAACAAAGATGTTTCAAGAGTGATTGCCAGTGTCACAGGGTGACCTTTGCTTTCACCTCTAAAGTTTTGCAGTTTCAACACTTTTTCCCTAGAAAGTCCAAATTCACCATCCCAGAATCAGTTTAAATCCCTAAGAAAGTTAATATTTGAGAGGGGCTCTCCAGTGTCTCAACAGATAAAGGCCATGATCTGACTATTAATGACCAAAATAAGGCCATCATATGCTGGCAATCATATGAATTATTACTGCATGCAGATAAAAAGTCATCTACATTAAGAGTTACTCAGATCAGACTAGATTCCTTTACCAAAGCCCATTTCAAAGAAACTTAAATCTTTCAAAACTGTTCATTAAACAGCAACAACCTACAGACAAAGCTTTGTTAAAATAAAAGTTTCCTTGAAATTGAAAATCCAGTAAATCAGAGTTCATGATGGACTGGTAACAAGCAAAATGTACATTTTACATCAGTTTTGCCAGTAATGATCAAACTATTTAAAAAAATGGAGAGATGTATATGTAGTAAAACAGACTGCTACTAGGGGAAGTCCTTGACCAATTCTCCTTTTGGGTACAAATAGGACTTACACCAAGCATGGACAATTTTAGCCCTGAAAGAATTTTAGGAAGTTAAGGGCTAACACAACTGGACCTAGATTCCACTTTATGTGGCACCGTAACTAAGTTACATGTGCAAAATGAATACACTCCCAAACAGATGTTACACTTCTACATTCATTTTCTGAACATTCAAATATACCTTTCTAGTCTCCAGATTGCCTTTTTCCTCACTGACATACACAGACTCTTCCTTCTAATTTGCACCATTAGCTAAATTTATCTTCTGTGTAATTTAGTTGCCTCTATTTGAAGCTTTAGCCTAAATGTCAGAATAAGTTTCAAAGTGTCTAGGATTTGACGCAATGGCCATTAGCCAGGATGGGCAGGGATGGTGTCCCTAGCCTCTGTTTGCCAGAAGCAGGGAATGGGCGACAGGGCATGGATCACTTGATGGTTACCTGTTCTGTTCATTCCTTCTGGGGCACCCGGCATTGGCCATTGTCAGAAGACCGGATACTAGGCAAGATGGACATTTGGTCTGACCAATTATGGCTGTTCTTATGTTCTTATGTTGATTGAATTACTGGAGTTTCCATTTTCTTCAGTGTGGTACAACTGTTTCATATTTTTAAAATGATTTATTTCAAATCCAAGGAAACTAATAGTGATGCAATACATATTTACATAAGTAGAAAGTAATTGGGAAACAAGTGGGCAAAATTTCTTTCTGTGTTGAAATGATGACTTGCCAATGAGAATATAATATGTTGTCAATTTCACAATACAAAATTATTCATATAAACTATATCCAAACATTTTCTGCTGCAATTAAAAATTATGTCAATGTTTTTGTATGCAGTGTTGCTGCAACCATGTCGGTCCCAGGATATTAGAGAGGAGCTCCATGTAAGCTTGAAAGCTTGTTTCTGACACCAAAAGTTGGTCCAATAAAAGATATTACCTCACCCACTTCATTAATGTTTTTGACATTTTATGTTTAGATTTCTTATTTGATATTTAAGGAGTTATTTAAATTAAGCACCAGTGTGGATACAAGAACAAATGGATATAAATTGGCCATCAACCAGTTTAGGTTTGAAATTAGACAACGGTTTCTAGTCATTCGAAGAGTGAAGTTTTGGAACAGTCAACCAAAGGGAGCAGTGCGGGCAAAAAAACTTAACTAACTTCAAGACTGAGCTTGATAAGTTTATGGAGGGGATGGTATGATGAAACTACCCACAATGGCATGTAGCTGATCTGTAGGGTGACTAGATAGAAAGTGGGAAAAATCGGGATGGGGGGGGGGTAATAGGCACCTACATAAGAAAAAGCCCCGAATATCGGGACGGTCTCTGTAATATCGGGACATCTGGTCACCTTACTGATCTGCGACTGCTAGCAGCAATTATTTCCAATGGTTGGTGAGGGAACACTAGATGGGGAGGTCTCTCAGTTACTATAGATAATTATTTCCCAGGTATATGGCTGGTGCCCACATGCTCAAGGTCTAACTGATTGCCATATTTGGGATCGGGAAAGACTTTTCCCCTAGGTCAGATTGGCAGAGACCCTGGGGTTTTTTGGGTTTTTTTTTTGCCTTACTCTGCAGCATGGGTCACTTGCAGTGTAAACGGTAGATTCTCTATAACTTGAAGTCTTTAAATCATGATTTGAGAACTCAGAGGTTATGGGTCTAATATAGAAATTGGTGGGTGAGGTTCTGTGGCCTGCAATGTGCAGGAGGTCAAACTAGATGATCATGATGGTTCCTTCTGACCTTAAAGTCTATGAGTCTATGCCATCCTAGCAACAGTATAGGCCTATTACTAGATGGAGGTGGTTAAAATTGTTAATAATAATGCAGGAAAAGGCACTTATGTTCAATACACCTTTCTGTTCTGTATTTGGAAAGAAACAAGACGATGTGCTAATGTAGTGCCCATCTTGAAAAAAGGGAAGAAGGAGGTCCTGGGAACTACAGGCCAGTCAGCCCCACCTCACTCCCCGGAAAAATCATGGAGCAGGTCCTCAAGGAATCAATTCTGAAGCACTTAGATGAGAGGAAAGTGATCAGGAACAGTCAGCATGGATTCACCAAGGGCAAGTCATGCCTGACTAATCTAACTGCCTTCTATGACGAGATAACTGGTTCTGTGGGTGAAGGGAAAGCAGTGGACGTGTTGTTCCTTGACTTTAGCAAAGCTTTTCACACGGTCTCCCACAGTATTCTTGTCAGCAAGTTAAAGAAGTATGGGCTGGATGAATGCACTATAAGGTGGGTAGAAAGTTGGCTAGATTGTCGGGCTCAACGGGTAGTGATCAATGGCTCCATGTCTAGTTGGCAGCCAGTATCAAGCGCAGTGCTCCAAGGGTTGGTCCTGGGGCCGGTTTTGTTCAATATCTTCATAAATGATCTGGAGGATGGTGTGGATTGCACCCTCAGCAAGTTTCCAGACAACACTAAACTGGAAGGAGTGGTAGATATGCTGGAGGGTAGGGATAGGATACAGAGGGACCTAGACAAATTGGCAGATTGGGCCAAAAGAAATCTGATGAGGTTCAACAAGGACAAGTGCAGAGTCCTGCACTTAGGACGGAAGAATCCAATGCACCACTACAGACTAGGGACCAAATGGCTTGGCAGCAGTTCTACAGAAAAGGACCTGGGGGTTACAGTGGACGAGAAGCTGGATATGAGTCAACAGTGTGCCCTTGTTGCCAAGAAGGCCAATGGCATTTTGGGATGTATAAGTAGGGGCATTGCCAGCAGATGGAGGGACGTGATCATCCCCCTCTATTCGACATTGGTGAGGCCTCGTCTGGAGTACTGTGTCTAGTTTTGGGCCCCACACTACAAGAAGGATGTGGAAAAATTGGAGAGTCCAGTGGAGGGCAACAAAAATGATTAGAGGACTGGAACACATGACTTATGAAGAGAGGCTGAGGGAACTGGGATTGTTTAGTCTGCAGAAGAGAAGAATGAGGGGGGATTTGATAGTTGCTTTCAACTACCTGAAAGGGGGTTCCAAAAAGGATGGATCTAGACTATTCTCAGTGGTAGCGGATGACAGGACAAGGACTAATGGTCTCAAGTTGCAGTGGGGGAGATTTAGGTTGGATATTAGGAAAAACTTTTTCATTAGGAGGGTGGTGAAACACTGGAATGCGTTACCTCGGGAAGTGGTGGAATCTCCTTCCTTAGAAGTTTTTAAGGTCAGGCTTGACAAAGCCCTGGCTGGGATGATTTAATTGGGGATCAGTCCTGCTTTGAGCAGGGGGTTGAACTAGATGACCTCCTGAGCTCCCTTCCAACCCTGATATTCTATGATTCTATGATTCTGTCACATGAGGATGAGGATGTACCTTCTTGTCCATTAGTGAGCAAAGATGATGGTAAACAACATCTACTAAGGATAGATATTTAAAATCAGCAGGCTGGATAACTTGCACCTAAGAGTCCTTAAAGACCTGGGTGAGGAGATCTCTGGCCTGCTAATCAAAACACATCTTGGAATAATGGGAATAATATGGAATACTGGAAGAGTGCTAATGTTGCGCCAATATTTAGAAAGAGCAAACAGGATGACCCAGGTAATGATAGGTCAGTTAACCTGACATTAATCACAGGCAAAATATTGAAAAGTTGGTATGGGATTCAATTTAAGGATAGGAATATAATTAATGCCAGTCATCATGGTATTGTGGCTGGTAAAAGTATAGATAAAATAGACTTTGGAAAGTATTTGACTCAGTACCTCATGACATTCTGATTAAAAAATTAGCACTATGAATATCAATAAAGCATTCGTTAAATATATTAAGAGCTAACTAACTGACAGATCTCAAAAAGTAGTCATCAGTGAGGAATCATCATTGGCGGAGAGTGTTTCTAGTGGGGTTCTGCAGAGATCGGTATTAGGCTCAGCACTATTGAACGTTTTCATCAATGATCTGGAAATTATTATAAAATCACTGTTGATAAAATTTGCAGATGACACAAATGGTGGAGAGGTAAATAATGACTACAGAGCAGTCTGGATCACTTGATCTATTCAAACAAACTGTATTTTAATATAACCAAATGCAAAGTTATATATCTAAGAACAAGGAATGTAGGCCAGACCTGCAGAATGGGGGACTGAATCCTGGAAAGCAGTGACTCTGAGAAGGATTTAGGGGTCATATCGAGCAAGCAACTCAACAGGGCCATTCCAGCACTCCCAGATCATAGGGCCATTAAGAAGCCTCAGCCATGTCCCTTTTTCTTGGTCATGCCTCAGACAGCAAGGATCAGAAGCAAGTTAGTATAGGAAGTGCTAAGACAACACAGAGATGCTCCTAGGCAGGGAGAATCCTCTTGTATGGTTGGACCCTTTAGCTTCAGGGTTTCTGTGCAACAGTGGAGTACCAAAAAGCAGTCATATTTTCATAGCGAGTAATATGCCAATTTTAATCTACCAGAAAAGGACAGTTGAAATCTCAATATTTGCAATCTAGATTTGAATGATGCTTAAATCCAATTACTGGAATAAAAAAAAACTCCCGACATTACTGGTGTCACAAAATGGGATGTAAAAGATGCTTCTGCTGTTCGTGGTTGCTAGGATTATTTATTCTCAGTAATCAGGACTGAGTATCAAATAGTTGGAGTGACCGTTTGAGAATGTAGATTGTTGGTATGCTCAAAGGATTTGCTAGGAGGGGCTACTTCCTTTTAAATGCATTATAAAAGCTTTTGTTGATTTATCATATGGCTCCTCCTCTTCTCACATCACTTTTGGATTTTGAAGGTCCACTGAAAAGTTGGAACAGATTCAAAAACTTCCACTACTACAAAATGTGTGCTTGTGCTTTGGGGGAGGTGATTGAAGTGTTTTTTAGTGTCTTGATGAAAACTGACAAGAAGCATTAAATACCTCATTAAATCGGCATCTTTTTTTACTCTTTCTAATGCATTTCTGCCTGAGTCTCATTTATACTGAGACATTAGAACTGAGCACTTTTACACAAACAAATTATTTTAGGGATTTGTGTTTTGTTTTTAAAGAAATATTTTATTCTATTTTTACAAAATTTTCTTATAAGCAGTGTAACTTTTCATTCATAGCTGTAATGAAAGGGCTTTCTCCCTGTGATGGGGTAGTCTACTGTCAAAGGCATTAGTGCTAGTGGTCAGCCTACTCTGCCACCTGGCATGGCCTTTGAAAGGTTTGAAAGGTCCAGTAGAAAGATATATAGAAATCTAAGCGGAATAGGGATAGGGAACAAGCAAACCAGGGAACTAAGACTGCTTGGAGAGGGAATCTTGTTATTGTATCTTAAGGACCTAGGGCCAAGAGCCTTTGAGAGAAGTTGGAGCAAGGCTTCCCTCTCACCCACCAATTGGGAAGGAATTGGGAGAAGGGGAACAGCATAAAGGCTGCCTCCTCCTCATAGCAGGACTAACTCTGAAAGGAGAAGCCTGGCCTGCTGAACCTTCCAGATTGGAAGGAGGGTAATATTGACTACTGTAAGGCGGAGAAGCTGTCTGAGGTATAGCTCCTGTCCTAGAGAGAAGGCTCAGGGGGAACTTCTTTTTTAAGGTGAGAGGTACTGACTGTCTTAAGGTAAGGGGCAGAGAAAACTACTAACCATACAATCCAGCTGTGAGACTGGCTTTTAGGAAATGCCTCTGTAGCTGACCCAGAAGCTATGAGAAGCCATAACATCAAGGTGGGGGAGCAAAATCTGCAGATCTGGTGAAGATGCCAGTGAGCAAGGTAAAGGCAGGAGTGGTCCAGGGAAAGTGACAAAGGGATTGAAGGAATGGTACTTATCCACTTGAACAGGGTCCACAGGCTGGAACCCAGAGGAGAGGGTGGACCTGAGTTCCCCTACCACCACCCCCAGACCAAGAGGGGAAACATGGTGTTCAGAATAAAAGAGGGGCTGGGAGATGGTTTTGAAGGCTATTAGCTTTTGAGTTTCTTATTTTCTGGACTCTTCTGTTATCTCCTGAAAGGTGAATGAACTGAATAGGGACTGGCCAGAGGGCTAGCCCATGAATAATGACAGACTTTTGTGGCACCAGCACATGTAAAAGGGTCACTTGACTGAGAGAACCCCTGTAACACTGCACCCAGACTCTAGCTGGGACTCGGGAGGTGAAAGTTGTGATTACACTCCCCATTGCAGGAGAAATGTGAATAAAATATTTGTTTGAACCAAAAATGCAAATATCTCCAACTTCAGGCCAGTCTCTTCTCATGATTACTGTTATACTCTCAACTAGGGAATATAATTCTGGAATATGCTTCTTCTATTCCTGCTAGTCTGATTGTACAACACTTGTGTTTATTTCCTTCTCAGGGTTGTTATATTTTGAAGTTCTCCTTCTGGAATACTTAAAAAAAATCAGGTTTACTTTCATAGGGGGAGAATGTACTTTATTCAGATTCTGTTAAAAAAAATTTTCAGAGCAGTCATTTTATTTTAAATGATCAGAAAACCATGTTAATTTCAGTTTAGTTGCATTGAAACTGAGGCAGTGCTAACTGCAGTTCTCCCAAGCCGTTTTCCTAACTTAGCTTCATTTCAATCCATTTTTAAAAAGAGAATAAAAGATATTGGCTTAGATCCTTAGCTATGGTACATTGGCATAGCTCCATTGAAGCCTATTGAAAGATACTTCGAAACAAATTATATGTCTGAGGGTTTTTTCCTTCTCATTTTAGTGTTAGGGACACCAGATAAAGAGAAGATAAAGATCTTCATTTTTAAAATGTCTGTTCCTGCTGCTTATTCCTCACGGGAACTTTTAATTGGAGCCTTCCTGTATCCAATCCCTGTATGTGGAATCCTTCTCACGTAAAGACTGATCCAAGACCCCTACGACACAATGTGGCTTGCTATCCTGCCTTGTCATGCTCACAATCTACTAGGGCAGTTGTCCAGCTCTCTCCCCCGTAGGTGCTGACTTTTGGTTTTGCTGGTGGGTGCCCCATCCCAGCTCCGCCCCCTTCCCTAAGGCCCCGCCTCACTCTGCCCCACTCCACCTCTTCCTGTCCCTGCTCTGCCCCCTCCCCTTAGTCCTCTCCCCTGAGCATCTCCTGCCCACTGCTCACTCCTTTCTGCCTCCTCCTGCCTTGAAGGCGAGGTGGGTGTGTGTTTGGGGGGGCCTCAGCCTCCCCCAAAAACTAGCAATTTTCAGCATATTTGTATACTTCTTTCATATTCTGTTATTGAATGTATCATTGGCATCTTAATGTAATCATTAAAATAGTAATGAAATATATCATTACATTATCGTGAATTACAGTATATTAAAATCATTACACTCAGCTACAAGCTGTCTTCACTAACATCCCAGTGGAAAGACATTACGTTCACTCTGGGCTTCACACCTGCTTAGAGCCTGTTTGGGAGCTGAGGCCACTGATGGCTGTGGGAAGAAGGTGGCTGGGCGGGACAAGCAGTAGACTCTTTCTCCTTTCCCTTCCTTTCGCTCTCCCTGCCCCTTTCCCTTCTCTTGTTTCTTCTCTAAGTCCTTGCTCCCCTTCCTGATGTTTCCCCCTTTTGCTTCCCACCCATGTCCCTTTTCCCATCTCTCTCTACTCCCCACCTCCTGACGGCTCTGTCTAGTGCCAGCTCCCCCCCCCATACACACACACTCAAAGTGGCAGAGGAGATTTCCCCACACCTTGGGTGGGAAGGTTGCTGAGTGGTTAAGGCACAGGCCTCAGGCTCAGGTGTTCAGGATTTGATTCTCTGCTCTGCTACAGACTCCCTGCTTAGCCTTGGGGAAGTCACTTCACCTCTGTGTGCCCTAGATTCCACCTGCCAAATGGGGCCAATACTGACCCTGCCTCCTAGGCTAAATCCATTCATGGCTGTGTGATGATGGGGGGAATGGAGATACCGAGGTGAGTAGAATTTCTCCACAGCCTGAGAGTGAGAGCCAGCTCCACAGGGGGACGGGAGAGAGATACGGGCACAGGCCAGCTCCACACAGGGTGGGGTTGGGGCTTCAGCCCTGCAGTTTCTGCCAGTAGGATGGCTGGGGTTCCTGAGCCATGGACTTCAGCCCCACATCTTCTGCCAGGGTCCAGGGCTTCTCCTCCCCCTTCCCCCCACAGCGCGGCTCCTTCCAGAATCCAGGGCTTCTCCGCTTCTGCAGTGCAGCTCCTGCTGGGGTCCGGGGCTTCTCCTCCCCCACCCCCACCCAGCACAGCTCCTGCTGGGGTCTGGGGCTTCTCCCCCCCCACCCCCAGCGCGGCTCCTGCCGGGGTCCAGGGCTTTTCCTCCCCCTAATCCACCACTGCACCCAGCCCTAGCCTGGCTGAGCTCCCTTGGGTCACCTGATGCCTGCTGTGGCTGGAGTTGGTGAGCAGGGGCTGGCTGTGCTGCTGCTGATAGCCCAGCACTGCTGCCCATGCCTAACCCTAAGGCTTTTTTTGTGAGACTCACTCAGCCCCTGCCTGAGCAGGGAGGTGGGAAACAGCTGATCTGAGCCTGCCTGCCAACCAGTTGATTGCAGCTGCCGCAGGCTGCCCCTAGGAAACAGCTCATCTGCGGAGGCACCCGCAAAACAGTTGATCCCTGGCTGCCAACCGTTGGTCATCCCAGTGGGTGCTGAGCACCCCCTATTTTTTTCTGTGGGGGCTCCAGCCCCGGAGCACCCACAGAGTCGGCACCCATGCTCTCCTCATTCCACTCTGACTGGCCACTCCCCTTCAGAGGTTATTTTAGAAAACATAGGGTGAAATCCTGCCCCTATTGATGTCTATGTGAGTTTTGCCACTGAGTTCAATGGAGTCAGGATTTCACCTTTTGTGGTTTGGGGTTTGTACCACTGAAAATAGTTTATATTATATAAATGAAAAAGTATACACTATTGAGTATCCGTGGAACTTAATCTGCTGGCCCTATTCTATCTGTGTATATGATTGGAAAACCTGACATATATTTCTACATCCTACTCAAATAAAGGATGCAGATGTCATTTCTGAGCTGTATTTTGGAAGGGCCTCTGGAAATTTGTCACAGTATGGGGCATCTCCACAGCCACAGTATTACACCTGATGGGCAATATGTCAGGAGCAGATGCAATAAGAAATATATTTTTCTCGAGTCTTGATGGCATACTTTGATTTATATAGATATTCCAAAATAGTATTTTCAAGATTTTCAAGATGTGCTGAATGCATCACTATATAAGACATAGTTAATGTAGTTGTAAATAATCCTTAGCTAGTCTTCACAGCTTCTCTTTGCTGTGGTCACTTGCTTCAAGAAAGTGCAGAGCAGTAACCTAGAAAACCCTAGAGCAAATCTGTGACTGCATTACCAGCTCATCATTGGTATAATCAAGTACAGTAGGTTTTACATTTTTCCTTATTTTATTACTATGGAATGGCACAATAATAAATTACACTGCAGGGCTTTAGAGGTTTTAGCCTGGAGGAAGTTTATATTGAGTAAGTTAATTTATGTTTAATCATCCTCATTTAGTACTTTATTCTGTGCTGTGATCCATACTGTGTTGCACTGAAAGTTGAAATACTCTGTGTGTTTCAGGGGCTAGTAATAGCCTCTGCCTGAAACTGCTGCTCCATCAGGACATGATAGTTTTTCTGGAAGTGTTAGGTTGGATATGAATGTCTAAAGTGCCTCAGTCTGTGGTAATGAGTGGGGCAATATTTGACCTGAAAGATTTTATTCCAATACATCTGTTATCCACATGTCTTGTCCACAACTAGCTTATCAAGATCTAACTAGATGAGTGTGATATGTTGCATACATAGTGTCAGAATAATCAATGTAAATGAGCTTTCTCAGATGTGGATCAACAGGGAGCCGCCTGCCTGCCTGTTATTCTACATATTGTTTATCTAAATCAAAGGTCAAGGTACAAAATCATGCACTCAGTAATATCAAATGGATTTGACACACATGCTGGCAGAGTTTTTGTCAATAAACTGACGAATGGATTACACTGACATTTTTTCCCTTCCATGGCATTTAGATAATGGATGCTCTTTTTATGTAATACGTAAGCTAAGGGCAGCATAACACTAAAGAGTTAATACATGGTTTTAAAAAGAATGTATTTAGGACAACAGGTATGAGAGAATACAGTGCAAAGGAAAGTGATAATATTAAAAAAGTAAGAGCATATTATGGCATGCATCAGGCCTTTCCATTTAAAACAAAACAAAACCAAAAACCCAGCGTGACATGTCTTTCACTTTATTGATGTATGCTGCAGCTTGGGTGACATATCACAGCTAATAAGCCAGTTTGTGATGTGCTGCTTATTTAATTGAGAAACAGGACATATGTCATAAAATGTTGCAAACCTAAGTGCAAAATATTGTAATATACTGTATATTGGTCATATGCAATATATGTTTTTTGGGGTATACATGTACTTACAACAAATAAGACATGGGAAATGAGGACAGAGATTATATAGATCTTATTTTCTTGACATGTGTATGTTGGCAAAAAATTCTGTAATTTTGGCAAAAAATTACTATTTTCAAATAAAGATGAAAGCAGTTACTTATCAGTCGTGTCTATTGTATGCTGTGCCCTGAAAAGAAATGGCTAAGGAGTTGGTTCTGGATTAAATAGATAGTATGACTCTTCTGGTGAATAAAACAAAATGCATGGAAACCTATACTTGGTTGTGCTATGATTATGAGTAAAATATTGACCCTGTTTGCCATATTGACCCTGTTATCTGGTTATGAAAATCCCACTTCAAGGCAGGTCTGCACCTAAAACAAGCAGAACAATGGACGATACTGGAAATCACAGCGTTAGAGATTAAATTAGGTTGTTTAGGCCAGCTACCTGCCAATGCAGCATTGTTACCTGACATACATTTTCTATTGATTTGTCTAGTTGAGTTTTCTAGTCCTTAGTGATGGGGCTTCCATCATTTCCCGAGGAAGACTTGCATAATCTAATAAATCTTCCTCTTGGGAAGGTTTTTCAAGATCTGATTAGATGATCACAGTGGTCCCATTTGGCTTTATAATCTATGTATTCTATTCAGCCTAAATTTTCACTAAATTTTGTCATAATATTTTTTTCTAATGTACATATTTTCATTTTATTATTTATTATTACATCCTTCTTATGCAGGTAGAAACTGATTTCTTCCATCCCTCTCTGTCACTGGCTGCTTCTATCTGCACTGTGGTGTTAAGTTTGACTGTCCTGCCTTCCCTGCTAAGGGTTCTTCATAAGGTTTCTTTTGAGCATCCTTGTTTTTTTCATACTGGTTGGTTTCCACTTGACAGCTTTATGTGGGAGTCTGTTTGTTGGCATGTAGAGTACATGCCCCAACACTTCCTTCTAATTCTAGTGGAGACAGGAGACTGGTTAGTGAGTTCTCTGATCTGGTACTTGGTGATAGTCTTTCCAACAAATGCCCAGGCACTTATTTTCAAAGCATCTAGTCATGATTCTAATATTTTAATAGATCTCCAGCTATATGTAAGCACTGAAATTACATTTGACTTGAAAATTGTATTCAATTGTGGTGTTGCATGTCTTTGATTCCCATACATTGTTGAGTTTACTGAGTGCTGTAGATATTGTTATTTTTCAAGTCACCTTTTTTTTTCTTTTAAGATTTCCATTGGCCAGTATGGGACTGGCAGTCAGTTGTCTGGGGAAGGGAAACACTGAGATTGGATTAGGACCTGGGAGGAGGGAAGAAGACTGGGACTGGCTGTACCAGGCACTAAGAACAATTGAGGAGAGCTAGAGTGTGGAAGGGATGGGATGGGAGAGTGATCTGAAATGTAACTGAAGTATGGAGCAAGAACTGGGGATCCAGGCCTGTCTGGGCAAAGAGACTGGGACAAGGACCCCAGTGATGCAGGAGACTGGGACAAGAATTGGCAAGACTGAGATTGGATGAGAAGCCCAAGGAGGGAGACTGGGACTAGGAGCCAGTGGCATCGGGGGAGAGAGAGAGACTTTGGATAATGTGATTGGGTGGGCTTGGCCCAGAGGCCCCCTACTAGAGGCCTCAGGGTCTTCATAGAATCTCAAGGTTGGAAGGGACCTCAGGAGGTCATCTAGTCCAACCCCCTGCTCAAAGCAGGACCAATCCCCAATTTTTGCCCCGGATCCCTAAATGGCCCCCTCAAGGATTGAACTCACAACCCTGGGTTTAGCAGGCCAAGGCTCAAACCACTGAGCTATCCCTCCCTCCCTCTTGCCACACTCGTCCCTGAGAGAGACACTGGACAATATGATTGGGTGGACTAGGCTCAGAGGCTCCTTACATGAGACCTCTTGCAGCACCCGTCTTGCAGCACCCATCCCAGGAAAGCGGCAGTGGAGCCAAGTCCTCCAAGTGGCCTAGAGAGACTGTGCAGGAAAGCAGCCAATCGGGGGAGGCTGCAAAGGCTAGTCAATCGGAGGGTTCCAGGCTAGCATAAAAGGAGCTGCAGTGTAGACCAGAGTCCGTTCCTTGCTGGAGCAAGAGGAGTGTGTATTCCTGGCTGGCCAAAGGGAACTGCAGCACCACGGACAGATCAGTGCTGGCAGGGCTTGGGGGAGCAAGAAAGGGCTCCTAGCTGGCTACTGGGCCTGAAAATAGAAGATCCCTGAAGTAAGGATGAAGCACCGGTGAAGGCTGGAGCCATGGGGAAGTGGCCCGTGGAACTGAAAAGAGTTTAGTTAAAGGGACATGGCATCATGAGGCTGCTATTCTTAGAGAGCCTGGCTTGGGACCCGGAGTACTGGGCAGGCCTGGGTCCTCCCCTTCACTGATAGGCACTGGGGAATTGGCCCACAATTGGACAGCAAGAAACTGCTAGAAGAAGTCACCATAAACTGAGAGAAGTACAGAATGGGATGCTTGTGAGAGGTGGGTGCCATGCTGTTACTGGGGGGAAACTTGAATTGGGTAAAGAGACTGGGACTAGTTGCGAGGGGAGAAGGAGAGACTGGGAGTCTGAATTGCGTAACTAAGAGGTTGGAACTGGGATGGGAAGCTTGAGGAATGGAGACTGGAACTGAGTAGGCAAGGAAAATGGAACTGAGACAAGAAGTTGGGGTGGGAAGAAATAGGACTGTAAAGGGGTCAATAGCCCTATTGTAAAGGGGAGCAGTTTGCGGGGGATGTGGCAGAAGGGTTCAAGTTTGGGAGGAATAGGCAAGAGTATGACCACTAGAAACATTTTCTGTTCAGCTGTTACATGATAATGACATGAAGAATTAATTTGAATTATTTTCTGTTGAGAATGAGACTTACTTAAGCAAAATTGGGCATTTGTAGTTAGGTTCTGACAAATGTTTTATCCCAACATTTTGGGTTGGCGTATAGTCATCTGGTTTATAAATATTCAAACTACAGTGTGTAGCAACAGGAGGATTAAAGCCCTGGACTTCTCTCTGCAGTAGTTATGTGCATTTCATTGTCGTGAAACATGAAAAGGCCATGTAGAGAACAATATTTTCAAAAGTGCCTAAGTGACTTGGTGCACTGAGATGTCTAATATATACCTGTACAACTGAAAAAATTGAATGAACAAGGACAATGTGCTTTAGACCCTGAAAAAAAATTACTTTTCCTGTTCCATGACCAATTCCCCCTAAAGTTCTGATCAACCTGTGGTAATAAGTTGTCAATGTTGTCTGCAGTAGTGAATAAGCACTTGAGGGCATGCTGGTTGAAGAAAGGACACAGAACTTTAATTGCATGAGTGTTCAGCTCAGTCTGAGTTTGCTCTATGTCCTGGAAATATCTATTTCATATTGGGCATGCTCAGATGCTTAACACATTCATAGAGGGCTAGATGTTTGAAGGTATTTAGACACCTAAAGATGCAGGTAGGTGTCTAGTGAATTTTCAAGCAGAGTAGGTGCTTAAACACTTGTAGAAATCTGTCCTATAGTATCCTATACTAGTAGCATGATATTAGCAAATGGATGCCTATCCTTACAGTGACATTTTAAATTGTTTGCAATAGGCAAAAACTTGTGATCCAGCCATTTTGTGTTCCTCTCTATAAAGGGCACATTTTGTTCCACTTTTTTATCATTTAAAAACAATAATAATAATAATACTTACACATGAAACAGTGAATGTTAGAGGGAAGAAGGTAGAGTTCCTGGGAATAGGTTGAAAGGAGCTGCATGCTCAGGCTGTACCACTGGGCTTCATTTAGATGGAGCCACTAGAAAAATCTGCTCATATTGCCCTGGACTCTGTTGAAGAGGGGAGGCGGGAAAGCTCTGCTTGATAATAATCACAATAATACCTAGCAGTGTATATAGGAAAAAGACACTCTGCACATTGAACTGAATGCCTAACTGAACATGCAGTTCCATCCTGTCCCTTTGTTCAGTATCATCCTCTCTTTTATGCAATGTTAATGGCTTCTGATAGTTCTGTGCTTCCCACAAATCTCACCCCTTCTTTCACATAAACAATAGCTTTTAAAACAAAAAACAAGTAGTAGGGAAAATACCTCTTTTAAAAAAAATTATTTTCCTAACGCTGGACAATGAAAATGAATTAAAATAAAATATGATTTTTTTCCCTTTAGACAGAATAATTATGTAATGTTAGCCTCTGAAGCATATGAAGAGAAAAAATAACTTGTTGCATGAATTCTCCATTTAATTTTTTTCCCATCTGTCTTACTAATCTTTTATTCCATGGGTATCACCATGGTAGAATATCATTATTAGAATGACACTTTACCCTTCAGTAACTTTTTATTTAATGTGTTGTTTTGCTGGTTTGTTTTGTTTGTTTGTTTTTCATTTGTCTCTGTTGATTTTCAAAAATCCAATCTATCCTTTGGTAATGTGATGTGTGGGAAATGGAGAACAAAGTACTACAAACAGAGTGCTTTTAAATAAATTGTAATTAATTACGTGTGCAAATACATTGACTAAGTTTGGGTTTGCAATTAGATAACTGATTATGTTGAAAATGGCCTTGCATGCTTAAACAGACGCCTGTGCCTCTGGCCCATCCAGTTCTTTCTAGTCTGTTGAGTAAGTGTGCAATCATTTTTTTGCTACTAGGTGCCACCTGTTCAGGCAGCCCATCAAATACAGCACAGAAGTGGGGATGAATGTATTACTACAGCACTTCTAAAAATGACTTTACTGCTGGAGGAATTGTATGCCACTGCGCATGCGCAGAATTTATGTTCCCCGCAGATTTCTTTGTTTCCCCACGGAAAAATGACTTTTTGATGGGGAAGCAAAAGGAATCCACAAAGCCATCGTGCAACCCTCCCCAGCAGAATCTTTCAGGTGCCCAGGGCAGCCAGCCGAGAGGCAAATCACCGTGGGGTGGAGTGGGACGGGGAAGACACGGCTGGTGGCTCCTACCCTTTGCTAGGCTCAGCTGCTAGTCCCGGCTGGGCTGGGGAGGACGGGACTTCCTCTTCCCCTTCACGGCATCTGGGGCCAGGTCAGACCCACCCCCAGATTTCTCCCCCAGCTGTAGGAAGCTCGGCAAACTTCCCCCTGCCCAGCCCTCAGTGCTTCCTGCACCGGTCGCTCCTCAGCTGCAGGGAGCTGTACAGGGAGCTGCTCCCCTAGCTGTCCAACTCACATGCATCCAGACCCAGACTCTCCCGCTGACCCTCACCCCCCCACACCCAAAGCCCCCCCGCACCTGGACCACCCTGACGAGCCACCCGCAACTGCATCCCCACCTTATGGAGCCCCAACCAGTTGCACCTGGATCCCAAACCCACTGAACCCCACTCTCCCAGCATCTGGACTCCCACACGGCCCCCCCACACCCAGACCCCCCCTGCTGAGCTCTATCCCCCCCACATTCAGCCCCCCTCCCCGCTGAGCACCAACCACCTTTGCCTGGATCCCCCTGCAAACTCCCATTACTGTTGTACCCAGAACCTCCCAACAAGCCCCTGTGCATCCAGATCTCCCCCCCAAACAGAATTCTTTCAACCCACACCTGGATCCCCCCACACTAAGCCCCTCCACACACAGATCCTGCCTTGCTGAGCCTGCCTGCCCACACCTGGTGCACCTGGCATGGAGGGGCAGGGCTCTGGGGTGTTTCTGGGGCAGGCCCGGTCCTTGCGCTGTGTCAGAGTTGCGTGCAGCCTCACCGCTGAGTCCGTGTCCTGGTGCGGGGGAGCTGCACAGTGATCTCCCACCTCTATGCAGCAAGTGGCCTGTGCTCCCCAATGCCACACTGGAGCCTCCACATTTATTTAACAAATACAGTTTGCAGTATTTAGCATAATTTTTAAATTTTTTGGCACAGAATGCCCTCAAAAGTAATCCTTGTACCTCTCCTTATTGTAAACTTTAGACTCTCAACCCTAGCCCTAGTTTTAAGATCCAGCAAATGTCATTTTCCAGTAAAAGAGGATCTGCTGCTGCCCTATCCTTCCATTCTACAAATCCCAATCCTTCCTTACCCTCCTCAGTTTTGAGCTACTGTTTCATAAACTTGTTCAATTTTTAAAAATCCCTTTTATATTTCTCTCCCATAAGTGAAGACCTATCTCTCCATGAATATCGATCATGATATCACCCACTGGTTAGATGGCATCAGCAAGTAATCTGCTGATTTGTCCCCCAGTGGTGGACTGACCTTCTGGTTGTGGCAGAGTAGAAGCTTGGTGGCAAACTGCACACTGTTGTTGGAAGAGCTGAAACCTGTACTAGATCGAAGAACTTGTGAAGGCAGATTTTGATGCAGAATGCTTGTTTACTAAAGTCCTGGTAAATTTGATTCAAAATTATAAGTACTAATTAGATAGCTAATTCTTTGATCGGCTTCCAAACACAGATTAATATCACCTTGCTTTCTTCCACATAAAAGGGGGCTGCTGGGAGCCAACCCATTACTTAAAATTTTAGTGGATATTTTGAGAAAGGATGTTTATTAAAATGCATAAATATACACCTACAATTATTTTTACAGAATAGAAGATACTTTGCTTATTTTAAAAAGCAGAGAGATTTCACTGAACATTGTGGACTTTCTGTAAGTTCCCTTGTGAACCTCATTGGCATTAACAGGATTGGTATACAAGAATCTGAGGGCAGTATTTTTACTATAAATTTGGATTATGAAACATGAGGTACTAATATCTTCTATATAAATAAACACATGGGTATTTTTAAAATATAACGTTGTCTTTATCTGCTCATGTATAATCCTGGAATAGCTAAAACTTTATTAGATCTGACATATAGTACAATATATGTGACCCAGAAATTTCACTAAATAGGTTACCCAGTTGCAGGTGCTTTCTGAATTTTTTTAAAAAAATGTATTCGTAAAATATAACATCAAAATACATTAAAATTTGAAAGCAATAAAGAGGACTAGCACAGCACGCACAGATGTTGGTTAGAACCAATGGCTGTCTTGTTGTTTGTATTAAAATGCAACTAACGTATCTTTTCTTTACTCAATATTAATTATTTCAGTTGCTTTGAAATACAATCCTGGAGCCTTAAAATCCCTGTACTGCATATGTCTTTGGAGAACATGGACCATCAAATATAGTTCTTTCATTTGCTAATGCACAACATGAGGAAATTAACTTCACCAATTAAATTGGTTAAATGTTAACAACAATTCAGAGCGTTATTCTTTGGAAAACAATATCTAATGAGGCTTTGAACCATTCTGAGATGCTGGATTTATTGCTGGTTTTATATCACTTCCTCTATCCAAAACTCCAACCAAGTAAGACACTAGGGATGACGTGTGAGGCTAACTGAATTTCTGTGCTATGGTTTATGTCATTGTTCCTTATTTGAAGGCCTTTTGGTATCAAGTTCTCTTTTTTTTTGCATGTGCAGATTTTTTTCTAGAGTATTTTGGGCATATGTACGCTATGAAGTTAAGTCAACTAGAGGTAGGTTGACATCCAGCCACAACAGTAATGAAGTCAGTCATGTGTGTCCACACCATGCTCATTGTGTCGGGGGAGTTCATCCTCACTAGTAGCGCTTGCGTCAATACACAGAGCAGTGCACCGTGGGTAGCTATCCCACAGTGCAACTAGCCACAGGTGGT
This sequence comes from Lepidochelys kempii, assembly GCF_965140285.1. Taxonomy (NCBI): domain Eukaryota; kingdom Metazoa; phylum Chordata; order Testudines; family Cheloniidae; genus Lepidochelys; species Lepidochelys kempii. The sequence continues at coordinate 301,634,022 of NC_136380.1, read as the reverse complement.
TTTGGGAAGGGCTTGCAACGCCTCATGGGACCAAAACATTTTGTCGCAGGGGGGCATGGGAACATGGCTTTGGCCTCCCATGATGCAGTTTCCTACCTCCCTCCCTCCCTTGGTATCAAGGGAAAACAATCCATACTTTCTCGTGCCTTTTCTCGAGAGCCTGGTTTGTCCATGCATACACCATAGCCCGAGAAGCGTAGACTCTGCTCAGCTATGCACTCTTGCTGTGAGCATTACCAGCATCTCACACCTTATCCTGCAGCATTTCCAGAGTAGAGACAGGAGCTGCCATACAGAACATTGTGATGTCCTGCAAGCAGCCCTGCTGCAAGCCATAGAACGAAACAATTCTCGGGTGCTGCTGGCAGTCATGCAGTAGCTGAACATGGTGGAGTGCTGTTTTTTTGGTCCTGGGAAACAAGCACTGACTGGTGGGAGCTCATCGTTATGCAGCTATGGGATGATGAGCAGTGGCTGCAGAACTTTCAAATGTGAAAGGCCACTTTCAAGGAAGTTTGTGCAGAGCTTTCCCCTGCAATGAAACACAGGAACACTAAAATGAGACCTACTTCTTTACTGTCAGAGTGAGTGGCAGTCACCAGGGAATCAATTCGAAGTTGGTAAATCCACTTTGGGAGCTGTTGTGATCCAAGTGTGCAGGGCCATTAATTGATTTCTGCTAAGAAGGGTAGTGACTCTGGGCAATGTGCAGGACATAGTGGATGTTTTTGCCATGATGGGGTTCCCTAACTGTGGTGGGGCACTAAATGGCATGCATATCCCTATCTTGGCACTAGACCACCTATCCAAAGAGTACATAAACCATAAGGGATGATTTTTAATGGTGTTTCAAGCACTAGTGGGCCATAGGGGCGTTTCACTGACATCAACATGGGATGGTCAGGAAAGGTGTATAATGCATGCATCTTTAGGAACACAGGTCTGTTCAGAAAGCTGCAATCGGAGACTTTCTTCACAGATCGCAAAATAACCATTGATTATGGTGAAATGCCAATAGTGATCCTGGGAGACCCAGCCTACCCCTTGCTCCCGTGGCTCATGAAGCCACACAGTGGACAGCAGTAAGGAGCGGTTCAACAATAGGCTGAGGAAGCACAGAATGATGGTGGAATGGGCCTTTGGATGTTTAAAGGGTTGCTGGTGCAGTTTACTTATTAGGTTAGACCTCAGTGAAAGCAATATCCCCATTGTTATCAATGCATGCTCTGCTCCATAGTATCTGTGGGGCAAAGGGAGAGAAGTTTCTGCAGGGGTAGGGTGGAGGCAGATAGGTTGGCAGCTAATTTTGAGCAGCCATATACCAGGGCAATAAGAAAAGCCCAGCAAGGAGCTCTGTGTCTCTGGGAGGCTTTGAAAACCCGTTCAGTAATGATCTACAGCAATGCGCACCACTTCTCTGTGTTGTGCCTTCCCATACCATCCCCTCCATTGAATCAGTTTCCCTCTACCCCCACCCCATGATTGGAATATATAAAGAGTATTTCATTCTCAAAACATTGACTTTTATTGCATAAACATAAAGAACCTGAAGAAACAAGAAAATAATGTAACCTTGGGCAAACGGTGTCATAAAATTGGGAGGGGGAAAACCCAAGTCAACTTGTCTATTAAAGCACAGTAGTCTTGCCAATAGAACTTCGAATGGCCACCTTTTGTTCTTACACTCAACACTGGGAGAGGGAACTAAGGGATACTGACTCTTCTTCCCCCTCTCTTCTCCCCCCCCCGCCGTCTCCTGGAATGTTTGGGGATTGGAGATTGGGAACAGGGCAATGCTTGCAGGCAGTTCTGCAGAGGGAGTCTAGCTCTTCTGGTTGAGCTTCAAGAAGATGCTTCAACATATCTCACTGGTACTTCATAATGTGCAACATCTCATCATGCATGGCACACTCATGCTCCTGGGATGTTCTCATGTCCAGTTTTTCAGACAGTGAAATCCTCCAGGCTCTTAGCTCCATGTCAGTGGTCCCAGAGGAGTTCATTATCTCACTGAACATGTCATCATGTGCTCTCTCTCTCCACCTTCTAATCTGCAAAAGCCTCTCTGCCAGCATGGAGGATGTGCTAAATACCAAGCTTTCCACTATCAGGTATGCAAAGCACAAAGCAACCATTGTCAGTGCATACCCTGAGTCTACTGCAAGGTTTCTAGTTTAAAAAAATCACTCCCCTTATTACACTCAAGTGCAAGCCAGAACATAATCAGAATCTTTAGCTATTCAATGAACTCATTTGTGCTTCCAGTAATGGTGAGTATGTTCCAGAAACATGAGCCTTGTGCTGCAACTTGTGGGAAACCCATGTCAGGTGGGCAGGTGGACAATACCCCCTCCACCTAGCAACATGGACGTTGCTTTGAGACCAGGGATCAGTGTTGGGGCAGCGCCTAGCCTGGGAGGTTTGTGACCATGAGAGAATACAGGAAGCACCCCGCCCTTTCCTTAACACTGCTGGTAATAGTCACCTTGGACTTGCAGAATCTGAGTTCAATGCCAATCCCTGCTCACCGAACCACACGCATGTTAGGGAAAGTGTGGCTGAAGGACCCAGAAGTCACCATTGATAGTGGAGCACATGCTCTATTGTTTGTTGTATGAGCACTTGTAATGAAAACTTCCACCGTCTCCCCTGTGTGATATCAGTTTCCTGAGGGTAACAGAGGTGGTAAGGGAGCAGATGCTGCAATTGTCTGGGTACGATTTATGCTGTGTACTGCAATGATGCCAGCAGAGTTAATTCTGGAGTGGCATGGGAAAGTGTCCTAGCCTGGTGGAAGAAATAAGGCAGCCTTCCTCAGAAACCTTCTGCAAAGGACTGCAGAGTACCTCCATTAAAATTTCCTAGAGATCTCCATAGAGGTTTCCCATACCGTACTTGTGCACATGAACAGTCTTTTCTTGGGGGCACCCTCTGTATAACTAGAGTGGTCACTGGGAAGCAGATACCCACTGCATCTCACTCCCCCCCCTTCAGATTAAACAAAATAGAATAGCATGTAACCCGTACAGTTTAACTGGAATTCATACTCACTAGGGGTGCCTTCCCCGGCATCACATGTTCCTGGCTCTCTGGGAGAATGTATCCACCACTTGCCTGTCTCCCATTCTTCTCCTCCTCCTCCTCTTCCTCATCCAAGATGTCCTCCTCGTTGCCTGGGACTCAGACTCCTGGGAGGTATCCACGCTGCATTTGGGAGTAGTGGTGGGGTCAATGCCGAGAATCCCAGGAAGCTCATTGGAGAAGCAGCATGTCTTTGACTTACTTAACTTACTAGGCAATATGCTACTGTCTACCCAATGACAAATCAGCCTGCAAAGTGTGCTTCAGTGCTTAGAAAATACAGTAGATTAGCATTCCTAAATAAAAGTGCATCTGTAGAAGTGAAAGTAGAGAATCTGCATGACCCTTTCTTGTTTTAGCACTTCATTGTCACCTTTCAACAGATTGTCTCTCTTGCGCTAGAATGATTTCAACATTCAGTTTTGAGATGTGTCAAAATAGTTTTTTCCTTGTGGCCTCCTTTGGGTTGTCAAGCCTGTTTGTTATTTCAAGACGTAAGAGTCACATTACTAAGTGGATGTAAATGTGTGGTGAAAGCTGCAAACATTGTCAGCTTGAAAAAATGTTAGGAGAAAAGAGAGAACAACCAGAGGCATAACTAAATCAATCCTCTTCCTTCCTCAGAGAGCAGGGTGGGTACTGTTGTAGCAATGTATTTTTTTCTCTTAAAACACATTTTTGTTGATATGGGTTTGAAACATGTACACATTTGAGTACATAAATCATCTTATTTCAGGAATGGCACCAAAGAGGATACAATAAAAGGAATTCTCTATTTTATAGAACTATATTTAGCCAAGTATTCCCATGTTTTTAAACTTCACCCTATAAACCAGTTCTTCATTGGCTGTACATTGTGAAACTTCTGAAACCCCAAATAGCTGCCTTGTATGGAAAAGACACTTAAATCCAATTCCTTACATCCATTGTGGTCTGCAAAAATTGATTGACACCGCTGGAACATGGCTGTCAAGGTTCCTCCCCCACTCTGAACTCTAGGGTACAGATGTGGGGACCTGCATGAAAAACCTCCTAAGCTTATCTTTACCAGCTTAGGTCAAAACTTCCCCAAGGTACAAAATATTCCACCCGTTGTCCTTGGACTGGCCGCTACCACCACCAAACTAATACTGGTTACTGGAGAAGAGCTGTTTGGACGCGTCCTTCCCCCCAAAATACTTCCCAAAACCTTACACCCCACTTCCTGGACAAGGTTTGGTAAAAAGCCTCACCAATTTGCCTAGGTGACTACAGATCCAGACCCTTGGATCTTAAGAACAATGAACAATCCTCCCAACACTTGCACCCCCCGTTTCCTGGGAAATGTTGGATAAAAAGCCTCACCAATTTGCATAGGTGACCACAGACCCAAACCCTTGGATCTGAGAACAATGAAAAAGCATTCAGTTTCTTACAAGAAGACTTTTAATAAAAATAGAAGTAAATAGAAATGAAGAAATCCCCCCTGTAAAATCAGGATGGTAGATATCTTACAGGGTAATAAGATTCAAAAACATAGAGAACCCCTCTAGGCAAAACCTTAAGTTACAAAAAAGATACACAGACAGAAATAGTTATTCTATTCAGCACAATTCTTTTCTCAGCCATTTAAAGAAATCATAATCTAACACATACCTAGCTAGATTACTTACTAAAAGTTCTAAGACTCCATTCCTGGTCTATCCCCGGCAGAGAACAGCATATAGACAGACTATAGACAGACACACAGACCCTTTGTTTCTCTCCTTCCTCCCAGCTTTTGAAAGTATCTTGTCTCCTCATTGGTCACTTTGGTCAGGTGCCAGCGAGGTTACCTTTAGCTTCTTAACCCTTTACAGGTGAGAGGAGTTTTCCCCTGGCCAGGAGGGATTTCAAAGGGGTTTACCCTTCCCTTTATATTTATGACAATGGCATATCACAATATCCTTATTAGGCACTGAAAACCATGTTCTGTTAGTCAGGGAGATGCTCTAGAGTAGTTAAAATGTTAATGGATGCTAGGAAGAGAAAAATCAATCTTAAAAATCAAGACCAATTTTGCTCACTTATAAATTATATACAAATATGTAAATTCTATACTACAAAACGCTGCTGTTATTTACTTTGTATTCCAATACAGAAAACACATTCAATCTCTTTTGCTGCACTACCTGAACTGTTTGGATGAAGACTATAGTGTATTTTTTAATATTTGTGGTGGTTACATTCTTTGGGAAAGGCGATCCAGTAGTACTTTTATTTATTCTCTCTTGCCCCTAAATTAAGACTTTATCCAGTTACATTTTCTTAAGTTTTTAGAAACTTTGGGGAGTTTTACATGCAGCAAACATTTGCCTCCTCCCTCTCCCCTCACTTACTTGTATGAGATAAAATCCTTAAAGTTGGCCCTGTTGATAGGTGATTTTTAGTATTTTCATTCATAAAATTTTCTTCTTGAGACCTATTTTTTCAATTATCCATTTCAACCTTTGCTAGAAAAGGTAAATGCATTTTGTGACGGGAAAATCATTATACTGTCATGGGTTGTCCTCTAAAGGACCCACATTTGTTTTGGCTTTATCAATGCATTTCTCATGGTTGACCAGCTTAGTATTCATTATGACAGCTACTATTTGGAGGTTTCTAAACCTGTCCTAGATTTTACTGGTGTTCAAGCTCATCTGCTCAATTATCTTTGTGTGTGTTTTTTTAGTCTCTCTGACTTCCACTTCTAAGTTCCTGATTTGGAAGTTTTGAAAATGATTCATTGATAATAAGGAGCTTAATTAATCTCTGTAGAAGTCAATTATATATATATTTTTCTTGCCTTCTATTATTTAAGCAAAATCTCCCAGTTTAATTTTGGAAAATAATGCAGTGACTTAACAAGCCTGGTGTCATGTCACTAGTCTGTGCTACAGTGCAGGTCTTCAGAGAAAGCCACCAGTCTGTTCTCCCTTTTCACTGCCTCTAGAGAAGGCAAGATAAAATGAGATGCAGTTCTTGGACCACTCTTCCATGCTCTGTGGTAACAATAAGATGAAAGCAACTTCCTCCTATAAGCCCATCCATTCCCACTCAGAAAAGAGAAGGATCCCTCTACTTGGCAACCCTCACATTCCCTCTTGTCTCACTTCAGCATAAAATACTTTTTTTTAACACTAAGCATCTTGAACTGAAGTAAATTAAAATGAAATTTTTTTTGATTTCTCTTCTCATTAAATGTGCAGGTGTGACTAATGATAGAAAGTACTGCTGCATTTCACTGTTTCATATTATCTGGAGTTATTGACTACTGAAAGGTGCTGGCCTGGCAGCCTTGGAGAGTAAAGTTGTACTAAACTTACCCACAGAACAGATGCTATACAGGTAGCACAGGCTCACTATCTCTTAAGCTCCACTGAACATAACAGATTTTGCTTTGAAGGCTTGTAGCAATCAATAGCCCCCACCACTCTGTCCCTTGCTCTTTTCTTTTCCCTCAAAAGTGATGTTTATGTACATTCACTGAGGCTCAGTTGTATATCCCTATTAAATACTCCAGTCTCTCTCTCTTGCACACACCCTAACAGTTTTAAACAAGAAAAAGTGTCAAAACATTTATCTGTATGATCTTCAGTTCTGTCTGGCATAGACTAGTTTTCTTATAAGGACAGGGCATAATATAAGGAATGTCTGTGTAATTAGGCCTTTACATAATTATTTTGGCAGATCCTACAGTTTATTAATTTAAACTGAATGAAGTTACTAATTGAGACTTTTATTTTGTTTTACCTACTGCTATGGCACCCCAATCCCTTGGTAATGGATGTTCTGTGGCATCAAGGCAATGTGGTCTGGTAAATAGGGTACCATTGGATTAGGAGTCAGGCTTCTGTGCACGGTTTTGCCACTGACTTGCTATGTGAGAGTGAGCAAAGCACTTCACTTCTCTATGCCTCTGTTTTCCCCCTTGTGTCCCTTGTCTGTTTTCCTTATGGATTGTAAACTCTTTGAGATAGGACTGCTCTCTCATAGTATAAAAAGGTTAAATTAATCACAAAGGAATCTAATCAGGCTGAGGCTGATGTCTCTTCCAGTAAGATGTTATTACTAAGTAACTTTAACTGTAATAAAAGTATCCCATGTAATATTTTGTGGCGATTGTTTAAATGAAGCTCTACAAAGATTAAAAAAATTGAGTTAGATAACTATGGTCTGAATCAAATGTGCAGCGACAGGAAAAGATTCAGTCAGGATCAGTCTTCCCAGTCATTAACTAGTGCTACTAGGCATATTAATAAGGTAAAGAAGGAAATGAATCTCAGCAAATACTGACCTAATCCACCAAAAAATTTTGATTTCAAATTTTGATTAAATAATCCAGGACCACACTGTAATAAAATGTGAATATCCCAACATATAATTCAGACCTCTCAAACATATGTTATTAACCTCTCCGTCAGATGTAACAAAACCTGCTGGCAGATCAAATGTGATAATATCAGAGAAAGAGCTAGTCATGTACTGTACAAACCAGGGATCTTTCTGTAATGTGGCAAGATGAAGTGGAGTGAAACGCCATAAATTTCATGGGCAGAAAGATTCATCTGCAGCTGAGCAGCACTAGTTATCTCCCAATTTTCTCAGACAAAATACAAATTTAGAACAGGTCATTAGTTTGATAAACCTTGGACTGAGACAGATGTCTCCAATATTACAGCAACCTTTAGTGATGTGCAGTAGGTACCAGTTGAAGTAGCTGCAGTTTTTCTACTAGATATAAAAGACAAATTCACCTGATGCCACTGTTTGGAAATAGGAACAATTAATCAGTGTGTGCCATATGTCTGGATGAAATAAATGGAAAACATAACATGGCAAGTGTACATATGCTTATGCAATAGTTGTATTTTTAGACTTTAGTCCATACTATACATACACATGACTAAATGGACATGCTTTTGGTACTTATTTTTCAAGTATAGTACTTTTGAGTATACAATTTTTTTTTTAAATAGTAAAATGCCGAATCACACTGATATTCCTAGCTTCTGTGTCCATATGACAGAGGGCATCATTAAACTTTCCCTTTAGTGTCCTTTCAGTCACAGTAAAAAACAGAGTGCTATCATGATGATAGACTTGGAAAAACTGTACAATAATTGCTGGACAGCTACTTAACAAAATAATCTCAGTGTTCTGCTGATATAATTTACAGCGGTGACCACAGAAAAGCATAGCCCCATTAGAAACTGAAGATCCAGATATTAGGACCTGCATTTTCCCTTCCAGTCTGTTTCCCTATTTCAGACAGAGCATGCATATAATTATATATCTACTGAATGCCATATCTTGGACCCTTAAAAATAATCATGTGTGTGCAGATGAACTGTGACACTCCTTTGTATGTGGAGTCCTTTATATTCATTCTACTGTGTCAGAATAGTAAAACCTGGTAAAGGTAAGCTGTATTTTGTTTAAATATTCAAATCTCATAGAGTAAGTCTTAATTTATTCCTTAGTGCGCTGGCCTTGAAATGTTTTACACAACACTTGCATATAATCAAAAACTACTGTCATGTGGACCTTTCATTTCAGACAGTTGTCATAAAAAGTGACATGCACGAAAGTTCAGGCAGTTGAAGGTGCCTTTTGCCCCCATTTTGCCTTTTGCCATTTGGTGTGGAAATAAACACTTTGTATGTGATTAGCCAAAGATAGAACTTGAGATACTTTAAAAATAAATTTTTAAGTAAATTCATAGAATAGTAACAACAATCAGTTGGATTTATCTAAAAAAGGAAAGCAGTAAGCTCTCACAAAAGATTCCATTGAAATTCTGTTAAGAACTTTGTCTGACCGGTACACTGAAAGTACAATAGAAAAGTATAGTGTCTGAGATTTTAATGTGGCGGTAAGTCTGAAATAGAATATTAGGTAATTTGTTCTTGTCAGCTTTTTAAATCTTTGTGTTTTCTCTATCAACTCACTAACATTTAAACTTCTCCAAGAAGAGTTATGTGTAAAAAGGGAGAGATGTTTAAGGGTTGAAAGATCTTACTGTCAGTAGGGCTGCCAACAGTCTCAATGCACAAACCCAAACACCCTTGCCCCGCCTCTTCTCTGAGGCCCTGCCCCCCCTCCCTCCATCGTTCGCTCCCCCCCCCACTCACTTTCACCAGGATGGGGCAAGGGGTTGGGATGCTGGAAGGGGTGCAGGCTCTGGGCTGGGGAGTGGGGCTGGGGGATTTGGAGTGTGGGAGGGGGCTCCAGGCTGAGCCTGGGGCAGGGGTGCGAGAGGGGTACAGGCTCTGGGAGGGAGTTTGGGTGCAGGAGGGGGCTCAGGGCTGGGGCAGGGGGTTGGGGTATGGGCTCTGGCTGGGCGGCACTTGCCTCGGGAGGCTCCTGGAAGTGACTGGCTCTTTGGCTCAGGGGCATCCACGCGGCTCTGCATGCTGCCCCTGCCTGCAGGCACTGTCCCCCCAGCTCCCATTGGCCACAATTCCTGGCCAGTGGGAGCTGTGGAGTCCCCACTTGGGGTGGAGGCAGAGTGCAGAGACCCCTGGCAACCCCTGTGCCTAAGGGGCAGAGGGACATGCCAGTTGCTTCTGGGAGCCGCGCGGAGTCAGGGCAGGTAGAGAGCCTGCCTTAGCTGTGCTGTGCCGCCAACCAGACTTTTAGCAGCCTATTAAAATCTGCTGGATTGCTTTCAATAGCCACTGGGAGATTGAGGCCGATTCCAGGAGACGCCCAGCCAATCCAGGAGGGTTGGCAACTCTAACTATCAGCTTGCACAAAGTTTAAAAAAAAATTGCTATTAGTGTGGAATTTCTGCCTCAGTTAATTACAAGCCTTTCACTATTTCAAAAGGATTGATATATTATACCAAAAAGATTGTACTACATGAACATGACGGTCCCTGGTTAAGCTAGTGTTTTTTTTTTCTGAAAAATCATTAGGGGTTGTATTTTAAAAAAAGAAAAGGAGTACTTGTGGCACCTTAGAGACTAACCAATTTATTTGAGCATGAGCTTTCGTGAGCTACAGCTCACTTCTGTAGCTCACAAAAGCTCATGCTCAAATAAATTGGTTAGTCTCTAAGGTGCCACAAGTACTCCTTTTCTTTTTGCGAATACAGACTAACACGGCTGTTACTCTGAAACCTGTATTTTAAAAGTTATTGTGGTTTATTTACAATTGCCTTATACTAGTGTTGTAAAAGATAACCCTTGCCCGGCACTCCAAGCCCCCAGTCCTTCAATTTGTTGCTTGTGGTCATTGCAGTTGAGTTACATGATGGTCATTGCAGGATTGGAACCTAAAGAGACAAGACAGATGACTGGTAGGAGAACAGAATTTTTATGATCCTTAGTTTACATATGGGAAAATGAGGCACAGAAAGATGACGTGACTAGGAAGGGTGTGGGAGAGCCAGGAATTGAACCTAGCATTCAAACAGTCCAGTCTATTACCTTAATTCCAACACTGTTCTTTCTTGTTTGCTGTATACGTTCTGGAAATTCTTAAAAGCCCAGAAATAGCTTTACACCCATTTTCTCTGACCATGCTACTTATGGTAGTATATAGTATGACACTTAGAGTACAGCTACCTTGTACACTCCTTTCAGCGGTGTGTAGAGTACAGGCACTGCACACACTATCATGGGTATAAATAACTCTGTATGCGGTGGGCAAGTGGAGTAAAGATACTCTTGAACCCTATGGGTATGTACCCTACAGGGTTTTCTCCTCGCCCCAGCACTGCTACCTGCATACACTATTTCGAGCAGTGTAGTGTCCTTCTACCTCCCCATTACTGGAGATTTCCCCTGCCACAGGGAAAGACTTCAGCAGCAGGGAAAGACTTGTGCTGCACAGAGCTACTGGACCCTTTCCCTGCCACACTGACAGATTACTGCAGTAGGGAAAAGCTCCAGCCAGGGAGGGAAGGTTTGGTTACTCTCTGTAGCTGAGCCTTTCCCCACTGCCTCTCCCCTGTCAGATTCTTTCACTGATTGTTGCTACACACTACAGTGTGGATTCAGTCTGCTTTTCACTATGACATGTAGCTACACATACCCTACATGCCACCACAAGAGGTATGCAGTGTAGACTTAGCCATACCGTTTGTCTACACTGCAGCTGGGAGTAAGCCTCCCAGCCTGGGTAGACAGACTTCTGTTAGCGGGGTTCAAGCTAGCATGCTAAAATAGCAAAATGGACATTCCGGATGGGCCCTTAACTGAAGGGGATTGGATGGGCTTGAGAGCCTGAGCTTCTCCGTGAGTCAGAATGTCTACATTGCTATTTGTAGCATGCCAACTGAAGCCCAGGCTGGGAGAATCACTTCCAACTTCAGTGTAGCCATACTGTTATTGTCCTTAATTTGCAAAGGTGCTGAGCACCTGCAACTCCCATTGATTAAATTAAAGTTGTTGGTGGCTGACTCTTCTGGAAATCAGGTACATAGTACTTAATTTTTAAAAAGATCTCATTCATAGGCATGTAAAATCTACCCCAGTAACTAAGTATTTTTAAAAAAATCATATTGATGTATATGTCTGAGTCCCTCACAATCTGAATTTATCCTTATAACACCCTTAGAGGTAGGGAAGGGCTATATCCTAGTTTTACAGATGGGCACAGAAAAAGTAAGTCACTTGCCCAAGGTAAGTAAGACTTGTCTACACTACTGCTTAAGTCATGTAAGTTGCATTGTTCAGGGGTGTGAAAAACCCATCCCTGAGTGACATAAGTTACATCGACTTAAAGCGGTATCTGCACCATGCTATGTCAGTGGGAGATGCTCTCCCATGGACATAGATTCTTCCTCTCATTGAGGTGGAATAATTATGTCGATGGGAGAGCATTCTCCTGTCAGCATAGCGCGTCTTCACCAGGCATGCTACAGTGGCACAGCTGCATTGGTGTATAGGAAATCTTTGAAAGAGCAGGGAATCAAACCCAGGCTAGTGTCCTAACCACAGGACCATTCTTCAACTTCTGGAAGTTGATTGTTTCCTAAATCAACCGCCAGCTGTAATAATATTGTGTGTGTAATCCACAAAAAATGTGAGTGCCTTTATCCAGAAAGGCAAGATGGGACTCGGGGAAGAATAGCACAGTGCTACCCCACAACTGCTGAGGATCCTTTACTTTTCTTCATGCCCAGGTCTCCCTGTAGTTTGCGTTGGCAATGCAAGCCCCATCATGAAACACTTTTGCTGGGAAAAATGCCAACATTTGAAAATTCACCCTCAATTTGAAAAGCTCTGGAGACACAACAGCTGCCCTGATTATAACATTTTGTTTGGTTTTGTATTATTAGGGGATTACAGATTGTTAAACTGAATGCAGGGAAAGTGGCCAAAGATTGGTGGTTTCGGCAATTTTGTTGCCTCAGAATAAAAAGCTCTTTTCAATAAATCTGAAATGCCACAGAAGGTTTTCTTTTCTGCTTGCTACTTGGTGTAAAACAGATATAAGTGAGATCAGACTCAGCAATTGGTGGATTTATCTAAGTAACTGCACTTGGCACAGAAACATGGGGTGAAATCCTGGTCCCACTAAAGTCAATGGCAAAACTCCCATTGACTTTAACCAGGGTGGGATTTCACCCATGGAGAATAATCTACCTCTTGTGTAGAGATGGTCCATGGGACATTGGCATATGAGAGAGATTTACTTGCGGGGGAGAGGGGAATAACATTAATGAATCATATCTGAGAATTAATGCACACACATCAGGACATTCAATGTTATAGTTCCCATAGCAACCGTAACTGTATCACATTACACGTTTCTATTAGGGCATCAGGTTTTAGCAGCATGTAGTGTAATGTGCAGGGGAAGGAGCTGTAGTATCTACGGGATCCATTATTTTGAATTTCTTGACATCCCTACTTTTAAATTCTTCACTTTAATGTTGCATTAACCTTTTTATCCACATCCCAAAGGCCATCTGGTGTTTGGGAAATACCCTGTTTTGTGGTGTGGACAAACTGTCCACTAGCAACTAGACTCAGACCACCAACTATTTTCAGCAAACTGTGGTCAAATGGTAACAAACTTCAGTCCCCATTGATCTGGAGTGGATCTGAACCAGTGATTTAGAGGTGAATGCTTTCATGTATCATTAGCTACCCTCTGAGCCACCCACCCTTAAAAAAAGTTATTTTACTGTTTCCAGATGTAAGCTTTTTGGGACATAGACATTGTCTTCATTTTATGTTTCTACAGTGCTTAACACACTTTGGGCACTACTGGAAATAAGCAATAATAATATCCACTGGAACGTGTGTCTCTGACCTCATGATCTTGTTGGTGTCTCTCCATTTTTATCTCCTTTCATAATTTCTCTACTAAAATTATAGAAGAATTTGGGTACATGACACAGGTGCCTAATATTAGGCAGCCAAGTTTGAAATTTTGTCCTGTCTTCATATTTTCTGTTGTACTAAGAGTTAGCATGATTAGTATCCAAATGTTTTGCTGCTGATTCCTTTGTGAGCTGCTGTTGGCATGCAGGACATGAGAGTAATCAAAGAAATCCTGGTCTAGCTCTGCCGTCCTGGATCAGACAAGCTGCTGCCTGAGTACTTTCCCCACTTCTAGCCTGAAACTGGGGGTGAGGGGACTGAGACTGCCTAATGGCTCCCTTCTCTGGCCCATGAGGAGAATGGAAAAGAAAAACTCCTCTCTGACAGGCACTTGGGATATGAGGAAAAATTTCCACTGACTCCCTGAATCCAAAAAGTGTTGATTGTATGAAGTAGCTGGAGCAACAAAGTGGTCTATATAATAACTCCCATGCTGGCCTTGTCTTCCACAGGAGCCCTCCCCTTTTAAACTTATGCCTGGAGTGTGGCATGAGAACTTGCCTTCCTTTTTTTAGAGTCATGACTAAATACTAGCTAGCTCTGTCACCTTTACTTGCTATTGTGAAGGTAGCTGTTGGTCCTAGGGAAATCAGCTTCCCTAATCCGTCTGGTCTGTTTCTTAAGTGGGATGGGTGACTTGTATGTCCACAATCCTCCCCCCGTGCCGCCCTTCCACTCCTGTGGCAGACAAACTCACAAGCTTCCTCCTGGGTTCCATCACTGCTACTAAATCTTTAAACTGTACTCTTAGACTGAGATGCTTCCGGATATTTGGAAATCCATAAGAAAACTAAAGGCAAGTAGAATATAGGATTATATTTGTTCTCAAGTTATCTGGATATTATCAACATCTGGATGTTGTGGCACTTTTCTATTCTTATTGATGCTCCATCTACAAAGTCACTTGCTACTAAAGAGGTGTAGGACAGGAGTGATAGGTAATCTAAAGCTCGAAAGTCCACATTGCAGTATTTTTTCCCCTTGCTGCTCTCTTTTATCTGTCTTCCTCCTGTTTCTGTACTTACTCTTTTGTGCTACAGTACTGTTGCTGAATGCTAATGATCAAAATCATGCTATGAAAGTTTTCCTGTAACAATAGATTTTTGGTGTGGAACATCCAGCTGAAACGGTTTTGAGTATCATCATTAGACTCATAGTTTAGCAATTGTGTGGGAGTATATTCGGGCCTCATCAGGTCAGTTATTGCAATAACCCTACATGTCTGCCCTACACCAATGATCTTTTTGTTTTTTCTTTTCAAGCTGCTTAGCAATGGTGTACATTTCCCTTCCTTCTCATCCCCACTGGAACTGCTTTTCTTTATGCATTTTTGTCACGGTTTCCATCATTTTTGTACTCACTGTTTTTTTTACACCTTCACAAACACTGCTTCCTTAACTCTCAAGGAGACCCTATAGCTTCCTAGGGTTCTGTGGCCATAGAAATGCCCAGAGAGTTGGGGCTCACAGATCCACCTGATAATCTTCTGTCTTCCAGCTGCTGGTACCTATACTGAGGTGCCACTAATCAGGGCCAGATTATTATTATTATTATTTATTATTTACTAGGTTTTCAATTTTGAATAGACAGGCAGGAGACTAGCAGACACAACAGAGAGCCACGTAGCCAATGGGACTTTGAGGAGTGGCTGACTACTGAACATGTATTTTAGAAGGTGCATCTGTGCTGGCCAGTATATGGGAATAGCTGTAGCTGTGAAGAATGGAGGAGTCTTTTAATGGACGTTTAAAGGTGAATGAGACACAGGCCTGTGAAGAGAGAGAAGGGCTCAGCTATGGACCTTGTTAAGAAGAGATGTTCTATGCAAGGGGCTGACATATAAAATGTCCCTGATATTTCACAAAAATGGCATGTTCTGTCGAAATACATTGGGTTGATACCACAATGTCAAAAGAGGTGCTTCCTCCCTCCAGAAAGTCTCTTCTGCTGCTGCAAAACACAAAGGCTAGCATAGAGCAGATAGACAGTGAGTTGGTGGATGAGGAAGCACAAAGGGTCTGGTAACATGGGAAAGAGAAAGGGAAGGTGTGTGAAGGGTAACAAACAGGAAACAGACGGGACCATGAGCAAAATGAGCCATAACACTTCACAAATGCCTCACAGGGGAATGGCCACTCAGTTGTTGTGGAATTCTTCAAGTTTTGCTCTCAGGTTGCTAGCAGCACATCACTGCTAGTATTGGTTTAACTTAAAAGTTACTGTGAGCTGGCAGAGCAAATGGTATAGGCAGAGCCATCACTTCCTTCCTCTTCCTCTATAAGCCGCTCTGACTGATGCTTGTCACTTCTTCTGTCACAACCACAGCATTACTGCAAATAGCTCTTTAGCTAATTTGTCTTTTCAGTGGTGACATTCTGTTCACTTTAAGCACTCCATTGCCTTTCATTGTCTTTCTTTAATGCAGTGGGAGATTAGCCACTAGGCCAATGGGGCCCATGCCCAGGGGCCCTGGCCAATTGGAGGCTCCTGGAAAAATGGGCACCTCCACACCCCAACCTGCTCCTGCAGGGGAGCGGGGTCAGGGCATAGGGGCTTGTCCTGCTCTTCCTGCCCATCCAGCACTCCTGCTGCGGAGCGGGGCAAATCCCCACGCCCCGACCCAGCTCCCTGGCAGGAGCGCCTGGGAGGATGCGGGGGACTACTGGAGGCTGAAGGGATGGGAAGGGGCCTGCCGCTTGCCCAGGGCCCCACAAAACTGTAATCTGCCTCTGCTTTAATACAGTAGTTTGTACTGACTCATCAGCCTAGAAGAAGCATAGCAGAGTGAAATGAATGTGTACTGGGGCAGGAGATTATAAACTGCTGCTATCAGATTTTAGTTTCTTAACATCTGATAGCAGATGATAGTGTGAGTATCCTTTCCCTCAAATGCGCTATAACTGATTCATCAAATTTGGGGGAGGGTTGATTTTTTTTTCTTTCTTTTCTGCTATCTAGTTTTATTTCCCATTCCAGTTTTCCACCTGTTTTCTCCCATAAGACAACAGAATGACTTTTACATCTAATTTGTCATACTCAGTGATCCTACACAATTTTCTCAAACAAACTTTCTCAAGAAATCACTAAACAATGTTCTTCTGACACTCACACAACATGATTTCTAAAGATTCTCCATTATGACAGGGAACGCTAATGATTATGGACTAGATTGTTTTCCCTCCCTTAAGTAGCTGAGCAGCAGGGGCAGGATTGCAGTCGTGAGGCTTGGGGAATGCAAGGACTACTACTGAGATGCTTCTGTCCTGGAGCAACTCAGCTTAAAGGAGGGTTGGAGCTATATCTCCCTCTGCCACATGCTGGTCAGCAGAACTGGTAAACTGTGCAAGGGGAGTAGGGAAATATGCTGCACCTCCAAAAAAGGGTTGTAAGATGTTCAAATGTATTCTGGGGGCGGGGGAGCATGCCTTTCTCTGAAGAGCAGTGATTGGTCAAAACTGAACATGGGGTTTCTTAGTGTTCTGAGGCAGTACAGAGAATCCTCTTTCTTAGCTGCTTGGCTGGTGTGTCTTGCTCACATGCTAGGAGTCAAACTGATAACCAGATTGGGATCAGGGAGGAATTTTCTCCTAAATTAGACTGACAAGATTTCTTGGGATTGTTTCACTTTCTTCTGCAGCATGGGGCATGGATCATCTCTTACCTAATCAATTTCCTGCCATTCAGGGGCCTCGGGCATTAATAGCACCTCTGTCTCTGCTGTTCTCTGCCTGTAGCACACAACAGCTTAATCTCTTGATGGCTGAAATGCTTTATTCTATTCCATGTTATTAGGCTCAATACAGGGTTAGCTGGGGGAACTTAATGGCCTGCAATATGCAGGATGGCAGACTAGATGGTCTAGTGGTCCCTTCTGTCCTTAAACTCTGTGCACCTGTAACCCACACACCTCCTGAGTGTGGTACTCTGTCCCCCTCTAGTTCAGACTAGATGGTCTAGTGGTCCCTTCTGTCCTTAAACTCTGTGCACCTGTAACCCACACACCTCCTGAGTGTGGTACTCTGTCCCCCTCTAGTTGTACTGAGACCACTTAGAGATTAATGTGTCTGCTACAGCCATGCAGTAGAGGCTCATGCATTGAGCTTCAGAGGTCCCACGTTTGATCCTGCAACAACCAGGGTCTGTCAGTGTTACACACCTGTATTGGTCCCCCCTATAGCCCAACTAGGGAGCTCTCACTGCTCCGGCTGAAGTAGGGCCACTTTGCATTCTCCCCAGTGCAGGAATATGTCTACATGCCACAGACCCTGTGTGAGTAACATTGTGGTTGTTACAAATGGGTCCACACCACTAAGTGCAGATGGGAGTCTAAACATCCAGTTTGGAAGCAGTCCAAGGTGAGATTTGGACTAGGCTCATCTCTAGTTTAGATTCAGAACATGTGGTGCAAAAAGCTGCATTTTAATCTTGATTTGCACCTCTTCTTGCACTGTGATGCATATATTACTCCGAAAATCCAGTCTTACATGTGTTACTCATATGAGTAAGGACGTGCCAAATTGGGCCCATAGAAATAAAGTTATTTTCTTCACAGCAAAACTGATGAAACACTTTTTTTGAACTCCTAAATGCAAATGTGAACAGATGGGATTGGTGATACAGTTGTAGATTATTAGAACAAGGTATAAAAATTGGTTTCTCTTGATCTATTAAGGTAATCATTATTGCTATAAAAACTGAGGAAATGCATGTTTAAAGCTGTCACTATAAAAGGATGCCACATAAGCACTAAAATAGGGAAAGGATAGTATTGTGGTTAAGGTACTGGATTAGCACTCAGGAGATCAGAGTTAAATTCCCAGATCTACCTATGTGATTGTAAAATGGGGATAATGGTGGTTCCTTATTCCCATTTCTTGTGTGTTTTGTCTGTTTGGATTGTAAACTCTTCTGGTCAGGGACCTTCTCTTGGTATGTATATGCTGAATAGAACATCTAACACAGTGAAGCCCTGATTTTCGTTAGGGTCTCTAGGTACTTCTGTAAAACAATTAATAATAAAGTATTTGCTATTGTGTTTATTGCAATAAGTGGTGACCAAGAAGATCAGAGTTGAAGACATGTTTCAGAGTTGAAGACGTGACATCATCAAAACCATAAATACAGCATCAAAGTACCAATGGGAAAGTGGGTATGCAAATACAAAACTTACTGTATGCACTTCACTAAGGGCTAAATCTTCCCACTGTATGCAAAGGCCTAGTATACAGGTCTTGTGCCAAAGATCTCTATGAGGGGTGGGGGAAGTTGGAATTTTCTTCTTGATGCTTGCAGCAAACTTTTTTTCCTGGCAACTACTGCACAAGGATCTGGGGGAAAGGATGTCTTCAATCCTTTGAGTCTCAGGTCATCCAATTGCCCTCTGATCCTTTCGGAACTGGCAGTGTGGCTGCCTTGTGCCATGCTTCTTTTGGTTCCCTTGCTGTGGTTGTTCATTATTTCCTTTTTCAGTGTGGCTGAAGCAATGGAGGTGAAGTTAATGAAAGGTTCAGCATCAATTGACAGTGCAGGCTGCTGTGTAATTTATGGAACATTGCTATAAAACATGCTGCTGTAGTGACCCTGGGCTTCTCTGTCATAAAAGACAGGGGTTACTTGGAGTAATAAAGTCATCCCCATCCCCCCACTGACTGCAGGGCTGTGTTTGTTTTAGCCTCTTAACAAAGGGGGAGGGGAATACAGAAAGCACCCCTGGGCCCTTCTCTACCTAGTGTCCAAGCCAGGTATGTTTCTCATTCATTAAATTTACAGCAAGTAAAGCCAAAAAGAAACAAATATTCCAGAATACCCAGCATATCTATTATTTAACCCCTACTAGTCCCAGCTATCACCCTACAGTAGATACATAGCTAATATGTTTCCTTTTCAGTGACCACCTTGGGATGGGATGCTTTTGGCACAGCTTGGCTCTTCCGCTGAACCTTAAAGGACTGGTAAAGACACTCTATTACAAGTGAGAGTAACTCATCCCTAATTTCACTCTCTTCTGACTGGCATATACATATAACCTGTATTTTTAAATATGCTCTTGTCATGAAATGTCTGAAGTTATGTGTCGGGGATTATACTGCATTCCCATCGTTTGCTCTACATGCTTCCCCGGCCTCAGGTTTGCATGAGTAACTTTCCCCCTCCACTGCGCTCCACAGAAGAGGGGAGAGAAGTGGTTTAAAGACCATAGTTTTCAATAAGTTCAGGGTCATAACCACTTAGTGGAGTTTCCCCCCCGTAAATTAGTCCTAGCTAGACTTATGATTTCAACGTTGGGTGAAATAGATTTTTTTTCTCCCCTGCAGCTGATAAACCCGAAACATGTCTGTTTCTCTGTCTATTAGAATTAAGACTCTTCTTTACTCTAACTTGCCTGTCATCATTGAATCTTGTTGTATTGCTTCTTTAGGATCATCTGATCATGCTAATAACAGTATAGCCACTTCATTCCAGAAAGACCACATGCTGGGTGCCTCAGGTCATATATAAAGGTCTCTCAAATTACTTTTCTATTTTAATAAAACTAGAACAGCTGCAACTGTGTCTTTGTGAAAATAATACAAGATTCATTTTCCTATTACTGTGATTTCATACTGGGGAGAAGGATCCAATATGAAACTATTTTTAAGCTGATTGTATCATTTTTGTGATATGTTTCTCTGCTCTGTCTTGATTCTTTTCTGCTTTTGTTGATAATTATAGCAAGAGTTCAGGATCAATGTACAAAACTCTAGGCAAGATTACACCAAACCAAATCAGAAATACATCCATTGAAACACTTCATAGTTCCAAAAGAGGAAATGTAAGAATTCTTCCATTCCTTTTATTCTACAGAATTTTCTCAGAAGAGAGAGCACCAAATAAAAAGCTCAATAGGAGCATGCTCCTGTTCCTATTCAAGTCAATGGGAGTTGTGCCATTGAACTCAATGGACACAGGATTGGGATATTCTGTTGGTATTAAAGTAAAGATGTTCAAAGTAGTCTGAAAATTCCATATTGAATGAACACTTGCTTGGTTTAGTAACATTAAAGCAGAAAAACCATGCTGAGAGATGGAAATCGGCGAGCGTAATGAGAGATCAGCTCACTCAACACTGTGAGGTTACTGGATGCAGAGAGAATATTTTTGAGGATAATGCCATTTCCTTTTATAGTTGATTTTAGATGACTTGTTTGAGGATCTGCAGTTTGAAGTTTTCACTACTTTTCAGGGTTTTGCAGTTACCAAAGCAATATGGAATCCCAGTATTGAGTTTTGGAAAAAAGAAAACCTCCATTAATGCCCGACCCTAAGAATACAGGATCTGCTTTTTAAAGGGGTTTTTAGGCTCAACAAAGCACTCTTTATTATTGTCCAATGCTGGATTGCCCGCAAGTGAACTCATTCGGGAAAATGTTTAAAGATGGAATCAAACGACAAGCAGTATTCTACTGTGGAAGGTGTCAGGATAGCCCTAGGTAAATTTTTTCCACCTATGAAGTGCCCCACATTGCTGTAGGTTCTAAGGTCAAAACTGTACAACTATAACAATGTTCAGCAAATATAGAGAGACAAGGAGGGTGACATAATATCTTTTATTGGGACAACTACGGTTGGTGAAAGTGACAAGCTTTCGAGCTACACAGAGCTCTTCCTTGGGTCTGAAGTAGCTCCATGTAGCTCAAAAGCGTGTCTATTTCACCAACAATAGTTGGTACAATAAAAGATATTATCTCACCCTTTTTCTCTCTAATATCCTATGACCAACATGGCTGCTACAACATGCAAACAGTAAAAATCGGTCTGTTTTTGACAGGATAAATTTCAAATAAAATACTCATGAATACCTGCAGTTCCTGCTGCTATAGGTATGGTTGACGGAAAATAATCAAATGGGATTCCAGATGAGTTATTTTCCACCAAACATTCTGTAGGTACCCATATTTGCCCTTAAACTGAAACACCAAGGGATATCTTAGGTTATCCTTCCAGGGAAAGGGTTTGTTCGATACTAATAACATTTACCTTAAATGATAAAAGTACATTTAAATAGTGAAACCTTCTGGAAAATAATCTAGATTCAATCATTTAAAATACATGTCATTAAAGGATAACTCACTTCAGATACACCTTTCACTGTAATCTATTTTACTTCAAAAAAAAAACAAAACAGGAGCTATAGGAGACATAGATCACCACTTGTCCTGAGTACTGTTACTTGTCCTGTGTTTGCTTTTATAGACAGATGCTAGTGGGAGACTTGAATTTTACTTTCTTCCCTGATGGTGGAATAAATAACATAAACCAAGACACACAAATTTAAGTTTATTGTACTTTGAAATATAGAAACAGAGAGAGAGAGGCTTTCTTCCTGTTCATTTCAATCTGGATTATAGAATGGATGGAGGGCGGGGAAGAGAAGAATTTGAAACTGTTGCTCCAAATGTTTAGACAGTTGGCTGGAAATTAAAACCAGCTGTTGTGTACTATGTTCTCTCTGTTTTTTGCTTGTACTGAGTGTCAGGCATGAAGATACCAACATCATTTAATTAATGAGTTTAATTAGAATTGTAAAGAAATCATGGAATTAGACACCTGTGACTTCAGTTGTCCAAACATGTTTAGACTCCTCTTCCTGAAATATAAAAATGACTTTATTGGGATTTTTTTAGTCTTTCCATTCAGTAATTTTGTGTGTCCTCTGTTAGAAATCATTACTGAGGTCTCTTTGGAACACTGTGTATATTAGACTTTAGCAAAGTGGCATGCCAGTGGTGCTGGAACTAGGGGTACTGCTGCACCCTCTGGCTTGCAGTAGTAATAACAAACACCAAAAACATAGTTTTCATCATTAGCACCCCCCCTATAAAATTGTTTCAGTACACTGTGGCAGATTCTCACTTCAGACAAAATTGCTACGAGCTGTGAAATTGACAAAAATAACAGCCAACAGTCATGTAAGGAAATCAGTGTCTACACAGACACTAGATCACCCTAACTACACCGACATAAGCCCTACACATCCTGTCGGCATAGTAGGGGAGTTACATCATCAGGAGGAGTTTTTCAGTGTGTACATCTCCGCTGTTTTGCTGACGAAACCTGACTTTTGTCGTCAAACCTATGTAGTGTAGAGAAGGCCTAAATGTTTAGTTTCACGTCTTTTTCTTTTGTCCAAATTTGACTTGCTTGATCTTCAGGCATATCTAAATTTTGGATAGATTTGAATGATCTATCTTCAGTGGAGCCATTAATACACACTATACAACTAGACTGAATAATGTGAGTATCAGAATTAGCCAAATTTCATCGATAATTATTATCTAAAATTTAGCTCAGCTTTTCAATATGATCCAATACTCATTCAATGGCCATGGCAGAAGTTCCCTATATCTCTGGCAAAAAGGAGAACTCCTTTTGCTGTTTCAAGTGTTTTGTTATAGTTTTTATTAAGAATTGCTTTCTTAAAAATGCACTTCAATTTCTTTGTGTTGTAGTCACATAAGGTGATGGAACAAGTCACTAAACACTTATTTGTTTGTTCAAGCATATTTGTATGTTCCTTAATATTCCCTGTTTTTTTAAAAAAAGTTATTTCCCAAAGTTCTACCCCTAAAGGATGATTTTTGATGCTAGTGGCAATCAATGAACAGCTCATCACCACCCTTAGACCAGAGACTCAATACTGAACTACTACACAGTTCTATTATGCTTAATAGTAACAGCCATTCACAGTTTTTTTAGGACTTCTTTCCTTCACCATATTCTAAATATTCCGTCTCAGTAGACCTTGCTCATTTGTGTTTCTCCAGATCATAAGCTCCTGTTTCCAAATATTTTACTTTCACAAGTGATCATGAGGCAAACTTTAATCACAGCGCCTTGTGCTTTGTTTTGGCCTTCTTTTCCATTCAAACTCACTCTTTATCTCTGCTCATATCAACAGTACCTTCTTCACAGGGTTTTATGAGGCTCAATTCCTTAAAGTTTGCAAACTTCACAGAATATCAGGGTTGGAAGGGACCTCAGGAGATCATCTAGGACCTACGGGTGACAGTGGACGAGAAGCTGGATATGAGTCAGCAGTGTGCCCTTGTTGCCAAGAAGGCCAATGGCATTTTGGGATGTATAAGTAGGGGCATAGCGAGCAGATCGAGGGACGTGATCGTTCCCCTCTATTCGACATTGGTGAGGCCTCATCTGGAGTACTGTGTCCAGTTTTGGGCCCCACACTTCAAGAAGGATGTGGATAAATTGGAGAGAGTCCAGCGAAGGGCAACAAAAATGATTAGGGGACTGGAACACATGAGTTATGAGGAGAGGCTGAGGGAGCTGGGATTGTTTAGCCTGAAGAAGAGAAGAATGAGGGGGGATCTGATAGCTGCTTTCAACTACCTGAAAGGGGGTTCCAAAGAGGATGGCTCTAGACTGTTCTCAATGGTAGCAGATGACAGAACGAGGAGTAATGGTCTCAAGTTGCAGTGGGGGAGGTTTAGATTGGATATTAGGAAAAACTTTTTCACTAAGAGGGTGGTGAAACACTGGAATGCGTTACCTAGGGAGGTGGTAGAATCTCCTTCCTTAGAGGTTTTTAAGGTCAGGCTTGACAAAGCCCTGGCTGGGATGATTTAACTGGGAATTGGTCCTGCTTTGAGCAGGGGGTTGGACTAGATGACCTTCTGGGGTCCCTTCCAACCCTGATATTCTATGATTCTATGATCTAGTCCAACCCCCTGCTCAAAGCACGACCAATCCCCATTTTTTGCCCGAGATCAACTTAACAGCCCCCTCAAGGATTGAATTTACAATCCTGGGTTTAGCAGGCCAATGCTCAAACCACTGAGCTATCCCACCCCCACACCCCCAAAAATAAAAAAAATTCCAAATTTTTGCCCCAGATCCCTAAATGGCCCCCTCAAGGATTGAACTCACAACCCTGGGTTTAGCAGGCCAACACTCAAACCACTGAGCCATCCCTCCCCCCACTTAATTCTACAGCCAACCTTTATTAGATCTGTCTCAAATTTACTCTTAACTGCTTCAGGAGCTGTCAAGGTTCCTCCCCCACTCTGAACTCTAGGGTACAGATGTGGGGACCTGCATGAAAACCTACTAAGCTTACTTTTACCAGCTTAGGTTAAAACTTCCCCAAGGTACAAATTAATTTTATTCTTTGTCCTTGGAATATCCACTGCCACCACCCAACTCTAACTGGGTTTACTGGGAAACGTAGTTTGGACACGTCTTTCCCCCCAGAATCCTCCCAAACCTTGCAGCCCACTTCCTGGGAAAGGTTTGGTAAAAATCCTCACCAATTTGCATAGGTGACCACAGACCCAAACCCTTGGATCTGAGAACAATGAAAAAGCATTCAGTTTTCTTACAAGAAGACTTTTAATAGAAATAGAAGTAAATAGAGGTAAAGGAATCACCTCTGTAAAATCAGGATGGTAGATACCTTACAGGGTAATTAGATTCAAAACATAGAGAATCCCTCTAGGCAAAACCTTAAGTTACAAAAAAGACACACAGACAGAAATAGTCATTCTATTCAGCACAATTCTTTTCTCAACCATTTAAAGAAATCATAATCTAACACATACCTAGCTAGATTACTTACTAAAAGTTCTAAGCCTCCATTGCTGTTCTATCCCTGGCAAAAGCAGCATACCGACAGACACAGACCCTTTGTTTCTCTCCCTCCTCCCAGCTTTTGAAAGTATCTTGTCTCCTCATTGGTCATTTTGGTCAGGTGCCAGCGAGGTTACCTTTAGCTTCTTAACCCTTTACAGGTGAGAGGATTTTTCCTCTGGCCAGGAGGGATTTTAAAGGGGTTTACCCTTCCCCTTATATTTATGACAGGAGCTAAAATAATTTGGCTTAGATTCTGTTTAAATTGTAATTCTCTTCCTACCCACCCTCTTCTCAGAGTTTGTCTTTATGTTGCTGTTGTGACAAAGGTCGAGTCTCGGTGATCACTTTACAATTCCAGTTAAACTGCCAATGAATTGCTGTTGATTTAATTTAACACATCACACTTTGTACAAGTCAATAATACACAATAATTATAAAATACCACCGTATTGTTTTTATCTGATATCTAAAGTCTGCAGAGTTTTGGGGAAACTGTACATGAGCATAACAATTAACCTTTTTTTCCTGAATGCCACTGGAACCTATTTATCCAATGTCCTTCTGTCCTGAGACAGAAAGATATCTTTCTTCTGAAACTAGACTATGACCTCTTCTGCCAGAATATAATAGAGTGATTATTCATTACGAGTGGCTGATTTGTGACCTGTAGGTGCTACCCTTCATTGGAGAGGGAGACTTTCTAAGGGATAAATGTGAATTTGACACCTAACAGCCATATCTCTCTCATAATGCTTTAAAGATCTCCAGTGAATAGGAGCAGTAGGGGAGTACATCTGCTGCTATGCAATATCCACTTTCTAGCCACCAAGCTCCATTGACATAAGTGAAGCTTACAGCCTTTTTTCTTCAGCAAAAATGGTGGCTGAGTGTATGCTAATTTGAATGCACTGTGTGAGTAATTTCCAAGTTACTTTTGTAAATATAGTTTATTGATATATGTGGCTGCAGATGTAAGGCTAAGAAATTCTGAGGAAGATTTTTTTTAAAAAAAACACCAAAAAAGGACTTAGGAGCACAACTCTCATTGCCTCACAATACGATTTGTGCACAGAAGTCCTTTAGCCGCTTTTGAAAACCTCCCTGATACTTTCACATGAAAATGCTGCCAAAAGGCCTCAAGTGCCAGTAAAGTGTCAATCTTTAATTCATGGAAGTGAAAGTATTTAGGATACATCCTTGCATTTCCTTTTGAAAGAATGATGACATGTAAAATTGATATTGAGTTAAATTTAAGCTGTACTAGAGATAATTTATTTTTGGGAGGGGAAGTGGGTACCTTTTCTACATTAGCAGCCCTAACATATTTTATATTCTTTCTTTTCTCTCAAATTGAGTTGTAGAAACAAAAAGGACAAATGATGCCTTACTTCTGCTTTAAAGCTCTCTTTTCATATTCAAGAGACAGAACTTTCAAAATAAGTAATTTAGAAACGGTTATGAAAAATATTTGCATGACTTTCTGCATAATTACACAAATTAAAATGCTTCTTTACTGATGTAGGACTTAACTGAGGGTTTTTTAAAAAACTCATAAATATCTGAATTTCTTTATCTCAAATTACATGAGAACTGTAACAATGATTTAATTCTCAATGACTAGACTAGTCAACTAACACTTTCAATTGAGAAAGAAGATTTTCAATAATTGGTGTAAAGTAAAAAGAAGGGAGCATTTTAGGGTTTGGACATCTTGGTATTAGCGTGAAACTGATAAAAGTCTGGCAAATGTGAACAAAACGAGGACCAATATGAAACTTTGCACTAAGTTTTCCTGAGATATTTGTGAACAAGTTCAGTAAAACAAGTTGACTCTTTTCAGTTTGTTTTCACTCTCCTCAGAACAGCATGGCATCACTTGGGCCTGGGACCAGAAATGGAAGTGCAGAATGACTAATTTAATTACTATTATATGCTAATAAACCCCCCCTCCCAAAGCTGAACGCTTCTTAGATTCACCAAATATTAAAGAGTATTTATAGAGTTTATTATGGCATTTTACAACTGCTAACTTGAAGTCTTATCATATCAAACAGCACAATGTCTCTTTTAAAAAAAAACCTTGTAAGAGTTCAAAATGGTGAATAGCAGTTCCATTTACAATCAGATTATAGTGCCCCGGCCCTGCATACAATTTCCCCTCTCAGATGTGGCCCTCGGCCCAAAAAGTTTGCCCACCCCTGTTCTAGTGGATCAGGTGTCTGTTAAAAGTAAGTAAATGAAAATATTTATGCATAGTTCCAAATGCAAGAGATAATTCTCTACATACACACTTATTTGATACCACTCCTGACATGGAAGTTAATTGTTATACCTTCTTTATAACTTAACATTAATTTTTTAAAGTATCAAACTCAATCTGCTTTAGGCAATGTATAGAAAAATGTAGAACTGTGCATTGTGTGAAGAAGTACTTCCTTTTGTTTGTTTTTTAAACCTGCTGGCTATTAATTTTATTGGGTGATGTCTTGTTCTTTTGTTATGTGAAGGGGTAAATAACACTTCCCAATTCACTTTCTCCACATCATAAATGATTATGATTTTATAAACCTCTATCATATCTCCCACCCCTTAGTCATCTTTTTCCAAGCTCAAAACCCCCAGTCTTTCTAATCTCTCCTCATATGAAAGCTGTTCCATAACCCTAGTCATTTTTGTTGCCCTTCTCTCTATCTTTTCCAATTCTCATACCTTTCTTGAGATTGGGTGACCAGACCCGCATGCAGTATTTAAAGTGTGGGGGTACCATGCATTTATACAGTGTCGTTATGATATTATCTGTCTTATCATTTATCCCTTTCCTCATGGTTCCTAACATTCTGCTTCCTTTTTTGACTGCTGCTACACACTGAGTGGATGTTTTCAGAGAACTATCCACAGTGACTCCAAGATCTTCCTTGAGTGGTAACAGTTAATTTAGACCCCATCATTTTGTATGTATAGTTGGGATTATGTTTTCCAATGTGCATTACTTTGCACTTTCAACATTTAATTTCATCTACTCCTTTTTTTTTTTTTTTGCCCTGTCACCCAGTTTAGTGAGATCCCTTTGTAACTCTTCAGTCTGCTTTGGACTTAACTATCTTGAGTCATTTTGAATCATCTGCAAACATTGCCACCTGACTGTTTACCCCTCTTTCCACACCATTTATGACTATATTGAACAGCATTGGTCTCAGTACAGACCCCTGGGGGATCCTGTTATTTACCTCTCTCCACTGTGTAAATTTACCATTTATTCTTACCTTTTTTGTTTCCTGACTTTTAACCAGTTACTGATCCATGAAAAGATCTTCCCTCTTATCGTATAATTGTGTACTTTGCTTACGAGCCTTTGGTGAGGGACCTTGTCAAAGGTTTGCTAAAAGTCCAAGTGCACTCTCTCCACTGGATCACCCTTGTCCACATGTTTGTTCACCCCCTCAAAGAATTCTAATAGATTGGTGAGGCATGATTTCCTTTTATAAAAGGCATGTTGTCTCTTCAACAAATTATGTTAATCTGTGTATCTGATAATTTTGCTATAGTTCAACCAATTTGCTTGGTAATGAAGTTAACATTACTGGCCTATAGTTGCCAGGATTGCCCATGGAGCCTTTTCAAATAATTGGTGCAGGATTAGCTATCCTCCAGTCATCTGATACAGAAGCTGATGTAAGCGATAGATTACATACCACAATTCTACAATTTCATATTTGAGTTCTGTCAGATCTCTTGGGTGAATACCATCTGGTCCTCAGAAATTACTACTATTTAATTTATAAATTTGTTCCAAAATTTCCTCTATTGACACCTCAATCTGAGAAAATTCCTCAATTTTTCACCTAAAAAGTATAAGTCAGGTGTAGTTTTCTTCACCTTACTCTTGCGACAGTAGTGTAGCAGAGCTGTTTGTTCTGGGGTCTGTGCATAGTGGCCTTTTTGTAAGGGTAATTTACCCAAATAAACTGAGGGTTTGTGCACTACTATTATCTCAACTATTATAAGATTCAGTCTGCATTTTCATGAATTTTAGTACATCCATAGCACTTTAACCACTTACTCATCACTCATCCTGTGCGGTAGGTAAGTACAAGTATCCTTATTACAGATATGAAGTTAGACAGACATGACAAGGCCACAGAGAAAGTTGGTGTCAGAGTTTAATTAGTATGCCTAAGTCTCACAGTTTCAGCCATTTGTTTAGTGCACTTGCCCATAGTGCCTCTTCTGTTATTGAGCTGTCTTGTCCCTCCCCTCAAAATGTGCAGCCAGAAGTCACATTGTCTGCTCAACAGTGTAGCCATCTCCATTTCTGGCACTCATCTGTGTGGTGCCTAGTGGTGGCCCAAGTGCTATCAGCAGAAGCCAGGTAGAGCTTCCCACCAAGCTGTGAATTGACTTGGGTTCCTTCTGAAAAATCAAGATCTGTGGTCATCATTTTCACAGATTTCAAACACTAACACTGAGCACTGTAATGGGGATCATGAATATGTGATCTTTATGAAAAATCTGTGACTAACTTTGAACTCAAAGGATCTGTTTCTATCTGTTACACTAAAGGGTCTTTTCACAAAGTAGAGTGCTAGACATTACCCTTACAACCTCCCCCCCCCCCGCAATTCTCTTCTTTCTCTCTCTCTAGGCCCCCTTAAATCATGTAGGCTTCTGTGGATATAGACATTGTGGGCTGCAGAGAGCAGCTCTGGCAAGGGGGCTGAGTAGCAATGCAAAGGCCAGGTGGCTGTCTGAGGATGACCTTTCTTTTCCTCCATATTTGTTGAGGGGCTGAACCATCTGCATGTGGTGGGGAAGAAACTCCATCCTCCAACTGGAAGGATTAGAAGAAAATTGAGTTTTGATTCTCCTGCATAGGAGATGATGGGGCTTTCTCTTCTGTTAGTTCAGCCTCTTTGTCATATCAAAATTCATTCAGTATAAAAACCAGAACTCCTCTATACTATTGAATGTACTGTCAAAATATAGTAGGGTCAAGAGCTTTTACAATAATTTCTGAACATGCTAGGTGAGAGGGCAAAAAAGTGTCAAGGCAGCATTGTCAAGAAAAAAAGCCTAGATGAATATAAACAAAAGATTAGTACTAAGAGGAATAGCCTAGGGCATCATATAAGACTTGCACATTCTGCAGAATAAATTTGAATGGTTGGGAGAATTTAAAATACATAAAGTTGTGATACTAAATAGATTCTGGGCCAACTCTGCTTTTAGGTAATTGGATTGCATGAGTGTAAGTAACAGAGCAGAATCTGAACCATTACTATAATAAAGAGGGATAGGAGGATTTTGTAATCAACTATTGGAAAGCATTTCTGCAGGAGGTTGTTGGGTCAAATACTGCTTTCACTTATTCTGGAGTATATCTGGACTGTTTACTTCAGCTCAGTTGACTTCAGTGGAGTTCCTTCAGACTTTATACCAGTGTACGTGAGTAGAATTTTGCCCAATGTATTTTAATTTTAAGAGTAGATCAAATGTAAAAACTGGATATGGATATTTGAACTCTTGACTTATACAGTTAGCAGTATTGTTGGGTTTTGTTTTTTGCTTCTATTTATCCTTTTGTTGTACACTTGCAAAATCTCCAATTGAGTAACACCATTAGGATTTACTATTTTTATTTAGTTACCCCTGAATATCTAGTAAATATTTTTATGCTGGTAAAATTATGTGGCTTGTGATAATGTATTCAACAGATGGCAACTGTGGTAGCTAACCATTCACAATATTGTACTGTAGTGCTAAACGGAACACAATCAATCTAGCATGTTAATTCCTAATGTGAATAGGTACTGAACTGGTATGATCAGTGGTACTTTTTATCAATAAATAGCAAGCAGAATAATTTTCATAATCATAACTTGGAAGATGGGTATGGTATTGTCAATGAAGTAATAAAGATTTGCAAGTGAAAGAATAAGCGTAGTAGAGAGATGACTTTTATTGTGTTCTATTTTTCTTTTGCTGAATCTGCAGGCACATTAGCCATTTAAATTAGCTGATTTTTAAAGGTGAATTGCTGCTATTTTTCTACAGAAAATTACTGTCTTTAAAAACGATATTTTTAAATTAAAGAGAATTATAGTTCTTTTGAGTAGGGGAATGTGCACATCAGTAGACTAAGATAACTTCAGTATGTCAAATAACAGTGAAGATTCATGTATAAATATGTGTAGAAATACTTGTATTCACTTACTTCATTCACATCTTTAGATTGCATAATATAGTGCATATCTTTCAATGTTAACATATTGCACATTATATATAAACAGCAACTTTAATATGTTCTTACACTCCTTTAAAATGGAAGCATGCAGTAGTGTCAGATACACGTAACAATGATCATTAATTGAAAGGAGTACGGGCCTGACATAAACATTCCACAATACCCCATTAGTATTGGTCTCATAGCATCAGTCTAACAAATCTGGAAATAAAGGGCCAAATTCTGCCTTCAGCTGTGCCATTGTAAATCCAAATCAGCAGAACTCCTCCTGGTTTTCTCAAACAAAGGGTTGAGGAAGTACTGGAGTGGAGGAGACTCATAGTGAGAAGGATATCTGTGTTGGGAAGGATAGAAAGACAGTGAAAAGGAGGTAGTTCCAAGAGGTGGGGAAACAGTGTAAAAGGGATGGTGCAGGAGAGGCAAGAATGACAGTGTTGGAGGAGTGGTGGCGTTGGAAGGGGCAGGCTGGTTCTGGGGCCTTCAACAGTGACCAAATTTCTAATGCTAGAGGTTGAACTCTTGGACCAAAAGAGCAGAAGAATCTCTACTTCCTGGAAGAAGAGTGCTAAGAGCATAGGCTTGCTAGATTCCCCCTGTTCATGCAAGCAGAGCTGTGGGGAAAAGTGAGATTCCCTGTGCATTGAGTGTGCTGTATATGACAGGCCAAGTGACTTGAAAGCGGTTTCAGCTGGAATGCAATTGAATGAGTCAGAAAGAAATGTTTTGTGAGAAGGGAAGAAGATGTCATGGAAAGTAACTGAAAGATGAATAAAGATGATCTGACCCAGAGAGAAGTCAATTTTTTAAAATACAGCTCCTCCTGGCTCTGTTGGTTGGTGCCTGATCCTGTAACTTATCTGATTCCAGTAATTATAAAATTATCTGTAGTGGCTTTAGCTTCTATTGCCTAGTCTTTAGTTAAACTGTAGAGTGCGTGGCTGATAACTAGGGGACCCAGTTTACAGTTCCACAGCCAGTTAAGGAAATGTATGGTGGTTTCTTGTATACAGGAAAAGCATTTCAAGGCATGTGCAAAATCTGTGCTCCAGCTGTACATTGCATCATTAAAACTTGTTACAGAATGATGAAAGACTAAGCAAAAAGTTATCTACAAAAGGAATCACCTCATGTAACACTCTTGCAAGATCAAATGAATTTTGGGTTGTAGCAGGAAGTAAATGGTATGTGGAGGAGACCACGAGGAATAACACCAGAAAATAAAATAGCCAGATACACAAAAGAAGACTACCATGTGATATAAGATCTGTGATAAAAGGGTACAAAAACTGGGCATGGAAAGTAAAGCAGTTTGATAAAATTAAACCCATTAACTATAAATCAGAGAAAAGGGGTGTTTTAAAGGATATAATCCATGTTTGCCAGGTAGGAAAATTTGACCATGAAACAAATTCTCAGGATATGACTATACATTAAACAGTATAATAACATTATGAATAATGTTTTGGAACCCCAAGAAATAAAGAAATAAGATATTTTCTTTTATTTTCTTTATTAGCAGTAGTGTTATTGTAGCACCTAGAAACCCCAGACATGAACCTAAACCCTCTTGTGCTAATTGCTGAGCAAAACACAGAACAAAAAGATGATTCCTGCCCCAAAGTGCTTACAATCTGTTGCCTCTTGTCTTACACTTAGATGGAAACAGACTAGGGGAATACAAGAAAACAATGAGACAATATTGTCCGCATGATTCATAGATTCCAAGACCAGAAGGGCCCATTTGTGATCACCTAATATGACCTCCTTTATAATAAAGGGCATAGAACTTCACCAAAATAATTCCTAGAGCATATCGTTTACAAAAACTTCAATTTTTATTTAAAAATCTGTCAGTGATGAAGAATCCACCATGACCCTTGGTAAGTTGCTCCAATGGTTAATTACTTTCTCTGTTAAAAATATTTCCAGTCTGAATTTTTCTAGCTTTAATTTCAATATCTAAATGGGTAACATTTATAGACATAATCAAGTCACTCCTTAGCCTTCTTTTTGTTAGACTCACGGAGCTCAATCTATTTAGCTTATCACTGTAAGGCATTTTTTCTAATCCTTTCAGTCATTCTCATGCTCTTCTCTCCACCCTCTCCAATTTATCAACATCCTTCTAAATTGCAGACAGCAGAACTAGACACAGTATTCCAGCAGTGGTCACCCAGTGCCAAAAAAGTGTAAAAATAATCTCTCTAGTCATACTCCAGACACCTCTATTTATGCATCCCAGGATCACATTAGCCCTTTTGGCCACAGCATCATACTAGAAGCTCATGTTCAGCTGATTATCCACCATAACCCCCATTTTTTTTTTCAGAGTCACTGCTTCCCAGGATAATTTACCCATCATCAAACATTCTTTGTTTCTAGAAGTATACAGTTACATTTAATAATATTAAGATGCATATTGTTTGCTTGAGCCCAGTTTACCAAGTGATCCAGATCGCTCTGTATAGTGACCTGTCCTCTTAATTATTTAGCCCCAATTTTTATGTTGTCTCCAGACTTTATCACTGATATTTTGTTTCAGGTCATTAATAAAAATGTTAAATAGCTTCAGGCCAAGAACCCCACTAGAAACATACCAGTTTGATGGTTCTCATGTTTACAGTTTCATTTAGAGACTTATCAGTTAGCCAGCTTTTAATCCATTTTATGTGTGCAATATTAAATTGATATCTTTCTAGTGGGGCTGTCAAGTGACTAAAAAAATTAAACGTGATTAATCACGTGATTAATCATGCTGTTTAAATAAATGGTATTCTATTGTTTAATATTTATGGATGTTTTCTACATTTGCAAATTTATTGATTTTCAATTACAACACAGAACACAAAGTGTACAGTACTCATTTTATATTTCTGATTACAAATAATTGTACTCTAAAATACAAAAGAAATAGTATTTTTCAATTAATCTAATCTAAGTACTGTAGTGCAATCTCTTTATCATGAAAGTTGAATTTACAAATATAGAATTATGTACCAAAATAACCCACATTCCAAAACAAAACAATGTAAAACTTTAGAGCCTACAAGTTTGCTCAGTCCTACTTCTTGTTCAGCCAATTGCTAAGAGAAACAATTTTGTTTAAATTAATGGGAGATAATGCTGCCCATCTTAATTACAGTAAAAAGAAAAGGAGTACTTGTGGCACCTTAGAGGCTAACCAATTTATTTGAGCATGAGCTTTCGTGAGCTACAGCTCACTTCATCGGATGCATGCTCAAATAAATTGGTTAGTCTCTAAGGTGCCACAAGTACTCCTTTTCTTTTTGCGAATACAGACTAACACGGCTGTTACTCTGAAACCTTAATTACAGTGTCACCTGAAAGTGAGAACAGGTGTTCACATTGCACTGTTTTAGTTGGTGTTGCAAGATATTTATGTTCCAGATGCGCTAAAGATTCATATGTCTCTTTATGCTTTGGCCATTGTTTTAGAACACATGCTTATTTGCTGATGAGGCTCATTAAAAAAAAAGGTGTTAATTAAATTTGTGGCTGAACTCCTTGGGGGAGAATTGTATGTTTCCTGCTCTGTTTTACCTGCATTCTGCCATATATTTAATGTTAGAAGTCTCAGATGGTGGCCCAGCACACGTTCGTGCAAATTTGACAAAATGCAAAGAAGGTACCAATGTGAGATTTCTAAAGATAGCTACAGCAGTCAACCCAAGGTTTAAGAATCTGAAGTGCCTTCCAAAATCTGAGAGGGATGAGGTGTGGAGCATGCTTTCAGAAGTCTTAAAAGAGCAACACTCTGATGCAGAAACTACAGATCCTGAACCACCAAAAAAGAAAATCAACTTTCTGCAGATGGCATCTGCTTCAGATTATGAAAATGAACATGTGTCGATCTGCACTGCTTTGGATTGTTATCAAGCAGAACCCGGCATCAGCATGGATGTATGTCCTCTAGAATGGTGGTTGAAGTGTCAAGGAACATATGAATCTTTACTGCATCTGGCATGTAAATATCTTGCAACATAGGCTACAAGAGTGCAATTCAAACACCTGTTCTCACTTTCAGGTGACAGTGTAAACGAGAATCAGGCAGCATTAACTTTTGCAAATGTAAACAAACTTGTTTGTCTGAGCGATTGGCTGAACAAGAAGTAGGACTGAGTGGACTTGTAGGCTCTGAAGTTTTACATTGTTTTGTTTTTCAGTGCAGTTAAACCCTACATTTGTAAGTAGTACTTTCATGATAAAGAGATTGTGCTACAATACTTGTATGAGGTGAATAGAGAAATACTGTTTCTTTTGTTTACCATTTTTACAGCACAAAAGTTTGTAATAACTAATTTAAAGTGAGCACTGTACACTTTGTATTCTGCGTTGTAATTGTAAATCAATATATTTGAAAATAGAAAAACATTCAAAAATATTTAATTTCAGTTGGTATTCTATTGTTTAACAACACGATTAATTGCGATTAATTTTTTTGTTAATCATGTGAGTTAACTGTGATTGATTGACAGCTCTACTTCCTAGTTTTTTAATCAAGATGTCATGTGATACCAACTCAAATGCCTTACAGAAACCTAAGTATATTATATCAACACTATTACATTTATCAACCAAACTTGTAATCTCTTAAATTAGATTGACAGGATCTATTTTCCATAAACCCATGTTGATTTGCATCAATTGTATTTCCCGGGTTAACTCTTATTAATCCAGTTCTGTATCAGCCACTTTGCTATCATTCCTGGGATCAGTGTCAGACTGACAGGCCTATTAGCTAATTTTTAAATATTGCCAAAACATTTGGCTTTCTTCCAGTCTTCTGAAACTTCCCCAGTGTTGGAAGACTTATTGAAAATCAACTTTAATGATCCACCGAGCTCCTCAGCCAGGTCTTTTAAACTTTTGGACACAAGTTATCCAGACCTGCTGATTTTAAAATGTCTGACTTAATTAATAGCTGCTGTTTAACATCTTCCTGATATACTAGTGGAATGGTAAGAGATATCGTATGGTATGACTACATCATCTCTTCTCTTCCCCCCAATACCAAACAGAAATATTTATTGAACATTTGTGTCTTTTCTGCATTGTTCCTGTAAATTGTTCTACCATTTCCATGTAGTAAGGGACCAATACCATTTTTAGGATTCTTTTTGTTCCTAATATACTTTAAAAACTCCTTATTGTCCTTAACTCTGCTGGCCATAGATTTCTGTTTGAGTCCCTACTCTAGCCCTCTTGTGCCCAACGAGATTGGTCTGTTCTACTTAGGTCAGGCCATCCAACCTCTAGTTCTAAGGCTGTGGTCTCAGCACACCAACAGCCTAATTTGTTGTCAAGTTTTGCGGGCGTCAGAGGAGGATAATGAGTTCATCCTGCAGATGTTTTTGCTGAGTCCCCCCAAAGCATGAGGGACAACATGGGAGAAAGCTCGTAAGCCCTTGTTTGAAAATTTAACAAGCAGGCTTTGTGGGGCCAATCAGAGGTGGGAGTTGACCATTCAATAATGAATAAGAGGTGATAGGTAGGACGGGGATGGACCATGAAAAGCCTTGAAAGGGAAGGCAAGGGACAGCATGTTTGATACAATAGACAAGATGAGCCAGTAGAGGGATGCAAAGAGAAGGAGTGACATGGTCAAAGTAATGGGCTAGGAGAATGATCTTTGAAACAGCATTCTGAATGGATCTGAGCAGAGCAAGATTGCATTTGTAAGACTTGAAATGATAAGAGTTTGGACAAGAAGTCTAGCTATATGGATGGATAGGAAAGGCCATATCTTAGAGGTCTTATAAAAGACTTAGACTTAGCCTGGATATGAGGACCTAGAGACAGGTTGGAGTTGAAGATGATACCCAGGTTATGGGCCTGAATGACAGGCAATATAGTGGTGATGTCTACTCTGACTGAGAGAGAAGGTAGTGGAGTGAGATTGGGAGGAAGATTCAGAGCCCTGTTGAGCTTGCTCTGATGGCTAGACATCTATGAGGAGATGTCAGAGAGACTGAGATCTTAGGATAGAAGAAAAGATAATTTAGAGTAGAGAAAGTTATTCCTAAAACTATTTTTTAGGCAAAATGAACATCGAGCTACCAAAAGGAAGCCTGAACTGGCTTGAAGATACTAAAGTTGGAATCTTTGGACAAAAGATACATTTATGGGCATTACCAACAAATGTTCACATGACTGATAGTAGCAGTCTGAGAGTGATCTGAAGATAGTGACTGATCTTTGAATGTAGAAAGAAACATGAGACAGAAAAGATTTTATATCCTTATTAGAATAAAAAATAAAATAGGAAAAAAATTAAACTTAGCTTATCATTTTGAATATTGAGTAATATAATTACACGATACGTGTGCAGTTGTACATGAAAAGTAGTAGTGGTGATAATGGATCTCTAGTAAAACACTAGACCTCCCAACCCCCCAAAATCTGCTTTTTCAGTTATCCCCCACCCCAAAAAATGTTTTGTAATGTAAATCCAATAGCACTGAAGTCCTTTTAGTATTAATACAATGTCAGCAATAAAACAACTTGTTAGCCACTGAGGTTACCCTATGAAAATGAGTTAACGAAACACAAAATACATTTCTTCAGATTTCAAAAACAAATGGTAAGGTGTAATTTTAGGTACACTCTTACATGAAAAGTGAAATTGTTCATGTTCAACAAACATTTAAATGTTAGTCTTTCCTTTGACTTTAATTGGAACTGCATTCTGTCCCAAAGCACCAAAATATTGTCTTATGCCTAATAGACTATTCAGAGTTTGATTGCTCTTGACACAAGACTCACAATACCAGAAGAGAAAAGATGCAGGAAAATCTGAAATTGTGTAGAGAGAGGCAAAAGAGCAATCAAAATGGTGACACAGTTTTTATGGGAAAATATCATGTTGGGTCAATATTATATTGGCATAAGATGAAGAATTCCAGTAAGTCAATGGACTTGCAACTGCTTAGGCCAAAAATACATTGGTTCAATTGATTCTAGGAAAGTTTAAATAATCCATTAACATTAGTCAACTGTTATAGGAAGGATTGTTGAAACTTTTTAGTAATTGATAAGGGCAGCTATAGAGCTTCATTGTAAGCATGGGAGAAAGGTTGAGGATACTAAATTTACCTAATTTTATCTATAAGAGGATAGCTGTTTCTGAAGGAGATCCCTCTCGCTGCATATTGGCAGAATATGAATTATTCTTTTAACATGAGGAATACTTTATTTTAGTCATTGGATGGGATTTGCACAGAGCCAGACAGCAAAGGCTTATTGCCCCCAGCTCCTCAGTTTAATGTTTTTGTGAAATGTTAAAATGTTTGTCTGAATTTTGCTCAGTAATGTATAGGGTCTAGTTTTCCCAGTATCATGCAAACTTCCCCCATTACTCTCCTGATGACACCTCATACCTAATCCACAACATTCCGTTTATTTCAGTCTTGACTCTCTCCAAACCTGGCACTACTAATTGAGTTTAAATCAGTTCTGTTCTGGAATTAGCCTTGAATAGAAACTTGGGCAAATTTCAGTGTAAAATGTTATTAAGGCTGAATAAGAGTCAAGAGACAGTGCTTCCTTTCTTATGGTAAGGCTGGCTCAGATGCTTCCCAATTCAGATGGTGGACAGCATAGTTTGTTTGAGACACTGAGGTGATGAGGAAGCCCAGATCAATTGTGGTCCCTCCCCATAGCAGCGATCACTTTTTCTCTCATTGTCTTTAATTGTAGACCATATTGTCCTCCCCTTGGTCCTTCTGACTTTTCTTTCTTTGCCATCTCCTTCTCTGTTATAACATAAAGAAGTGAATACAGGAGCAGTGAGCAACTGTGAATCTGAGCTATGTGCAATCTCTTTAGGCAGGATACCTACATTCTTCACTTTTTATATAATTTTGCCATTCTTAATGAAAGTGGCAAATAGTTTCATTAGACTTAACGCATTAGATCAATAGCATATGCAAAAGAGCTTTCGTAGAAAGGTGTTTAACATTCCTGAGTACATTAGTCCACTTGATATTTTAGAAGGAAAAAATGATATTTTTGGAAGAAGAAAACTTCTCAGAAATCATTTTGTTGCCAAAATGTTTTTATGGAGAATGGGAGTTGGCTGTAAATCCTGTATGCCCACTTACTCTAGAGGCAATGCATTCATCTTAATGTTATGACAACAGTACAAAATAACTGGAATTAAAACAAAACTTATTAGTTGTATTCCATGAGACTATGGACTTTTAACTGTGGAGACTGGGCTTTATTAGTAAAATTGACATAATAAACAATAAAATATAATGCATGTTACAATCTATTGCTCTGTTTGACTTCTAGTTCAGCTTTAAGTTGAATATTTTTTCCAGCTAACTTGTCTTCCGGAAAATAATAAATTTATTCTGTTTGTTCTGGAGTAACTCTATGGTGGTTCAGTGACATAGATAACTATATACTAGGAAGCAGATGAGATCACCTGACTTGTTTTCATTTGAGTATCTTCAGGATGTTAAGACAAATGTCTAAAAGTGACAGGGTTGTGCTTTAGTCACCACCATACACAGCTACAACATCAGAAACTAATGTG
This sequence comes from Lepidochelys kempii, assembly GCF_965140285.1. NCBI lineage: Eukaryota > Metazoa > Chordata > Testudines > Cheloniidae > Lepidochelys > Lepidochelys kempii. The sequence continues at coordinate 301,594,175 of NC_136380.1, read as the reverse complement.
AAATGATTTAATAGGCCTGTTTTCATTTTGTGTTTATATGTGCTTATGTCCTCCAGTTTTTTTTTAAGCGTTTAACGATGAACAGCTTACGTAAGTTATGCTTTCCTATAAATTGTTAAACGTATGTTGGATTAAATCCTGGCCCCATAATGACAAAACACCCATTCGTTTTGATTGCTATGGCCAGGATTTCACCCACTGTTTCTAAGATGAGATTTTGCTTAGGTTACAGTATTTAGCATGGTAAGCTGGTGGGTTGATCCATCCGCTGTGAAAGGTAAAATCATGTTCCAGGCAACTGCTTTACCCAGAGCTATTCTTGATTATTTATAGAGCTGACCAGAGGTGACAATTCCAAACTCGCAGCAACTTTTGAAGTTTCAGACTTTGGTTTTATTTCATTCCAATGTGAAACAAAAACATTCCAATGCTAGAATGTCCGATGCTAGAATGTCCATTTTTTGGATCAAAACCTGAGCTTTTCTGTTTGGAAAGGGGGGTATGTGCATGTGGGACTAGCCTGGGATATGGGACATCCAGGTTCAAGTCCTTGCCCTGCCTGATTCAGAGCACAGGTTTTTTCATCCTAGGTTACTCTGAGTCAGGTGGAGCAGGGATGTGATTATAGGTCTCTCACATCCAAAACCAGTGCTTTAGCCATCAGGCTATAGATGTGGGAGATTTAATACAACACCTCGCTCCATCAGTGTTTCCTGTGAACTAATTTTCTTTTTTATTTCATTGGTGGTGACTAAAACCATGATCAAGTTTGCAGAGATTTGCTAGATCTCTGTTACAAGAGCTTAGCAGAGGGGCTTTTCAGTCTTGGGAATCAAACCCCCAAAATTTCAGTTGCATTCTGGCAGTAAAATAGGTGCATATTATTGACTCAGGAATAGTTTAGGTAATGCTGTAAGGGCACTGGCAACAACACTCCAGAGCCCAAAGACAGATGTTTGATCTTTCAAGCCTACCTCATCCTCAAAGATTGCATGTTTTCTCTTGTGCTTAATTCTCAAGTGCTTAATTAAGTTAGCATAAACGTGAAGTTATTTAAAATTTGTCTTTACTATGCAACTTTATTCTCAGTAGAATGTATTCTAATAATAAAAACATCCAGAGTGCCATATATAATCTTCCAAACATTTCACTCCCCCTTCTTTTTTCACCCCCAACTCCAAATGCCCCAAACCCACTATCTAGAGAGATGGAAATATCTATTATAATGTATATAACTATTAGGTGTACTTTAGTTTACCTGTATGGCTGCATAGAGTTAAATCAAAGGAGGCTGTCAGGCCTTGTCTACACTACAAAACTTTGTAATGTAGACAAGGCCTCAGGGGTGAATCAGCAGGAAATGAAACAATGGCAAAGAAAAATGAACTATCACAGAGAATGTCAAGGGTTCTTGGGGAAACAATGGGGGTAGATATTGATTGGAGAATACAGTGAGGCTGGTTTGATTTACACCAGCAGCCTGTGCGCCCCCTCCACCCCACCCCCCCAAACAAGCTGTTACAGTGACCAGAGATTACTGGGGCACTCTGACCGTGCTTGCTTTTCTGTAGCTATGCTCCGCTACTAATGTAGGGAAGAAGATGTATGACTGACCGTAGCAGCTCTGCGCCACCCAAGTACGTCCCTTACCTGACCACAGGAGGATTTGCCCTACAAATACATTATAGATTACCTTTGTTACAGAGGGGTTTGCATTTGTTCATTATCTACTTCAGGGGCTCTCAACCTTTCCAGACTACTGTACCCCTTTCAGGAGTCTGATTTGTCTTGCACACCCCAAGTTTCACCTCACTTAAACTACTTGCTTACAAAATCAGACATAAAAATACAAAAGTGTCACAGCTCGCTATTACTGGAAAAATTATTACTTATTTTTACTATATAATTATAAACTAAATCCATTGGAATATAAATATTGTACTTACATTTCAGCGTATAGTATATAGAGCATTATAAACAAGTCATTGTCTGTAAGAAATTTTAATTTGTACTGATTTTGCTAGAGTGCTTTTGATGTAGCCTGTTGTAAAACTAGGCAAATACTAGATGAGTTGATGTACCCCTTGGAAGACCTCTGTGTATTCCTAGGGGTACACGTACCCCTGGTTGAGAACCACTTACCTACTGTGTATAAAGAGGGACTTATTCATGCAGTGTCTGTCCCCTGGTGACACCCAAAGGCACAGAGACTGAGAAGGCTTTCTGATTTCTCAAGGTCACATGAAACTGAAGGTAATCATTCCTCATCTAATTTGTCTCAGCCAAGTCTCTCTCTCTGGCACTCACAGCTAGCCCTAAAAAAGCAGATTCCTCTTGCTTTGTGGGCAGGTGGTTAGAATACCATACAGAGCTCATTTTTGACTGTCAAGATTGAAATTACTTCTCAGCCAAGGGATAGGTATAAGAGCATCTGTTAACTATTAAATCATCTGAGAGAGGTAAAAACATTATGCTGGATTAGAAATGTATCCTTGATTTGCAGTGATTCCATAATAATTTCTTAAGCAAATTAATTTCAAAAATATTCTGTGATGCTAAAAAATACCAAAACTTCTGTAGATCCACTGATCCTAAATGGGATTAGTGTCCTCAACATAACAAGTTACTTTTTTTTTTTTTTTTTTTGGTATTTACATGTTTTAGGAAAGGTGAGGCTAAAATCTTGAAAACTGTAATAGTGAGAGGTTTGATAATATGTGGGCAGTAGTAGCATATGTTTCCACTATAGATCTGCCAGCGATCTGAATCTCTCCCTTGTCTCATCTATTCCTGCACTAAGAACTTACATCAGCATACCTACGTCTCTCAGGGGTGTAAAAAATCCACACCCTTGAGACATACCTATACTAACCTAACTCCCGCTGTAGACAGCACTACAATGGAAGAAATTCTTTCACTGACCTAGCTACCATGCCACAGAGATGTGGATTAACTACAGCAACGGGAGAACCCCTCCTGTTGCTACAGTGAGTGTCTACGCTGAAGCACTGTAGCAGTGGTTCTCAACCCACGGGACACTTGCGGCCCAATCAGCACACAACTGTGGCCCATGTGACATCCTCAGGGCCATACAGCTAGTATATATATATTGTGTAGATGCTCTGCTGCGATAGCATTTGAGGTATAGACTTTATATGACTCCCATCACATCTCTAAGTACCTCCATCTGAGCACAGTAGTATCTGCATTCTATGTTATTCCCATGTTGTGTCTCTGAGATGCCCAAGGGACTGAGATATTGGAAAAATAATTTTTCTTTACTTCTGTTTCAAGACGTAAGGCTTCAGAAATTAAGAGTATTGTTTGTAAAGAGTGATGTTCTTCCATCCAAAATAAGTCTAATTGTAACCCCATGAAAGTTAGTAAAAGATTACTAAATTAAAAAATACTGAATTAGCAATTATTTAAGCAAGTTGTATTCCTAAGAATTCATTGAGACATAATATAAACTTTCCATTAAATGCTTTGTATCCGAGAGCTCACAAAGCGCGGAAGATTTCAGGGAAATGTTGTTAATTGTAGCAATATTAATTCTTAACTAAGGAAGAGGACCAACCACTTGCATCATTTGCAAAAGTCAGAATGAAAGCTCATTCAATGGACTTTTTGTAATACAAGTCAAGTACAGAAGAAAAAAAATTACTACTAAATATAATAGTTCCTCAAGTGCTTTATATCTTAATTACTTGAGGGGTTTTCTTTGTTTGTTTGTTTTTGAGAGACAGAGCTATTGCTTACAGTCTTCCATTTTTTAGAGTCAGTTTCTATCATAATCATCCACTTTTTATTTGTATGCTATTGAATCTAGAAGCTGCATTGCACTTTCCTGCAGAAGTTTGCTGGAAAAATGTGCTTGACTCTGCACCTTCTTTTTCTGCTTGGAAATGCTGTTGTAAGTTAGTGACTCTGCCCAGGGTGATTATATGAAAAGACAAATGGGGAATTGTTTTCTTTCACTATATCTGCCCAAAACACTTAGCTAGTGAAATGTATGAATGGTGTTTTGATGTACTTGGAGAGAGAGCCTCATCAACCATCTAATGCAAGCGGTCTCCTCACTGTTACTTATTACCAAAGGGGTATTAAATTTCTATGAAGTTCTTGTGAGAAAGCAGCAGAGTCAACAATGAATTGACTAATTGTAATTATGGGAAATGTGCTAGACTTAAGGAGGTGGTGGCGGTGGTGGCGATGCAGGGGACAGGGGAGAAATAAGCCTACAAATCGTTTTTGCTCTTCTTAAGAAATCTGAAACACTTCTTCACAAAAGTCATTAAAAACTAACAGCTGTCAGTAACTAAATGTGGGTTTCTGAACTCTGTAGCCCAGCTTGCTTGCAGGAATGATTTATTGATTTGCTGCACAGTAATTCAACAATGAAATTATCTTGAAAATTAAAAACAGCATTAAGTAATGGATCCAGTTTACACTAGCATGAGTTTACTGTTATAACTTGCTATTAATGCACATAATGAAAGATATAAATAACCTTTATTACAGACTTTGAGTTTGCAAACAGTCAAAACCACTTGGGAGGTTAAAAAAGGAACATTACAACAAGACTGAGGTTTGCCCTGTCTATGAATAGAAACAGAAGACTGTTTGAGTAAACACCGGGGAGGGAGAAGTCCTTTTGAATCCTTTCACTGTGGCAGCATCTTCAGGAGCGAGGCGATCCATGAAAAATTGGATCCTGTTTCCTGTGAAGTCAGCTAGCTTGGCAGCAGACTGAAACTTTGGCGGCGGGGTGAGAGGCAACCTACCATATTAGATAGGAAACTAACTGTTACGAGTAGACTCGGGTTCACATTTTATTATTTTATTTGGTATTGTAAACATTTGCTTCCATGACACTCTTGTTTCTAGTTGAGTCTGTATTCTTTCTTAAACCAACTTTTTGTTCTATGATAAATGCTCACAAGTGCTGTGTGTTATACAGGAGTGTTGGTTTAAGGTAAAACTAGTAAACTGAGGTACACTGCTCCTTTGGGAGCAGAGGATTTGGGAGTTCTGTGAGTAGCCAATGTCAGGAACTGGATATTACAGAGGAATGATTTAAGACTGGGTTGTACCTACTGTGAACCTTCCAGGCAAAGATAGGGCTGGAATAGTCTAGAGGAGAGTGCTTAAGTGGCTGAAAGGCTGGTGGTGATAGGGAGTTGACACCCAGTCAGCAAAAGGCAAGATTCCCTCATGCTGGAGGCTGGGAGTAACAAGGGGACCTCAGTCCTGGGTACCCAAGAACCATGACATCATTATCCTCATTTAATTTATTTATTTTTTGCTTCTCAATATGAGAATTTTGCAGATTATTTCCTTTTAATGACTACAATGTCCATAATCCTCTTACATACAGTAACAAAGATTTTTTCTGTCTTATTTTAGGGGCAGAAATACTTATGCACTGAATATTGTTAAAAGTAAAAAGAAAGACCAACTATAACTCCTATCATCTGTAACAGCTTCCATAGGTGCAGACTCCGTGGGTGCTCTGGGGCTGGAGCACCCATGGGGAAAAAATGGTGGATGCAGAGCACCCACTGACAGCCCCCCGTCAGCACCTCCCCCTCCCCCGAGTGCCTCCTGCCTGCCAGCAGGCCCCACTGATCGGCACCTCCCACTCCCTTCCCATGCCTCCTCTCCACCGCAGTCAGCTGTTTCACGTGCAGGAGGCTGGGAGCGGGGCGAGGAGCAAGGACATGGCATGCTCGGGGGAGGGGGCAGGAAGTGGTGGGGGTGGAGCGGGGGCGGAAAGAGGTGGGGCGGGAGTGTTGAATTGAGGGAAGGGGTGGCATGGGGGCGGGGCCTGGGGCAGAGCTGGGGGTCAAGCACCCACCGGCACAATGAAAAGTCGGTGCCTGTGACAACTTTCCTTTTGCACTAGGCCCCTGCAGTCTCTGATTGCACTCCTGTACCTATAGAAGCCCCACTGAGGTAGGTGGAGCTCTGTGCAGGTGTAAGATCCACCCATACAGATCAGATTGCATTTCTGTGTTAATAGATTTGGAAAAGCTGTTTCTCCTCCCACTCAAGGTGTGCTAGTCATAATAAAAGAGGATATTCTTGGGGATTTTGTGGTGGCTTCTTGAAGACATTTTGATTAAAAAAACTAGAATGATATAAAATGGCACACATTAAGTGGGTTAAAAGCTGGCTAACTGATAGGTCTCAAAATGTAACTGTAATTGGGAAACTTCATTGAGCAGGTGAATTTCCAGTGGGCATTCGCAGGGATTGCATCTTGGTCTTATGCTATTTAACACTTGTATCAGTGATCAGGAAAACAACATACAATCATAAAAAACATAAAGTTTGCAGATGACACCCAAATTGAGGGAGTGGTAAATAATGAAGAGGGCAGGTCTCTGATTCAGAGAAATCTGGATCACTTGGTAAACTGGGCAAAAGCAAACAATATGTGTTTTAATATAGCATAATGTAAATGTATAATCTTAGGAACAAAGAATGTAGGTTATACCTAAGGATGGAAGACTCTATCCTGGAAAGCAGCAAATTTGAAAAAGATTTGGGGGTTGTGGTGGATAATCAGCAGAACATGAGCTTCCAGTGTGATGCAGCAGCCAAAAGTCCTAATGTGATCCTTGGATGCATAAATGGGAATCTTGAGGAGGAGTAGAGAGATTATTTTACCTTTTGTATTTGGGTCTGGTGTGACCACTGCTGAAACAGTGTCCAGTTCTGGTGCGCACAATTCAGGAAGAGAAGAGCCACGAGGGTGATTAAAGAATTATAAAACATTCCTTATAGCAATAAACTGAAGGAGCTCAACCTGTTTAGTTTAACAAAGAGGTTAAGGGCTGACTTGATTATCATCTTTAAGTAACTACATGGGGAACAAATATTTAATAATGGGCTCTTCAGTGTAGCAGAAAAAAGTATACTATGATCCAACAGCTGGAAGTTGAAGCTAGACAAATTGAGACTGGCAATACAGTGTAAATTTTTAACTGAGCGCCTATCCACAACGGCCCCTTCTGACCTGGAATCTATGAACTACAAATGAAGTCTTTGAGTGCCACAACCCACCCACCGCCCCCATCCCCCCGAGTATTTGTGTGAAGTTTTCCTTCCATTCTGGTGACACACTCTCTCTCATGAAAATAATTTGGGGAAATGTAGGAGGAAGAATGGGAAGGAAATAAAGAGGAGCACTTCTGTAAAAGTGAGCTGCGCTGGAAGAGGTCCTTGAGTAGAGGATGTTGCTTTGACTGGAGTTGGGAAAATATTGAATAGTTTGGTTTGTTGCTTCATGCTCTTTTGTGTTCTTTCTATGAACGTATGAACAATCAAATTTTATTAGCAAAAATTTTCATATGGGAGTTAGTATGATAGGGCCAAGAATTTGGGCTACAATGACGTCAAGAATAGTAGTACCTTTGTCTTGTTCGTTATTTCCGTTACGTCATTCACTACATACTCACCAGCCTATGTACTGAATGAAGCAGAGAGTCTGTGGCAATCATAATATGTGATTATATTATTAATGACCATATTGCACTGCATACAGACAAGAGGGTAGAGTTAAAATATTACTACAGGCTTTATCAAGTCCCTAAGCTCTCCAGGTAAAATTCACCCATGTGCAGAGGGCCAGCCCAAAATCTGTAGAATACTTTAGTCTCTTACCTTCAAAACAGAATTTAAGTGGGAATTAAGTGATGTCTAGCTATGTCCATAACAGTAGTGGAATAGAAAGTAGGTATTAAATAATTTTGACAAGTAGACCACTTCTCTGGGCTTTCATTTTGAAATACTTTATTAAAACGTGTTCTTGTATAGTATTCTATAAAAGTATTATTGAAACAGAGCAGGGGAGCTGCTTAAAGCATTTAACTTATTTCCTAAGAGAATTCTTAATAGCATGAAAACATCTCTGTTGTTATCTCAAATATGTTTTGATAAGTACAACCTTATAGCTTCAAGGAAGTTTAGCTGTGTCACATTTATAAAACATTATAAGTCATGGGTAGAATTGCAAAATGCCACAGTGTTTTACATCTTGCAGAATTTGGGGCTGTATTCCTTAAAAGGTATATATATTTACCAACCCAAGACATTTTTTGGATCTGTTAAATTATCTGATTCATTAACTGAATTTTGGAAACTAATCTTTAATCAGGCCAGTTTCTGATTATGTGTGTCTCTGAGTCCATTTTCAAAGAAGTGGGTTCTTACCTTGTCAGCTGAACTGCAGAAGGAACTTCCACTGAAAAAATAGTTCTCCTGGCGTCATTCTTTTAGTTGCCCACAAAGCTATTTTAAAGTGGGATTGTTGGGGTTTGCAATTTGTAAAATAAATAATTAGTGCTGATCATTACTTCCTACTTGCTTCCAAGCTAAAACCTGCCTAGAGTTATGTATCCATTTTCAGTGTATCTCTTGTCACATCGTAGGTAGCTGGAAATGTGGATTAAAATTAGATGAAAAATGCATTGTGGCTTGATGAATCAATAGTTATTGAAATACAAATTGAAGTTAATTGCCCAATTCACTTTTTTGGTCAAGAGATAGAATCTGAGCATAAAAGAACCTTTAATTTATATATTTATAGACTATTTTCCAGGACACTGTAGTATCTCAGAACATCACAAACAGTAACTATCCTCATAACATCCCTGTAAAATAGAGATGTATGATTGTCCCCACTTTACCTATTGGAAACTGAGGTCACAAAAGAAATTAAGTTACTTGTCCAAGGTCGCAGAGGAAAGTCTGTGTAAAAGCCAGGAATACTCTTCAGATCTCCTTAGCCTTAACCAGATCCAGTGCATTGACTAGAATAAACAACCTTTCTCCCCAAAATAAAATTATTGATCTAAGACCAGAAGTAAGCATGAATACAGTCTTTACCATCATGCTCTATTACACCTCTAGTAGAGTTAACATTGTATTGAAATGTATAGCATACATGTCTGATAGGGTCTGAACATTTTAGGTTTGTTTTATACCAGCTACATGTAAACCTGAAAAATGACATTCTAGGTCATTTGTGCCCAACTTTTGCACACAGGACAACTTGCTAGAAGCCTAAGGACTGCAGATAATTTCATAGAATCATAGAGATATAGGGCTGGAAGAGACCTTGAGAGGTCATCTAGTCCAGCTTCCAGGGCTGAGGCAATTTAAAGCTACCTAGACCATCCCTGACAGGTGTTTGTCCAACCTATATTTAAAAACCTCCAGTATCCGGGATTCCACAACCTCCCTTCAAAGCCTGTTCCTGGGGTGAACTGCCCTTATACAGTGGAACTCTGTTTATCTAATCTAATTGGGACTAGGGCCAGATCAGATAATGGAAAATTCAGATATTCAGGAGACTGGGGAAAGATCTTTCCCATCTCCAGCTGTCAGCCCTGGGCGGCAGGGCTCAGGCCATCTGGGGCTGACAGCTCAAGCCCCACATGGCCAGTTCATTTAATATGGAGGCTCAGATAAACTGGGTTGTACTGTAGTTAGAAAGTTTTTCCTAATATATAACCTAAATCTCCCTTACTGCAGATTAAGCCAATTATTGCTTGTCCTACTTCCAGTGCACATGGACAACAATTGATCACAATCCTCTTTGTAACAGTCTGTAACGTATTTGAAAACTGTTTGCCCCTTCCTCCCCCACAATCCATTTTCTTTTCTCAGTACTAAACATGCTTAGTTTTTTAAATCTGTCCTCATCAGTCAGGTTTTCAAAACTTTTTATCATTTTGATTGCTCTTCTCTAGACTCTTTGCAGTATTTTTTTTAGCAAAGTCTGATGCCCAAAACTGGACACACTTCTCCAGCTCAGGTCTCACCAGTGCCAAATAGTGTGGGACAACTACCTCCTCTTCAGTTTTGATTCTGTCCCTATAGTCCCTATTAACATGACTTCACATTTTTTCCTATGGTATGTCAAACCTATCTTCTCCATTACTTCTTTTACTTGGTTTGTACATTTTTGTAGTCCGTTGGCTTCTTCATTGATAAGAGTGATGACGTCAGCAAAGTCTAGATCCGTTAGCCAGGAACTGTTCCATTTTAGGCCGTATGTATCACTGTCACATTGTTTTAATCCATAGTTGATGACTAGCATAAACAAAAAAGGAGACAGGACAGACCCCTGTCTTGATGCTGAATGGCTGCTCCCTCCTTCACCTCAAACCCCTCGTCCGCAGCCCTAACCCAGAGCCCGCACCCCCAGCTGGAACCCCCACCCCCTATCCTCCTACCACAGCCCAGTGAAAGTGAGTGAGGGTGGGGGAGAGCGAGCCAGCAAGGGAAGGGGAATATAGTGGGTGGGGGCAGGGCCTCAGGGAAGGGGTGGGGCTAGGGTGTTTGGTTTTGTGCAATTAGAAAGTTGGCAAGCTTATGTGTGGTACTGGGCAGGTTGGAATTGTGAAAGATGTTGAAAATTGATGTTAAATTCCATGAATGAAATGTAACAGTTTTTTGTATTCAGGATCTTGGGTTTGTGTTCTTCTCCAAAATTGACACATCTAGTAACATGGTGCTTCCTAGTCTCATTCTGGGGCACTGGTTCAGTACTGACTTGCAGCAAAGAGTGACCCTTCTTGAACCCCATGTACCACTTTCTGCAGCACTTGGGCTTCCCCTGAAGGACTGCCCAACTCAATCCTGTTTAGCTTATGAAATTTGAGGAGATCATAACCCAAGATCACATGACTGCAGGAGTCTAAATGCTAAATCTGCAGCCAGCGCAGAGCTGTCTGGTTATTTTTGCTAAATAAGATGGTGCAAACATTGCACTGCACATAGGAAATTTGTCTTAAAATACCTTCATATTTAAGTACAACATATGATCACCTGAATTTTACTGGAGTGAAAATGTGATGCTTCAAAGAGTTCATACTAATGATTATGGAAAAGGTTGATTACCTGCTTAGTCATTCAGTAACGTACATGTCTTTTGTTTCTTGCTGTGTTAAGTATTTGCAAAAAGAAAACGTGTTTATTAAAGAAGGACCTAATACTGGAAACACTAGCACATGTGTTCTCATGTGGTAGGCATACTGAAGTCAATGGTACTACTCACAAGCAGTAAAATTCTGCATGCATTTAGCTCCGTTTGAAGGATCAGGCCACAAGGTAATAAATAACAGGAATTTCTTAACAAAAATGTTTTATGTTTATTTATTTGTTTTGACCTGTGTGTATATATATATATGTACACTGCTAATTGTTGTTGCATCTGTCTTTTAGAACCATCGGGTACAAAAACAAGTATGTGAAAATTCCTCATGGCCATATATGGGTGGAAGGTGATCACCACGGGCACAGCTTTGACAGTAATGCTTTTGGCCCGGTAAGTCACATTCACTATGTATCATTTTATGTTTGCAGTTGGAGAGCAAATCATATCTGATGCGTTACTCAGATAAGTATTCATTTCCAGTATTAGCAGTCATGATTTTAGAGAGAATCCATGTGCCTTGAAATGTTTCTTCTAATCAAGATGGAGGGACAGATCTTGCTCCATTCTCTTTGCACTACCTAAGTGGCACAAATAACAGAGATTGTCTTTAACTCCCCTGCAAGAAGCAGAGGGAAGAACTGAGGGGCGAGGAAGCAGTTTTGAGGGATGGGGGCAGCTGACAGATGGTCCCTTAGGATCTGTTGCCAGCTGATGCAACTTCAAGTTTTTCCCTCCCAGTAGTTCTCTCCTGATTTGGAGCCAGTGGGCTATAACGATACTCAGCAAATGTTAACTGATAAATCAATATGTTGAAGAAAGTATGAAGTAATGGGCACTTTGTCTGTCTAATCAATTCTCAATGTAAGAGGGAAAAAACTCACCCTAAATGGCGAGTGTCTCCAGTTGCATACAAGTATTTACAAAACAAAAGCTAAAAACTCAGATTTAGAGTGCTAAAATGACATGACCTGGATACACCTGGTCTCTATGGAAAGACGGGATGTCCTTTTCAGGGTTTCAGTTTTCTGGCTTTTTTTTTTTAATTGCTCACTTTGTCTGACATACAGAAATTTAGGCTCATCTTCTCTGCATTCTGCCCTGGAGATATTAATCATTTTTCTCATGTTATACATGCAGTTTTGTTTACCTCTTTACTTAGAAATGATTCTATTCTAAAATGATAAAACGACTGGTTGTCATGGGAAATTCATGCCAGATTCTGTGACCCTTACTCAAATTCTGTTAGCACTTTACATCTGAAGTAGGGCCATTTAATTTAATTAGACTATCGTGGAGTAGATACTGCTCAATTTAAGTGAGGGTGGCAGAGTTTGGCCTCTGATAATCTACCTCCAATAACGTGACATGAAGAGGAAAGCGTGAGAGTATCTAAGATTCAAAGACCTCCTACCTGGCTGGACCAGTGGGATGCTATTGCCCTAATCTCTTTCACCTCCCTTGTAGTTTGTCTCACTATCTGCTTCAAGGGCCACATCACTAATGATTTTTTTTTTATTCTCCCTTTCTGCTCTGTCAGTTTTTTGACAGTAAATTTTAGAGTTCCCCTTTTTTTTCTTTTTTTTCTTCTTCTGGCCACTAGACTTTTTTTTTTCCCACTTGACCCATGCATATCTCTCCCTCTCTGTATTGTTACTGGTTGTCTTTTTATCCACAGTCTCTCTCACAATCCCATCAATACCCACAATCCCATCCTCACCATTTTCCTGTTACTTCTTGTATTTTGTCATGGTAACCTCACCAGTGTAAAACTACTCTGAAATATTTAGGCCTTCTGTTCACTAGGAAAAAGGTGTGTTTTTAACTTGCATTAGCTAACACATGTTAAACAACATGTGATAAAATCCTAGTGAAGACAAGGCAGTTAGTAGTTTTCACAGGAGTTGGTAGGTCAAGGTACATCCTAGTCTCCCCCATTGTGCTAATGCATGTGAAAACTATAAACTACCTTTTCTCTGCGATTTACCTCATGTTTGTTACCATGAGATAAGTTCCCACCTCTTTTCTGAGTGAATAGGCACTGTCAGAGAACTATTGTGATAACTTTTGACAATGCAAGCTTTCTAGCATTCCACACAGTTGACTTTGGGAAATATGTATAGAACCATTTAAAAGGTTTGTATTGGTTGAGTTAAATTTTGAGTAAGTATCAAATGTAAATAGATATTTTTCTTCAGATTTAAATTATAGCAGCAGTTGAAAATATAAAGGAAAAGGTGACAAGCGCGCTCTTGTGGGAAGAAACTAGCTATGAGGATTGACTAAAAATCATAAATATGTACATCTGCAGAAAAAGATAAAATGCAGACTTAGGGATTCTTTAGCTCCTATTGACTAATGTTTCGCCTACACGTGTTTTGGTTTGTGGAGGCAGACTTACATATGTTATGAACAGATTGGCATATCACAATGTCCATTCCTCTGCCTGACCAATTCTTGTAGGATACTGAATATATTAGGATTGTACTCTCAAGGCATTCAGAGGCATATTCTTCTTCTTTTTAATATCTTTTCTTTCATAAGAATAGAACAGTCAGTCAGAATGAAAAGACTGCACAATGGCAAGAAAGGAACCCAATGTCCTTGCTTTGTTGTAATAGAGGTCACTCTAGAGAGTAGTTTGAATGTTATCTGTGCCACAACTCCAATTTGGAGGAACCAATGCATTTTCCTGGGTTAAAAGGGCCCAGTACAAAAAATTATCTTTAATGTAGATTACATTTTAGGGCTATTAACTTTGATGGTATTCCTTTAATTACAATAAAAAAAAAGCTTATATACTATAGATAAAGTCAGATATAGTTATGTTTTGTGGATAAGCATAATGAATTACATGGGCATATATGTAAATTATGGAATTGAGAACAGATAGAAATCATTTTTTCACTTGTAGAATAATGTGTAATGGCTTAATGGACTAGGTGATAAGACAAACATATTGGGATCATTCAAGGGCTAATTTATATGTCATCTTTGGGGGTTATGAATCCTAAAATGTGAACGACCTTTGACAGATGATGATAATCATTATATAGTTCCTAAAACATTTTATCCATTGTATCCTTTAGCCTTTTTGTATCTATCTGATTTTAGTAGGACCAAGATGAGAATTTCAAGGCATGTATAGACAATTTTCTCAAGTTTCAGAGTAGCAGCCGTGTTAGTCTGTATCCGCAAAAAGAAAAGGAGTACTTGTGGCACCTTAGAGACTAACAAATTTATTTGAGCATAAGAGTGAGCTGTAGCTCACGAAAGCTTATGCTCAAATAAATGTGTTAGTCTCTAAGGTGCCACAAGTCCTCCTTTTCTTTTTTTCTCAAGTTTATACATTAAAATACTTTTTTTTTAACTGTAGTGAAAATATATTGCAGAAAAAGTCAAGGGACCCTCAAAATGGCTTTATAGTTCCTCTCTGTCTAGTAGGTTTTTTTTTCTGACTTCAATTTAAGCATTAATTTAATTCAAACACCACTACATCTATAAACTGTGCTGAATTAGTAACACAGATAACTGTATAGTATAGCTGGACGACTACTGATTTAAATGTTAATGTAATCCAGCATGCAAGGAAGTTATTTAAGTAATGCAGTTGTTGAATTTTGTCCTTTAAAAAACTGCTTTGTGCAGCACAGACAAAAAGGTACTGCATTGTTGTTACTTTGATATTGCCTGGTTCAATCTGAGGTCTTCTCTACACTGCCCCACAGTTTGGACTATAGGAGAATGAATAGCAGTGCACACCAAAGTGCTGAGCTGTAACACTCCACATAGGACTCTGAAGGTGTGAACTAAAGTTTCTTGTTTGTGGAGCATAATAATAAAGCAACCTAGGAACCTTTAAGTTTGTGCCTGCAATCCACACAGGGGAATTCCAGCACAGCTCTTTGGTATGCACTGCTATTCACAACTCCACAGTCTGAACTGTGGGGCAGTATAGACATAGCATAAGTTTTGCAAGTCATGTCTGCCATTTATATTGGCTGAAATAAGCTATTTTAAATGCCAGGCAATAACCACGAAAAGAACTCGGTGATCCTTGCCGCCTTTGTTTTGTTTTTTAATTTAAGGGATGAAAAAATTACATCTAGAATGATTTTAGTTCAGTTAGCTGGACTGGGTTAGTGATATATCTTCAGTGAACCAGTTCTGTTTTCAAGCTTTTATGAGGGTAAAGCCAAACATTTATTATATCACCTTATTCTGGTTTAATTGGAATATTACAGAGACCTAAGAATGCAGTGTTGGATGATATATGGTTTTGCTTTTAAGAGACTGCTTTATGTTTTTAATTCCAGTAAAGCTATTATTCAGTTGTGAGTTCATCTAAGAAATGTTTCTTGGGAAAGAATTGTGGCAGTAGTACTACACAGTAGTAATAACAAATTCTTTCAAATTAAATACCAGGATTCATTTTGTAAATGTACTACTTCTATAGCTACTACTTTACTTTTCAGAATGTTTCCCAGTTTAGGATTTGAAAGTGCTTTACACAATTAATGCCTGATAGAATGCCCATTGAAGTCAAATGGTACTTGTTCAATTGACTTTCATAATGAGCCTGCACATAGCTGGCATCACAGAGACTTGGTGGGATGATACACATGACTTGAATATTGGTATAGAATGGTACAGCTTGCTCAGGAAGGACAGGCAGGGAAAAAAGGAAGGAAGTGTTGCCTTGCATATTAAAAATGTATACGCTTAGACTGAGGTTGAGATGGAAATAGGAGACAGACTGTTGAAAGTCTCTGGGAAAGGATAAAAGGGGTAAAAAAACATGGGTGATTGTCATGGTAGGGGTGTATTACAGACCACCTAACAAGGAAAGAAGAGGTGGATGAGGCTTTTTTTTAAACAACTAACAAAATAATCCAAAGCACAGGACTTGGTGGTGATGGAGGACTTCAACCTACTCAGACATCTGTTGGGAAAATAGCACGGCACAGATTGTCCAACAAGTTCTTGGAATATATTGGAGAAAAAAAATATTTTGGAAGGTGGAGGAAGCTACTAGGGGAGAGGCTGTTTTAGATTTGATTTTGACAAATAGGGAGGAACTGGTTGAGAATTCGAAAGTGGAAGGTTGCTTGCGTGAAAGTGATCATGAAATAATCAAGTTCATGATTCTAAGGAATGGTAGGAGGGAGAACAGCAAAATAAAGACAGTGGATTTCAAGAAGGCAGACTTTAGCAAACTCAGGGCATTGGTAGAGAAGATCCCATGGGAAGCAAGTCTACGGGGAAAAACAATTGAAGACGGTAGTTTTTCAAAGAGACGTTAAGGGCACAAGGGCAAACTATCCCACTGCGTAGGAAAGAGAGGAAGTATGGCAAAAGACCACGCTAGCTTAGCCAGGAGATCTTCAATGATCTAAAAATCAAAAGAGTCCTATAAAAAGTGAAAACTAGGTCAAATTACAAAGGATGAATATAAACAAATAACCCTAGGATGTAGGGATAAAATCAGAAAGGCCAAGGCACAAAACGAGATCAAACTAGCTAGAGACATAAAGGGTAAGAAGAAAACATTCTACATACATTAGAAGCAAGAGGAAAACCAAGAATAGGGTAGGCCCGTTACTCAATAAGGGTGGGGGGATAATAACAAAAAATGTGGAAATGGCAGAGGTGACTTCTTTGTTTCGGTTTTCACCAAGAAGGTTGGTGGTGATTGGATGTCTAACATAGTGAATGTCAGGAAAAATGAGGTAGGATCGGAGGCTAAAATAGGAAAAAGAACAAGTTAAAAATTAGACAAGTTAGATGTCTTCAAGTCACCAGGGCCTGATGAAATGCATCCTAGAATACTCAAAGAGCTGTCTGGGGAGATATCTGAGCCATTACAGATTATCTTTGAAAAGTTATGGAAGACCCCATGAAGAGAGAGATTCCAGAAGACTGGAAAAGAGCAAATATAGTGCCAAACTATAAAAAGGGAAATAAGGACAACATGGGGAATTACAGACCAGTCAGCTTAAGTTCTGTGCCAGGAAAAATAATGGGGCAAATAATTAAGCAATCAGATTGCAAACATCTAGAAGATAATAAGATGAGAAGTAATAGTCAGCATGGATTTGTCAAGAACAAATCATGCCAAACCAATAGCTTTCTTTGACAGGGTAACAAGCCTTGTGGATAGGGAGGAAGCAGTAGATGTGGTATACCTTGATTTTAGTAAAGCTTTTGATAGTGTCTCACATGACCTTCTCATAAACAAACCAGGGAAATACAACCTAGATGGAGCTACTATAAGAATAGTGCAAAACTGGTTGGAAAACTGTTCCAGAGAGTAGTTATCAGTGGTTCACAGTCATGCTGGAAGAGCATAATGAGTGGGGTCACACAGAGATCAGTTCTGGGTCCAGTTCTTTTCAATATCGTCATCAATCATTTAGATAATGGTATAGAGAGTACACTTATAAAAGTTGCGGATGATACCAACCTGGGGGGGGGGAATTTGCAGGTGCTTTTGAGGATAGGATTAAAGTTCAAAATGTTCTGGACAAACTGGAGAAATGGTGTGAAGTAAATAGGATGAAATTCAATACGGACAGATGCAAAGTACTCCACTTAGGAAGGAACAATCAATTGCACACATCAAAATTGGAAATGACTGCCTAGGAAGGAGTACTGTGGAAAGTGATTTGGGGGTCATAGTGGACCATAAGATAAATATGAGTCAACAGTGTAACACTGCTGCAAAAAAAGTGAACATCCTTCTGGGATGTATTAGCAGGATTGTGTAAGCAAGGCATGAGAAGTAATTCTTCTGTCTAGTCTGTGCTATTTAGGCCTCATCTGGAGTACTGTATCCAGTTCTGGGTGCCACATTTCAGGAAAGATGTGGACAAATTGGAGAAAATCCAGAGAAGAGCAACAAAAATGATTAAAGGTCTAGAAAACATGACCTATGAGGGAAGATTGAAAAAATTGGGTTTGTTTAGTCTGGAGAAGAGAAGGCTGAGAGGGGACATAACAGTTTTCAGGTACATAAAAGGTTGTTACGTGGAGGAGGGAGAAAAATTTGTTCTTCTTAACCTCTGAGGATAGGACAAGAAGCAATGGACTTATATTGCAACAAAGGAGGTTTAGGTTAGACATTAGGAAAAACTTCCTAACTGTCAGGGTGGTTAAACACTGGAATAAGGGGAGGTTGTGGAATCTTCATCATTGGAGATTTTTAAGAGCAGGTTAGACAAACACCTGTCAGGAATGGTCTAGATAATACTTAGTCCTACCATGAGTGCAGGGGACTGGACTAGATGATCTCTCGAGGTCCCTTCCAATCCTATGATTCTGTACAAAAGCCCAATGGGAGACTTTCTATTGACTTTTATCGACTTTCCATTGACTTTATCAGTACTCAGGATATAGTTTGAAATGCTCTTTAATTTAATAAATCATTCTCCAGAATCTGCAGCATTATATCCTCTTCTACATGGATCCTAAAGTGATCCTGTTTGAGTAGAAATAGAACTTTTCTATGGCTTCACACTACGATTTTTTGACCTATGCTGGTGTTCCTAGCAAGATATACTTGTACTTAATTTAGAAACTCATTGAACGTACATTTTGGGGATTATTTTTGTTTTCTGGGCATGAAGAGTATCTATAGCTCCATCACTACTAACTCAAATGCAGTTTTCAGTTTTGGTGACTGCAGCACTATAAAGAATTATTTTTGACCAGATTTTATTTTCAGATAGGAGAAATGTTACCATGTTGTGGGTTTCTCAGTATTAAGGTAGGCATTTAGTCCATTTGATCTCAATGCCTTGTGTAAATCACTAGTAGTCATGTAAAGTGACCATCTTTGTTGGACAGAAATAAGGAAAAAATCACATGAAAAATAAGGGATGACACTTTATTTTAAGGGACACTTGAAGGAAACACCATTTCCCATGGCATACCATGTATATTTTTTTCTCGTGTGTGCTTTTATACTACCCTCAAGTATACATTGCCATCATCATAAGCATCAATTTAATGTTTAAAATAGTACTTATAGTGAAATGTATTAAAACTCATAATATCTTTGACTTTTTTTTAAATCCATTCATTAAACTCCTTACATGTACAATTTGAAATTAACTTTAATTTCAAGCTCAGCCTTAACAGAATCAATATTTAGCAGAAAGAAAAGGAGTACTTGTGGCACCTTAGAGACTAACCAATTTATTTGAGCATAAGCTTTCGTAAGCTACAGCTCACTTCATCGGATGCGTACTGTAGCCACAGTATGCATCCGATGAAGTGAGCTGTAGCTCACGAAAGCTTATGCTCAAATAAATTGGTTAGTCTCTAAGGTGCCACAAATACTCCTTTTCTTTTTGCGAATACAGACTAACACGGCTGTTACTCTGAAACCTGTCAATATTTAGCAGGTTTCTGCAATCTGTCCAGGTATGTTTACACAAGAAAAATATTGTTTCCTCTGCTGCATTTGAGCATAAATTCCTCAAGTTTTAAGAAATGAGGAGAAGGAGCTGGCTACCATGTTTCAAAGCCTACCCCTTCTCCTGCACACAGTATTCACTGAGCCTTCTTTGGGATAAAACATACTAGTGCCCTTATGTGGCAAGCATGTGCTCTTTATTTCGCCACTAAAGAACCATTCCCTTTCCAGAAGTTTTCTGATTTCTTCTTAGCACTTCCTTACTTACGTTACAAGTACAAAAGCTGAGGATTGGAGTGGAGAAATTTCTGAATATGTAATGTCATGTTTTAACAAAGTCTCAAACAAGAAGCCAGATACATGATTTTTATTGCAGGTGTGCAATTCATTGCAGTCTTAGGACAATGCAAAAGGAAAATCTTTTTTTAAAGCTTTGTGGCTAGTTTTTGTTAAGATTGGTTTCTTCAGTCTGAATTCTACACTGAAAACATTGCTTAATGCTGGTCTGCAAAGATTTGATTCAGCCTTCTCTTACTTATGAAATAAGGGAGTCTAGGGATATCCCTTAAAATAAGGGACAAGTGGTCACCCTAAGAGACAAATCAATAAAATAAGACTGTTCCTTGAAGTAAGGGATGGGTGGTCACCCTATGTCATGTTGTCAGAAATGTATATTTAATGGCAGTGGGTTAAAAGCAAAACATTAGTGAAATATGTGGTCCACTGTTAATATAGAATTAGCAATGTTAATAGTTATATACATTTTGTTCCTTTTAAAGGAATAAGATAAAAATGTTCCCAAATATAAATAAATTGGTTCAATGTAGGGAGAGTTGGTAATAATACAATACTTTCATTGATTAAAAATGGCCATGTAAGTTCAACTTTTTTTTCTGAGCAAGAATATTGATTCAAACAGTCTTGCAAAGTTCTTTCTGTAATGGTTTGTGTGATTCAAAATTATGATATATAGTAGTTGACCTCAATGTTTCTTCCACTCTGAAAGGTTCTATTGGGAGAAAATTGCTGGAACCTCTTCTCTACATTACACGGATGTTGTGAGGATAAATGCATTAATCTTTGTTGTGAGGCACTCTCACACTAGGATTGTAGGAGCCATATAAGATAGAGCGGGTAACATTCCTGAAAATAGACAGAAGAAACTTAATATGTTTGACCATGGTACTTGATAATAAAAAAAATTTGCTCTTAAGTGTGAGCAAGTCTGGCAGAAAAGAGGGAAGGAAGAATTTGACTGATCCTTCATGCTTGCTGACAGAATTTCCAGTTTGAGGAGCCATGACCAAACCATTTAGAAACTCCATAAACAACAGGAGTTCAGAGATGAATTCATTCACTCCTGATAAAAGGTTTAAGGTTTTACATGTATAGTATTTTCTAGGAAACAGCAGGAACAGGTTTAAGTTTGAGAAACTGAAAGAATTTGTAAACCATGTTGCTTCTTGTAAAATCCATCCGAAGTGCTGTTGACATTTCTGTGTTCATGTATATCCAAACATACCAGATGTGTTGTATTCAGTGTATTGATGCTTTATGCCCATATTACTCAGTCCTGAGGTTTCACTGGCCTGTTTTAGTTAACTGTTAATTACTTTATAAGATCCTTGAAAGAGGTACCTCAAGTTCTTTCTTGTTTATAAAGTATCACATGCAACTATGATGCAGTACAGATAAGTAACAATGAATAATAAACATTCCTCTGACATAGAAAGATACTTATTTTATGTGTTGTGAAAAAACAGCTTTTGTGTTGGAAAAGGTTATTAAACTGATCATTCTGTTGAAATAATTTGTTGCCCAGGGGACTCCAAGGCAAAAATTTCACAGCCGGTGCTTAATTGGTAATGAAAGAGGTGCCAGGGCTCAAGAAATGATATCATTTTAAATTTTAAACTTGTTATGACTTTGAATATATGGCAGTTATTGTCATTAACAACACATTCAGTCATAACAAGTTTATTTGAAAGAGTGGCTTAGATGTTTACAACCACATATTTTACCAGGGATATAACCAGGGTGGGGCGAGCGGGGCAGCTGCCTAGGGTACAAAGCTGGTGGGAAGAGGACGTGCAGAAAAATGGGGTGGGTGGGGGAAAAAAAGGTAGGGGGTAGAGCCCTGCAGTGGGACTGGGATCCCAGGGATACCGTTACCATACCATGCCACCCTTACTTCTGTGCTGCTGGGCTCCTGGCCAGCAGCCCCCGTTCTCTGGCCACGCAGCTCTTTCCTAATGTTTGAAATGAGAGAATCACTATGCTCTGGAATGAATTCGCAGAGGAAAATGAAAAAAGACAAAAGCCCCCTATATCCTGTGGGTGAACATTTTTCACAAAGAGATCACTCCATATCTGACCTCTTAATCCTCATCTTCAAAGGAAACCTGCACAATACCTTCAAAAGACGAGTCTGGGAATTAGTCATAACTTTGCTAGGCACTAAACATCGTGGACTTAATAAAGACACTGGTTTTATGGCTCATCATAACAATCTGTAACCTATTCACCTTCCTTTGTCCTACAGCTGTAGAGGTGTTAGCTGTCCACTTCACCTTGAATGGTCTGTTGCAACATGTGCTAACTCTTTATGCTAAACAATCTGTTCCACCTTGTATTTAGCTGTAACACTCTGAATATTTTTCCCAGTCCTGAAGAAGAACTCTGTGTATGCTTGAAAGCTTGTTTCTTTCACCAACCGAGTTTGGTCCAATAAAAGACCCACCTTGTGTTGCTAACATTGTTTATAGTTATTTTTGTTCACTTGGTCTCAGGGCTTTCAGTGCTTAAAAATTAACCTTTGTCAGAGATTTCAAATAAATGTAATTTTCAGTGAATCATCTCATTCAGTCATGGACCAGTACCAAAAATTCTCACTGTCCGATCAGGGGAACAGCAAGAGGTTTTAAACTCTGACATATTGTGACCCTTGAGGGCTACCAGCGAATGCTGTGTTCAGTCATAAATCTGGGAATCTTATCGAGGTTCTTGTGGGATTAAACTTGTTCATATTGTGGACCACATTTTAGAAACGTACTCTTCCTCTCCCATTTATGGTGACATACCACTCTGTGACAACAGCACTTCCTTACATGGAAGTATTTAACGTATGTTTAGCAGCCTTTTAATGCAGTTTAGCATTTGGACTCATAAAAGAGAACCAGCAGCTCTCTACAGATCACTAGCATGTACTCTCTACAACCGTTTGATAACCATAGGTATATAGAAAAGGAGTACTTGTGGCACCTTAGAGACTAACCAATTTATTTGAGTATAAGCTTTCGTGAGCTACAGCTCACTTCATCGGATGTAGCTCACGAAAGCTTATGCTGAAATAAATTGGTTAGTCTCTAAGGTGCCACAAGTCCTCCTTTTTGCGAATACAGACTAACACGGCTGTTACTCTGAAACCTGCCATAGGTATATAGCATTTATTTCTGAGCTTGTCACATTGCAAGATTTTGAAATATAAAATTGCACTACTCTAATTACTAACTTTCTTTCTTCCTTCATCCACTTCAGTTCCAACGTGATTTTCGTGGGCACTGTCTTGAAAACTAGTAGGAGAACTGTATACAAGAGCTGTAGCTTTATACCATCTGGAAGCAGGAGATCCACTTTACACATGGTCTGAAGCAGGATCTGGTTATCCTTGTGGGTTTGTGAGATATCAGCTGCTGAATGCCTATCAGATTGAAATGGGGGGAGGAGGGGAAGCAAGATTGTATAAAAATGAGGTGATTTTTAAGATTTAATATTTCTTAGCCTACGGGGCTAGAATCCCTGGGCAGGCTACCACAAATACACCAATGCCAGTGCGGGTGCTGGACTAGTAATTGGAAAGGAAAGAAAGATGTTTTGCTATCACCTGTCATGACAGATAATATAAACTGGTGGAAGTTGCATACCCAGTTATATTAATAGTGAAAATCTGTTTTGTTCATTGCAATTAAAACAAAAAAAAAGAGATCCTTAGAATTCATATAATGTAAAAGTGATTTATCTAGTATTTTCTTAAGGAGACACTCGATTGCATTTCTTAATAGTAGAGTAAATGATCCCTGTAATCATTGCTTTCCCCCCTTTGGAGTAGAGTATGCTAAGTGGTACTTCTGCCATATTACACCTTTTTGGAATTTATTAAACACTTTCCTGTATGGATTTCAGAAATGTTGTTTGTAGAATATAGCTTTTTGGTTGGCATGTAGCCAAGTCAAAAGGTTGAAGAGCTATGGGTTTCCACAATGTTGCTAGCACACTCAGGTTCCACTGTAGTTAAGCTAGTTGAAAATTTTGAAGTAGGACTGAAAGCTCACCAAATACAATGTTAGCAGTTTAGAGCATTCAGTTTTGTGTTGTGCCAGGGACGATTGATATATTTTGTTTTAATACCAAGGGTTGGTTATATAGCTTGAAACTTCAGATAACTTCATTTTTCTGAGATTGGGATTTGTATAATTTAGGTGCCAAAGTGATAGACTGTCGGTCTGCTCTATAGCAGATTTGAAACTAGTATCTAACATTGATTTTTGGCCATGTACATGCTATATCTAATATAAGACGAGACGCATAAGATCAAAACAAGGTGTAGTACACTGGAAGAAGAGTGGAATCAGAAAAAGTAACTGCCTCCAAAATTCCCTAAAACTGTTGCTTGGAAAGTTTTACCTGTATGGCTTGCCTTTCTGTGATAGCTAACTTCAAATCTCACTGACTTGGGCATCTTTGTGGATCAGTTTTTACATGAGGAAGAGCTGTTTTTCACAATTTGCTAGGTTGATCTTGTTCCAAACTCTCATGTTGATTTTATCTGCCTTTTGGATTTTAATTGACAAAAAATAGTGTTTAGTGTAGCCCTTTTGGCCAACAAAACAGATTTTTCTTTTCTTGGCATGTGAAAATGCAGAGCATGCCCCTTGCTCTCACCAAAGAAATGATAGCTGCAGAGGCTATGAATGCAGCAGGATTTAGGTCTTTGGGAATTCATTAGGAGGAGCATCAGTATGAGCAGGATGGATTTAGGCAGTAATAAATAAGAGAAATTGTAATAAGAGAAAACAACCTGATTCCAAGAACTTCATGCCAGTGATGTATTGATGATTTTTGAAATGCAGCTGGTCTAGGTTAACCCATTGAAATGAAAATTTTAAAAACTAATTCCTGGATAGGGCCAAATTGCATGCTATATGGGTCTGTGGTGGTCCATAAAGCCCTCACAAACAGCTCTGGTGGTAAGACATTGACACAATAGCTCACAATGAATGGAAAAGCGGGAGGAGGAGGAAAATAGATGCCAAAGGAAGAAGATAAATTACTGGAAGTTTTGAACTCCAAATACAACCCTTTGGAAACTAGCTAGTCCCTGGTTGGTTGTCAACTGGATAATTTCAAATCTATCAAGCCACTGGAGGAGGAGGTAAAATGTTCTGATGCTTGGCTGAGGGAACTGGGTGACAGGCTAGGGAGGTGAGAGAGAGCCTGTTGGAAGGAGAAATAAGGGAATAACAGCTGACTGGAAGCCAGGGTTCCCGCTTGTTGGGGATAGGAAGGAAGTGAGAAGAGTACTCAAACTGAAGGGGAGCATGAAAGTATACTTTAGTACTTTAAGATAAGCATGTGTGTGTGATTCTCCTCCCCAAACTCTACACATTTGTAACATTGATGCAATGTAGACATATTTTTAGTGCCAAAGAATAAAACTTTTCTTGCTTTCTTTCCCTGTATCTTTCAATTTCACATAATTTTTTTTTTTTTTAGTCTGTGTATATTGTATTAGGAACTTTGTTGCTTACATTCAGATCCGTTAAAAGTGTCTTCTAAAGGGATGTTTGCTCCTTACATCTAAGTAATGTGAAGCCTGGTCTTTTTTGTTCCATGATACTCTAAGGTGTTTTGTGATGGCTAATACAAGGCAACCTGGTAACTTGTACAAAGGATTCTTGGACCTGAAGGTACGAGGACACTTTCAGTTGACCTGAAAACAATACAACCTCTTTGTTGAAGGAAATAATGCAGAGATAAGAAATCAGAGCCCTGTTCCTTAAAAAAATAAATGTAGTAGAGTTGTGCTTCTCTCACTGCCACTAACTCACCTTTCTATCCACTAATGATTTTTCGTCCAGGTTTGTCCTTGACCCAATACCTCCTTTAGTTCGTGTAGATTTCCAACTCCTCTTTCCTCGCTCTCATAGCACTGCTCTCATTCCTTTCACACTCATCCATGTACTTACTCTGATACAGCCGTGTTCCCCAATACTCATTCAACTCCAAACCTAGATCTCCACATACAGCTTAAAGCCAAAATCTATATCCTTGCAGAGGTGCCACTTTCAAACTGAAATGCACCAGAATTGCCATGCACATTTGGAATATAGGCACAAATGTCAACATCAGCTTCTAGATGGAGATCATTATATTGTGAGGATTAGTATGTTCATACTGCACAGTGACGGATAAAAGCTCCCTGTTGCTAAATACATTATACTGTTTCTATTTAGCTGTACTTTGCTCTTAGATAGAAAAAAAGCTCGAAATGGAAGTTCCTTTCCCATATTCAAAATCTGTAGGTAGAGCCCTGTGTGGATACAAAATTTGTAACCACATCCGATCCACAAAAATAGTTTGCGAATATCCGCGGATATACAACAGATATCCATGGATTTGCAGGGCTCTATATGTAGTCAGTGGTGAACTGTTACATGGTTTCATTGTTCTTAGAATCACAGAAGGTTAGGTTTGGAAGAGACCTCAGGATGTCATCTAGTCCAACCTCCTGCTCAAAGCAGGACCAATCCCAACTAAACCATCCCAGCCAAGGCTTGGTCAAGTCAGGCCTTAAAAACCTCTAAGGATGGAGATTCCACCACCTCACTAGGTAACCCATTCCAGTGCTTCACCACACTCCTAGTGGAATAGTGTTTCCTAATATCCAACCTAGACCTTCTCCACTGCAACTTGAGACCATTGCTTCTTGTTCTATCATCTGCCATCACTCAGAACAGCCTAGCTCCATCCTCTTTGGAACCCCTCTTCAGGTAGTTGAAGGCTGCTACCAAATTCCCCCCTCACTCTTCTTTTCTGCAGACTAAATAACCCCAGTTCCCTCAGCCTCTACTCATAAGTCATATGCGCCAGCTCCCTAATAATTTTTGTTACCCTCCACTGGTCTCTTTCCAATTTGTCCACATCCCTTCTGTAGTGGGGGGACCAAAACTGGACAGAATACTCCAGGTGTGGCCTCACCAGTGCTGAATAGAGGGGAATAATCACTTCCCTTGATGTTCTGGCAATGCTCTTACTAATACAGCCCAATATGCCATTGGCCTTCTTGGGAACAAGGGCACACTACTGACTCATATCCAGCTTCTCATCCACTGTAATCCCCAAGTCCTTTTCTGCAGAACTGCTGCTTAGCCAGTCGGTCCCCAGCCTGTAGGGGATTCTTCCTTCCTAAGTGCAGGACTCTCTGCTCTTGTCCTTGCTGAACCTCACCAGATTTCTTTTGGACCAATCCCCCAATTTGTTTAGGTCACTCTGGACCCTATCCCTACCTCCAGCATATCTACCTCTCCCCCCAGCTTAGTGTCATCTGTGAACTTTCTGAGGGTGCAATTAATCCCATCATCCAAATCATTAATAATGATGTAGAACAAAACTGGCCCCAGGACCGACCCCTGGGGCACTCCGCTTGATACCAACTGCCAATTAGCCATCGAGCTGTTGATCACCACCCATTGAGCCCGACAATCTAGCCAGCTTTCTATCCACCTTATAGTCCATTCATCCAATCCATACTTCTTTAACTTGCTGACAAGAATACTGTGGGAGACCGTATCAAAAGTTTTGCTAAAATCAAGATATAATCACATCCATCCTTTCCCCATATCCACAGGGCCAGTTATCTCATCATAGAAGGCAATCAGCTTGGTCAGGCATGACTTGCCCTTGGTGAATCCATGTTGACTGTTCCTGATCACCTTCCTCTCCTCCAAGTGCTTCAGAATGGATTCCTTGAGGATCTGCTTCATTATTTTGCCAGGGACTGAAGTGAGTCTGACCGGTCTGTAGTTCCCTGGGTTCTCTTTCTTCCCTTTTTTAAATGTGGGCACTATATTTGCCTTTTTCCAGTCATGCAGGACCTCCCACCGATCACCATGAATTTTCAAAGATAATGGCCAATGGCTCTGTAATCACATCAGCCAACTCCCTCAGCACCCTGGGATACATTAGATCTGGACCGATGGACTTGTGCATGTCCAGCTTTTCTTTGCTGACTACTATCCATTCTACTTGTATTATCTCAGTAGATCCATAAAGGTTAATTAGTCAAACAAGTTCAGAAAAATTAAATTATACTTAATTGGTGGAGTAATTGTTGAGAAGATGTCTGTTTTCCCTAAAGTCATTTATTGCTGTAGAGATTTTTTGCGAAGATGTGTATGTTCTGTGATTGCCATTTTTCAGTTTTACATTGGCTTTCAAAATATCCATTGTATTTAGAGGAGCTTAGTAAGATTCAAAAACAGAGTAGATATTTTAGATGGATAATGAGAACATCCACAATTACATTATAAAGGATAAAACAATTTTTAGGAGGAACAAAATCATCATGATTCATAATGTAAGCTAATCACTGACCTGTATAGGTTAGGAAGAAATTCCCCTTATTTACAGGATATTGCATAGTGATCCATTACGGGCTTTCTTGCACTTTCCTCTAAACCACTGTCACAATATCTATGAGATACAGAACTATCTGGTATCATAATAAGGTACATTAGCATGAAGTACATTCAACAAAATAACTTTCAGTTAAAGATGTACTATACCAATATATTAAATAACTGAGGCAACCATTCTACTGCAATAATGTATTACATTTGCATTAGTAAACTAGATGGAATTCTTATTTCTCAAGTGATAAAGAAATGCAGAATAGATTGCTTCATCTTTAAGCTGCCTCTTTAAATAAATAAGAAAGATAAACAAATTACTTGATCATTTAATATAGTTGGGCAGTCATGGCGATCCTTATTTCACTACACTGTTACAAGGTGCACCTACATAAAAGAAGACTTGCATCTTAAAAAATACAATGTAACAGAAATTCTATTTTTGTTGGAGGGTTTTGAGAGTTTTGTCCTGGTACATCATACAAAAATTTGTTTGACAGGATCACAAACTGAAAAGCCACTTGGGTTACCTCAACAACAAAGTAGCAATGGAGCATGTCATTTCAATTTGTCACTCATTGGCTGTCTGTGTGTGTGAAATCTCCACTCCTCAGCCCATTGCTGTGGGTTACTAGATAGGAACAAAGTTTTAGAAGTCACAGAAATATCACACTTCACATAACAAAAAAGGAAAAAAATAGAGTCAAGTGAAGTCTATAACCCAAACATAGTTCCCATTCTCACAGGCTCTGCAAATTCTTTGTGAACATTAACACCATCTGAATTACATGGGCATGCTGATATCAGTTTTACTCTTGTTGCTATGTATCAACTTATTAGGGTTTTGTTCTTCAAAACAATTGCTCTGAAAAACAGTGCATTATTCCTTCCAGCCTGACACACACATTCAATACCACACAAATTTTGCCCACTGTTACAAGCTCTTCTCCTAGCTGCATCACCCCACATCTATTGAGGGCTCACCTTCCTAATTCTCCTGAGAAATTTAATGGAGGCCCATGTTTATAAAACAGCAGCACAGAACCACTTTGTTCACCTAGTTTTGAAAGTTCTGAAAACTCAAAAGAATTAAGAACATACAAACAAGATGAAAGTTTCTGAAAATAATAGAAAAATCTATCCTGACACCCAGTGTTTCCCTTTCTTCTCTACTGTTTGATAAACTGAGAAAATAATCAAGTTATGTTGTACAGATGATAAAGAGTAAAGAACCTGCATCTGTTAAACTGAGATACTGAGTATTACGAGGTCTGCATATGTCAAATTCTAATAAAGTATCTTGTCGGTTTGCAGAGAAAGTTGAGAATCTGATGGCAGCTTACAGCTTAGAAAGGGAAAATGAGAGGAAAAATAAAAATCTCTATGCCTTAGCTTCTGCAAAATGCAACTTTTCTGGATTTTCCCATTCCTATTTTCAAAGGCATGTAAGATCACAGAAGACAAATGATCACATCTCATTTCCACAGCACATGTGTGGCCCCCAAAACCATTTACAGTAGATGATTCCTCCCCTGAAACTAATTATGCTATGAGTCTATTGTGTATAACAAAGAGCTAGTAAAAACAACCCATCAGATGAAAAGTTTTTAAATAAATCCTTCCACATCAGTGGCTGATATCTGAACGCCAAATTAAGTCATCCGTCTGAGTAGACATCAGCACCGTAGGTTAAATTTGTATGTAATTGCGCTGAATTTTGTTTACCAACTGTTTTGTAGCATTTAAATGCTAATACAACTACTGTACACTAGTCTCCTATAGTATGTGATGGTTTCTTCTTTGCTTAGTGCCATCTTGTGTTCTAGAAAATCTCTTGCCTCAGTGAGAAATAGCAGTCATGCAAAATTAACCATAACATGACTCTACTTAGGGTGAAATTGTGTTCAAAGATATCAAATTCACTTGACAAAAAACTTTTTCATTATTATCCATGGATAATATGAAATATTAATATATGAATATTCAATATTATCCATGGTTTTATGTGTCAGAATGGGCAATCTCTTTTTTTGAAAGAAAACAATTTAATCCAAGAGAAATTAGTATTGTCTGCAAGTTGAGGTAATTGAAGATCCAAAGATAACCAGGAAAGATAAATTAATTCTTGGGAATAATATCAAACAGTTTACTCTTCTGCCAGAATTTCACTTTACAAGACTTTCTACTTAGCCATCTAGAGAAGGTCTCAATCTACATTTGAATGTATGTATTTTAAAATGAGACACAGGGAACTAAAACAATTAAATTTTCATTGAAAAAAATGCAGAGTTGCTTCTATAGTTTCTGAAATAAAAACTTGCATTATGCCTTTGAAATGGAACAGTGCCAGCTTTCTGGGGACTAATTTAAATGATTCACAGAATAACAATATTACATAGCATTAATGACAGTTTTACTTTTCATGTCTTACCATGAGTCTTCATTTCCATGAAATCTTTTGGCATTAAGTTTGGAACAGAAGAGAGAAGACTCATATTTTTCAAGCAATTATGTGCTCATCATTTTAAAATTTCAGAAATGTTTGCTAATTAGAGTACCATCAGCTTTGCTGTTAAGGGGAGTGTAGTGGGGTGGTCACCCTGCTCCTGCCTTGAAGGGGTTAAAAGCAGCCCAGGAGAGGGCTCCTGCTGGAGAAAAGCTGATTGGTCAAGCAGCCACAGCTGTAGCCAGTGCAATCAGGGCCCAGCTGGCCCTTATAAGAGGGCAGTGGGCCAGAAGGAGGAGGACACTCTCTCTTGGCCTTTAGTGGGAGAAGGGCCTGGCTGCTGGGGAGCGTATCTGGGTACCTAAGGTGGAGCAGGGCTGGGGGAAGGCCAGAGGAGCTGGGGAGCTCTGGCCTGGAAACCCCCCATGCTGCAGGCCTAGTGTAAGGCCAAAGAAAGGTACTGGGGTTCCAGAGGGCAGCCCAAGGGCAGACAGAGGCAGGAGGTCCAAACCCCCTTACCTGTGTTGAGTGGCTTATGTACTGCAGTCTGCCCCAGAGAACGGGGGCTAGTTGATGACTGGCAGTGGCCAAAGACTGAGGCAAGGTGGGGATAGAGGGTGGGGGTTCCCTTGGGAGGGGAGATCCAGAGTGTGGAGGTTACTGCCAGGGGGCAGCACCCCAAGAGAAAGGGGCACTGGTGTCCTGGAGGAGCACGGGGGCCATGGATGCAGGACACTGGCCTGCAGAGGATGCTCCAGAGCTGGAAACAGAGCTAATTCCCAGAAACCAGCAGGAGGTGCCGCAGGGGTACCAAGTCCTGACCCTGTCACAAGGAGTTACAAATAAGTACTGTAATGTACTTGCCGGACTCCAAATTGGTGCAAAGTCCGACTGTTGGAGTCCGGCAAGGCTGCCTTCTTTTTCCCACACTGTTCAACATCTACTTGGAGGACATAATGACTGATGCCCTAGAAAATCACATATGCACAGTCAGCGTTGCGGGGGGGCGAACAATCTCAAATCTTCGGTTTGCTGATTACACTGATGGCCTGGCAGGCAGCGGAGATGAACTTGCCAACCTTGTGAAACGATTGGATGAAAGCTTTGAAAAATATGGCATGGAAATCAGTGCAGAGAAAACCAAGCTGATGACAAACAAACGTGATGGGATCAGCTCACATATCACAGTCAGTGGACAAGAGCTGGAGACAGTGAAACCGTTCAAGTATTTTGGGGCAATCATCACTGATGAAGGATCCAAGGCAGAAATTTAGGCAAGAACTGCGCAGACATCAGCAAGTGCAAAGCTAAAGCCAATTTGGAGGAATAAGAACATCTCCCTGAAACTGCTGCACGCATTGGTCATCTCCATTTTTCTGTATGCGTGCGAGACATGGACCCTTATGGCAGAACCTGAACAGAAAATACAGGTAGTAGAGATGAGACGTTCCGTAAAATCCAAGGCATCTCCTACTTAGACCACATCACCAATGAAGAGGTCTGCAACATCGTCATCCAATGCGCTGGGTCATATGAAGACCTCCTGACAACCGTGAAGAAACACAAACTGAACTGGTATGATCATGTAACACGATCATCTGGCCTATCCAAGATCATCCTCCAGGGGACAGTACGGGGAAGAGAAGAAGAGGTAGACAGAAGAAGAGATTGACAACACAAAGGATTGACAATTTAAAAGAGTGGACAGGAATGGACTTTGCAGAGACTCAAGCACTGACACACAATCGTCAAGAGTAGAGACAATTGCTTGATTGGTCATCAGTGATGGTGCCCCAACAATGAATGCAGTTATGGGAGTGGTGGTGATGATGATGTCTGTAATGTACTAGTGACATTGAACAAACTCTTTGGGAGCTACCAGACTCCATAAAGGAGTAAGAGGAATCTGTTTATTTGCTACAAAGGTTCATTTCTATTGCTCTAGAAAACTTTTGAAATAAGTCAAATATTAAAAGTGTAAACAAAGTTCAAAATTAACTTTTTCAGGGTAGTGTGGCATCAGGGTGTCAAACAGGGTGGAGGGAATGGAGACTTCTGGTCGTCTGAAGTATTTGAAGTAGTTTCATTAGCTGTCCCTATTGCAGTCAATAGGAGTTTCACCATTAACTGGAGGGAGGCCAGGATTTCACCCCAATCTTTTCTCAAAGACTTGGCTGAGACTCCAGGAGATACAGCAGAGAAGTTGCATATCATGGGGAGAAGTGACTTTACGGCACTTTTGGACCTTTGCAATCTGGGGCTGCTATGGCAGTTGGAAAGGCCTCTGTGTGATTTAGACAGTCTTGGGGAGCCTGTTTGTTACAGCAGCCTCCTAAGGTTGCCTTATAGGATGCAATGCTGCTCAAAATCTCCTCTGTGCTATGTGCTGTGTCCCTTTTCCTGACACACACCTCCCATTCTTAGCTCTGGCCCCAACCTGTCCCCTCTGACTGACCTTGTAAGGGCAGCTTTCAGAAGACATCCTTATGGCTCTCTTCCATAATGCCTGTGCCAAGATTATAATACTGTCAGACAATCTTTCAGATTTGAGAGTGTTTTTTAGTTCTAAAACTTGTCTGTCATTAAATAATTGAATATAAATTAGGTGAAACTTGGTACTGAATTTTTATCTGTAAATATTCAAACCCAAACCTTATCCTATACATTAGCAGGTTCATAGACTGATTCAGACATTATGGTAAAGGCTGGTATAAATTACAAATGTATCCTTCATTCAACCTAATCTTATTTGGAGTCTGATTTACCCCAAATCTCTTTCTTTAAAGTAAACTGTGGATATTCATGGTTCCTTTTCTTTCAGCATCTGAGAAAGTCTAGATGCATTTGAAAGGGCTGTCTCACGTGATAAGCCTTTGGAAAGGCATTTCATCTCTCAGACACAGCAGCCATTGTTAGTTCACAGGAAAAGGGACTATAGATTTCTGTTTATATAGATGGAACAGAAAATTTGCTTTTATATGGTGTCTTCTATACTTCAAGGTAGTTAAAATGCTTTTAAAAATCCCAGTTGAGTTCAGTTGTAGTTGTAGTGTGTATGAGTAGGCAGTTGCATCTGCTATGAGACAGTGCTCTCAGTAATAGCACATAAGCAGATTTACAAATTAGGAATAGTTTAACTGAGAGAAAGTATATTGAAAATGACCACAGCTAAGACAATAAGAACATCAGGGGAAGTACACCATCTGGGAAAAACATTAATATTTGAAATGGATGGCATATTTTTCAGCACTTTTTTCCATTTCTGTCTTTCACAGGCAGAAAACACCACAGGGCCAGAGACTGTATAAAACTCATATACTTCATGCCAGAGACATTCTCTTCTGTAAAATACCTCTCTGCTCTCAACCTGGTTTCTGGAGTACATGGCAAGATCACAAAAACCACTACTAAACTGGCACTAATTGGCACTCTTTGCAGTCTCATCAGGGAAGCCGAGAACTGTGACAATGTCCCAGCCAATGGTCCATCTGAAATGAATTTGTACTATTTTTTTGTAGGAGGGATGGACAGAGGAGTTTGATAATGTCAGGACTGACAGAAATGTTTAACCAAAGTTGCAGTCAAGCTAAACCTGACTCTTCAAAGAAAATATATAGACCAGGATTTTCACTATCTGAGTGGTCTAAAGCTAGGTTCTTAAATCCATAGTTACAGACCTAAAAAGTGGCCTGATTTTCAAAACTGCTGAGCACCTAGCTCTTTCTATTGACTTCATTAAGAGATGCTGAGTGGTCAGCAATCTAAGAAAATTAGGCATCTTAATAAGGTACCTAACTATGAACTTAAAAGTCCAACCTCAGGCTCTCATTTATGAAAATCCAGGCTTTAACTTTTTTTAATTTGAAGTTTTCTGAGCGTCTGGCTTCCTTAGGCTCTCATTTATGAAATTCCAGGCTTTAACTTTTTTTATTTGAAGTTTTCTGAGCATCTGGCTTCCTCCCCCTCCCCCACTCCACCTCCACCTCCGGAAGCTGAAGCAGATAAATATTTTAATGTATTTTCTCACATTACTTCTAGGACAGTTGAAATTAAGAAGATGTACTATCTCAGACCTCATAAGGATTTCCACCTGATTTCTGGATCATTGTGGTTTGGATTAGATTTCACACATTGGAATACTTATCTCAACGAAACCAAACATCTACACTCTTGAGATTTACTGATTGCTAATTTGTAGTACATTGCCCCACACTACCATCAGTTGCTGTATGTAGACATTAGCTGTGTTTAAATTAGTAACAACTCTTAAAGAGACTCTTCTTCTTTTGAAGGAATATAATTTATCGATAATTTTGAATGATAGTAAGTTCAAGACGTGGAGAGAATGATCAGAAATTCCATTGGTGATGAAGAAAACTACTATGATGTTTGTGTAGTGGAACAGGTTTAGATATCAGTGATTATTCCTCTTAGAGTTGGGGTGTTAAGACTGTAGATGAGATTTAGGAGATTTTGGGTTCATATTCTGATTCCTCCACAGAGTCCTTGCATGACCTTGGGCAAGCTCAGTAATCCCTCTGTGCCTCCATTCTCCATCTATAAAATGGGCATAATGATATTTCCTTGTCTCCACCTTTTGGCTGTCTTATCTGTTAAGATTGTAAGCTCTTTCAGGTTGTAAGCTCTTAGGTTGTAAGCTTGTATATTTTCTCAGTGGGGCCTCAGACTGTTGGGCCCTCTAGATGCTACTGTAATACAAATAATAATTATTAATAAACTGTTAGAGAAAGCACGTGCACAGCAGAAAGAATAGAGATTACCACTGTCAAGGTTCCTCCCCCACTCTGAACCCTAGGGTACAGATGTGGGGACCTGCATGAAAAACCTCCTAAGCTTATCTTTACCAGCTTAGGTCAAAACTTCCCCAAGGTACAAAATATTCCACCTGTTGTCCTTGGACTGGCCGCTACCACCACCAAACTAATACTGGTTACTGGGGAAGAGCTGTTTGGACGCGTCCTTCCCCCCAAAATACTTCCCAAAACCTTGCACCCCACTTCCTGGACAAGGTTTGGTAAAAAGCCTCACCAATTTGCCTAGGTGACTACAGACCCAGACCCTTGGATCTTAAGAACAATGAACAATCCTCCCAACACTTGCACCCCCCCCCTTTCCTGGGAAATGTTGGATAAAAAGCCTCACCAATTTGCATAGGTGACCACAGACCCAAACCCTTGGATCTGAGAACAATGAAAAAGCATTCAGTTTCTTACAAGAAGACTTTTAATAAAAATAGAAGTAAATAGAAATGAAGAAATCCCCCCTGTAAAATCAGGATGGTAGATATCTTACAGGGTAATTAGATTCAAAAACATAGAGAACCCCTCTAGGCAAAACCTTAAGTTACAAAAAAGATACACAGACAGAAATAGTTATTCTATTCAGCACAATCCTTTTCTCAGCCATTTAAAGAAATCATAATCTAACACATACCTAGCTAGATTACTTACTAAAAGTTCTAAGACTCCATTCCTGGTCTATCCCCGACTAAGAAGACTACAGACAGACAGACCCTTTGTTTCTCTCCCTCCTCCCAGCTTTTGAAAGTATCTTGTCTCCTCATTGGTCATTTTGGTCAGGTGCCAGCGAGGTTACCTTTAGCTTCTTAACCCTTTACAGGTGAGAGGAGCTTTCCCCTGGCCAGGAGGGATTTCAAAGGGGTTTACCCTTCCCTTTATATTTATGACACGCCCCCCAAATCTCAGCTAGGGTGAAACACTGGCTGGGATTTCTTCCTGGAGCTCTAGGAAAACAGAGTTAATAAGACACATGCATCTCTAAATATACTACCAAGTACATAAAGACTAACAATATTTTCCACATCTCAAGGACGATTTTAACCAGTTGATTCTGGGAAACTTTCACGGGAGAGTGCATCAGCCACTTTGTTAGAAGCTCCTGAGATGTGTTGGATGTCGAAATCAAAATCTTGGAGAGCTAAACTCCACTGAAGAAGTTTTTTGTTAGTTTCTTTGACGGTGTGAAGCCACTTCAATGCAGCATGGTCGGTTTGCAGATGGAAACGCCGTCCCCAAACATATGGGCGTAGCTTTTCCAGAGCGTAGACAATGGCGTAACATTCTTTTTCAGTGACTGACCAGTTGCTTTCCCTCTCAGACAGTTTTTTGCTGAGAAACACTACAGGATGGAATTCTTGATCAGGTCCTTTCTGCATTAAAACTGCTCCCACACCACGCTCGGACGCATCTGTGGTTACTAGGAATGGTTTATCAAAGTCTGGGGCCCTTAGTACAGGGTCAGACATGAGTGTCGCTTTAAGCTTGTTAAAGGCCTTCTGACACTTTTCGGTCCACTGAACAGCATTTGGCTGTTTCTTTTTGGTTAGGTCTGTCAGTGGGGCAGCGATTTGGCTGTAGTGCGGTACAAATCGTCTGTAATAACCGGCCAAGCCTAAGAAGGATTGAACCTGTTTCTTTGACTTTGGGACAGGCCACTTTTGGATAGCATCCACTTTGGCCTGTAGGGGGCTGACAGTTCCTTGACCCACCTGGTGTCCAAGGTAAGTCACTCTGTTTAGGCCTATTTGACACTTCTTAGCCTTAACAGTTAGTCCTGCCTCCCTTATGCGCTCAAGGACTTTTTGTAGATGTTCCAGGTGGTCTGCCCAGGAATCCGAAAATATGGCCACGTCGTCAAGGTAGGCGACTGCATATTCTCCTAATCCCGCTAGGAGACCATCTACAAGTCTTTGGAAAGTGGCGGATGCATTTCGCAGCCCGAAAGGGAGTACATTAAATTCATACAGCCCGAGATGTGTGATGAAGGCTGACCTTTCCTTGGCAGATTCATCTAGCGGTACCTGCCAGTACCCCTTGGTTAAGTCCAAGGTAGAGATGAACTGGGCCCGTCCCAGTTTCTCTAATAGTTCATCTGTGCGTGCCATTGGATAGTTGTCTGGGCGAGTTACAGCATTTAGCTTACAGTAGTCCACGCAAAAACGTATTTCCCCATCTGGTTTGGGAACTAGAACCACTGGAGATGCCCATGCACTTTCAGAGGGGCGGATTACACCCATCTGTAACATATCCTGGATCTCCCGTTCTATAGCAGTTTTAGCTTGAGGAGACACCCGGTAAGGGTGGACCCTAATTGGGTGAGCATTACCTGTGTCAATGGAGTGGTATGCCCGTTCAGTCAGTCCTGGGGTGGCTGAGAACGTTGGCGCGTAGCTAGTGCACAGCTCCTGGATCTGCTGTCGCTGCATACGCCCAAGGGTCATGGAGAGTTTCACCTCTTCAACACCACCACCACATTTCCCTTCGTAGTAGACACCTTCGGGCCACTCAGCGTCGTCTCCTCCGTGGGCTGTAAACTGACAAACCTTTAATTCTCTGGAATAAAAGGGCTTTAGAGAATTAATATGGTACACCTTAGGGTTTCGGTTGGAGGTGGGGAATGCTATGAGATAATTAACAGCTCCCAGGCGCTCCTGGACCGTGAATGGCCCTTCACACTATGCTTCCATTTTATGGGCCTGGAGCACCCTTAAGACCATGACCTGGTCTCCTACTTTGAAGGAACGCTCTCTGGCATGTTTATCATACCAGGCTTTTTGCTCTTTTTGAGCATCCTGTAAGTTTTCTCTAGCAAGGGCTAAAGAGGTTCGGAGGGTATTTTGTAGGTTGGTTACAAAGTCCAGAATGTTAGTTCCTGGAGAAGGTGTAAATCCCTCCCATTGCTGCTTCACCAACTGCAATGGCCCCTTAACCTCACGGCCATATACAAGTTCAAATGGGGAAAACCCTAAACTGGGATGTGGTACAGCTCTGTAGGCAAAGAGCAACTGCTGCAACACTAGGTCCCAATCATTGGAGTGCTCATTTACGAATTTACTATCATGTCCCCCAAAGTTCCATTAAACTTCTCCACCATGCCATTTGTTTGATGGTGGTAAGGAGTGGCAACCAAGTGATTTACCCCATGAGCTTCCCAAAGGTTTTCCATAGTTCCTGCCAGGAAATTAGTCCCTGCATCTGTGAGGATGTCGGAGGGCCAACCTACCCTGGCAAAAATGTCTGCTAGTGCCTGGCACACACTTTTAGCCCTGGTGTTGCTTAGAGCTACTGCTTCCGGCCATCGGGTGGCAAAATCCATGAAAGTCAGTATGTACTGCTTTCCTCTGGGTGTCTTTTTCGGAAAAGGACCCAGAATATCCACAGCTACTCGCTGAAATGGAACTTCAATGATGGGGAGTGGCTGGAGAGGGGCTTTGACCTGGTCTTGGGGTTTTCCCACTCTTTGGCACACCTCACAAGACTGGACATAGGTAGAAACATCCTTGCCCATTCCCTCCCAGTGGAATGACCCCCCCAAACAGTCTTTGGTCCTGTTCACCCCAGCATGGCCACTAGGGTGATCGTGGGCTAAGCTCAAGAGCTTGGCCCGGTATTTAGTTGGAACTACCAACTGTCTCTGAGGATGCCAGTCTTCCTGGTGTCCACCAGAAAGAGTTTCCTTGTATAAAAGTCCTCTTTCTACAACAAACCTGGATCGATTAGAAGAGCTGAGAGGCGGTGGGTTGCTCCGTGCCGCCGTCCAAGCTCTCTGGAGGCTTTCATCTGCTTCCTGTTTGGTCTGGAACTGTTCCCTTGATGCTGGAGACATCAGTTCCTCATTGGATTGGGGACCTAGGCTTGGTCCCTCTGGAAGCGATATAGGGGATGGAGCTGTTTCTGTTGACTGTGAACCGCTCTCCGCTGGTGCACTATGTTGGGATTCAGGCTCCGGCTGAGCCTCTTGGGTCGGGTTATCGGCTGCTGCCAGTTCAGGTTCGGTGGGGACCTCTGGTGTTGAGGTTGCAAGTACTGGATTCAGTGCTGACACGGGGTCTGGTGTTGGTTGTTCGGCTGGTTCCGGTTCTGGGACTGGTTCCGTCTGGGTCTCTGGAACTGGATCCACTACTGCTGTTGCAGACATTGGCCTGGGGTCCGGGTCCATCACCTCTGACTGGGTCCTGATAGAAGTTTCCAGAACAGAGCTAGGCCTCACGGCTTGTTTAGCCTGGCTGCGGGTGACCGTTCCCACCCTCTTGGCCTGCTTCACATGATTGGCCAAGTCTTCCCCCAACAGCATGGGGATGGGATAATCATCATAGACTGCAAAAGTCCATGTTCCTGACCAGCCCTGGTACTGGACAGGCAACTTGGCTGTAGGCAAATTGAAAGAGTTGGACTTGAAGGGTTGAATCGTCACTTGGATCTCTGGGTTGATTAAATTGGGGTCCACTAAGGAAGCATGGATAGCTGACACTTGTGCTCCGGTGTCCCTCCACGCGGTGACCTTCTTCCCGCCCACACTCACAGTTTCCCTCCGCTCCAAGGGTATCTGGGAGGTATCTGGGCCTGCAGACCTCTGGGGTGATTCCGGTGCAATGAACTGTAATCTGTTGGGGTTCTTGGGGCAGTTGGCCTTTACATGCCCCAGCTCGTTACATTTAAAACATCGTCCAGCTGACAGGTCACTGGGGCGAGGTGGGTTGCTGGAGAACGGGGTGGCAGGACGATAAGGGGTCTGGAGGTTCTTTGGGAGGTAGGTGGGGCCTTGGGCGGCCCCCGGTAATAGGGTGTGGTCTGGGGTGGTCCCTTCTGGTCTCCGCTCCAACTGCGACCAGTTTTCTTCTTCTCTGCCACCTCCACCCATCTGGCTCCAATCTCTCCTGCCTCGATTACAGTTTTGGGTTTCCCATCTAGGATGTATCTTTCTATTTCCTCAGGAACATCCTCTAAGAATTGTTCCATTTGCATTAGGAAGGGCAAATTTTCTGGAGATTCAACACTTGCTCCTGATATCCAGGCATCCCAATGTTTCACAATGTGGTAGGCATGTCGGGTAAATGACATGTCTGGTTTCCACCTTAGGGCTCTGAACCTCCGACGAGACTGCTCGGGTGTTATCCCCATTCTGACTCTCGCCTTGGATTTAAACAGTTCATACTTGTTCATGTGTTCTTTAGGCATTTCAGCTGCCACCTCAGCTAAGGGTCCACTGAGCTCCGGCCTCAGCTCTACCATGTATTGGTCAGTAGAGATATTGTACCCAAGGCAGGCCCTTTCGAAGTTTTCTAAGAAGGCCTCAGTATCATCACCTGCCTTGTAGGTGGGGAACTTTCTGGGATGGGAAGTGGTACCTGGAGAAGGATTGCTAGGGTTTGTTGGTATATTCTGCTGGGCCTTTTTCCTCGCCATCTCCTCCACATGCTTCCTCTCTTTTTCCTTCTCCTCCTCCACATGCTTCCTCTCTTTTTCCCTCTCCTCCTCCACATGCTTCCTTGCCTCCATTTCCCTCTTGTGGGCAGCCTCCTGTACCTCCTTCTCCAGCCGCATGAGTTCTATCTGTCTTTCATGTTCCCTTTGTTTTTCCTCAGCCTGAAATTTGGCTAATTCCAGCTGTAGTCGAGCTGTGGATTTGGTCATTCTAACCTCTCTGTTTTTAACTAACTTTACACCCGAGGTTTAGAAATAAACAAACAAAACTTGGCTGTAAAATTTTGCTGTGCTGGAATAGAATACCTATTCTCTGATAGTGATTGTCAGCCTACAGAAAAAGACAATTCCCTTAGTCTCTGCTCTGGGCCCAAATTAAAGCAAAAAACCTCCAACTACTTGGAAACCTGCTTACCCAGCCCAAAGAAAAAGCAAATGGGTAGAACACACACCCCCTATTTACTTTTAGGAAGAAAAGAAAAAAAAAACCTCTGGGTTGGAAGACTGTGAATATCCCTGCAGGAGTTAAGTACCCTGCCTCCAGGCAAAGAAAACCTGCAATTCACAAAGATAATCCCCTTTTGTCTCTGCTTGGCCACAAAGCAGAGAAAAAACAAGTTGCTTTCAGTTTCAGCTGCTTTCTGGACTTCCTTTCCAAAGGAAAAAAAAATTTCCTTTTTAAAATCTGTATTTCTAGTTCAAAAAATCTCAACTGGATCTCAAAATGATTTCAGGTTAATCCCACCACTATGCCACCATGTCAAGGTTCCTCCCCCACTCTGAACTCTAGGGTACAGATGTGGGGACCTGCATGAAAAACCTCCTAAGCTTATCTTTACCAGCTTAGGTCAAAACTTCCCCAAGGTACAAAATATTCCCCCCGTTGTCCTTGGACTGGCCGCCACCACCACCAAACTAATACTGGTTACTGGGGAAGAGCTGTTTGGATGCGTCCTTCCCCCCAAAATACTTCCCAAAACCTTGCACCCCACTTCCTGGACAAGGTTTGGTAAAAAGCCTCACCAATTTGCCTAGGTGACTACAGACCCAGACCCTTGGATCTTAAGAACAATGAACAATCCTCCCAACACTTGCACCCCCCCTTTCCTGGGAAATGTTGGATAAAAAGCCTCACCAATTTGCATAGGTGACCACAGACCCAAACCCTTGGATCTGAGAACAATGAAAAAGCATTCAGTGTTTTACAAGAAGACTTTTAATAAAAATAGAAGTAAATAGAAATGAAGAAATCCCCCCTGTAAAATCAGGATGGTAGATATCTTACAGGGTAATTAGATTCAAAAACATAGAGAACCCCTCTAGGCAAAACCTTAAGTTACAAAAAAGATACACAGACAGAAATAGTTATTCTATTCAGCACAATCCTTTTCTCAGCCATTTAAAGAAATCATAATCTAACACATACCTAGCTAGATTACTTACTAAAAGTTCTAAGACTCCATTCCTGGTCTATCCCTGACTAAGAAGACTACAGACAGACAGACCCTTTGTTTCTCTCCCTCCTCCCAGCTTTTGAAAGTATCTTTTCTCCTCATTGGTCATTTTGGTCAGGTGCCAGCGAGGTTACCTTTAGCTTCTTAACCCTTTACAGGTGAGAGGAGCTTTCCCCTGGCCAGGAGGATTTCAAAGGGGTTTACCCTTCCCTTTATATTTATGACAACCACCAAATCTTAATATTTCTGGGTCTCATCTTGCTGCCTTCTGCTGGAACAACTGCAGTATTAGGCACTCCGTTAATGGCATCACTAACAAAATCCAAAGGCATTTTCTTTTGCCAGGTCTCTTTTACCAATATAGTAATATAATCCCTTTAATCTTATTTTTGGCAGGTAGAGGTTTTTATAAAATGCTACTGAGGCTGACCTTCAGATATTTTTTGTAGTTCCCTGAATTACCTCCCTTTCTTCCACCCAGGGGTGAAAGTAAATTAAAGGACTTACCGGTATGCCGGAGTCCTGAGCAGGGGGCAGGGCCTCAACCGGAAGAGGCGGGGCCTCAACCGGAAGAGGCAGGGCCTTAAAGCCCCAGGCCCTTTAAATCACTGAGGAGCGCTGGGGGCTCCCGGCTGCCACCGCTACCCCGGGGCTCTGGGCTCTGGCAGAACTTTAAAGCGCCTGGGGCTCGACTGTGGTAGAGGCTGCCAGGGCCCCGAGCCCTTTAAATCCCTGTCTGAGCCCTGCTGCCTGAGCCCTGGGGTAGCGGCGGCCGGACTCCGTCAGGAATTTAAAGGGCCCCGGGACTCCAGCCGCCGCTACCTCCCTGGCCCTTTAAATCCCCTCCGGAGCCCCGCCGCCACTACCGTAGGGCTTCTGCACCAGAGCTCCGGCGGGGATTTAAAGTGCTGGGGTGGTAGCGGTGGTTGGAGCTCCGGGACCCTTTAAATTTCTGCTGGAGCCCTGCTGCCGCTACCCCAGGGCTTTAAATTGCCATCTGGGAAAGCCGGTCCCGGTACGGCACACCGGCTCTTGCTGGTACACCGTACCAGGATGTACTGGCTTACTTTCACCTCTGCTTCCACCCAATACCTCAAGAAAACTCACAACTTTTGTTTTGCCTTCCAGTGCTGACCTTTGCACTAGTGATTTTCCTTTTGCCAACTGCTGTCTGAATTGACTTCCCAAGTACTGTATTTTTCTGTCTGAAATGACTGTAATATTCTCAGGGCAGGGACCATGTGTTTCATGTGTCTGCTA
This sequence comes from Lepidochelys kempii, assembly GCF_965140285.1. Lineage (NCBI taxonomy): Eukaryota > Metazoa > Chordata > Testudines > Cheloniidae > Lepidochelys > Lepidochelys kempii. Next base: position 301,550,723 of record NC_136380.1, on the reverse strand, counting down.
AAACCTGTATACACCTTTGACACTCCATAATTATTAATAATTTTTCAAAATTACTGTGCCATTTATGCAAGGTAGCCTATTTCCCCTTGTTTTTTCCTACCCCCCCCCCAGATGTTCTGGTTTAACTTGGATTTAAACTTGGAGAGTGGTCAGTTTGGATGAGCTATTACCAGTAGGAGAGTGAGTTTGTGTGTGTATGCGGGGGAGGGGATGAGAAAATCTGGATTTGTGCTGGAAATGGCCCACCTTGATTATCATGCACATTGTAGGGAGAGTGGTCACTTTGGATGAGCTATTACCAGCAGGATAGTGAGTTTGTGTGTGTGGTTTTTGGGAGGGGGGTGAGGGGTGAGAGAACCTGGATTTGTGCAGGAAATGGCCCAACTTTATTCTCATGCACATTGTGTAGAGAGTTGTCACTTTGGATGGGCTATCACCAGCAGGAGAGTGAATTTGTGTGTGGGGGGGTGGAGGGTGAGAAAACCTGGATTCGTGCTGGAAATGGTCCAACTTGATGATCACTTTAGATAAGCTATTACCAGCAGGACAGTGGGGTGGGAGGAGGTATTGTTTCATATTCTCTGTGTGTATATAAAGTCTGCTGCAGTTTCCACGGTATGCATCCGATGAAGTGAGCTGTAGCTCACGAAAGCTCATGCTCAAATAAATTGTTTAGTCTCTAAGGTGCCACAAGTACTCCTTTTCTTGTCACTTCAGTTACTTTTTGTCAGATAAATGTTATTTGTCATGACAGAGCTTAGTGCTCAGTAATATATGTTCTCAGTAATGTTTGAAGTGTGTGTGATTCATGTTAAACCTTTATCTTGGTTGAGAGTGAAGAGTGTGCACTTAGCATCTTGACAAATTTGAATCTTAATGCAGAAATGTAACACTCTCCAGTCTTTTACAGTAGGGAAGACCACACAGTCCTCCTCTATGGGTTTGTTTGTTAGCATTGTTCCATAGAAAAGGTTTATGTTGCCACGGCTTCAGTTTCCATATAATCTTCTACAGTGGAATTTAGCAAAGCAAAATGAGGTAGTCATATTTGCATACACACAAAACTGTTTCCTACTGACAGTCAGCTCATTGCTGTAAATAGAAAGCAAGGTTTCTTAGCAGAATCAAAATGTAAGACACAATGTAGCTTGATAGAAATATTACGGGCTCTACAAAGATACTATCATCTAGTGAAATGTAGAAGGATTAAGATTCCAGTAAAATGCTGACTATTGTAGTGACTTCTGGACTTTCTAGTCATTTTTGCTTTTTTTTCCTTTTGAAAGGTAGGAAGAAATATGCCTTCATAATAATAAATAACATAGCAAGGTGACACCAATAGCCCTTTCAGTCCCAAGTTTCCCCAAATCCATCCCCTCAGAGTTCTTGATTACCAAACACTCTGACTTTTCCCCTATGGTTTGTCAGTTCCCCCATGTGAATCCAGACCCCCAGATACGAGCTTGCTTTTGGCACACCACTCCACACAGTTTGCACACCAGAGACCTATTTAGGATAAAAATAAACAAAAAGTTTATTCAATATAAAAATCAACAGCTGAAAAAAAAGGAAATAGCAAGAAAGCAAATCTATCCAAGTTACTCAGAAAATAGACACAACAGACACTCAGACTTTACACTTTCAAATTAGATAAAATCAGTTTTCGAATACAAGTTACCTATTGCCTTTGAATATTTTCCCAGCCTGCCCCTGCCATAGAGAGGATCCAGTGTTTTCATGGAGAACACCCAACAAGTACCTGTCCCTCAGTCATCAGTTCAAACCTCTTCCTTTATAAAAGGTTTCTCCTTTTTCCTTCTCTCTGAGTATGGTCACTCAATGGTTATTCAGATTGAGGAAATTCTAGCTGGGAAGCCAGTGACATCCCAAAACCACAGTGGCCCATCATTTTTGTCTTTTCCTAGTTCGTACCATGCTAGGTGCTTGGAACTAGTCCTGTCTCATCACGGATGCAGTCCCTCCCGACCTGACTGCCCACCAGCCTGCTGTGGGTTGGAGCTGAATGTTGTAGCACAAATTGAGCACAGTTGTATATATACACAAATACATTCTCTGTATACATATTGTATCATAATCATCGAATTCAGACACTACAAGCTTACTGCGTATACTTTTATAGTACAGTAACATTGTACATAATCAGTTCATTCAACTGCTTATTCTTTTGTGGTTCATACCTCCTGTTTTCCCCTTCGAGTGTCTGGACTTTGAGTGGGCTTTTGGCACCTGACAAAGTGCCCTATACACAGCTAACCAAACATCGAGCTGCCTCCTCCGCCCCCCACACAGCTACTACAGCGTGCTTCCATGTTGCCAGTACAAAAATCCACAGTGCACTGAAAACAAACGAGAGGAGTGGAATCAATGATTTTAACACCAGAATTAATAACACACAGGTACTACATGGATTGTATTAAGCATTTTCATATTTAGTTCATAAAACTCTCCATGTTTTAATTTGTCTGTTGCTGCTGCCGAATTTCCAGACCCTGGTGCAGAGAACCCTGCTACAGAAGGGCCATGTTACCATGCAGTACACAGGTCCTTTACTATATAAAGTAAAACACTGGAAAAAGATAAAGGGTTGAACATAATAGTAGACTAATTGTCAAGTTGATATTTTTAAATAGAAGAAATTCTACGTTCTATTGGCAAAATGCCTAGCAATTTAAAGAATTTTGGGGTTTATGGTAGATTAGAGTCAGGCTAGCAGTGTGCAGAACATTTATTATTACTTATTATTTTATGTCACCCAGGGGAGTGCTAGACATTTCACAGATGGCACAGGACTCTCTTTGTGTAAATGAGTTTGCAAGCTAATGCCCCAATCCTACAAGAAATTTCATGAACCCCCCATTGAAATCAGTGGGGCTATGGGCTGATGCATTGGTCTTCCCATATGGAGCACATGTGAGGATCAAGTTCTAACTGCTCTTAAGTCAGCCTAGAGCCTGGGCCAAGTTGCCTTTTAGTTCTGCAGGTTTGGGTACTGATTGCACAGTGTGTGTGTTTGCCTGACTTTTTAAGGAAAATATTGGAGAAAAGAAATTTTCTTGAGAGCTCTTTCTGGGGATGTCATAGGGGACTCTCAAAGTCTGTTTGTGACCATGCTATTTCCTGTTTCATTTGAAATCAAAGTTATGTGTAAATAAGACAATATATATGGTTCTTATCTCTACTTTAGAAATAATGAGCTACTTAAGAAAAGAGAACTAAAAATATTGGTGTGTATTTTTTTCCCAGAGAAAATTTTTGATCTGACCCAATTCAGCTAATTTGGCTATTCTAATCTCTGGTTTCTGATTCTAATTTAAGGCATCTTCAACTGTGCTATTTTGAGTTCAGTGTCCTGCTTTGCCCATAAGTTTTCGTTTTCAAGAAAAATCTAATGATTTTCAGCCCAAGCTTTTTTGCAGTTAAAGTGGTTTTCCATTAAGCACTGTCAGGCTCAAGCATGAGGCTGCATGACTACCAGCCATTCTAATTAGGGGGCCAAAAAAGAAAAGAAAAAAAAAACTTAAAAAACCCCACAAGAGTCGTGCATGGTTGGGGAGGAGGGGCCAACAACAACTGTGGAACAAATTCTGTGACTTCCATGGAGCTATGCCAGGGAATCTAGCAGGGAATTTGGCCCTCTAGGTGGTTTCATAAATTTAGATGCAGTTTCTGCATGTGGTGATTTTTAATTTGTCCTTTGAAAAGTTGTGCCTTCCCTTTTTACTCCCTGCTTTCACATCCGTTCCCCCAACGGTGTGCCATGTGTTATTACACTCCTTATCGTGAGAGAGCAGCACTTTGTGTCTTGTCTGGCAAAAGCCATATAACTGGCAGACCCTTCCTGCCCCTATGGTTTTCATATATCACCTCCATCACACATACAGCCTCTGCTGTCCTGTGGCTTGTGAACCTGAACTCATATTTCCCAGTTGGTGAGACATCATGCTGCTACTCACCATCTGGCCAGCCAGTGTCTGCATCCAAAGAGGTTTGAATTAGGAGTCTGAAGGAGCTAATTATGTTCAGTGAGTGTTTCATGACATGTTATAATAGCCAAACAAACAAGAAATTAATTGCAGAAATGTTTTCTCCAGAAAGTCCCTATTCAGCTGGTTTCAGTATTTCTCAAACTGTTTTTTATGCATATTGTCTATTTTGTTCTATATATTTGAAAGTCTAGTTAGCACATTTTGCATAACTGATTCCTTCATATGTTCTGAATTACAATCCTTTTTGGAATTGTAGACAGACAAGCGCACATAATATCTTATGTATGCTTCATTTACAGAGGCCAGTCACTTTCACACTAAGTGCTTTAATGCAGGTTGTTCAGTGATAACATTTCACTCTTGGCTGTGAATTTCAGCGCTCCCAGGCAACATTATGTGCTTGTTATTTTTGCAAAGAATGCTCATTTGTTCTATAAATGTTCACTTTGCCTCCTTCCCAAACTGAACTGCAGCAGGATGAAATGCTCTGTGAGAAAATATATTTGAAGAAAGTTTTGTAAGCAAAATTTCGGTTTGTGGTAATTTTTTAAATTTACATTTAAACATCTTGTCTTTGACAAGTTCCTGATTGTTGATAATAGGTAAACTCTGATTTAAAAGCCCAAGAATTCATTATTACCCTTGGGGCAGTTTTCTGCCTTTGAATTCATGATATAGTTATCTCTTGATATTCTACACATAGTTTTTATGCAAAGATCCCATGACATCCACAGAAGCCTTATTCATAGCTAGAATGCAGCATGTGAAAGAGAGATCTCTGATAAATGTGGGTACAAGATATACAGTATGGGTCAGAGTGAAGGATTTGGCTCTTCCTATTCTTGTGAGCTGTGACTGAAATGTAACTGTGAACGCTAGATATGCATGTCAAATATGTTGTTGTTAGTCATTTTATTTTTATTTATTTCAATTTACAAAAATGCCCAAAAGGGTAAGGCTATCCATATGCTCTAGTGCTGACGAGGTAATTTAAACACATATCCTAAATGTAACAATTTAACATAACGCACTGTAAATTCTCTTCCTCCTCACAATTCTTTACCTAAATAAGTCCCTTCATTTGCATATACTTGTGGGGAAAAGCTGTGCATGGCAACTGTAGGTTGTATTTATATTTTAAATGTGTTCAGAAACTTTTTGAGATGAGTACTAAAACAACTATGATTAAATAGCTATTGAAAATTATTTGAAAAAGACCCTGATAAATTAGTATAACAAAACTAATTGGGAGTCAGGGCAGAGCTACACTACCACTTAAGTCGACCTAAATTATGTAGCTCCGGGTGGTGAAAAAAGCACCCTCTTGAGCGATACAAGTTACAGTGACCTAAGCACTGTCCACACCGGCGCTATGTTGGCAAGAGACATTCTCCTGCCAATATAGCTTCCACCTCTCACGGAGATGGAGTAATTAGGCCGACAGGAGAGCGCTCTCCCTTTGGCATCGAGCATGTTCTCCAGATGCACTACAGTGACGCAGCTGCATTGATACAGTTGAGTCGATGTAGCACTTCTAGTGTAGACTTGCCCTCAGACACTGGAGAAGGATGATGACTGGCTGATTCTGAACTCTTATGATCAGGCTTCCTCCAAAATAGATTTTTACCAAATTGATTCTCACCTCAAAGCCTCTATAGCCCTCAACAAGGTGTCTGACACTCATACACCAAATATACCCTGAGAAATTGATTCTCCCATGTGGCTGGGCTTCACTTGATGTAGGGGGAAAGGAGGGTTGTATGAGCTTGTTGCAGCTGCCTGATCCTGCACTGTCCACCTTTGATGTAAGTTACAACAGCTCAGTAACTGCTCTAATTTAAGCCACTGTCTCTAAATGACCTTACAGTGGAGGGTAGGCAGAGCAAAACTCTCAGTGGTACAAAGCAGCCACAGCAGACTAAAGAATCCAGCCCCCAAAATGGAATCTCATTCATGTAGTCTGACCATGAAACAGGAGGGCCAAGAACAAACATACTTGCCGTTAAAAGCTATGTCAGAGGACATAGCCAGCATTAACTCCACCATGGGCATAGTCCAGTCTATACAGCAAGGTCTTACTGCTCCAATAGAAGAAGTTGAAGACCAGATATCAGCTTTGACATGAACTGCTGAAGAAATAGAGACAAAGGAAGCCAGTCTGAGAGAAACCTAGCAGGAGAAAGCTCTGGCTCTAGAGGGCAAATCCTAGAATCTTCTAGAGAAATGGAGCCAGTTGAATTCCTGTAGCAGATGCTGCTACAGCTCCTGAAGCTACCCAAGGTTGTATACCTGGAGACCAAACAGGCATCCAGATCACTGGCATGAAGCTTGAATGGAGCTTTACCCCACTTACCTTTGTCTTCCCACCATTTATGCCATATCTCTGGAGTAACAGTTGAAAGCATGGGTGGATCAGAAAAAATCCATATGACAGAACTAACACAAATAAGTGTAATACTGAAACCAAATTGGCTCCCCTTACACCTTGGCACATGCTTTGTCATGTTCCAACATTCTAGTTTATCAGACTGTCAACCTTCAGGGGTTACCTTAAAGCAATATTTGAACACTGTACAGCAAAAGAACCACAACAAACCAACCCAGAATTTGTGTGTTCTAAGGTTTTTCTCCTTTCCTTACAGTTTCCAGCCTACCGTTCCTATGTTAAGATAAATTATAAATTTTGGGAACTTAAAAAGGCTTTTGTTGCAAGAACAACTAATAATAACTTTTAGATAAAATTAGAAATGAATTCTTCACCAATGATCTTTAATTCAAGATGCTTCTACTTGCAATAGTTTGGGAATATATATTTTAATGAAACAGAAATTAATTTCTGTAGCACAGAATTCACAAAACAAAGCAGTGGATGAGGAAAGCAGAATTCTAGGCTTGCTTCATGATCTAGTGATAGTGTGATCGCAGGTGCCCAAGTTCAGTCACAAGCCTCCATGCTGATAAACCTACAGTATAGTGTAGTGTCAGAATGGGCAGGTATTGCTTCCTATTGCTGTTTAGAAATCACCTCTGGCTGTTGCAAGGATCAGTGTTGAAAGGCTCCAGAGTGAAGAATATCCAGTCCTTCTGGAGCCCCTCAACATAGGGAAATTTGAAAATTACAACTCCATGTCCATGTCATGTTTGTTTGAGATTCTAGTTGTGTGTCCAACTTGATTCAAAGCGCAGTATTTTTGTTGGCCGGTAGCATTTTCAATTTTTGTTTTTATACTATGAGATACAGAATGTCTGCACTTTATTAGCAATGAGTTCCTCAAAATAAATTTAATCATGTCACAAAAACAGGTGAGTGAATCACTCCTTCCTGCTGAATTCTTGAACATTCCCAGAAGCATTCCACTAGCTGGATTGCAATATTTCAGTAGCCTGCAGCCCAGCCTCAGAAAATATTTCTTCACATTTGTTTCTGCTAAGTACTGTAGAGTGCTCTTTTTATGGCTCTATGAATAGAATTATAGAAAGTTGTGGCGCAAATGTTTACAAGCTAACAAAAAGCAGATACCTTTGGTTAGATTTCAGATTGTGAGCAGAGAATGCTGGGGACAGTCTCAGTGTATTTCTCTGCATTTTGTCATGCTAGGGGCATATGATCATAAACATTCCAGTCTTTAAAAAGAGGTTAAAATAAATAGTTAAATAAAGATGGAAAATAGAGGATATGGATATCTTCAGTTCTTTAAACAGAATTTATTATGTTCCAAGTTGCATCTTGTTAAAAGACAAACATAACATACATTAAATTATTAATCTATCCATGACATTTAGTACTTTGAATTATTCATAATTTGTTTTTGTTGGTTTTTGTGCAGTGTGGTGGTAGGTTTTTTTGTTTGTTTGTTTGTTTTAATGAATAGAGCTTTTATCCAGACCACGGCCAATCAAACTGATAGAAACAGAAAACTTGTCCAGTGGGCGGTTGTTAATGTGGAAAATCCCCTTTCAACTTTAGAAGCCCTATTCATAAACTATCAGCTAAGAGTCCTCACTTTTCACCTTCAAAGCCCACTGCTTTCCACTGCAGAACACCAAATCTGTGTTATCTACTCATCCCTTCGGTCTCAGTGTCAAAATACCACCATTTATAATCTTCCTTTGCACAGTAACATAACTCATAATATCCTTTTTGTTTAATTCTCTTCCCTCCCATGACTTCACCTTCATCTTATCTTCACTTTCTGTTTCTCTCTGATTTAGTCTGTAAGCTCTTAAAGGCAGGGACCATGTCTTTTAAATCTTTGTAAACTGCCACACAAAAAGTATCATCATTTATACAGCGATGGTCTGCTCTTAGACAAAACACCATTGGCAAGTGCAACAAACAATGGGGGAATAAGAGGATGAAAGTTGTAACAAACGAGTGATCTTTGAAAAGGGGTGAACAGTGAGGTGACAAAATTTGCACAGAATACTCAAATTACTCAAGATAGTTAAGTCCAGAGATGACTGTGAAGAGTTACAAAGGGATCTCACTAAACTGGATGGACTGGGTGACAAAATGACAGATGAAATTTAATATTGATAAATGCAAAGTAATGCACATTGGAAAATTAAATCCCAACTCTATGTACAAAATGATGGGATCTAAATTACCTGTTACCAAGAAAGCGACCTTGGAGTCATCATGGATAGTTCCCTGAAAACATCTGGTCAATGTGCAGCAGCAGTCAAAAAACCTAACAGTGTTAGGAACCATTAGCAAAGGGATAGATAATGAAACAGAAAATATAATAATGCCTCTATATCCATCCATGGTACGTCCACACCTTGAACACTGCGTGCAGTTCTAGTTGCCTCATCGAAAGAAAGATATATTAGAGTTGGAAAAAGGTACAGAGAAGGGCAACAAGAATAATTAGGGAGGGGTATGTAATAGCTACCATATGAGTGCACATTAAAAAGACTGGGAATGTTCACCTTGGAAAAGAGAAGACTAATGGGGGATATGATAGCAGTCTGTGAAATCATGAATGGTGTGGAGAAAATGAATAAGAAAATGTTATTTATCCCCTTCACATAATATCAGAGGTGGGGGTCACCCGACAAATGAATAGGCAGGAGTTTTAAAGCAAACTTAAGAAGTACTTCTTCACACAATACACAGTCAATCTGTGGAACTTGTTGTCATGGGATGCTGTGAAGGCCAAAAGTATAAGTGGGTTCAAAAACGAATTAGATAAGTTCATGGAGGATAGGTCTATCAATGGCTATTAGCCAAGAAGGGCAGGGATGTAACTCCATGCTCTGGGTTTCCCTAAACTGACAGGAACTGGCCATTCTTATGTTCTTAATAGTAGATTGGCTAGGTGTACATTTTGATGGTTCACATATAGATATTTTAATATAAAATATACCTCACTAGCCTGTTTTAAAATATTTTGCTTGTTTATAAATTAACATGGTCAATAGAGGGACAGGGTCAGTGTGGAGCTAAGGTGTATAAAAGAGGAGAAATGGGAGATGTTAGAAGGAAAAACACAGAGATGGAGAGGAACAGTGGAGAAAAGACTGGAACAAGAAAAAGGAATGGAAAGAGAGGAGAACAGGTATAGGCAAGGAACAGAAGAATGGAAGGGTGAAGGCAGGATGGGCAAGTATAGTTAATTAATGGCATTAAAACAAGTGGCAACACAGATTCAATCAGTTGTTGAAAGGATATGGACTCCTGGAGTATAGTGGTGGCGGACTGACACTGACTCAGGGGCTTTTTGTAGCCCTCTCAGTAGCACACATGGTGTTTTTGTTCTGCTCCACACGTCTCTTCACACAGTACTGTAATCCTTGCATACCCACATAAATGTATACATAATCTTGTCCTACAACAGCAAAGAATTTGCAGGAGGGAAAGAGAAGGTCTGTGAGCTAGGTTAGGGCAAGTTTATTTGAACCAATGTGCGTTAGTCTATTTAAAAACACTAGTATGAAATACAGTACAACTAGCATGCTTACCTTTTGTCAGTAAAACCTAAAACGAACAGAAAAAGCCTATTTTTGGTTTCTTGCTTTTTACCGAAATATTATGGCCTCATTATATAATGATCGCTTTACTGTTTATTCTAGGGAAAAAATGGGGAAAACCATAATTTTTTTTAAAAAGGTGAGATACAAATAATGTTTGTTATGTTAATGTTCCTGTAAGTGTTTAAAATATTTAAATTAATGTCAGATTAGTCCAAGGTGACAGGATTATCAGGGTTGATTCCCCCCCCCCCGAGTATCGTTAGATCAGTTGTTATTTTTTTATGAATGAAAATAAAGCATTAGCTTTCTTCCATTAGCTTGCCTTTTTCAACTACAAAATGTGAGAGATTTCCCAAAGATAATACAAGAGTTAGAGAAGCCAGCCATTTTCAAGGACATTTTGAAGTGGATATCTCTTAACAACCTTTTTGTTACAGAGTACAATACAAATTTTCAGCAGAGTAGAATTATAGTAGTCATGTCAAATGTCAAGGAAAACTAGCATTTTTTAGAACCAGTAAAAAGTAATTTGGTATCACTTTAATACTTTATTAATCATTAAGATAGCACCTTCAATCCAAAGATTTCAAATTACTTTCCAAACACTAATTTAGCCCCACAATGTTGCTTTGAAGTAGGCAAAAGTTATCCTCATTTTACAGATTATGACATTGTGGCTCAGAGGCATTGTACCTTGCCTCAGGTGATACAGGAAGTCTTTGACAGAGTCAAGGATACAACTCCAGTATTATGACATCTAGTCCTGTACTCTAACCAGACCTTTCATTGTCACTTAGAAGAAGTCCACAACAAAGAACATTCTTCCGAATTTTAATTAGTTATTGATGTAGATGTAAATTAAAAGTGAATGGTAATTATCAAGGGCTCAAGTTTAAATAAGCTGGTTAGCTTTCTTCATAATCCTGTCTCAGTCCAAATAGTCTTTGATTTTATGACAGTTCTCTTACAGTGCAGTTGTCACTGGAGATACAAGAGATGGTCTGAAATATAGGAAGAAACACTGAAATAATTTATTTCTCAAAATCTTCTACAAAGTTTTTCCTTGCTCTGCCTAAGGCTGGAAAGAGATTTATTAAGCTAATTAGATAGAGAAAAATTCAGCAGTCCTTTGAAGTGATATTTGTGTTTGTGTACTTTGAAAAACTTGAAGGATACTTACAGTATAGAAGGTTGCATTTACTTGTGTTTTGAGGCACAGAAAGGAAGAAAATAATAATCCTGGTTAGCAGCTATTCAACTCCAGTATGTTTTTGTTATACACAATATGCTGATTTTCTTATGTTACAATGCAGCCCTTAATATCTAGAAACATACTGACTTTTATACTGGGTCCTTGTGAAGATTTATAATTAATTTATTTGAAAGCTTTTGCATAAGGTCTTAGAGCATCCTAAAAAACAAACTCTTTAGGTGAAGTTTCAGTGGTTTCTATTTATAAAATCAGTATAAAATACATAATATTGTGATTAATATTTTTAGCGGTTAGATATTTTTCATCTTGTTCATCTCCTTATATAACTGCACATCCTATAGGCCCAAATTTTCAAAATTCCGGAGTCACTTGCTTCTACAAGAAATGTAAACATATCCATGGATGCACAAGTACAGTGATCCATCTTAAATATTCAACATTGGCCAATAGATTTATATACGTCTCACAGTTACTTCCTGTTGTACATATGTGTAAAAAACAAAAATGAGCAACAACAAAATCTAAGTAGCTCTAGCATATAGCAAAAGAGGTATTCATCTAAAGCGCTTCACAATTGTCTGAGCTGTGATGAAAAATCATAATAGCTGTTTATTATAAATTCTTATATCTTTGTTTAGTTTATGAATATATTACCCTTTATCACATTTCTCACAAGAATAATTCTTTGGATTAATGGTGAGTAGATTCAATTTCTAGACTTTTCTGTGACACCTTCTTTATTAGTCAGAAAGACCATGCTACTGGTGACAAAACAACAGTTGGTGTTTACAAAACCTTATTGTACTCATTACATTCTGTAAAAAACCCACAAAACAACATTTTGGTATTTTTCTGTGTCTTTTAGAAATACTCTGTAATTTCTATTTCTGCTGTGAATGATTTTTGTTATCTCATAACAAGGAGCATATTTTTCTGGATTGCTACTTGCAGATATGTTAGAATGCTCTATATTCATGAGAAGAAAAGCGGTTTCTGAATGATACTGTGAAAAGGAAATGTATAGAATTACTGGTAACAAAAAGCAGCTTACAGGCCTTGATGACAGGTCAGAATAATTTAGAGACAGAAAAGACACGTAAGAGTATCTAGTCCATTTGCTTTCCAGTAGAGTAGAGGATTGTTCTCTACAGCATATTTCCCAGAATCAGGTCCAGTCTAACTGAAAATAATACAAAATATGAAAATAATTGTCTCTTTCAGACTCTTTAACCATTGATTATTTATATATTTTATAGGGTTTTATTTTTATATTGTTTTTGCATTACTTCATGATATGTCAGTAGTAGTAGCTTGTATTAGGACATGTCATGTGAGGCCATGATGTCATATTATACACCACTACTACAGACATGTCATGAATTAATGTAAACATAATATAAAAATAAAATCCCATAAAATGAAATCTGAAACAAAAAAATTTCCGAGAGGAAATTTTAAATTTTTTTAAACTAAATTTTGCAAAATGGTTTTTTTCAAAATTACTGTTTCCCAGGAAATTTAGAAAGTATGTTTTTGTTCCAAATGTGAACAAAAATAAATGTCAAAATATTAAAATTATCTGCAGAATGCAACTTCTGAGTTTTGACCAGCTGTAGAAATAACCTGCCCCAGGTATATGGACCCCTTACGATTTACATCATCCTTCCCCTGAGCAAGGGTTGAACCCAAAATCAGAGTGTAACGGATTGGGTTTTCATTATGCTAACGACTGAAATGTGGGTTGGTAACTGGTATAAGAAGGTGCATCCCCAAATCTAACTCCAGTCACCTGACATGCAAAAGGGAGTCATCAAAATGAGGTAATACTCACAGTAGATTGTGCAGATCTTAATAGGATAGTCCCTATCCTTTCATCCTTCCTGTGACTAGCACAGAAATAGCTAACAAGCCATTCCACATGTGGCCTGCACTATATGAATCTTACTGCTTCTCATCTCAACCACCAACTATTTTTGGTCTGCACATAGTACCGGAGGCCTTGCAGCTGGGAGGTGGATGACTTATTCCTTAATTGTTCTGCTCTATGGTTGTTTGCCTTCCCTCTTCTTCCACTGTTCTGAGGGGCTCTAAAAAGGATACAGTGGGATCAAGTTCAAGTCACTTTAATTTCCACAATTGGCCCTGAAATTTTGATTCCCTAGCTGCCTCCAGGTATCCAGAGCAGCACAAATGTTGGATTTAACCAGGAGAGGAGCTGAATACTGAAGTTTGCATTAAGTTCAGTAGGAGTGGCAAGCACTCATGTCGATTCTGAATCAAGCTAAAAAAGGAATGGGTGTCTGCTTCTCTATGAGAAAACTCCAATTTCAGTCTCAAGGTGCAGGTATTACGGGGACAGAGCTCTCATTGCATCATTTGCAATGAATTTTTTTCTTCTATAACATTTTGTGGTGACTGTAGTGGTCAGTAGAGCTTCAGTGTTGAGCTTATTCTCACAATATGTGTAGCATAAACAATAGCAACACAAGTATCACCATACTGCTCTGCTACTGTATATCTAGGGTTGTGAGATTATTTTAGTCTTTAATCCCATTCAGGCCTTCCTTTTATTTAAGAATAACAAATCGTGGTGATTTTTGTGTTATAGATGCATGCATGGCAGGAATGAAATTGAGACTGCATCTCATTACACAGGCCTCCTGAAAAGCCATCAATTGATTACTTTCTATCACTTCCACCTGTGTTGAATTCAAATCAACACGCTATCAGTGAATAACCCATGATTTAATGATAACATTTTCACCTGTCCACTTAGGGCCGTATCCAAAGCCCTATTCAAAGCCCATTGTGTGACTTCAGTGGGTTTTGGATCAAGCTTTTGTGTAGACATGAGCCTTGATGGCATTGTCCTGAGTGGTCAGATGGATGTGCAATGAAAAGGATGCCAAGACTGGTTTATGCAAGGTAATCAATATATATATTAAGTGTATAGAATTGAATAGCAATCTGCCCTACAGTTCTCTGGGTGACAGATCATTTAAGTTACCTAATTACCTACTATTTTGGCAGTACACAGTCACTTAATGAGTCAGATATTTCAGTCCTGCCTCATCTTTAGTATTCACAGATGTTAAATCTGTTCATTCCCATGTGAGCAGTTTTGATTTGATCTACTTAAGAAATAAAATGTGAGTTTGCACATTTTTTAAAGATAAGATATCTGCTTATTTTTGTTCAGCATTGCCTCGCGATCCATTTCTGCTGTTGTTGAGACTTGTATGTGACACCAATAGCTCGGGTACCTCAATTTTTCTTCCTCAATAATTTTCATCTTTTTTTTTAGATTAAGATAGAGGAGAATGTAGATATATACTTATAATGGCTTCCCCCTCCCCCCCTTTAACTGTTTGGTAAACATCCAGAGATTCTGAACGTATCTATTTGATAAATGCAAAGAGCTTTTAAGCTCATGCTCATCTGTTTGTTTATTATGTTTTCAGACTTTTCCAATTTCTGTTTAGTATTCAGTGAAATAGTATAAAGAAAATTATCTGCACTGCAGCTACAGAGGGATTACCTTCACTTTTGCTTTTCAGTAGGAAACCAAATGTAACCTGGACATATCTCTGGACATTTGCTCTGTTTTTCTCCATTGGTTCATGATAAAGATAAGGGTTTCATGAGTTTTAAGAGACGAGAAGTGGTAGAACTAGCACTTTACTTAACGTGAAGCTCTTCAAAGAGATGACCTGTTGTCATAAATATAAAGGGAAGGGTAAACCCCTTTGAAATCCCTCCTGGCCAGGGGAAAGCTCCTCTCACATGTAAAGGGTTAAGAAGCTAAAGGTAACCTCACTGGCACCTGACCAAAATGACCAATGAGGAGACAAGATACTTTCAAAAGCTGGGAGGAGGGAGAGAAACAAAGGGTCTGTGTGTCTGTCTATATGCTGGCTTCTGCTGGGGATAGACCAGGAATGGAGTCTTAGAACTTTTAGTAAGTAATCTAGCTAGGTATGTGTTAGATTATGATTTCTTTAAATGGCTGAGAAAAGAATTGTGCTGAATAGAATAACTATTTCTGTCTGTGTATCTTTTTTGTAACTTAAGGTTTTGCCTAGAGGGGTTCTCTATGTTTTTGAATCTAATTACCCTGTAAGATATCTACCATCCTGATTTTACAGGGGGGATTTCTTTATTTCTAATTACTTCTATTTTTATTAAAAGTCTTCTTGTAAGAAAACTGAATGCTTTTTCATTGTTCTCAGATCCAAGGGTTTGGGTCTGTGGTCACCTATGCAAATTGGTGAGGCTTTTTATCCAACATTTCCCAGGAAAGGGGGGGGGGTGCAAGTGTTGGGAGGATTGTTCATTGTTCTTAAGATCCAAGGGTCTGGGTCTGTAGTCACCTAGGCAAATTGGTGAGGCTTTTTACCAAACCTTGTCCAGGAAGTGGGGTGCAAGGTTTTGGGAAGTATTTTGGGGGGAAGGACGCGTCCAAACAGCTCTTCCCCAGTAACCAGTATTAGTTTGGTGGTGGTAGCGGCCAGTCCAAGGACAACAGGTGGAATATTTTGTACCTTGGGGAAGTTTTGACCTAAGCTGGTAAAGATAAGCTTAGGAGGTTTTTCATGCAGTCCCCACATCTGTACCCTAGAGTTCAGAGTGGGGGAGGAACCTTGACACCTGTAGAGTCTTCATTTTCTGCTTTCTTGTATGCATCCTAGCTAATGATTTGAAGGGACTCTTAAATATCAGAAAAGTGCTTGTTAGCCCAAGATAGTGGGACACTCCCCAGAAAGCCAGGAGGCAAAATTTAGCAGAAGAGGACTGAAGTGGGGGGGAATAAGAAGATGAAGTTGTGTTAATATATTACAAATATGTGAAAACTGAAATTATTTTTCCCTGCAATACCCTGAACTTTACTGAAGTTCAATGTATGCACAGCAAATTGCAGAAAAACAATCATAGTCAATAATAGCAGTATTGTTTTATTTTGAGAGTCCCACTGAAATTGATGGGGATCAAAGATTGACTTTGATGGGAACCTTGAAGATGTTTTAATGGATTCCTTGCACACGCTCTAGAGTTTGTTCCTGTCAATGCATTTGGACCAGAAAGTAAACAAGATCTTGCTGCTGTCCAAAGAAAGATTGGTGTTACTTGATTCGTTTGTGCGAAAGCGGTAAAAATCAAGGGAGTCAATCATTCTCACAGAGGAGGAGATGAACAAGCCAAAGGGGTTATATAGGCTTCCTCTGCTTCTACAGCCAGGATGGGTTAAGGTTGCTGAGGTTGATGATGCATGTACGTTATAAACTTACACTGAAAGCATAGTTGTATTTGTTGCATTTTTTGTTTTGTTGCCATTTTTCAACTGTTATTCCCCTCATATCTGTATTTTCCATTTATGGTCCTCAGTGTGTCTCACTGTGCACACATTAAATAAAATCTCACCAGGAACTTCTGCACAGTTCTCTGTTCTTGGGATTGTATTTTGAACTATGAGATAGAGATCTGGTATATTAGCTCTTAAATTCCCCTTTGCGGGTAGAACTTAGGTGCCTATTTGATAGAGTTTATTGAATACTTGATACGATTTGCCTCATGTTTAAGGGGCACAAAAGGTCAAAATTCTCATTGATTGAATTTTCAGCATTACATTAATGACTGACTGTTTTGGAAGTATCCATATGAACATCAAGAAAACAGGTGACTGTGACCTTTACAGTAAAGGCCAATTCAGTTCTGGAATAAGCAGACTTAACTCCCAGGGCTTAATTTGTCCCAGCATCTACATTTATTTCTCTTTATAATTATTCTAACCAGGTGGTTTTGAAAGAGGTTGTTACCAGACTATACACCTTTTTCTAACACAACATTGTGTGTATTTATTGCTCAAGGAAATCAGAGACTATAGTAAGAATAGAGAACATGTCACTAGAATGGGAGTAACTATGCTAATCGTCCTTAAACCTCTGAGCATGCCCAGTGCGAACAAGTTGTTTCCAGATGCCTGAACAGGTTCAGTCTGATCTGCATACTCATTAAGTTAATAAAAGTTCTCTACCTTCTCTCATGAGAAATCTGACTCCTGAATTGTGTAGTAAACATTGCAACTAATTAACTTTCTTGAGAAGGGTCCATATATAGTGCAAGATTCCCCCCATGCTCAAGACCCTGTGTGTACTTCTTGACCTAAATTCTAAAAGTCCCTTGGATTCTGCAGCACTGTGCTGCAGTGGATTGCAGATTGAGATAAATTTAAGTGCTCTGTTGAATAATATAGAAGTAATTCAATCAAAGAGAAAAGGAGTACTTGTGGCACCTTAGAGACTAACAAATTTATTTGAGATAAGCTTTCGTGAGCTACAGCTCACTTCATTGGATGCATGTAGTGGAAAATACAGTGGGAAGATTTATATACACACAGAACATGAAACAATGGGTGTTACCGTACACACTGTAACAAGAGTGATCAGGTAAGGTGAACTATTACCAGCAGGAGAGCAGGGGGTGGGAGTAGGGTTTGTAGCGGATACAGACTAACACGGCTGCTACTCTGAAACCTGTCAATCACTACAGTATTCCTTGTGTTATTCAGTTCAAGCTTAAATTTAGTTTGTTACAATGCCCTACATTTTTAATCTTCAAGGCACTGTGGATATTTATACTACAAATGCAAAGCTGATTTGTGTAAATTTTAAGGGAGAGAGCCTCAGGTTTTGGTAGTGGGTAGAGGACAATGGGCATGTTTAGCAGCTGGCAAGATTTGGGAGGCAGTTTAGGATTGTGGGATAAGCACAGTGGGTGGATGTTCCTTATAAAAGGATGAACAGTGATACAAACAAACAGTTATGTTTCTCTGTCTTTTGTTCTCAAATCTAAAATGTCTGTTTTCCAAGGCTTATTGTATTATAATTACTGTGGCCAGATTCTGCAACCCAAACACTTGCTGAGTAGCACTTTACCCCACAAGAAGTCCCATTTGAAATCATTATGATTACTTGAGCAAAGGTGGCAGAGTCTGGTCTTATATAAACTTAGTCCCGGTATCACTGGAATCACAGACATTTTACTACTACTTCGAGGATGTGTCGGGGTGGATCTCACAATAGGTATGCATGCACCTCACTCTTGTGAGAGGAATTTTTATAATAGCAATGTCCATAGGGGCCTCATGTGTGGCCTGTGCCTCCTTGTGCTCCTGTACAAGAGCACAAAGGGAGGGGCAACTGTGACTCTCCCTCAGTTACCTCTTGGGAGGTGTCTGACTTGCTACTTCTTAGCTCAAGCTAAATTTCTACAGATCATTCCATCTTTCTGAGCTCAAGATTGTTTTGTGATTGCTCTCAACTTGCAGGGTGCATACCTTTTTAGAGCTATCCCTCCAGCTGCAAGAAGTGCCTAAGATTCACACTGAAGATCCTAGATTATGTGATGCTTGTGAAGGATACAGGGCTACCATTTAATTCTCTCACAGTTCTTCTGGCACCAGTATTGGTGTGTCACATGCCAGTATAGTTGGATTCAATCATCTCCCATCAAGAATATCAAAATTCAAATAAATCCTCTTTAACTTGCCCTCTGGTTAAAGATCTGACTCTCATGTGAGACTTCAATGTTGTCCTGAAACTCATGCAGCCTCCTTTTGAACTACTGTCAGAGTGCTCAGTATACCACCTTACCAACAAGACTGTCTTTCTCATGGTCATCACCTAAAGATGGTAAATCAGTGAGCTCCAAGACCTCATGTACATCCTTCTATGTTGACAAGGTGGTGCTGAAATGACAACTCAAGTTCATCACTAAGGTGGTCTGAGAATTCCACCAGAACCAATCAATTACCTTGATGCCAGGGGAAAAGAAATTGCATACTTTGGACATGTTCAGAGCTTTCCTTTATTATTTTGAAAGAACCAAGCCTTTCAAGCAGTCTCCCTGCCACTTTGTTGTTATAACTGGCCCCTCAAAAGGCCAAGCCATTTCATTACACATAATCTAAGTGGACCACTCAGTGCATTTCCATCTGCTTTCAGATTGACAGATTAAACCTCTCCCTTTGAACATAAAAGTGCATTCCACCAGGGCAGAGGCAGCATCTTCGGCCTGATTTATGAACTTGGAAATTTCTGAGATCTGCAATGTGGAGCAACCTACTGAATTTTGTTAAACATTATGCTTTTTGTTTCACTAGTACAGATGAAACTCCTCACTACCACCATCTAAGGATGATGCAGTTTGCCCCTCACCTACAGTGGGATTCACACTGACACATGCTAGAAGAAGAAAGAATGATTAGTTATTCTACAGTACCTGTGGTTCTTTCAGATGTTAGCTGTGTGAATACTGCAAGCCACCCTCTATCCCACTTTTTCAGAGTCCTCAGCACAGGGCCGTCCCTAGGGGGGTTTGGGGCCTGGAGTGGAAGTGATGAATCCGTCACTTCCAGGACCAGCCGCACCCACCAATCACACTGGCCCATGGAGGCCCCCAAAGCGCAGGGCTCGGGGCAGTCATCCCGATTCACCATACCCAAGGGATGGCTCTGCCTTAACAACATGGGCTTTGAACAGTGTGTGACAAGCCAGTTGTGACTCTACAGCTCACTAACTTGCTGAGCACCAACTCACTGCGTGGACCCTGCTAGAGTGCAGTGAAAGTCCTGGAATGAAGCTTAGCATACGATGCTGTCAGGGTTCCTTCCCCACTCTGAACCCTAGGGTACAGATGTGGGGACCCACATGAAAGACCCCCTAAGCTTATTCTTACCAGCTTAGGTTAAAAACTTCCCTAAGGTACAAACTTTGCCTTGTCCTTGAACAGTATGCTGCCACCACCAAACTTTTTAAACAAAGAACAGGGAAAGAGACCACTTGGAGACGTCTTCCCCCAAAATATCCCCCCAAGCCCTACACACTCCCTTTCCTGTGGAGGCTTGAGAATAATATCCTAACCAATTGGTTACAAAATCATCAAAGATCCAAACCCCTGGGTCTTGGAACAATGGAAAAATCAGTCAGGTTCTTCAAAGAAGGATTTTATTAAAAAAAAAAGTAAAAATAATCTCTGTAAAATCAGGATGGAAAATACTTTACAGGGTATTCAGATTCAAAACACAGAGGAACCCCCTCTGGGCAAAACCTTAAAGTTACAGAAAAACAGGAATAAACCTCCCTCTTAACACAGGGAAAATTCACATAAAACAAAAGATAAACTAATCCGCCTTGCCTTGCTTACCTATACTGGTTGCAATATTGGAGACTTGGATTAGGATGGGTTAGAGAAGATGGATTTCTGTCTGGCCTCTCTCAGTCCCCCCACCCAAGATTTGAAAGTATCTTGTCTTCTTATTGGTACTTTGGGTCAGGTGCCAGCCAGGTTAGCTGAGCTTCTTAACCCTTTACAGGTAACAGGATGTTGCCTCTGGCCAGGAGGGATTTTATAGCACTGTATACAAAAAGGTAGTTACCCTTCCCTTTATATTTATTACAGATGCATTGTAGATTTTCACCTGGCTTTCCGTGCACTAACTCACCATGTAGACAAGAACTTAGATGAGAGAAGATGCTGAATTAAATGAATAAAGGTTAAAAAAAATAGCAAAGATCAACACTGATAGGTCCTAGGCTGACATCCAGCTCTTCTTCCCCCTCTGTAGGGAGGGATTGGCCACTGGCTCACCATTCAGGTAGCTTTGACAAAAGTATTGCCTTTATATATTTAATTGTTCTGATATCTTCATTTTTATGTTGCCCTCATTGTCTTGACCTGGTCTGTTAGTATTTGTTTTTTCTAAATCTAACTGTCCTCTGATGTGGTACAGAGTCTCCATGTCACTTTGTGCTGCAGCAGTCTGTGCATCTGTTGCCATTTTGTCTATAAAGTCTTCCTAGCACTCTTTTTGGACACTTTATTCTTTATGGCCTATTCCTCCTGGATTCAGTGTCTGTGCTCTTGTTCTTCTTTGATTTAGTTTCAGTTTAGTTCTATTTCCATCATATATCCTCAGATAAACATTTGTTGTGATGATTATTCATGAATCCCAGCACTACTGCATAAGTTTTAGTAAAAGTTTTCTTTACCTGTTTCCATATCTTGGCAACATTGTAAATACAACAGGTGGAAAAAGGCAGAATAGCAAAGCCAGACTTGAGAAAAAGATATCTGTGCTCCACACCAAACTTTGAATTTTTAACCCCATTGTAAAATCAGACTTACTATATGGTACTGAAACTTGGAGACTTCAGACCTTACTATCTAAACTCCAGGTTATCATAAAGAGCTGCCTTAGACAAATCCTCAATATCAGATGGACAGACAAAATCAAAAGAGAGAAATAGGGGGAGGACAAAACAGAAACCAATAAGATTGGAAATTATGGAACAAAATTGAGGAGAGGGCTAAGACATACATGGAGGAAAGATCCTAATAACCTAACAAGACAGAAATTGCAATGGAACCTGCAGGGCAAAAGGCCAAGAATGACAAGTGTAAGCAAGATCTGAATGAGCTCTCCCCTGATATCTAGAGATGAGCAGGTTGGGGGGAAGGACTTCAGGGCCAGGTTGTATTTACATGAACACACCTACTCTGCCTAGGTATCCAGTAGACAGTTGTGTTGCCAAAGTGATCAGTATTGATAGGTGTTGCGTTACAAATCACCTTAGTATTGAATGCGTAGGTAATGAAATGTTGTTTTTCTTATTGTATGAGTAAAGGGCAGCAGGACTGTATGTAGTGTTTCCTGATTGGGGGGCTCACCTCAACTAAACTGAACTTGCCAAGCAGGGGGTTTGGATGCCAGAGGTGGAACCTCAGGAGACTGACTCACAGAGGTCACAGTAAAGAGGCAGGTGGCAGCAGAAGGTGATGACACAGGGCCATTGGCAGCGGAGCAGATGATGATGTGGTGGAGTGAACGATGGCACAACGAACAACAGCAGCGGAGTGAACGATGGTGCGGTGGCAGCAGGCAGCGGCACAGAGTGGATGGCGGCAACAGTGAGGCAGTTGTTGTGGCAGCGGCAACAGCGGAAGCATTAGATTGATGATGTTTCTTCCCCTCCTCCGCCCTGGGTGGGAAGTGAACTCTCATGAATGCAACTCTGAACTCTGGGTCTTCGCTGACCAAGGAGAGCAGCTGTGAGTGGGGTGTGGTGAAGGGAGAGGGGAATGGCATGTTAAAAGGACATTTGTTGGACACAAGGTGAGAAACAGAGGCATAGGACACCGCCCAATGTATTCTGGGGTGGAAGTTTTGCTCATGGTCAGATGTGTTCAAATCATGGTTGTGATGTTTTCCCAAATTAATGCCCGGTTCCTTTTCCCTTTTAATAAAAGTTTTCTCTGCTGTACACAGATTCACTGCTGGCAAGTGGGGAAGTATTGCACCCTAGATTATTGCCCCCCTAGAGGCACCCGGGGTGGTGTTTAATTTTCCCAGATTACTAGGTGGGGATTTGAACTGTTTCTGTGTTGTATTGTTAAGAGGGACCACTGGATAGTGAACCTAGTCCTTGTTGATACTGACTCCACCTGGCAGAAGAATTGCACATGGAAATGCACAATAAGACTGCAGCAGGAGACCAGCAAAGATGGAAGGCAGTGGTGGAGACCCTGTGCCCCACATGGAATAGAGAGGCATGAGGAGAGAAAGAAAGATCAGCATAAAGTTTTAATGAAACAATGTTCACATTTAGGTGCTGTCAAAAAGAATGCATAAGGTAACTGCTGGTTTTAACAGCAAGTTCATACCCCATTAATTAATTAAACATTTTTGTTAAGCTTGTTTCCATGGATAGGAGGGGTTGACCTTTGAAATGTTCCCTGATGATATTTGGATATAATAATAGCCACATCCTGAGAAAGTGTTGCAATTTCAAACTGAAAATAGCCCATAGTTATAGGCTATATTAAAAGGACTCATTCAAATGCTGCTTATTAGGCAGCCAGCGTACTGTGCATAGCCCACATAGAAACACTTAGTGGAACTTGAAGAATGACTTGGAAAATTAAAAGTTAAAACGAAGTTTTGTGAAAATTCCTTACCTGCACATAATATAGAACATACAGGTGTATGGATATCGATATGGAGGGGTCTGATTCACCGCTGTGTAACTTCAATTTTGTGCCCATGTATGTAACTATTGATTTTCACTGTGGAGAAAGACATCTATTGACTTGACTATGTAGAAATAGTAGGTCAATTAATACATGAACAGGATAAAATTAATGATTAAAATGGCTGAGATACTGAACTTTTAAAAATCTCTAACAAAAATGAAAATATTGATGATCAGAAAATAATGGAAATCTTATAAACTAACAAACAGGCAAAGAAAAATTTGCAAACATACAAAGCAGCCATTCAGAATAGTCAGGATATTAAGGAAATTGGTGTTCAAACCTACTGAACCACCAAAAGTTATTTATGAAAAATCATGGACAAAAGATTAAGTATTGATATAGTGAAATCAAGCAATTACAGAGGCTATTTTCAATAAAGAAATATTAGTGATCCTGGCAATTACTATTCCATATATCTGCCTTCTCTTCTAAACAAAATAATGGAATTTTTATGAGGGAAAAAAATCACTGAACATCTAGGGTTTGATCTTGTTTTCACTGGAGACAGTGGTAAAGTTCTTGCTGATTTATATGGGAGCAGGGTTGGACTCCTAAAGTATAAAATAATTCTGAGCAATTAGGCAGAGTGGGATTATGAAAAATAATTGTCAGACAAACTTCACTAATTTTTTGATAGAATTGCAAAATTAGTAAACAAAGGGAATGTAGTAGATGCAATATATTTGACTTTTTGTAAAGCATTTGAAACTGTGTCCCACTAAATAGTAATTAAAAACATTAATTCAAATTGACTGGGATAGGAATACCCTCATATCCTCTGTTTATGGCTATTTAGCCAATTTTCAAAGAGTAATGCTAAATAGCAATATATTAGGTTGTGGTACTTGACAAGTGGGTTACTATAGGGATAGATTTTAGCACTGGCCTTATCCTCATCTTCATTAATGATATTAAAGAGGGAGCATAGAGCACATCAGTTGTTACCTCAAAAACAGAATTCAAATATTCCCCAAGAGTTTCCCCTGTAAAACAGCTCACCTGTTATAACCAATCTGTTCTCATCAGTGATGCATCTCCAGGGTGGTCAAAGAATCTTGGGCTTGCCAGGGGTTCCCTGTTTCAGAAAGTCCCCAGAACAGCTCACCTATTACCCCCAGAGGGTACAGATACAGGATTCTGATAAAGGATTGACACAAGTAGTATCTTTTGCAAAACAAAGCACCCGTTAGTGGTCCAAACACAAACCTCTAAACACAAGCTAAAAAGCACCTGAACCACAACATACAGTTAAGATGATCCTAAGTGGCTGCGCCCCAGTTCAGATGGCCAATCTTCCACAGGTAGCTGACAGCTGCTGGCAATAGTTCTTAGCTGTTCTTTAGGTTAAGTCTCATCTCTCTCTGGTTTCCTCTCAGGTTTCTGCTTCTCTTCTTCCTCTGCTGCTTCTCTCCTGCTTCTTCTTCTGTGTCTCCGAGAGTGACCACATTCCAAAATCTGTCTGTCTCTGACACTCTTTACACACTCTGCTGACAGATTTGATTGACAGTTGTTTTGTTTACTTTTGCTTATATTTTCCTGTCAGAGCTCTGCAGAGTGCGTACCATGTTGCAACATTGTTTCTAATGTACCCAACTTCATGATCAAAAATTACCTCATTATTTGCCATATTGCAACATAGTTTCCAGTGTACCCAGTCTCATGATCAACAACTGTCTCACTCCTGCTAGATGTGAACCAATGTAGGATTTGGTGGAGATGTGCAGGGTTTCTGTAGAACTACAAAGATACCGTGTGGCGCGCACTGTGAAGCCTGCAGTTTTCTCAAGTTTTGATACACTTTTCAGCTAGTGCCACTGTAAATCAATTTTTCAAAATTTAATTTCTTTTTTTCACAGATGCTCTGTGAAGACAAACCTATTAGGAAGGCATTTGAGTGCGTCACACTGTTCTATGTAACCAGCTTGTACATATTTAAAACTGGCTTTTCCATTTATCTTTTACAAGGACTATTTCTGAAACACCACAAATTACATTAACATAAAAGGTACAAACCCCATATATACTTGTGTGTATATATATATATATAAGAATATACCTGTAAGGCTTTACCATGCAGAATACATTGTCAGAAACAAAAGCAGTGATATGTTAAATTCTATATCATTTTGGGGCCAGATTCTACTCTCATGTACATGCATGCAGACACAATGGGGCAGTTTCTTTGCCCTGATCTGCTCCTCCTCCATCATTCAGGTGGTGCAAAGGAAACCAAAATCAATTCCAAATTCCTGTCTGGGATTCCCCTGGTGTAAGGGAGTCCCAACATGTGTACAGCCAATTGAATTTTCTCCTAAATTTCTCTCCCATTGGGTGACTGGAGGAGCAGGTCTGCAGCAGGAGAGAGAGAGAGAGTGATTAGAGCACAGTGGGCTTTGGCAATTCACAGCTGGCTATACTGTAGTCTGTAAGGATTAGTGCTAGTGTTGAGGCTGGGACAGAGAATCAGGGAACCACGACGACCTTTGTCCAGCCCTGCCTGTGTGCTTTGTTCAGTAGAAGCTGGTCATAGCAGACAATCTGCCCCATTGTGTTCAGAGGGATTGTGCATATGTAACTGAGAACAAGAATATGGACTCCAGTTACTTAGTAATAGCTTGAAAATGTTACCACAATTAGAGATGGTCAAACTTCCAAGTTCAGAGACCTGATGTGGCTCAAGTGTAATCAAAAGTTCAGTGCTTATCTGAATCTCTGGAATCTGCAAAACTGGGTTGGAAATCTTATGAGAATAAATTGTTTTATGAGATTACTTGAGCTCCCTGCTTGCAGTACAGCCATAAAGGCTGCAAAAAAAAAAAAAAAAGCCTCTCATGTAGGATTTGGCACTTTTGCTTCTAGCTAAAACCAAGAACTTCCCAGGAAGCAAAAATGAAAGATAAAGAATAAAATTATCTGAACTTGTCTAAACCACACTAAAGGTTTGTGTCAGTCTTATTTTGATTTATGGGCAAAGTTTCAAATCGGTTCTTATTGTCTCCAAACTGGTTTGCACTTACCTAAATAAAATTCACAGCTTGTGGGTTACATCGTATCTGTCAAATCACATTAGATTTCCACTATAGTCTGCAGATCATTTTCATGTAGTGAAACTGCTTATATAGATATTTTTGTGAATTTTGTAGAAAGACTAAAAATAAATTTTCTTTCTAGTTTGGTATTTCCCAACTTGCATTTAATGCAAAAAGCAATTTTTTATGAGACTATGAAAACCACCTGTGAAAGTGGAAAACAGATAGCACCCAGCAAAGTATGGATATGACAGTCATTGTCAATCCTAAATGTTCAAAAATCGTGAGTCAGACCCTAGAAAATAATGACATTGGCTTAAATATAATGAAATTTAAATAAATAACTATATAGGGTATTTACCTTCTGTTTTTTTAAACCTTTAGCGTGTTTTTTAAACCAGTCCTATTAAGCTGAAAGCATCACTTGTCATACTACACACTACATACGACACACAGAAGCTGTGAACATTCAGTGTGGATCTCAATACGTAGCAGATTTGAATATTAGGCCACATACTGTGGATTTTACCAATTATTTTTCCCGAGACACAAAAAGAGATTACCCCATACAGAATGCTTCAATACGAAGAAGTAAGCTACTCCAAGAAAACGATGCTCCTTTGTGACAATTCTTGCACATACTATCCATAATAAATATCTGATAAAAATGATTCAAAAGCCATAAAATATATATTCACCACATCTATAATACAATTTGTTTAGCGCATACGAAGCTTCAAAATAAAAACAGCACTGTAGCAAGTCATATGGGAAGCAAGAATGAGTAAAAGTTTTTGAAGGCATTATGAAGGTGACACATTACTGTTTTACTGAAATTTTTTCTGACAAACCCCATTTCACACAACTGGCTTGTGGTTTTACTAACGCTATGAGCGATTTTTCATCCTCAGCAGCTTTGACATAATAAATATGGAAGGTTTACCACTGAATGATATTCTTCAGTTTAACTGGCACTACAAAATGAACCTGCAGGCCTAGAAAGCTTATTCTAGGAGATGTAATCCTTGCCTATCACTGACTACTTTCTGGAAGTCAGCAGCACTTTCCAGATCTTTCAAAATGCAATTTCCTATGTGGTCTTAATAATTGAAAATGGTGGCTGTAGTGTTGTTTCTGTTCTAAGCAAAACATGTAAGAAGGCAGAAGGATTCTGTGCCAAAGGTCAGTAGCCCAGCAGGGATATGAGAACCTCTGGCACGAGGTAGGAATGAACCATTGGTAGCATGGTTATTTCCATCCCCAGTGTTTTCTTAGGCTAGCAAGGCCTGACACCTGGACATTGAGCAGTTTATAATGGAATGAAACCAGTTTTTATTGCGGGGAAAAGTTGATTTGCTTCAAAGTGCAGCTCTACTCTGAAATGTGGTTCTGTAAAAATAGAATTGTGTGGCTCCATGTTAATTGCCTGTAAATGAATTCCAGATCAAATATGCTCAGTTTACAGTACATTTCTAGCTAACAGTACTGCAGACTCATCCTGGGCTCTGATGGTATGTCAACACAGCAGGTGGGAGTGAGTCTCTCAGCCTGGGTAGACAGACTCACGCTAGTGGGGCTCGAGCTAGAGCACTAAAAATAGCAGTAGCAATGGGGATGTCTGGCTCAGATGGAAGCTTGGACTGTCACATACACAGAATCCCTTAAGCTTCTGAGCCCAAGCCAGAACATCAACATTGCTATTTTTAGTGAGCTAGTTCAAGCCTCACTAACACAACCCTGTTTACCCAGGCTGGGAGGCTCACTCCCAGCTGCAGTGTAGACATAGCCTGAGGGCCCACAACTGGTTTGTTTCCTTGCCCATCACCCTCAGTGCATGGCCTCATGGGGCAGGATTTCTTTGCTCAAATCCAAGAAGATGCCCTGTGCAAAACAGCAAAGATGAGATTTAAAAGGCGCATCACAGATGCAGCACAGAAACTAAAAGACACAGCACAGAACTCCCAGGGAAAGGGGTAGCTGAGATGATTTTAAGCCATCTTTGTGCTCTTCCAATGCTGAGTAGCTTTGGGACCCCCTGTTTAACTTAAACAGTCCTGGGAGCCTATCTCCATTGCATCAGCCTCCCATGGTTGCCCTATAGGCTTCAGCACTAGCCAAAATCACAACTGCGCAGTGAGCTGCCTTAGTCCTATCATGCTCCTTCACTTTCAGCCCCAATCACAGCCTAACCTCCACAGTGGAGCTTGTAAAATGGGTAATCAGGATGCAGCCATATGGCTGTCTTCTCCAGAGCCTGTGTCAGGGGATCCCTTCCCTGGCTGGATATGGGGCTCTGAGTTCTGTTTTACACCATTCTGGCCCTTTTACTTGGCAGAAAGGAACAGAGGTGAGGATCTAACCCCATGTTTGGCTGGGTGCTAAGTCCTTTAGCTCTGAGAAAACAGATAAACACGCATATCCATCTTTGTTACTGTATTTCCAAAAGACAGATTTCAAGTACAACCTTTCTACTCTGGTTTTCTCTGTGATGAATTCACTACTTGAGTTCAGTGCATCCTCTAGAAAAGTAGGCACTAACTGTAGTGATGGGGTGCCATTTAAATACTTAGATAGACTGTAGTTCTTAGTTCTGTATGTATGTTTCCAGAAAAGAAGAGAGTTTATAGTTTGAAACTACTTATTTTATTTAAAAAAACACATGAGAGAAGGAGAGCACTATTCAGTGCTGTAGCGTGCCTGGTTTATGTCTGTTTTATGCCTGTTGCATGTAAGTTAATCATAATAATCCATTTCAGGTACACTAATAACCATGCTTTTTGCTTGCTCAGATGTTATTTGGGCCTATTGTATAACAGATACAATAGAGCAGATAAGTGGCAACAGTGACAACAGACCTGTTGATTAGCAGGACTGTGCTATTCCATGACCGATTCTTTATCTGATAATGGAATGACTCTCTTGTGTAAGGATGCAGCTTATTATATCTTGATCCTGATGTACACTACAAACTTATGTCAGTATAACTACGTCACTCAGGGATGTGGAAAATCCACACCTCTGAGCGATGTAGCTATCCCGACATAACCCCCAGTGTAGACAGCGCTATGTCGATGGGAGGGCTTCTCCTGTCAACATATCGACCCCCTCTTGGGGAGGGGAAGCACCCATGCTGACAGAAGAAACTCTCCTGCCAGCATAGGTAATGTCTTCACTAAGCGCTACAGGAGCACAGCTGCCCTGGTGTAGCTCTGCAGTGCTGTTAAGTTTAGACAAGGTGTTAATCATTTTAAATGTCTAAACCTCATTCAGCATAAAGACAAACTAAACCACCAGCATTGGTGCAATGACTACAAGGCAAGTGCCTCCTGTGTGGGTTCTGCAACATTTTGACAACGTGCCTGTGGTTGAAACTGAAGAAAACTTGCAGAAGTTGTAATCAGTTCTTCCTCCGATTATCTGAAATGTATTACCTCAAACACCCTTAATGGAAGCCAGGGAATCAAAACAGCTTAACCAAAACAGCACAGCTTAACCCAGACAGCCATGTCGCATCTCTGTGTCCTGCCCTGAAGTGTAAAATTTAGACTGTGCTGTGGCTTCAGTGCAGTTGATAAAATTGTATATGACAGTTACTACAGAACATTTAATACAGGGGATGATTAATTGCCTTTCTTCTCTTAACATCAACATGAATTTCTTTCCAAGTTCTGTTGTTTTGCACAAGGCAAGCCATATGATGTTGATGAAGATTCAGATTATGTACGACGCTGCAGTTGGATGTTTTTTTGCTATATTTAAAGTAGTTTGGCTTTTTTAAACTGAATTAGTTTTTAATATTACAGGCACCAATTGATATATGGAATGTGAGGCCACTGAAAGAGTGATTTCAGTGTTTGCATCAGTAAAGTCATTGAGTTGGCTACGGTTGTTTGACATAATTGTTTCTTTTAAAAATGCTTTAAGGAAAGGGTAAATTGCATGTATAAAATATTGCATGGTAAAAAGTAAGAAAGAAAGTGAGACAGACACAGAAAGAAAGAAATAGAAAAGTGGCAACAGTGATCAGACCTGTTGATTAGCAGGACTGTGCTATTTAATGACCTATTCTTTATCTGATAATGGATTGACTTTCTCTTGTGTAAGGATGCCGCTTATTATAGAGAACTTGGAAACATATCCCTGAACAGTGTGGGACCAAAAAAGTAGAACACAGTTTGCTGTTACAGAATAAGCATGTATTTTATTCACAAAGTTTCTAATATATCTTTTTATTTGTCATTATCATCACTCATCCATTGTATGGCATGGGTCATGTTTTCCTTTGAAGTAAGCACTACTAAATTGCTGCAAAGCAATAAATCTAGACTGGTAGGTATTATATTTATGTGCAGTGTGAGTATTAACTGTGGCAAAATGATGAGAATAGTAAACATTTTTCGGGACCCCTGAAAGAGACTATCCATCTTTTACTTGACATAAAGTAGAGTCTCAGGTCTTGGTTTAAAAATCAGAAGTGTCTGACCCTGAGTTGTGGTTATCAGTGACAATTCTTCCACTTCTACAGACTTAGTGCTGTTGTTCCCTCTTTTCAGTACCTAACATGTCTGCTTTTGTTTGTGGGTATTGCTACAGCAATTGATCTATGGCTGATATGCCAGTGCTTGAGCTGGCTGTCAGCGGTTAAGTGAGAAGTATGGCCAGTTAACTTGTTCCTTCAAGACACCATGTAACCCCATATAATGATAATAACCATCTTTACTGCCACAAATCCTTGATTCACTCCTGACCCCAAATGTCCTACAAGTTAGTCTTTGAATACTTCAGTGCTTATGTTAGAGTCCAAGCCACGTAAGTCAGTTGTGTATTGCAGCATTCACAGTTCTAGATCCCCTTGACAATCTGAATACTACAGTAGCTTGCCTTTCATAGAGATACTTATAGCTTGCATACTATGATGATGTCTATGAAGTCTTCCCTGAAGTTATTTTCTAGGCATTCCTCTTAATAAAAATATATTTTTACAGTTAGTTTTTTGGACTATTTCTATCATATGATATAGTATAAGCTTATGAATAAGATACTGAGACTTGGGGAGATCTGGGCTTTGTTCCTGGTTCTGTCACAGAGTTTCTGTGTGACTTTGGGCAAGTCACTTAGGGTACATCTACATTGCAATTAGACACCTACAGCTGGCCCATGCTAGCTGACTCGAGCTCTTGGGGCTCGGGCTAAGGGGCTGTTTAATTGTGGTGTAGACGTTTGTGCTTGGGCTGCAGCCCAAGCTCTGGGACCCTCCCACCTTGCAGGGTCTTAAAGTTTGGGCTCCAGCCTGATCCAGAATATCTACATCTCAATTAAACAGCCCCTTAGCCTGGTTCCCATAAACCTGAGTCAGCTGGCACAGGCTGTGGATTTTTAATTGCAGTGTAGATGTAACCTAAGTCACTCTGTGCCTCACTTCCTTATCTATTACATGGGCATAGTCATCCTTTTTCAGCTGACTAGGTTGGTGCAATGAGAAATCCATTATGGAATATGAAATGTAGATATTAAAATGAGGAGCACTGTAAAAATTCCTGTAAATAAATTAATTACATTAAAAAGTTTTCATTTTGATTCATTGTTACTTTTAGTCAGCAATTTGGTACACAAACTCACTTTCACCCTCTTTACTTGTCAGAATTATTCTCTTTGATCTTTTAACCAACTTTTCCCCATTTGTAATAGCTTTCTGTAGTTGGGTCATTCTGCCTAGACGATCTCACTGATTTTCAACCCCAAAGCTGCAACTCAAGGTGATTCTGCAGCAAGAAGTATGGCATTGCTCCATGAGTTTCTATTAGTGAAATTAGAAAGCACAACACTACCTCTTTGCATTTTGGTGTATATACATTACCTTATTTTCCTCAAGATTGTTCATGGCTGCTCTAACTGGAAAGACATGAACGAATGCTGAGTAGAGATGGTGAAAAATGGGGAAAAAATTGTGAACATTTTCACTATTTGTCCTGACATCCCATTTTTGATAGAAATTTTCACAATTTCAAATATTTCAGTCCTCTCTAGTTCTCAAACTTATGACTAAGGCTGTAATATTTTGATAAGCTTGGATTTACCGAAAACATGAAATTATGCAATGGCTGGGAAAACCTTTGCAAAATGTGAAGTTCAAACTTTTCCCCTTTCTTTTTATTTTCTTTAAACTGTGCACGACCAAAGGAAATATTCAGCACTGTGAAAGTGATTGATCAGTGTCTCTCACCATGATAGGGATGTATGTGAGTCCAGAGGCAAGTGAGGGTGAGCTGGCTTTGGTGTTAGCTAGCCATCCCTTAGGCCCTCTGATAGAGCCCAAGCTTAATGCTCATTTGAAATCAGTGGAAAGATTCCTATTGACTTTGATGGGCTTTGGTTCAGGTCCAGGCTGAGCTTGCAGATCAGACCTCTGAAAGCAGAAGGAGGAGAAGGGAAAAGGAAACCCAGATGTGGAGAAAGGAACCAACTCTCTCCAAGGACACTACTGTATTTCAGGGCCAGAGAAAGCCTGTGCTCCCAGTCTTCTAAATTCTTGTATTTCTTCTGTCCCTCCTCCCCTTTCTGCTTTCAGTGCAGAAAAGTGTGATGGTCACTACATGAGTGTGTGAGTTTATAAAAAACAACAACCACCAACATGCTGCCAACATGAGCAAATGCTGGGGAAAAAGCCTGAAACGTGTGCTACTTAAATGGAATGCATTTAACATGTGAAGCACACCTGTTGTTTGGGGGTCACTTGGATGAAATGATCTTGTTGTAGCTCATAAAAATGAAAATATTCGCAGCTATTTCTGCAAGGTACTGTTTCTGAAGACTCATTGCAAAACCTCAGCATTGCCTTCCTTGCCAGTAGTTATAAGTTGGAGAGGTTGTTTACTTGCTTTTTTTCTACCATACAAAATACTTGGATAATTACATCTTTTTCAAAGAGTAACCCATGTGGTGGTGGTGTAGCTTGGTCCTTATTACTAAACAGCACATGTGACATTCAAGAGGTAGCATTCAACATGCACCTGTATTAGGTGAGAGTTCACCTTATGTTTGACAAGATACTGCATTTTGCCTCTTTATTAGAAGTCTTGGAGGGCAGGGGAGCATCTGAGCACAAAGTTATCAACCTCTCCCCACCCCTAATTAGGATGTCCTCAGAAGCTGCATGGCTATATAGAAGAGAATAGTCATTTTTATTTGCCACACTCTTTCAAAGTGTGTGAATTTTTAACTCTTCAAGGCTTTTGTCTTTTCCTTCCCCAGAGGGCCTTGATACCTTAGTTTGATGCTGCAAAAAGGGGAAGTGTAAGCACCTATATATAAATTAGAAGTCTGTGCAGCTGATCAAAAAAAGAAAAAAATTGCATTTCACTTTAAAATGTTTTTTTATACTATCCTGTCCTGGTCAGATGTTAGCTTTGACATTCATTTCGTGGTTTGGCTTCAAGTAGCTGGTGACCAACATCACCTGGCAAGAAAAAATGCATTAGGCTTCAGTTAACCATTACAATGAGAGCTCTAAATCGAACTGCAGATGTATACAACAATTATATTTTCCCCTCAGTAATATTGTTGGCTTTCAGCATCATGGAGGAATGCCTGATTAAAAGAAAGCCTGCAAGTTAATTCCCAACATGCCCCTTGGCAGCTTTTTCATTTCACTTAGAGGTGGGAGCAGGTGGTGTCATTTAGAATTAAGTACATCATATCTAAGTTGGCAGGAAAACACCATTCAGTGATGAAATGTCTCAGCAATGAATCTCATTAATTGTTCACCAATTTGTGATAATTTTATTTATATGTGCATGCTGTAATGCAAGTACAATGAGGTGTCATGTGTTTGAATTGTATTTATTGTTGAATTTAGCTTAAAGCAAAAGACTGGAGCCACTGAAGAAAAACAAGTTCTTTAGTAGTGCTTTGAGTATTAATCTATTCCCTACATCTATTTATTAAAATAAGGAAGCAACATATTACATTTCTTAAAGTTGCCATGCAAAGGAGACAGCTTCAGACTGCTGATTCTTGATATTGTTGAATAACCCATTCTGAGCATGCTATATTAGCATCTGTGCAACATAAAAATGTAAATTCCCATTCCTATACTATCTAGCTGTTTTCTATGGTATTGCATTATTACAAATCCTTATATTTGCATGCAAAACTGCCCCTGACTTTAGTGGGAGCTATGCATGTTTAAGGGCTGTAGGACTGGGCTAATGCTGTTATGTTGTGGAAAATCAAAAAAGTATTTTTTTGCTGTTTTTTGTTTCTCTCCTCCAGTGTGATTTTTGCAGACAAATCACAATGGGATTACCCTAAATATACCTAGAATGGGCTCAGTGATGCCTTATCATTATAGTCCTGCTTTGGGATTCTGCCATAGGGTCACTTAGTAGCTCACACTCACCTCCCTGCACCCCCAGCTGTGCTGACCAGGGCAGAGGGAAGAGGGGACCATGCAGAGGTGAAAGTAAGCTGGTCCGGTCCGGTACAGTGTACTGGCAAGAGCCAGTGTGCCATGCCGGACCGGACCAGCTTCCCTAGGCTGCCACTTTAAAGGGCCCCGGGGCTCCCCGCAGCGGCCAGAGCCCCCGGGCCCTTTAAATCACCCCCTGAGTGCTGCTGCTGGAGCCCTGGGGTAGTGGTGGCTAGGGCTCTGGGGGTGATTTAAAGGGCCCGGAGCTCCACTGCAGTAGTAGCGGCTGGGGCCCTTTAAATTGCCCCTGAGCCCCGGGGCTCCCAGCTGCCTCTGTAGCTGGTAGCTCTGCGGGTGATTTAAAGGCCCCAGGGCTCCCAGCCAGAGTCCTGAGGCCTTTAAATCTTGATTTAAAGGGCTCGTGTATTTAAAGGCCCCGCCTCTTCTGGTCAAGGCCACGCCTCTTCCGGTTGAGGCCACGCCCCCTGTTCAGGACTCCGGGGTACCGGTAAGTCCTTTAAGTTACTTTCACCCCTGGGACCATGCCACTGCTGTTTCCCTATCCTCCTTGAGCACCAGGGGAAGTAGGAGGGGATAGCTGTCAGTAACTTGGGGAATGCATGGACTACTATTGTGCCTGTCTGCTACAAATGGCCCAAGACGGGGAAGGTTTTTAGCATCATCCACTTTAACTATTGGTTAAAGCAGTTATGGTACTCATTTTAAAAATTAATTGAGCCAAAACTCAACCCTTACATACAAACCTCTCCCTGTTTCTAAAGGGGAGAGGAGAGAATTTAGATGCTTGAATCCATATTTGCACCTATTATTTGATTCCAGGTTGGTCTGTAATTTCTCATTGTGTTCAGTAGAGTTGTGCTTGAGGTAGGTCTACAGGATTTAGGACTCATTTAAGACCACCAAAAACTGCACAGGAGTAGTACAAGCGCCACAAAAACAAGCCTTCTTCCATACTGGCTTGTCCCTGAGACCACACTCCTTCCCCATAGCGCAGAGACATCCAGTGGCCAAACAACACACCTGCAAGTCAATATTATTACATCTTCATGACAGGAAAAGATGGATTCAGGTGGAGAAGACAGTGAACTGAACATTACTAATAATAAAGAGGATAAGCTACTAAATAATAAGCCTAGTTCTATATTGTATTAGTGACAGCAAGTAAAAGTGAGACTACCACCCAATGAGCCACAGTTAGAAGTGTGGTGTTAGAACTAAAGTAACAATTCCCCTTTATGAGGTCTCACTTTCTGATTTAGTTTATCTCTTACTAACTTAATTAGCCTGATCTGCTACCCTGGTGTTAGACTAAGGAATGCATCACTAACACATGCACCTTTACTACCATGATAGTATTACAACATCTTTGCCACTCAGACCAGTTCTTTTCCATCTCTGCCCTAGTTGTCTCATTTAGCTAGAATCTTCCTTGCTCTTTTGATGCGTCAGTCTGATTCCCCTCAAAGCATAACAATGCTATTCAGAGCAACTTTCCATGTTTTATGAAAGCAATTCTTTTAAAGAGCACCCTCATACTTATTTTTCTCCAAATATGTTGTACAGTGAACTTGGTCTGAGAAGTTCAGACACCGGACAGAACAATGATAGCTTGTAGACAATAGCTCTTTTACATTTTCTTTTACAGAATAATTAAGTAAACATCAAAATGCTCAGGAAATATTTGTCTCACTTGCTCATCTCCACATAACTGTTGCCTGAAAATCATCTATTGTGCTTGAATCCTGCTCTTTTACTAGAATCTTGTTTCCATCTGTCTAAATTTCATGTTAAAAAGACTCAATACCAGCAGAAAATAGCTGACCTTTATAAAGTGGCACTTTAATATACTGGCATGATTTTAATGCTGTTACACACAATGACTGTAATAATTAATGTTATCATAATGACTTTGCTGTTATTATTATGATCCATTTTTTCCATTATCATCCAATGCCAGAATCTAATTTAACTTACGAGTTACATACTAGACAATTAATGTTGGACTCATAAACAGCCTACTAGCTTCATTATAACTCACTGTGTTTAGTGTTAAGTACAACGAAGAACCCAACAAAGTTTTTAAAACTTTTATGACGTGTTTTATTCAAACATCTCACTTAGAATAGTTACATTAATATACACTACAAAAATGCAAAACATTTTAACAAGCAAAAATCTGTGCATCAAAAGTAAGACATTTAACCCTCAATTTTCAAAGTTGTACAGATATTAGTCACCTCAAACCTACATTTCCAAAAATTACTAGGAATTTTGGGTGCTTCAGTTATTGTGCCCCCAAGATGAGACACCTTAATGGGACTTGATTTTTCAGGGTTTGGTGCTCAGCACTTTCTCAGATTCAACCTCTTTAAAGGGTCTCAAATTGGGCACCCCAACACTGAAGCACCTAAAATCACTAGTTACATGTGAAAATGGAGGCCACAACTTCCCACTCACTTTTTGTGGGGTTTGAGGCTAAATCCTTTAAATAGGGATTGGCTAATTTATTTATAAACAGAGAATTGGTGAAGTGTGTTGGTTTCAAAGTCAGCCAACATAACATAACACAGAACTGGAAGGGACCTCCTGGGTCTTGAAGTCCAGTTCCCTGCTGTTGCCAGCAACCCCACCATATAATTTCATTCATAAATTTATCAATCTCCATCTCAAAAGTATTTAGGTTTCCTGCTACCACTACTATTGGGAGGCTGTTCCAGAACCTCACTCCTCTGATGGCTAGAAACCTCCTAATTTCCGGCCAAAATTTACTCGGGTCAGTTTGTACCCATTTGTTCTTATGCCAACACTGTCCTTTAGTTTAATTAGCTCTTCTTCCTCCCTGGTGTCGTGTCCCCTCCCCGCCATTATATTTATAGAGAGCAATTGTATCTTCTCTTCAGCCTTCATTTTCTTAGGCTAAACAAGCCAAGATCTTTTAGTCTTCTCTCATAAGAAAGGTTCTCCCTTCCCCCTGACCTTCCTCGTAGCCCTTCTGTGTACCTGTTCCAGTTTGATTTCATCTTTCTTGAATATGGGTGATCAGAGTTGTATACAGTATTCCAGATGAGATCATAGAATCATAGAAAATTAGGATTAGAAGAGACCTCTGGAGGTCATCTAGTCCAACCCCCTGTTCAAAGCAGGGCCAATCCCAACTAAATCATCCCAGCCAGGGCTTTGTCAAGCCGGGTCTTAAAAACCTCTAAGGATGGTGATTCCACCACCTCCTTAGGTAACCCATTCCAGTGCTTCACCACCCTCCTAGTGAAATAGTTTTTCCTAATATCCAACCTTGAGCCCACTACTCCTTGTTCTGTCATCTACCACCACTGAGAACAGCCTAGCTCCATCCTCTTTGGAACCCCATTCAGGTAGTTGAAGGGTGCTATCAGATCTTATCAGTACCTTGTACAATGATATTAATACATCTCTGTTTCTACTGGAATTACCTTGCCTGATCTGCCCTTGGAACACTGTTTCAGATTCAAACTGATCACTCTGCCATGAAGGTTTTCTAAATATCTTGCCTATATGTTTCCCTCTTACTTGCAATTCCTTTTACCATACTATAATATTTCCTATAAATATTTCTTCTCTGTCCTCGGTGTTTACACCTTTTATGTACAAGGGAAGCAAAGATGGCCAGTGTTGACTGGCATCCCCTCCATTAGTGAAAACATAAAGTTATTGTAGTCATGGAGTTCTACAACCCATTAATCAAAGCTAATCCCTTGGCCTTCACTTTGATCTGGTTACTCCTCTCATCCTCCTTTCCAGCCAGCTCAGCTCTTCTCAGCTGAGTCTGGACTAGTCCTCTCTTCTCTTCTCAGCTGGCTTACTCAGTCTTTTAGCTGCACCCAGAGGCCTGCTCTCACTTCCCTCCCTACATCCTCAGCCTGCTCCCCTGATTTGGAGGGAAGGAGGAGAAAATCAAGGTCCTTTATTTTTCTTTGAAGGGGGAGATGGCAGGATATTGGCACTACAATATTGGCATCACATTGCCAGGAGGTGTTGGAGATGGATTGGCCATGTACGTCGTATGAAAACTGATTCCATCACCAGAGTAGCTGTAAGATAGACACCTGAAGGCAAGTGAAAATGAGGCTGTCTGAAAACAACATGGCGAAGAGCTGTGGAAGCTGAGCTGAAAAATCTGAGGCCCAGCTGGGGAACTATTGAACGTCTTGCCAGAAACAGACACGAGTGGAGGAGCTTCGTTGCTGCCCTAAACAGCAGAGGTGTAATGTGAACATGATGATGATCTATAAAAAGGGGAATTAGGACAACCCAGGGAATTATAGACCATCGGCTTAACTTTGATACCAAGAAAGATAATGGAGCAAATAATCAAACAATCAATTTGTAAGCACCTAGAAGATAAAATCCTGTCAAACCAACCAAATGTTCTTTTTTGACAGGGTAACAAGCCTTGTGGATAGGTAGAAGCAGTAGATGTGATATATCTTGACTTAGTATGGCTTTTGATACCCTCTTTTATGACCCTTTCATAAGCAAACTAGGGAAATATAGACAAACCTCCTATAAGGTAGTGAACAACTGGTTGGAAGATGATAGAGTTCACAGTTAAGCTAGAAGGGCATATCCAGTAGGGTCTTGCAGGGATCCATCCTGGGTCCAGTTCTGTTCAATAATTTCATAGATGATTTGGATAATGGCATAGAGTGCACATACAGTTTGTGGATGATACCAAGATGGGAGGAGTTGAAGCATTTTAGAGGGCAGGATTAGAATTCAAAATTATTTGACAAACTGGAGAAAAGGTCTGAAATAAATAGGATGAAATTCAAGAAGGACAAATGCAAAGTACTACACTTAGAAAGGAATAATCAATTGCACAAATACAAAATGGGAAAAGACTGCCTAGGAAGTTGTACTGCAGAAAACAATCTGGGGCCTTTAGTGGATCACAAACTAAATATGAATCAACAATGTAATACTGTTACAAAAAATGCAAACAGCATTCTGGAATATATTAGCA
Organism: Lepidochelys kempii; assembly: GCF_965140285.1. Taxonomy (NCBI): domain Eukaryota; kingdom Metazoa; phylum Chordata; order Testudines; family Cheloniidae; genus Lepidochelys; species Lepidochelys kempii. The sequence continues at coordinate 301,510,981 of NC_136380.1, read as the reverse complement.
TGAGTCAAATGAGCAGGACACAAGAAGTAATTCTTCCACTCTACTCAGTACTAAGGCGTCAGCTGGAGTATTGGGTCCAGTCCTGGGCACCACACTTTGGGAAAGATGTGGACAAGCTGGAAAAAGTCCAGAGGAGAGCAACAGAAATGATTAAAAGTCTAGAAAACATGACTTATGAGAAAAGATTGAAAAAAAATTGTGTTTGGTTAGTCTGAAGAAGAGAAGATGGGGGCGGGGGGGGATATGATAACAGACTTTAAGTACTTAAAAAGAGCAGTGTGATAAATTGTTCTTCTTATCCACTGAAGATAGGACAAGAAATAATGGGTTTAAATTGCAGTAAGGGAGATTTAGGTTAGGCACAAGGAAAAAGCTGCCTAACTGTAAAGTAGTTAAGCACTGGAACAAATTACCTAAGGGGGTTTGTGGAATCTGTCACTGGAGATTTTTATGAACGGGTTAAACAGACATCTGCCAAGGATGGTCAAAATAATACGTAGTCCTGCCTCTGGGCAGGGGACTGGACTAGATGACCACTCGAGATCCCTTCAAGTCCTATTTTTCTGTGATTTTATTATTGTGTTTTTGTTGTGCTTCCCAAAATTGCACAAGTCATTGTGTCTTCTTCCAGTCCAGTGCCTTCCAGAGCTTCCTCCAGGGTGGTCCGTCTTCACACTGCTCCCCAGTGTGGGGATATGTCTGTCATAATTACCATGCCAAATAGTAATATTCAGGGTTGACACTCTTCAGCCTAAGCCCTGGGATTCCGCCCATCTCTGAACCCTCTCGCCCTTTCACTGCAAGGGGAAATGAGTCTACACATGCAGGGGTGTGCACACTTAAGGTCTCCCTTTCTTCTTCCAGGTTAGTATGGTCCACCAGTCACCTCCCCAGTCTCATGTTTACCTCTGACATGGCTCCTTTGAGCCTTTCACCTGCATTGGACACTGGGAGCAAGTCATCATGAAATGACAAACTCGCACACCGCTTTTAAAATCCCTGTCTTTACTTCTTATTAATCTGAAAATGGGCCTCCAGAATGCTTCAAGGAAAATTAAAAGCTGCTGGACACCCTGTCAGTCTTATCCGAATGGAAAAATTGCATATGGATTCCAAAACCTGTTGACCGATCAGAGCCAAAGCCTCTGGGAAGTGCAGTTCAGATTATACTGCTATCATAAGGCCAGGCTGCTACTGTATGGCCTGAGGGTTTCACATCTGGGAAGGGGAGGAGCATGAGAGACAATCAACTCTTCCTCCCTCTGCCACAGCCTAGCCAATGGCAGCAGCGAGAGGCAGAGAATTCTCTCCTTCTACACAGCCCTCCTCCCTGTCCAGGGATGGTCTCCACATGTATTTTGGACAGAAGCTTGTCCCTCCCTTCCCCACTCCTTGCAGGGCTCTAGCAGTTGTTTTCTCCTGCTGGAACAGTCAAACATCTCCCCTGCCCCAAGATGGGTATGGAGGAATTTTGGGTTGCAATTGATTAAGGTTCATCATATTGCAAACCCCAACTTTTCAAAAATCAAGAGTCAGACTCCCGAAATCATGATTTATGAGATTTTTAAACGAAGTATTGGTTTGTCTTTGTTTCTTAAATTCCTCCCCGCCCCCCCATGTGTGTGACAATTAGTGCTGCCCAATCTCCTAAATGCATAGAGGAAGGAGATTCTGGCCCCTGCTGCAGGCCCCCCTACATCGGCCCATCCCCTTGACCCACAAATCAATCCTTTCACCCCAGCCCCCACATCAGTTCTGTCCCCCCAGCCTCACCTGTACTCCTCCTGCATCTCCTGGGGAACTTCATCCCCCTCTCCTAGACCTGGGGGATACTGCAAGGGGGTGGGCAACTCCACAGATTCTTCATCCAATCCTCCTACCTCTTGCATGGCGGGTGTGGCAGGGGGACAGTGATAAGTAGTAGAGAACAGCTGTCCAGTTGCTCACAGGAAGGGAGTGGGAAACAAGGAGCGGGCAACCCTGAGGTGCTAGGCTGTTTCTGCTCGCTGCTCCCCTGCTGGAAGAATGGTGTTAGCTCCTGAGGTGAAGGAGAAGAGAGCGTTGCTTGCCTCCTGCAGTAACCCTGATTGGCTGCTCTTTACCAGGCGCTAGGAAATTGGGGAAGCCAGACAGAGGGCTTTTTCTCCCAGGCAGACCTGAAATCTTCATGAGGGCAGGCCGGACAGGCTCCCAACCCCAGATAAAATCCTGTGACTTGTGAAAAAATCATAGGAGTTGGCAATACTGGCTTCATTGTATTTTCTGAAGCAAACTTCTGCTGTTCTATAATGCAGAAACACTACACTGGTAGTGTTTCCACTATCTAGGAATATTAATATCCTGTAATCAATGCTGGCACTTTGCAGTTCATTGCTAATTTAGGTTGTAGAGTTTAGTTTCTACTTACCTATATGTAAGCACCTGCCTGTTTTTTATAGTTGGAGAATATTAATTCTCTCCTAGTAAATTTCTGTTCAAAGTGATTCTGGAAAATCTGGAGAGAGCAGCCTCTGGTGCCAATTTCCCTCTTTACTAATTCATTTCAAGACCCACAGTGGAACTCATTTGTGTAGCACGAAGGTATAATTTGACACTTCTGATAAATAGGCATGGTATAGGAGTCTGATCCAAAGCCCGTTGCAGTCAATAAAAAAATTCCACTGATTTCAGAGAACTTTGGAGCAGACCTCAATGACATATATCATATTGCCACATCTCACTACAGGGCCACTCATTTTTAAACCCAAATTTACCTGTGTCTCAACACAAACCTGTTCTTTATTTTTTTATTTTTTGGTAAATTAATGACATGAAAATACCAAATCTTGAAAAAGAGATTCAGACAGAACTTACAAATAAATCCCATGTCATTTAAAGTTTCCTCTCCCATTGTTTGGTGTTTTGTCTTTTATTTAGGCCTTCACCACACATCTTCAGTCTCAGTGCCACACAATGGGTTCTCAGCAAGTTAAGGGCTATTGCTGATGTAACTCTTCTGCCAGTGATTAATGGCCAGGTCCTTACTCACAATTTTTTTCTGAAATTTTAATAACTCTGGCTTGAACCCCTGTCTAGTAACCTTGGAATCTACCTATCACATTGGGAGCAATTGATTGGCAAGCACAGTGACCAAGCTTCTTTGGGAGGTGCCCTTGTTATAAACTCTCCCTGGCCAAGACCTTGTATTTTGGGGGGATTACACTGCCTAGCTCGAGGCCTTCCAACAGAGAAGTGATGGCAGATGCCTTGATCTGTTGCAGTGCCCCCTAGCAATGGCATTGTAGGAGTGATACATTCTCACACTTGTGCCTTACCCCCCATATCGAACCGTTGGTTGCACTTCTGTTTCCATCATGAAGTGCCTGTATGGCAGATTCTGCTGGCAGAAATGGAAGAGTGAATTGAACCCTGAATATGCAGAAATCACTCACTCACCAGTAAAATGCACCTGTCTCTACAATGGGATGTGATAGCCCTTCTACATCATCTGTACCATAAAATAATTTCATTTTTTAAAGGAGAGGAAGCATTTACTTTTCCAACTAACACAATAAACTTCCTTATTTGTTATGCTGTAGTTTAAAGATGCTGTCTCTAACTCTATCCAAGATCAGGCCATAATGACTGCAAATGATAATTAAACCTTTTAAAAAGGGAGTATAAGTCTTAGAAATCAATATATGAAGCTGCAGTACTTTACATCTGCCATTGTGATGTTATTCTACAGTATCTCACAAAGTGACTGTGCTAGAAAACATTTCATTATATAGACAGAACAAATTTCCTGTAACTTAAAATGTAATGAATAATTCTTTTCAGCTGAGGCTGATATGGCTGGCATGATATGAACAATTTTGATGATAGTTTAATTCTGGAGATGTCACTATAAGCAAAGGTCCCTCTTTCTTGATGGAAACCAACAAAATTTATGCCCGTTTATTATACACTTGATCAGATTGCTGTGGGGTTTAACAGACTAATGTGAGATACCAGGGCAGTAAACTTTTAGAGTATATGTTTTTAGATTTAGGGCTAGATTGTGCCTTTATGAACTTCCCTGGATGAGGGCAGGTGTGTAAGCTGCACCACTCCAGGATTACTCCAGAAGGCATTGTGTCTATGACACCCCTCTGAAGCACAGTTCCCCTTCCTTTTTCCCTCTTTCTCCAGGATGTAATAGTAATTTGACGCCATGTCAGCAGCAAAGTATCAGGTCTATACCCACAGCAAATTATGGCACTGCATGCACTAGCTTACCTGCACAGGCCAGCATTTTAGGGGGAGGAAGAAGTTACTCACTTTGTGCAGTAATGATGGTTCTTCAAGATGCGTGTCCCTGTGGGTGCTCCACAACTCACCTTCCTCCCCTCTACTTCAGAGTTCCTGTCAATGACTCTGCGATAGAAAAGGAACTGAGTGGGGCTAGCCAGGGCATACTGGTGGGGCACAAGGAGAGACACTGCATGTGCCTAACAGACCAAAGTTCTCCGATAGCAGCGCAGGGACCCTAGCATGCTTACAGTGGAGCACCCATAGGGAAACACATCTCACATAACCATCGTTTCTGCTCCAGGTGAGTAACTTCTTCATCTCCTGCCTTTGACTTTGCAAAGTGTTTATTTTAAACTCAGGCTATTAAGAAAAAAATAACGGTATATATAGCCTAAGTGGTATTTGAACCAGATTTCAAGAGATAAGAAATCAATTACATAATCTACTCTGCCAGTGGTATTTTTCAGTTTTGGATTGGAAAGACAAAATATTACACCATAGAAATATATTTTTTACAAAGATTTGTCTTGGGAACTGTCACATTACTGATGACTACCCCCAAACACTAGTAGCAGCTACATTTATTTTGCTTTTCATGTCACACTATTTTTGAAAAAATTTCAAAGGTGGAATGCAGGAAAAGGATATTCAGAATTCTGCAGAGAGACTAGGCAACGACTTAATAGGCTTTTATATTATTTGAAAAACCTAATAATGTACATATTTTACATTCACAATTTAATAATATTTAAACATTGAAGGAATATATGTTTATAGATATGTGCTGAGACTTTTTTACCCAGAGTAATACACCAAATGAATATAGATGTTCTATGCTTTTAAAAAAGAAGATGCGCTGTTCTTTCTTCATCTGTCAAATTAATAACTTTATTCCTTGGATGCCTTAGGAATATAATAGGGAATAAATTTATCTTGAAAAATCACAGCCTTTTCAGGTGGCTTCTTATTAATGTCACACACATAGTATATGTAAGTAAAAATGGTTTTAGTGGTCCATAAGGAGATCATGCAAAGCTGAGAACAATAGAGAATTGCATTCAGATACTGCAGTGTGAACAACATTATTGGCATAGATGGCACTATGTGTAATATCATGCCTTTCCTTATATCGTCATAATATCTAAATACTATAGGTTGAGTGTCACATTTTACTCTGAATTTCCTCACTTTTGTCACTACGAATAGGCAATTATGAACAGGGATGGTTATACAAGTTTGGTGAAAATAAGAGTTGGTTGAATCTTCAGTGCAACTCTTAAATCCAAATCAGAGTTTTACATTGGGTTTGCTAAAGTCTACAGGTTAGATATTGGAGAGTTTCCAAAGTCACAATTGTTGTTTGACAAAAGTTTGTGATTTTGTTTCATGTGCTTTTCTAGCTTCTGAATTTTACTTTAACTGCAATTTCATGGAGATGATTATTTTTACCTCTAAACTATTCGTTTTCGTGCTCAGTGGAAAATGGACTTGGTTTTGCTCAAAAAGGTAATATCATGAGTAATAGGCCTGTCAGCCTGACTTTGATCCTGGGCAAAATAATGGAATGACTGATATGAGACATGATTAATCAAAAATTAAAACAGAGTAATATAATTAATGCCAATCAACATGGATTTATGGAAAATAGATCTTGTCAAACAAGTTTTGTTTTGATGAGTTTACAAGTTTGGTTGATAAAGGTAATATATTTAGACTACAGAAAAGCATTTGACTTGGTATCACACAACCTGTTGATTAAGAAACTAAAAAAATACAAAATGAACATGGCCATATTAAATTGATTACTGGCTAATTGATAGATCTCAAAACGTAATTGTAAATGGGGAATTGTCATTGAGAAGGAGTGCATCTAATGGGGTCTCAGAATTTGGCTTATGACTCTATGCCATTTAATATTTTTATCAATGACCTGGAAGAAAATGTAAAATTATTTCTGATAGTTTGCAGATGACACAAAGTTTGGCGGAGTGGTAAATAGTGAAATGGGCTGGTCACTGATAGAAAGCCATCTGTATCACTTGTTAAGCGGGGTGCAGTCAAACAATATGCATTTCATTATGGCCAAAATTTAAGTTGTATATCGGGGAACAAAGAGTATAAGTTGTACTACCACAATGAGGGAATGCTATATTGGGAACCACTGAGTCTTAAAAAGACTTCATAGAATCATAGAATCATAGAATATCAGGGTTGGAAGGGACCCCAGAAGGTCATCTAGTCCAACCCCCTGCTCAAAGCAGGACCAATTCCCAGTTAAATCATCCCAGCCAGGGCTTTGTCAAGCCTGACCTTAAAAACCTCTAAGGAAGGAGATTCTACCACCTCCCTAGGTAATGCATTCCAGTGTTTCACCACCCTCTTAGTGAAAAAGTTTTTCCTAATATCCAATCTAAACCTCCCCCACTGCAACTTAGCAGTCATAGTTCATAAGCTCATAGTGTGATGCTGTGGCTAAAGAGCTAACGCAATCCTTGAATGTGTAAACACGGGAATCTCGAGTAAGAGAAGGGAGGTTTATGTTACCTTGTACGTGGCACTGGTGTGGCCGCTTTTGGACTACTGTGTCCAGTTCCAGTGTCCACACATCAAGAAGAAAATTGAAAAATTGGAAAGGATTCATAGAAGAGCCACAAAAATGGTTAACGGAAAACATGCTTTATAGCAAGAGAATCAAGCAGCTCAATCATTTTCATTTATCAAAGAGAAGGTTTGATTCAGCACTCTGGTTGCTGTCAATCCAATTAGTTTCCCCAGAGAAAGGCCTGACTGAGAAAAGCTGGGGCTAATTACTAGATCAGTCTGAGCTGGAAGAGCTAATGAGCTAGTTAACCTATTAACTGAAATAGCAAAAGAGGGAATGAGAGAGAGAAAGAGGGAGAGGCTAGCAGGGCCAGCGTAAAGGAAGATCTGTGTGGAGAGAGCTCTTCCCTCTCTTTTCTCTGGCAAAATAGGGTGTTGTTTGTGTGTCACTATAAAAGGGATTGCTGCTTACAAACTGTAGGTGTTAAAGCCATCTGTGCAAGAAGACCGGAGTGGAGGGCTGTGCCCTGTCACAATGGGGTGGGGGTGGGGTGGGTTGTCTGGAATCTTTCCTTTATCCATGCTAATGGAGGACCTGATAAGGGAGTCAGTGCAAAGGTTTGGCAGGCTCGGCAATGGAGGAGACATTGCAATGGCTTGAAGAACAGCAGAAGATGCAGAAGACCCTGCAGGCCTTCCAGCAGACCTACTCCCTGGAGAGATAGTCCTTGCTTGCCTGGCAGGCTGAGCAACAGAAAAACCTACAACACTGTATTTGAGAGCAAGCTCCTGTGCAGTGTCGGCTAATCCAAGGTATGGTAATGGCAACCAGGCACAGGTGGTGGGCATTTGTATAAGATGGACTCTGTGGTTGACTCCGACATATTCTTGGTCACTTTTGAAAGAGTAGCTATGGGTGCAGGTTGGGACAAGGGAACTTGGGCCCTACAGCTAGCACGCTGTTTGGCAGGGGAAGTGCTATGTGTATGGCTAAAACAGCCATCCTAGATTGCGTGCCTGGGATGTAAATTGCTGGTGGCTGCGATGAGACAAATAAACTACATGTTGGGGTTTACAAACCAGAAGTGTTAGAACCATTTGTGTGAGAAGACAGGAGCAGAGGGCCACACTCTGTCACAATACTACAAATACTTACATAGGGAATATAGATTTGATCATAGAGGGCTCTTCAGTCTAGCAGACAACGGCATCACAAGATTGAATCACTGTATGTGGTAGCTAGACAACTGCAGACGAAATAAGGCACAAATTGTTAGTGAGGATAATTAGCCACTAGAACAATTTACCCAGGATTATGTTGGTTTATCACTTACATTTTTAAATCAAGATTGGCTGTACTGTATTTCAAACGTAGATATTGGAATTGAAGCAGCAATTAATTCACAGAAGCCTTATGGCCTGTGTTATGCTGGAGATCAGATTAAATCACCATTTCTGGTCTTAAAGTCTATGAAACTGAATATTTTATTTTCACATAGTGCTTTCATCCATGGATCTCAAGTGCTTTGCAAAGGAAGTGAATGTTGTTATTTCTATGCTTCAAATGGGGAAACTGAACTACACAGAGGTAAAGTGACTTGCCCAAACTCATGTAGCAGGTCAGAGACACAGTTGGGACTGGAACCCAGATCTCCTAAAACTAGTCCAGTGTCCTATCCCCTGGATCATGCTGCATGAGCAAAATAACAAGATATTCTGAGATTGTCACATTTGGGGTCCAAAACAGATAAATCAGAGAAACTTTAAATGCTGAATAGTTTTGTATTTTATTAATAATTTTTCACATGCTTCCTGGAAGTACCCTCTGCCTAACTCAGTAGGCCTCATTCTTTGGTGCTCAATGTAATACTTTAAATTGCTTATACATACCCAAAGGGATAATAAAACAAATACTGATTACCTTCAAGTAAAAATCAAAAGTATCCAAAAGTCATCTGAAACTAGGGGAGAAAAACACATCTTATTTCCCAGATTCAAAACAAGGATAAATCAGTTTTAGATAGCTGAGCACAAGAGTATCAAATGTAATCACATTTCGGACATACGTTGGAGGAGGTGGACAAAGAGAGAGAGTGAACTTTCTAAGGTAAAATGTCAGTATGGGGTTTTAAGTATTTTGGTTTCCACTATATTATGTAGTCCACATAAAGGTAGCAAAAATGTATCGTTACACTACTGTCAAAACAATTCAAAGGGTATAGCTAATGTCATGTAAGACATGTCAGTTCAGCAGCAACATTACTCATACTCTAAAGTATTGTATCTCTCTAAGCCAGTGGTTTTCAACATTTTTTCATTTTCTTCAGACAGTCACAAATAGCATAGAATTCCACCTAAGTTACCAATGTAAACAAAAAAGAAAAAGTTTTCTCATCCACTGAGATTAAAAACATTGACAAAGTTCAATAACATAGTTATATAAGTGCACCCTACAGAGTTTATTCCAGTACCAGGAGAAGTGTAAGTAACTGCATGCACCCTAATTTCTTTTGAAATATTTGGTGGCATAAAAGGTAGTTGGAGGAGTGGTGAGCATAAGTAAAAATAGAAGGTTTACAGTGAGGGAGAACATATTTTGGAATAGTTCTAGATAACAGTTCAGTGCTATCTCATAGGATCCTCATTGTCCTGGAACTCCCTATCACCTTAAATGGGTCCTCTGTTTTAGATACTGGGGTTTCAGAAAGTGATTCCTAGATACTGGCAAACGTGCAAAGGTGGCCAGCAAAACTGGTGAGAAGCTTAGTGGGGGCAGGACAGAAGGTTGCAGTGGGGACCTGTATGTATTGAAGACACTGTGTCCTTATAGGCTTCAGTGTGTAAAACTTTGTCTAATGAATGTTGGGCAGAAAGGGGAGCAAAAGGACTCAACTGGCTGATTTCCCCACCCTGCCTTCTCCCTTCCTGCCTTCTCTCTAGTTCTTTCTTTTTTTTAATTGACTGGTGATGGGCAAGGTGTCCCAGTTCCCTGGGTAATCACAAATGTATTATCTACTAAAGACCTTAAGTCTGCAAATCTGTGATGCCCCGTTCAGCAAAGTCTTAATTATCCAAACGATATAGGTATCCTGTGATAGAAAGATCCACTGTAAGAATACCTAGTTGTGTTGACAATTCAGAAGGATCCCAGTTTTGATTTATGAAGATGTTAATCACTTAATAAGCACCCATTCCTTGCTTTGGGCACCTTTTACAGCAGCTACAATTTATGTTCTTTTACTAATATAAAAACTGACAAACAATCTGTTAATTACATCATAAATTCATAACCTCCAACAACTCTCATGATAACTTCTCATCCTCTCAGTCAACCTCCCACTCAAATGCCTCCTAGAAAACATGGTTGTAGTAGCATATCCAAAAGGTTAATAAATCTGGACTAGAGCAAACAGATTGCATAGTCAATTGCATTGTTCATGAAGAACAAACTGTCAGGAACTCCCTCCCACTTATAGCAAGGGCATTCTCTGTTGATTTCAAATAGGATGACTCCATCTCTCCTACCAACAGACATGCAGCCATTCTGCACCAGCAACACTGGAAAACTGTTTTGTTTGTTTGAGGGGATGCAGAGAATAATTTTCAACCTGAAACTATTGATGGAAATGATAGATTAAGTAAAGATGATTACACAAGTTATAGTCTGCTCAGGACAGTAAAATAGTACAGTAATAGGACAGTAATAGTCAAAGCCTTGCAAAAAATGCAATGTGATCTTTTAGTCAGGACTTTGGCTTTAGCACCCTGTTCTCCGACGTCACCCCACTTTGGGTGAGAAACAGGGTCCATTGTGCCAAGCTGGTGTTTGAGACTGAGCTCATTTTGGACCCGGTTAAAATATATTTTAGGGGTGTGTGTGGGGTTTGCAATCTGATTGGTGCCACCCCCCCCCCCGCCCCCGTGTATGCTTGGAAGGTCTGTATTGCCCATACCGCTGCCAAGCACTTCTTTTTACAGGGTCTATATTTTACCTCTGGCTGCTGCAGTGCCTGGGAATTGTATGCTACTGGGATTAGCCGACCCACCACGTTTTTCTGGAGGAGGACGGCCCCCAGTGCCTCTGGACCTCAGGACAGCCGGAGGTAAAAAGGTTTGGTTGTATCCGGGAAAGCGAGGGCTGGTGCTTCCAAGGCAGCTCGCTTTAGGGCATCAAAAGCAATTTTGTGCGTTTCCTCCCACTGCCATTGTGCTTTTTTTTTTTTTTTTTTTTTTTTTTTTTGAGTAATGCCCGCAGGGGACGGGTGAGAGTGGCAAAATCAGGACTGTGATTCCGAATAAAATTAAACCCCCCCAAAATGGTGCACAGTTGTTTTAAATTGGTGGGTTTCTTCATCTCACACAATGCACAGACTTTGGCTACCTCTACTAGCCTCCCGTTTTCCCCCAGGGTAATGCCCTGGTAGATGACTGACCGCTGAACCCGTTGTGCCTTTTTTAGTGATACCTTAAACCCAGTCTCCTCCACTTTATGTAGCACAGTTTTAGTAATGTTTCGCACCGGGGCTTCGGTTCCCTGTTCACTAACAAACTATTTACATATAAAATGACGTGGCAACGGACTTCAGAAGGTAGTTTATCTAGCATAGCCACCACATGTTGGTGTGCAATGGAGGGGGCGTTATGGAATTCCATGGGGACTCGGGTAAAGGTAAATTGTCTCCCCCTGAACTGAAATGCAAAGTAGTACTGGGAGGGAGGGGTAAGGGGTAAAGCAAAAAAGCAGTTAGCTAGATTGATTACCGAAAACCATTTGTTTTGTGGCTGCACATGCAGCAAAACCTCAGGCATTGAAGCGACCACCAGTGCCATCATGGGGGTATTTTGGTTTATTTCACGGTAGTTTATGGTGAGGCGCCAGGTCTGGCCCACCGCTTTCAGCACTTAGAAAACTGGGCTGTTAAAGGGGCTGTGGATAGTCCGGAGCACCCCCTGTTTTTCCAGGTCAGCAGTTACTCCCACTATACCCTCCTTTGCGGCTTTGGAGTAAGGATACTGACATTGTGGGGGAACGGGGGACCCTACCACCTCGACCAGTGCCATCTTATGCCTTCCACACTCGGATGGATACCTTTGCCACACCCCTGGTATGGCCCGTCTCCACTATGCTTCCTCCTCTGCGGTCAGCGCTGCTACAGCAGTGGTTGCAAACCTCCCCCTCTCATCTCAGGGCAGAGGTACACACCTCTCCTGCTATAATGTGCCCCTTTGGTTGTAAGGATTAAACCAAAGCCCTGTTCCAGCAGCCATGGCATCCCCAGAATCGCCGTTTCCATGGAAGAAGGATCAATGGTGAACGAGGCATGAAAAACAGTTCCCACAATGGTAACCCCTCCCAGGTCTGTCTCTGCTGGGGTCCTGAGTTAAAGGCAGATACCTAAGTAGGGGGTCCCAGATTCCCCTCAACAGGGGTAAAATTTAACACATTAATACCAGCCCCAGTGTCCAAGAGGGTCATGCAGGGATGTTTAGCAACCACAACAGCGATTCTGGGGCGGCGGTTTGAGTCCCAGTTTACTTTACCCCGTTACTGCCAGCAGGACCCCTGGCAGACAATGGGGCTGCCCTAATTGGAGCCCTCCCCGGGATTCCCAGCCCATAGAAGTTGGTCACAGAGCTGGCTATAATCTTCCACCAGAGGGGCAGACAGGGAGGCTGCTGCCACGGGACAGCGTGGCGGCGGCTGATCACCTGCCATATGAGCCCGAGTCTTGTGGATGCTAGTGACCCGTTTCTCCCTTCCACCAGCAGGATGGTGGGTTTTTTATCCCATTGGCTTATATCCTCCCCCAGAGCCCGGAGGGTGCACCAAGTTTGTGTACACACCCACATTGCTGTTCTTTCCCTATCCACTTCAGTTACTGGCGAGGGCTGGCTCTACCTGGAGCGCCGATTGGACCGGCTCTCCATTGATCCCTTTCCCCCTGCTGCCAGCACCCAGTTGGCATATGTGGGGGCACCTCCCTCCCCCGGACTGGCCTGGAGGGTCACTACTTTTGCCTTTTTCACTGGTTCCCTGAAATGCTTAGTAATTTGCAGAATTTTTTTTTTAGGGCCTCCCATATGACCGGTTCACCCTCGGCCCAAAGCCCCAATTTATCCTTCCACCAAGTATTCATCCCTTCTGTAAGTTCCCATAACTGAGCCACAGCCCACAGAAGCTGGGACAAGTGGTGCTGTGCCTCGTTGATGGGTCAGCTTTGCTCCAGGACCGCTGCAATTAAACTTTGTTGATAAAAATAATCTAACCCTGTTTGCCCCGGGGCCTGATCTAGATTGGATAAATATTTTCATTTCTTCCTGGTGGAGAGAAGGACGTTTGCCACCGTTTGAACAATAAGCAACCCCTATCCGTGTAAGTTGGCCACCATGATTCTTATGGTGGAAGCTAGCTCCGGGCTGGCAGCGGTGAGCACTTGCTCAGTTTTTTGCTGGGACAGATTATTTACATGTATAATGTTTAAGAGGGAAAAGAGCCATTTTAAAGGGACCAAGCTTGCGAGCCAGCATGGAGATGTCCGCCGGGCCCAGCGGACTCTGAATTCTGGCTGTAACATGCTGAGTCTGGATCCAGTTCCCCTCCTGAAGTTGTTCAGTGAACCTCTTCTCGGTCTTAATGAGGGCTGCTATGGGGACACAGCAAGGTTCCACCCACACTTGGGGATTCTCACCAAGGGAGAAATTAAAGCCCTCACAAGGGTCACCCGAATCATCCCCCGTGAGGCTCGCCACCTGAATGCACAGCCGATTGATGTTTTGATTGTTCAGTCTTGGCAGCCGGTATCAAGTGGCAGCCGGTATCAAGTGGAGTGCCCCAAGGGTCGGTCCTGGGGCCGGTTTTGTTCAATATCTTCATAAATGATCTGGAGGATGGTGTGGATTGCACTCTCAGCAAATTTGCGGATGATACTAAACTGGGAGAAGTGGTAGATACGCTGGAGGGGAGGGATAGGATACAGAAGGACCTAGACAAATTGGAGGATTGGGCCAAAAGAAATCTGATGAAGTTCAATAAGGATAAGTGCAGGGTCCTGCACTTAGGATGGAAGAATCCAATGCACCGCTACAGACTAGGGACCGAATGGCTAGGCAGCAGTTCTGCGGAAAAGGACCTAGGGGTGACAGTGGACGAGAAGCTGGATATGAGTCAGCAGTGTGCCCTTGTTGCCAAGAAGGCCAATGGCATTTTGGGATGTATAAGTAGGGGCATAGCGAGCAGATCGAGGGACGTGATCGTTCCCCTCTATTCGACATTGGTGAGGCCTCATCTGGAGTACTGTGTCCAGTTTTGGGCCCCACACTACAAGAAGGATGTGGATAAATTGGAGAGAGTCCAGCGAAGGGCAACAAAAATGATTAGGGGTCTAGAACACATGACTTATGAGGAGAGGCTGAGGGAGCTGGGATTGTTTAGCCTGCAGAAGAGAAGAATGAGGGGGGATTTGATAGCTGCTTTCAACTACCTGAAAGGGGGTTCCAAAGAGGATGGCTCTAGACTGTTCTCAATGGTAGCAGATGACAGAACGAGGAGTAATGGTCTCAAGTTGCAGTGGGGGAGGTTTAGATTGGATATTAGGAAAAACTTTTTCACTAAGAGGGTGGTGAAACACTGGAATGCGTTACCTAGGGAGGTGGTGGAATCTCCTTCCTTAGAGGTTTTTAAGGTCAGGCTTGACAAAGCCCTGGCTGGGATGATTTAACTGGGAATTGGTCCTGCTTCGAGCAGGGGGTTGGACTAGATGACCTTCAGGGGTCCCTTCCAACCCTGATATTCTATGATTCTATGATTCTATCTTCCTTTTATTACGAACACACTGCCGCTGTGGCGTATTCTGAGTACAAAGGGTTAATTCTTTGACGAGTCCCTGAAAGACTGGTACTTGCTTAGCCAGTGCTTCCAGGTGGGTGCGTTCTGCCTTTTCTGCCTGGAAGTCCTGTCTCAGGGCTTGCAACTTGTCCTGAACATAGGCCTGGGTTGCTGCCTGGTTAGTAATCTGCTTTCTCGCTTTCCCTGCTGATTTTGCAACAGCGTTAGCAACGTATACTACTACTGTGCTTCCCCAAAAAACCGGAGGAAGGGGGTCATTGGGGTGTAACACTACTAACCCTGTCACCCCAACCCTGGAGTGGCAGCACTCCTCCTCTTCCAAGAGGCCTGTGTTTGTCTGTCGCTCACCGGAGCCATGACAACAGACTGCTTTGGTGCTCACCATTGCCTGAACCCCTGTCCTGCTTTGATGCTTACCCCTGCCTGGGCTTATAGCCTGTTACGGCTCTGCCATGGTTGCTGGCCGGAGCCCTAACTCTTCGCTGCCACACACTGCTTAAGGGCTGGGATTATAGCCTACCACTAAACCCACTTTTTCTTTTGAGGCTATCCCTGCCACTCGGACTGGGAGGAGGCATGGCCTTTTTCAGAATCCAACGTGAAAGGACAGCCACACCCGCTTACACTGGGACAGAGGCAATAGGGCTAGCTTTTATTCTTTAAGTTGAAAAAGATAAAAGGAACTTCGTATTGCTAGAGTTAGTTTGCAGTGATGCCCCTATCCCCACTTAAGGTATTCCCACCTTTAAAAATAAGTACATCTAGAAAAGATTCCCACTTCCCTGAAAGTAAGAAGTCCATCTTTTATCAAAACATTTTCTATACAATATGTTTCCCTCTTCAGTTTTCTGTGGCAGACCAGATGCATGAATCTAGTTCCTGCATGCCAGCAGATGGTCACAGTTCAATGAGACTTATTAGTGATATCATCCACAACATACAAGGAGCTTGCAGAATGCAGTGGACTCTTCAAAAGTAGATTGTAAAATGTATTTTACAAAGCATAGTATATCACAAAACTTTGAAATCCTCAACTTCAACGTATCTGCTATTTGGAAAAAAACCCAAACAAACGAACAGCCCTGAAACTTTGTAAACCTGAAGGAAGAGGAACTGGACTGACATTAGCTTCCCTGAGCATGTGCAACTCTGGGCTGCAATGTGCAAAGTGGAAAGTAGTTGCTGGAAAGACATGTGAAAAAAGAGAAGAAGATGTGAAGTAAAAAGCAGTTTCTCTGTTGGAAAATGTGACATGTCTTGGTCCTGCATGTCAATTTTGGTTTGGAAAACTTGTTAAAGAGACAGTTGATTTGGGTTCTACCTTAACAGTGATTTGGTGACGTTTCCAGTTGCACATTTGTAACGTTCATTCCACTTCTGAGCCATAACCCACCAGTTGGGTGCTTATTGACATATGTCAAACAAATAGGATATCTGGCAGGTTTGGGTGATAAAGGACAAAAATAGAGGTTCTATCTACACACTTACAATCTGCTGGATAGTTTTAGTCTAACTGTGGAAAGGATTATGTAGTTCACTAGGCTGGAGGCATTACACTGCAAAATGGAATCACTATGACCACTTGTTTAACATATCCCAATGCATTCTGTTCAAATGAATGGGGTCTTGTTGAACCCACATGGTCCTTGAAAGTATATTATGTGCAGTACTGAAGGGGATAATACAGTATGTTTAAAATAAGACAAGACTTCTCACGACATCTCTGATATCTCCATATGTAGCTTCCCATCCCACTCTTCCTTTTTGTTTGAGATTCATAGTCCTATCCCATCCCTGGCTAGAGCTCAATGTTACAGAATATTTCAGATTTAAATTTTTCCATTGCTTTTTTCAAATTGTATTATGTTTGTTTATGCTGATAAAACAAAGAGTCCTCACCAACCCAGAGTAAAGGAACAATTATGAACATTGAACCTGAAGGAGTTATTTGGTGAACAGAATGGCAAAACTCCAATTTTAACAGATCAACCTTGGGTTCTTTATAGAATAAAAGGGCCTTTGTGAATTCAAAATCTGTCAGAACAGAACAGGACAATTAAACTGATTCAAGGTGTGAGTCATGAGAAAAGATTAACCAGTTTTGACCATCTCTGCTTCTGAAGGTTGGAAATCATATTGGAAATTTTCACTGCGGTGTTCTACAGCATAAGATCCCAATGGAAAAGAAAATTATATATGCCACTGAGCACACAAGGATAGTAACTACTCAAATTCAAAACTATGAGCCCTTATGTAATCTTGCTGGGTTATAAAGTTGTGTAGTATTACGTTGACAAGAAGTGGTGCACATAGGATAAGGCAGCACAATAGGACGAAAGGAGGTAAAGAAGTTTAAGCATCAATTTGGAGGACTGTTTAGTAAGTAATCATGATGCAAAAATTTTATAATCTACAATCAATTCTACAGAGCAATCTGGATTGCATGGTAAAGTAAGTTCGCTGGAACAACATATTTTAATACAGCTAAAATGTAAGGTCATACAGCTAGGAGAAAAGAATGTATGTTATACTTAATAATAGGATGGGGAATTATGTCTTGAAAAGCAATGACTCTGAAAGGATCTTAGGCATCATGGTGGAGAAGCAACTAAGCTGAACCTCTGAGAGTGATATAGTGGCTAAGAGAACAAATGTGAACTTTGGATGTGTAAGCAGGGGTAATTTGAGTAGAAATAAGGGGGTTGGTATTACTGTTATATATTACACTGACATTAGTGAGATCTTTATTGGAGTACAGTCTCCAGTTCTGGTAACCACACTGTAAAAGAAGAATGTTGATAAATTGGATGGGGTTTAGAAATTGGATGGGGTTTAGATGGGGTTCAGCTTCAAGAATGATTTGAGGTATGGAAATCTGCCTTACAGTGAGAGAATAAAGAAGCGCAATCTATTCAGTGTATTCCATAGCAAGTTAACAGGTGACTTGATCATATTGTGTAAGTGACTACATGGGAAGAAAATTTTTGATAGTAAGAAGTTATTTTATCTGGCAGACAAAGGCATAACAAGATCCAAAGGTTGGAAACTGAAGCTAGACAAATTCAGGATAAAGGTGCAATTTTTTTTTAAATGAATATGTTTAATTATAGGAACAATTTATCTAGGACCAGTGGCACTAACAGAAATCATTTCTTGTCGGTACGCTGCACTCATGGGAGCCCTGATCTCCCAGGAACAGCCGCGGAAGGAGCAGAACATGGGGTGGCCGGGCGGCCTCACGCCAGCATCTCCTCTAGCGCAGCAGCTGTACCGCCCTCAGGTCCCCGCAGCCTTGTCCTCTGGCGAGGCTGCTGTACAGACCTAAGGCAGGAGGACTCAGACGACACAGCTGCTTGGAAGGGCTGGGGGCGGGCTTCTCCTGTGTCTTTCCAGTACACCATACTGGCTATAAATATCTTACTGGTCCGGTGTACCATACTGTACCACCATACTTGCACCACTGTCTTGGACTGGGATGAATTCTATGTCACTTGAAGTCTTTAAATCAAGATCTTTCTAAATGATATGCTATAGCTCAAACAGAAGTTATGGCTTTATGCAGAAATCACTTGGTGAAAATCTATGGCCTATGTTATGGAGGAGGTCAGACTGGATGATGATGATAATGGTCCCTTCTGGCTTTAAAAATCTATGAAAAACGCTGTATAAGCACACCGACACTCATCGCCACATGGACATAGCATTTTTTCGTAGATTCATAGATTTTTAAGGCCAGAAGGAACCTTTAGATCTTCTAGATTGGCCTCTTGTATGACACAGGCCCTAGATTTTTTCACTCACTGGCTCTTGCATTGAGCTTTCTCCTTGAAATCCATAACCAGTCATCTCAAAAATCACAACTATCAGGTTAGAAAAAGGAAAGATTAACTGTGTGATGACATTAACTGTGTGATGAAGTAGATTATGACAGCTGCCACATCAATCTGGGACATTGCTTTTGCTGGAGGAGTGTTTGCTGTGTATATGCCCACCATGCATATATTCCCAGGCATAAACATTCCTTATGCTAGGGCTAAGGACATATATGTAAAACTTTTTAAGAAATATCATTAGAACACTGTAATTTTTTAAAAAATAAACTAAACATTTGAAAGGCAGTGGAAAGGTGACACTTCACTATGTGAAACATGGTAATAGGAGGCTTAATACTTTGACACTGGCAAATGACCAGAAGTACAAGAGCTCAGAAGAAGTTAAGATGATGGTCTGGTCATATCAAGAAAAGGAGACTCTCACTGTATTACTATAACTATTCATCTCAGTAAACTTAAGTGCCACAGACACAGTCATGTGGGCATTTTCAGCTCACTGAGAAGGAATTTAGCTGGAGGACTACCATGAGTAATGCAAGTAAACTACCACATGAACTTGGGCAACTTTCATACTGTTCACAGTTCATGCATGCTCATGGAAGAAAAGTGTAATATTGGTGAGGCTGGAAACGCCACAGACCGCATTTTGTCCATGCACTAGCAAAGCAGGTTTGTTCCCTAGGGCAGGCTTTTCAGATTTATCTAATCTCCTTTCAAATAGCTCAAACAATAGGGTTGTCATTTAGAGGCTATCTCATAGTCTAGTACGTCTACATAGTGTTACTTTTCTAAATAATCAGCTAAAAATGGATTTTGTTTAGGTTCCTCCTATATAAAAATCTTAGTTATAACTTCCGGACATGCCGGAATAATTCCACTCCCTCCTTGGTGTGTTCCTCACCCTACACATTGAAGTAGAATGGGCAATGCTAATCCAACCCATGGAGATTCCTCCTGATCCAGAGTTTGCTGGTAGCTCCTTCTCCTGTAGGAGGAGATAAGTGGAGATGTTTCCTATGCATTTGAGATAAAAAGAAAAATATGCTGCCTCCCCCTCTGCCCCCCACCTCCAAGCAGCCTAATGGGATAGGAATGAGAGATGTTTGACTTTTTTATGTGTGCTTGAATTTAGGTTGAAAATTCAATAGGTAATGCTCCCAAGGACCCCAATCCTGCGAAGCCAAATGTATGTGCTTAGCTTTAAGCGCATCAGTGCTATGAGTCAGTTGACTTCAAAGGGAATATTTGAATGCTTAAAACTACACTCATGAATGAATTTTTGCAGGATTGGGGTCACAGTGACATGAGAGGGCGGGTATTCTTACCTCTAAAAATCAGAAGACAGCACAAAAAAATCAAGACATCTGTTTGTTTTCAATTTGATTGGCTGTTTTTGTATTTTATTTATATTCTTGGGATTGACAATGCATATTATATCTCTCCTGATATACCAAGAAAATGAAAGGCATTGGATGTGCAACTTCCTTCACTTTCAACCATCTTCCTTTCTAAACAGGGATCATGCATTGAAATTACAACCCTGTACTTATGTTTTATAATCTGTTACCATGGAGATATTACCACACACACAGGATGATACTTTCATTGCATACAATCAAACAGGAAAAGAATGTTGATTAAAATGGGTGCACAGATCTCATAAGCCATAATAAAAAAATAAATAATGGAAAAAATGAACTTGATTTGGTTTACATTTTTTAGTGATTATCTTGATCACATAATTGTTTATATTTTCTGCTCTAGATTTCCTTGTGTTTGCATTAAGTATATTATATGTGGTGTTTCTTTTGTTTTAAAAATTCTTAATTTAGGTGGCTAACTAAACAGTATTAGGACAAGGAATGGCAGCCTGACAGCTATGCTATAATTGTGTTAGTATTTCCATTATAGAACTCTATGATAAATATTCCCTATGGCCTTAAATTGGATCTGAAAGTGAATTTTTTCACCAAATCTGAGAGAGAACACTTCCCACTGTCTCCCCTCCCCAATTCAGCCCAGTTTTAATTATGAAAATGTAAAACAAAAATATATTTTGGACATTTATAAATTTTTGATCAAAAGCATTTCAGAATTTAACATTGGCAACTCAAAAGGAGTGTGGGTTTTACAATGTGTCAGTTTACCTGTATGATGACTGTCCTGGACAAGATGGAATATTTCTTTGCTGCTACATTAACCCATTTTCCAAAATCTATATTTCTCATATAATATACACCTCTTCCCAGCGTGGTGTATATGTGATGCTTCCCTGGAGTGCCCAGCATTGTGAGGCACCTGCTCACCTCCTGCACTTAGCATGAGGAAGTCTTGTGCATGCTTGCTGTGGATCAGATCCCTGAAAACACCAGCCTCTAGCCACACAAACACTGCCTTCCAGGCCCCTGGAGGCCTCTCTCTCTTTGCACACATTAGCGATAGGACAAAACAAAGACTCAGACCAGACAAGTTAGGAGATTTGGAGGAGATGTTAGTACTGAATATTTTTATTATTATTTTACTCTTCCTTGTTTTGTCTCTTATATAATGTTGGGATGCAGAAGGCATTTGAATTATGAGGCATTAGTGGGCTGTTAGTCTGAAGGGTACTTGGAACCCTAAAATTGAGAGGTGGTTCCCTGCCAGTTGGGCAGTGTGAAGGAAGGTACAAAAGTGTCCATGGGAGAAGAAGAAAGAGGACAATGGAGCTGTCATCGTTTATGAAATAAAAGATGCAAAGTAGTACATGAGATTTATATGTATATACATCATAATGAATTTACGCAAAAGGGCAAAGGTAGGGCTGCCATGTAAACCTTATCTCTGATTCTCATGACTTTCATGGGTGTAGATTAGAACTTGCACATTCAATTAATTTAGATATTTTGGCTTTGTTATATTGTAGGTGTAAATCTGGAATAGAAATTTATTACTGGGATGAACCAGCTGTTCTGCTGCACTTCAGAAATTAATGCCTGGGAGACTTAATTTACAAAGCTATTAATATGTAGCATCTCCTACTTTGGCTATGTAGTGTCTGACTTGTGAAGCCTTAAGTGAAATACTTGGTGATAATGTTTGACACTTTCCCCATGTAGGCTCTATTAGTGTGCTTAGAAAATGAGTTTTGTTTGGGAACACGGGCACTATTTAATCTCTGCAGGTTTATATAGCCAGTAACTTGAGAAACCTTGTGTTAACAGTTCTCTGCAAGAAACCCTGCCGTTTTCTCTCAAAGCACATCCAAAGTTACTTATTTTGATACTATGCCAACAAAGAGTTCTTGTTCATAACTTCATTCTTATTTCCCTTGTAAGACCCAGATTGGCTGAAAATGATTGAAAATTATATGGAAATATATTGAAGGCAAGACTGAATGGAATGTGGAACTTAAAAGTCAGACAAAAGAAAATACATTGCAAATAGCCAACCTGGATGAAAATCCTTTTATTTTTTAGTATTCACCCAAGAGTTCTGAAGGAACTCAAATATGAAATTGTAGAACTACTAACTAGAGTTTGTAACCTATCATTTACATCAGCTTCTGTACCAAACGACTGGAGGATAGCTCATGTGATGCCAATTTTAAAAAAAGGCTCCAGAGGTGATTCCCAGCAATTACAGGCCGGTAAGCCTGACTTCAGTATCAGGCAAACTGGTTGAAACTATAGTAAACAAAAATGTCAGACACATAGATGAACATAATTTGTTGGGAAATAGTCATTATGGTTTTGTAAACGGAAATCATGACTCACCAATCTACTAGAATTCTTTGAGAGGGTCAACAAGCATGTAGACAAGGACGATCCAGTGGATATAGTGTACTTAGATTTTCAGGAAGCCTTTGACAAGGTCCTTCACCATAGATTTTTAAGCAAAGTAAGCTGCCATGGGATAAGAGGGAAGGTCCTCTTATGGATTGGTAACTAGTTAAAAGATAGGAAACAAAAGGTAGGAATAAATGGTCTGTTTTCAGAATGGAAAGAGGTAAACAGTGGTGTCCCCCGGGGTCTGTACTGGGACCAGTCCTATTCAGCATATTCATTAATGATCTGGAAACAGGGGTAAATAGTGAGGTGGCAAAATTTGCAGATGATACAAAACTACTCAAGATACTTAAGTTCCAAGTGGACTGCAAAGAGCTACAAAAGGATCTCACAAAACTCAGTGACTGGGAAACAAAATGACAGATGAAATTCAATGTTGATAAATGCAAAGTAGTGCACTTTGGAAAGCATAATCCCAACTATACATATAAAATGATGGGGTCTAAATTAGCTGTTACCATTCAAAAAAGAGATCTTTGAATCATTGTAGATAGTTCTCTGAAAACATCCACTCAATGTGCAGCAGCAATCAAAAAAGCGAACAGAATGTTGGGAATCATTAAGAAATAATAAAGATAGATAATAAAACAGAAAATATCATATTGTCTCTATATAAATCCATGGTATGCCCACATCTTGAATATTGCATGCAGATGTGGTCGCCCCATCTCAAAAAAGATATATTGGAACTGAAAAAGGTTCAGAAAAGGGCAACAAAAATGATTAGGGGTATGGAACAGCTTCCATATGAGGACAGATTAATAAGAACGACTAAGGGGGGATATGATAGAGGTCTATAAAATCATGACTGGTGTGGAGAAAGTAAATAAGGAAGTGTTATTTACTTCTTCTCATAACACAAGAACTAGGGGTCACCAAATGAAATTAATAGGTAGCAGGTTTAAAATAAACAAAAGGAAGTATTTTTTCACACAATGCACAGTCAACCTGTGCAACTCCTAGCCAGAGGATGTTGTGAAGGCCAAGACTATAACAGGTTCAAAAAAGAACTAGATAAGTTCCTGGAGGATACATCCATCAATGGCTATTAGCCAGGATGGGCAGGGATGGTGTCCTAAGCCTTTGTTTGCCAGAAGTTGGGAATGGACGACATGGAATGGATCACTTGATGATTACCTGTACTGTTCATTCCCTCTGGGGGATCTTGCATTGGCCACTGTTGGAAGACAGGATAGTTGGCTAGATGGACCTTTGGTCTGACCCAGTGTGGCCATTCTTATGTTCTTATGTAAAATAAAGAACTAAAAATTCTTGGCCTTCTGTGGTGTTTTATGCATCCATATTTTCTTCAGTCATCAGTCTAACAGGTAAAGTGCAATAAATTACCATGTCTACCTTTTGGCAGTAAGTATAGATCAACACAGCACCCCATCCTCATAATTTGTTTAGCTTAGCAATACTCACTTTTCACTGTAAGCTGGACTCTATTACCATTTACCTTCAGGAGAAGTGTTTGTATACCGCTACACTTGTAACTACGTGAAATGATAAATTTAATACATTTGATGCTATTGATGGTATATTGCTATTTTCTTTGACAACCAGCATATTTTCCTCAGCAACAGCACTGAAAAAAGTAAAACACAGACCTTTTTGCTGGTATCTCCTTGTTATATGACATTTATTTTTCAAATATTTATAAATAACAATTTATTTGGACTGGTATGAATTGGCGTAATTGATATAAATCAAAATTTTGTTTTCTTATTCAAATGCAGTGTTCATTTTGAATTATGTACCTTGCTGTTGGCACTGTAGTGCTTATTCCCAGAGTAAAATACATTTTTATTTCACAGTCTGACAATCAAGGCATCCTACTCATCAAAGTCACTCTCGTCAAACACCTCATCGTTGTGGATGACAGGATCAGCAGCTTTTTTGACAATGTTCTCGCACTTCTGACACTTATACAAGTCTGTGCAGGAAAGCCTAACAGCAAGACAGAAACACCTCCCTGTTTGACATTTCACATGTTAGCAGGCACAGTGGACTGCCTGCAACATTCTAGCTGGTGTTGGATGACTTGTCATCCCAGTGATGGCAAGCTCTTTGTTTTCTAAATGCCATCCATGGCCAGCAGATGAAGGAACATTCATCCTGTTAACAAGAGAGGGCTTCTTTATAGCAGGCTGGTAATTTGCTTGTTTGCTATGTTGATGTAGAGCATCACATGCTGGTGGCATGCTGTGTGAAGTCAGTGAAGGTGATGCTAGACAGAACACCTTGTATATGGCATCATTGACTCCTATGGTGAAGTTTGGCCATACAACTGGCGCACACATTTCTCAAGCATGAGGAATGTTGCACTTTAATTGTGAAGTTTTCCCCAAGGTCTGTGAAAACATCAGGGAACTCTTCACTCTGAGGCCACCGCAAATGCTTTCTCTTTCCCTACCCACAGAGGGCACTTGTGAATGTGTGGAGTCCAATAAGGGAGGTACAGACCTTTGGGCCTAGAAATGAGATGATTTTCTCCAAATCAATAATGTGGCTTTGATTGCCAACACCAGAGAAGAAATGCAAATTGACTGGCAGTTGTGACTTAAGACTGATGCTTATGACAGCAATATTTGTATCTGGGCTCCTAATTATCACATTCTGATCGTCCTTGGCAGTATGTTTCAAATGAAGAAATTTACATGTCACATTCTTTACGGTCACAACTTAATTCTCAACAGCTATGACTGTCACTGAACGATTCTGTACAACCAGGCAGTGACCATCCTCTCCATGGGCTATGAGTCCTTGCCTACAGCTTGCAAATCTGCATCCTTCCACATGGAGTACAAGAATTTCTGAATTGTTTCCTTATTGTTGCCATCAGGAAGAAACTTCTTTTACTGACTGGGGTTTTCTGGTCCCTTCCATAAATTTGTAGGGTTTGGGAACCACAAGCTGCTCGGTATGACAGTTCCATATTTTTGGTGCTCACATCGGGATACTGATCTATGACAAAATACAAATGAATATACTTGTACTTTCTTGCAAGCTTAATCATGTACGCTAAAATGGATTTTTCCGTTTGTGTACCTCTGCAGTCATGCCTGCCATCACTTCACACTGTCTCATTATAGCAGCTCTCTCATGTTCAGCATCCGCCTCCTCCTCCTGGTATGATAGATGGCCACCATGGCCAGCACCTGGAGGAGGTTGACAAGGAGGTTTCATGACTTTGTGGATACATGGATAGGGTGTGCAAAAATCCCCCTCATGCCACAAACGGTACAGATGTTAGGGTGGGGGTGAACTGTACCAAGTACATGGCCATGCTCATGGCTCTGTGACGGAGCCGCCAACTAATGTTCCTGGCGGTTGACAGACCTGCCCACTGGAGTTATTCATCCTCCACAGGTGGTAGGAGGTCCCACTACTCGGTGTCAGGGCAGGACACAAGGGTGAGGAAATGAGAGGTGTGGAGCATGAGCACGTACAGCTTTTTCCTAAATGCGGTTTGGAGATTATACAGCCGGCTTGAGATCATGCAGGGGAGGAGTGGGGTGTTCGTGTGGTACAGGCCAAATGCCAAGGGCCAGAGGTGAGCGAGGCTTGTGTCATGGCTAATTATTGTATTCCAAGAAGTATAATGTCACAGTTTGTTTAGAATGGAAACCACTTGAGATGATCCCATCAAGTGTCTAATTATCAATACAAGGCAAAGTGATTTAGGTGTCTGGTTTTGATCCTTAGATGCGAGGTAAATAATATCTTGGCAAAGTGATATGAGTTTAAGATCCAGATCATCTGGAAGATCAACATAACCAGCCAGAGTTGGTGCCTGTGCTGCTCCAGAAATCCAGGCAATCGAATTGTAAAATTCAACTGGCATGACAGACTTTGCAGCATCAACACTTAAATTGATTGATGTTGGTGGCCAGGGACAACTCATTCTAGAACTTTCATCCAGTATTCTCTTTATGATCAATGCTGGATTGTAGGCAGTCCTAGTTGACTGCATATCAGAACTAGCGCACTCGTTGTTGATCTATGTGATGGTAACTCAGCTTGTGGTTGAGAATGAATTTGGTGCTTTTCACTCAGAATTATCTTTGTAGCTGCTCCTGCCTCAGATTGATAAGGAAGTCTATTAGTAGGCATAGTTGCTGATAGTGTGTCAATGGACATCAAACATTCTTATGGCATGGTTAATGAAAGGTGAGGTGAGGAAAGTCATGTTTCAGACAACATTTCAATCTGTCAGCTCTGTAATATGAAAACTTGCATGATTTCTAAAAAACAGGATTCTGGAGCACAGGAACACTGATTGTAGTTTTGAGGCATGGGTCTTGCTACTGTGTTTTAAATGTATATTTTATTATTGTTTTCAAAGTTTACTGCCAACTTAAAGATTAGAAAAATGATGTGATGTTTAAATTTCCATTTGTCTTTACCATGATTTTTGCCTAAATGATTATGAAACAGTCTGCCTATACAATGACTTACTTGTAATGTGAAGAATCAAGACCTTCATGATTTATTAACATGAAACTGTGTGTATGTCTTGTCAACCGCAACACCTCCCGGTCTACATTGAACCTTTGGTGGATGATAGTGGCACAGGAAATCTTGTAGGCTTCACTGTACATTGTGCTCAGCACAGTTAGTCTTATCCTGATCTACTGCCTTGTCAAAAATCTTGGCTAGTCTCTGTAACATATTTTATAGTACCAGACTTCAGTTGCCACACAATCTTATCCTTGTATGTGAACGGCAATGCTCTGATCCTCTTTCAACTCTGCAGCTCTTTTTACCTTTCCTGAATCTGTGCTGCCTGCCTAGATTAAATGATCCTTCCTGTGTTTATGGGTTCCAGTGGTGTATCACTCTCTTTGCCTGTTTATGATGTAGATGTCAGGAAGGACTTGTCCAGATGCATGAACAGGGAGGCTAGATCTTGACCAAAATGTCATCCTGGGGCTGGGCAAAGGTGTGAAACTGGTGCTGGAAGAGGTAGACTGTCTATCAGCCTGTTTCCCTGTAATATTGACAGCTGAGCACAGCATTTTCTTGCACTCTCTATGAACGTTTTGCCTATAAAATGGCTACAGCAGGTGGGGTAGAGCCCTGTGTCACTGGTGATGTAATCAAATTCTTTTGACAGGTGCTGTTAAAATGATTCAGCAATGTATCAATTATCCTCATGCAAGTCCAACCAATGCTTGAGCACATTCATGGTATTTATCCCACCTGGTGTGTAAATAGTTACAGCAGACTCTTTGACTGAGGCTCCATGCATCTAACAATGCAAAACAGTTATAAAACTGGATTTCTTGTGAATCTTAGATGATTAAGAAAGGATTTCCTGGTCTTTGTCACAATCCTTGAGTGTAACCCAACAGCACCCTAACTTGGGAGGGGTGGTGGGTGGGCAGGGGGCCATGTCTCTCCCACTTTTTAACAAAATAAACATACGTTATTTCCCATGGTTATTTCCAAAGGTGCCTGATTTCCCATGCCCTGTTCATCTGGCAATTCCCGGGTCACAGCTCCCTCGTTAATGCCTTGGCCAGCTGTGAGCCCTGGGCTGCAGGTAAGTGCTCCAGCCATAGCAGCAGAGCCCAAGCCGTTGCTCTGGCACAATCATTCCCAGGAAGAATAGAAACTCTGAGGTGCTGGGGACCAAGACAGAAGCCACATCAGAACAGGGGCTGGTTGCTTATTGGGTGTCCCTGCTAATTGGGCATGGGGTGCCTGAGTTATTCACCTAGCCGTGAGCTGGGCTGGACAAAGCCTTGGCTTCTTGGGATTGAGTGGAAGAAGACAGCACTGGAAGCTGGCGGCCACTGGCCCCAGCAAGGCACGAGTGCCAGGAGAAGGGGCCTCAAAGCCGGCTTGCAGCCATGGGTAAGAGTCTGAGTGCTTTGGACTCAGGAGTGGGTAGGCAAAGCTCTCCTGCAAATGATTGACCGCAGCTGCTAGAAGAGCCAGGAGCTTGAGTCCTGTGTGCTTGCCCCTTGTTCACACCACTGTGCCATGGCCACCTCAAGGATGACCTGCTGCAGCAGCTGGAGTGCTCCAAGCTGCTGGAACTGGTTATTGTTAGCGCTCCTGCATCTTATGGCTGTTGGCTTCTCTGCACCATTGAGGCATATTGGCCTGTGTTTTCCTGTGCATTTTTTGGGGGCGTACTTTATAAAAGCTTATGCCTCAAATGCCGAGGTCCTTAGCATGTAGAGCTTTGCCTGAGAAAGGGATCAGTATCTCTTTCTCCAGACATCAATCGATCACTGTCTCCCCATATCTACTTTCTAAGGTGCTTTGAAAAGTTACTAATTCTCTAGCTCCCTTCAAGCAGCTCTATTGTACCTGCCGATGAGAATCACTACTTTAATTAGTTTTTATTAAGCCAGTCATTACTGGCATTAGCTGCATAGCTCGGTGCTCTTTCCTTGTTCCTGCTGTTATCTTTTGTATAAAAATGTGTCTGTCACACAAAGGGTTAACCTCTCTTTGTTGTGAGAATCTGCAGCGATAAGAGATTGTTTCCCCACAAAAGGTTAACTCTGATCTGAGGGCTGTTCTCTAATGGGATGCTGTCCAGGTTCCTTTCTCCTGTTCAGTCTCCTTGGTCATTATTAATGGGATGTGCACCCCTCTCCAAAGCACTCTAGAGCCCCTCCCTAGAGCATGACATCCGATACTGATCCTGAGCCACTGCTGAGGCTGAAAAAGTGAGACTGGGAACTAGATAAAGGTGCAAGAGGAGTTAG
The DNA here is from genome assembly GCF_965140285.1 of Lepidochelys kempii. Taxonomy (NCBI): domain Eukaryota; kingdom Metazoa; phylum Chordata; order Testudines; family Cheloniidae; genus Lepidochelys; species Lepidochelys kempii. Next base: position 301,481,934 of record NC_136380.1, on the reverse strand, counting down.
TGCCTTTAAGGGAAACTCCAGACCCTCCACCACTGGGTCTGGAACTGGGGGGGGGCCTACGGCCATGGTCCCCCCAGTTTTTAATAAAAGAAACATGAATTTCCCACCCCCCAGAGGCTACCCGTATCTGCCCATAGTGGAGGAGGGGCAGTGAGGGCAGCAGCTTCAGCAGATGCTCAGTCCATCTCAGCCTGCTCAGTACAAGCAAAGTGGGAAATCTCGGGAGGCACAGGACCCTAAATGCCCCCCCCCCCCGCGTCGCAAGGTCAGTACTGGGTTAACTGCCTTTCTTCTCTGGTGTTGGCAATCAAAGCCACATTATTGATTTGGAGAAAATCATCTCAGCTCTAAACCCAGTACAGACCTTTGGGCCAACTTTCCAACATTTTCACACTCAATGCCAAACAGAAAAAAGCAAACAAAGAAAGTCTAGGAGACAACAGTGAAGTCGCTTCCTGAAAATCTACATGGTTGACAATGTACATGGTTGTGCTTGCAATATCCCATAAATATTAATTATTGTGAGGAAAATGTGGTGGTGCAAGCAGCTTTTACTGTGTTCCCACTCTATCTTTTTTTGTTAGAAATTAAATTTATCATCTTCTGAGACATCAAAACCTCCCTGTAAGTTATAAAGACCTTCTGTGCTATTTTTCTACAATGCTGACACTAAGGCAAATCTGCAGTTTGTCAGGAAAATGCATGCACCTATGAATCTTTAGGAAGAAATTAATTTAAAGTATCAGTCATTTATCATCCAACTACTTTGCCCAGAGTTAAAATGGAACACATTAATATCTATACTGAACCATGAGTATTACTGATGATAGAAAAATTGGCGGTGAGGGGTAATGTTTTGCCCCAGAAATTGTACCAAAATAGAGAGATATGGCTGGTTATTGCACATTTTCTGTTTTGCATGATCAATGAGAAAAAAATTAGTGTATAATAGACACTAGATGGAACAGAATTCTGGGCTTTATAAACAATTTCATACATAATTCAAAGATAAAATAAAGGTTTATTGAGCATTTTAAACATGTTTTCACCTGTGTATCATGTTGTAACTGTATGATGCTTTCACTAATCATTTCAATACATTTTTTAATATATTTCAAAATCATTTTGAACCATCTTGGGCCTAGATTAGGCAAATATTGTGGAAATTATAGCAAAAAATTCTTTAATCAGTATAGTATCAAAATTGGTTGACAGCCAGATAACTTTGGATGTGCTGTTACAGAAAACTGCAGGGTTTCCTCTAACTTCTAACACAAGATCTTTCAGGTTATTGCCTACATAACATTGGATAGAATTGTGGTGCCCCTTTTGCTGGAACAGAGTGATACAATAATGGGCCTCACCATATGGCCTAATGGATGTTCAGCATGTTTTAATTTTGATTCCTTTTCTAGTGCGATAACAAAACCAAAATTAAATACAATAAAGCTACTAGAATGATGATGAATATGTGTCTTTTCCTTCATTAAAAAGTGAATCTGTAATAGAATATTGAATTTTAAAGCAAATGTGTTGTACTTGGATCTTTCATTTGTCCAACAGAAACATTTTATTGTATTTCATTTTCTCAGAACTTCTCCAACTTTTACTTTGTTGTGATGAATATTGGGGTTTTGGTGACTCTCATGAGACATGGGAGTACAGAAGATAAATGATGGCAGTAGATAAACAGAATGTCCTTTAGTTATTCCTCAGAGGTAACCTAGTTTGTGAAGGCATACATTCTGCAAACTGGAGCCACCAACACTGCGAGCAGTACAGAGAATCCAAATCTGCCAGTGTATCATATCAGTACTGTGTGTGTGTGCGTGCACACACGTGTGCACAAGCATGTGGGTGTGTAAAAACTAATATGCTGGAATAGCAATAAGTACAAAAGGGAGCCCAGAATTCTCATGCTTCTCTAACTCTGACTCTTGAGGTCCATTATAATGTTACAGAAGGCTCTTCAGACTTTAATTCTGGATAAAGCAAAAATTAGTAAAATAATGTGATAGGTGGCAATGTATCTTTAAAATACAATTGAGATCTGGTGCTTTCTGACAGTATCTTGTTTCATTGAAACAAGCAGCATTGAAAATACCATTTTATTTCCTGCAGCTATTTCAATAGTTCAATAAGGGGGTCTTAATTTTGCATCCTGGAGTTTTGCAAGCCCACTTCTGAAATGCAGTTGACTGCACTGAACATGGGAACTCACCCATTTGAGTCTGCAAAACTGGGGGCTGGCATAGGTTAGCTGAAAATTTTATTAGTGACTGGTGGGTAGTTTGACAAAATAATTCATTATAAACATTTGCTTAGTTAAAATGTAATTTAATCTTTTAATTTAATCTTTCCAGTTGGTTTTCATACTCTACCATTATAATTCCACTGGAGATGTTCACAGCAAGAATCATTAGTGGCTTATCTAATAGATCCTTCAAAGAACATATTTGAAGTTTGTACATCTTGTGCAGGAAACTTGCTTCTGGCAGTCACTGGTGGCAGCCCCACTGGAGTTAATATTGCCACAAGTTTCAGAAAGCAGATGATAACCTGGGTGTCTTGGTGTCCTTGACACTCTCACTGGAAAAAGACTGAGATTTTTGAGATATTTACTGAGGACACAATGGCTTAGAATTCTTCCTTTGTACCAGTTTTTAACTGATTGCCTGGTGCTTAGAGGTAAATCCTACAGTTGTAAGTCCAATGTAAGACTAAACTACCTGTAATAGAGATAATGAGTTGATGTATAAATTGGAGATTACTAAAATAATCACATTACTAGCTTTAAACTACTAGTTTGTTTTCTTATTATTTATTAGTTTATTTGTACAGTGTCCCAAAGTGTGCTAGCCTCAAAATATCCATCAGAAGGGACCTGAAATGATACTGTGGATCATATTCACAGCATCACCATCTTGATGTAAAATCCAAGCTGGCAGGATTGTGAAGAAGGCAATGTAGTGGAAGACTCTCTGCATGATTCACTTGTTATCTTGCAAATGTACTTACATTTCAATGCTAGAAATAGAAATTTGTGTTTAAGGAGATAGACCCTAGTGGGCAGAGGGCAGATGAGTTTCCTGAATGTTCAGGAAGAATGCTTTGCACTTTAAATGATACAAACTTTGTGACAAGCAAGAGAAAATCTCCAGATTGTCTCAACGTTGAGCATTTGTCACCAGGTTTGGCTGAGTGGGAGTAGGTAAGGTGACAGGGAGGTGTAAATATCGTTGAGTATAGAAGGATGAGCTTTTTACCAAAAGCCATGCTTGTCTCTCTGGACTTCAGGGAGCCAGAAATTTCATATGTTTGGCACCCAAAAGAACTTTGGTTTGTGAGTGAGTCATTGTTTGATTTTGTAATAGTATGTTGGTGGGGTGAAGGGGATGTGGCTGTGATTGGCTGAAATCCTTCACTTAGCTATAATACTATTGCTATGCTCAGAGGTATCTTTGCACAATATATATCCTTAAAACTCTACAGCACATGTTTTTCCATCGTAAATCTGGCAATTATTTTATGCTTTTTGTGAAGTATTTTAAGTTTTTCAACTATTTGTTCTTAAGTTTAGGCTGCACATAATGCTTCTAAGCATTAGAAAGGGATTGGAGTTTTTGGGATAGTGGAATCAGTTTTTAATTGCACTCTTAATAAATGTATTGGTTTGGAATTAAGACTAGAAATATATATATTTAAATCTGTTTTGCAGTCCTTTCTGTAACACTCTTGGAAATTATTTCCACACCATGGGGACCTCTTCTGGGAGAAGCAGGGTGTAGCAACCACAGATGCCCCCCACAGCTGCTCAGTCACTGAGAGTTTTGTACTTCTAAGGAATGTGTAATTCCTAATTATGAGGGCAGCCTTAGCTTGGCACAGAACTTGTAGACTCATCTGTTGCTACCAGACATTTGCTGTCCATATTGCACTATAAGATCTATAGGACAAAAGCTGCCTTAAATCACCATGGAAAAGTGGTGTCAATTGTTAAAGGATACTTTCAACCTGAAAATCACACTTCTGTCTGAATGTGCTAGTCTCATTCTCGCTATAAATAAGACCTAAGATTACCAGGACTTGGTGAATTTTCTCCATGTTTTTAGAGTGTTTACTTTGTGTATCTCATAGCACTTTATATATATTCAGTAAAGCTATATATTTAGGCCCTGATCCTGCATTATGTTTGTCATAAATATAAAGGGAAGGGTAAACCCCTTTGAAATCCCTCCTGGACAGGGGAAAGCTCCTCTCACCTGTAAAGGGTTAAGAAGCTAAAGGTAACCTCGCTGGCACCTGACCAAAATGACCAATGAGGAGACAAGATACTTTCAAAAGCTGGGAGGAGGGAGAGAAACAAAGGGTCTGTGTCTGTCTGTATGCTGGGTCTTTGCCAGGGATAGACCAGGAATGGAGTCTTAGAACTTTTAGTAAGTAGTCTAGCTAGGTATGTGTTAGATTATGATTTCTTTAAATGGCTGAGAAAAGAATTGTGCTGAATAGAATAACTATTTCTGTCTGTGTATCTTTTTTGTAACTTAAGGTTTTGCCTAGAGGGGTTCTCTATGTTTTTGAATCTAATTACCCTGTAAGATATCTACCATCCTGATTTTACAGGGGGGATTTCTTTATTTCTATTTACTTCTATTTTTTATTAAAAGTCTTCTTGTAAAAAACTGAATGCTTTTTCATTGTTCTCAGATCCAAGGGTTTGGGTCTGTGGTCACCTATGCAAATTGGTGAGGCTTTTTATCCAACATTTCCCAGGAAAGGGGGGAGTGCAAGTGTTGGGAGGATTGTTCATTGTTCTTAAGATCCAAGGGTCTGGGTCTGTAGTCACCTAGGCAAATTGGTGAGGCTTTTTACCAAACCTTGTCCAGGAAGTGGGGTGCAAGGTTTTGGGAAGTATTTTGGGGGGAAGGACACGTCCAAACAGCTCTTCCCCAGTAACCAGTATTAGTTTGGTGGTGGTAGCGGCCAGTCCAAGGACAACGGGTGGAATATTTTGTACCTTGGGGAAGTTTTGACCTAAGCTGGTAAAGATAAGCTTAGGAGGTTTTTCATGCAGGTCCCCACATCTGTACCCTAGAGTTCAGAGTGGGGGAGGAACCTTGACAATGTTGCATACAGGCAGACTGTTGTGCCCACATGGTGCTCCAATAAAGTCAAAGAGGATCTGTGCAGATGCAGCTGTTCACCCCCATACAGTAAATTTCAGGATCAAGGCCTTTATGAGTTTCCCCTGTGCTGAAAATATCCCTTTTTGCACCTGAGTATGAGAGCAGAAAACATTTTTGGTTTGTTCTTTTTAAAAGGAATTAAAACAACAAAGGAAATCCAATACATGCTATTTTAAAGGTGCTTTATCAAAAACTGGATTTTTTTAAAAAAATAGTCCATTTTACAAAATTCAAGTTGGCTGTTCCCGTAACAGGAAACCTTCATGCAAGAAAATTAGATGATACATTAAACAAGTGCTATTCGAAATGTGTTGCAGAAACCTTCAAAATCACACTGTTGTCTCATAGTCTTTTGTAAAAAATGATACATTATTAATTTAGTTTGGTTTGTCAAGCTGAAAATTGAATAAATGCAATTAAATATTATACTATATGAAAGTAGTAAATACACAGGAAAATGTTTTATTCACTATGAAATTTTCATTGCTTTGTTCTCTTAGTACAAAGGCATAACTTCCCATTGATGTTACTGCAAATTATGTATGCATATTGTAGGATAAATACAATGCCAGAAGGCCTGATTCTGCGTTCCTTGCATACCTCAAACTTGCACTGATTTTTCAGCTATTCAGTGGGAGTTTAGCATGTGCAAAGAGTGCAAGATTGTTAACAAAGCATCAAATCACTGCTTTCCATTCTACCGCAGATCTCTCCCATTTCTTGCGAAGTGCAAGGTTTTGGCCAGCCCTTTCATGGCCAAGCTGTGATGGGATGGAGTAAGGAGCCTTTTCTCCCAGCCCCTTACGTAGCTCATGTAAAGGCCTACCAGAACCGCAGATCATGTTCTCAGCGGAGTACTGAGCTGCTTTTAGTGATATGCTTCTCCACAAGGAACAATTAGGTTCATAGGGGATAGGGTTACCACATAGCTGGTATTTGACTGGCCAGGCAGGTTTTTTTATGGATTTGCCAGTTGCCAGAAAAAATAATTTAATCTGCGAGTATTTTTTATGTGGGTCTAAAGATTTGCATTATTATCACAATACACTGGGATATCTAATATTAAAAGTTTCTGTATCCAGCTAAAGATGCTGCAATGTTCCCACTTCCACAGTTTAAATGATAACAGATCTAAACAATTGAAAATACAGCAGCTGTCTGCCCACCAACATGCAAGAGCACCATGCGTGTGTGAGAGCGGCTATGAGTCACGCGAGAGTGAGGAGATGTGCTGTGTTGTCAATCTTATCTATACATGTAATCTCTCTAGATACTATAAGTGGCTGTTGAAGGGGCAGTTGCAGGGTTGCCTGGTGATTGGAGGCTGGGGTTTCGGCAGACTTGCCTTGTGGGGGGGTGCCAGTTTTTTTTTGTATTTGAAAGATAGCAACCCTAACTGGGGGCAAAGGCCAAGTATGTGGCACTGTCATAAATATTAAAGGGAAGGGTAAACCCCTTTAAAATCCCTCCTGGCCAGAGGAAAAATCCTCTCACCTGTAAAGGGTTAAGAAGCTAAAGGTAACCTCGCTGGCACCTGACCAAAATGAGCAATGAGGAGACAAGATACTTTCAAAAGCTGGGAGGAGGGAGAGAAACAAAGGGTCTGTGTGTCTGTCTGTGTGATGCTTTTGCCGGGGATAGAACAGGAATGGAGTTTTAGAACTTTTAGTAAGTAATCTAGCTAGATATGTTTTAGATTATGATTTCTTTAAATGGCTGAGAAAAGAACTATGCTGAATAGAATGACTATTTCTGTCTGTGTGTCTTTTTTGTAACTTAAGGTTTTGCCTAGAAGGATTCTCTGTGTTTTGAATCTAATTACCCTGTAAGGTATCTACCATCCTGATTTTACAGAGGTGATTCCTTTACTTCTATTTACTTCTATTAAAAGTCTTCTTGTAAGAAAACTGAATGCTTTTTCATTGTTCTCAGATCCAAGGGTTTGGGTCTGTGGTCACCTATGCAAATTGGTGAGGATTTTTACCAAACTTTTCCCAGGAAGTGGGGTGCAAGGGTTGGGAGGATTTTGGGGGGAAAGACATGTCCAAACTACGTTTCCCAGTAAACCCAGTTAGAGTTTGGTGGTGGCAGTGGATATTTCAAGGACAAAGGATAAAATTAATTTGTACCTTGGGGAAGTTTTAACCTAAGCTGGTAAAAGTAAGCTTAGGAGGTTTTCATGCAAGTCCCCACATCTGTACCCTAGAGTTCAGAGCTGGGGAGGAACCTTGACAGGCACCATAACTCCCCCCCCACCCCCCACAGAGTTTCATTAGCAAAGAGTGAAGTTAAATGCAAGTTAAGTTGAAAAAGTGGAACGTTAGTAAATCCTGTGCGCTGTCCATGTGGTTGCATTGCTTCCAGCCCATCTCCTCACATTTCCTGTTTTCCTGGTGTCTCCTCAATAATGGCCCCTCCTGGGAACAAGGGCCCTCTGACTCTAGTTCCAGTGATCATGATACAATGAGGATATCACCTCACCTATCATGAGGATATTATCTGCAATTATTAAGGATAATATCATGAGGATATTAATATCATGAGAATATTATCTGGAATTATTTTCACACCAAGGAGTCCTATCAGTGCTTGGGTGAGTCTTCTTTGGAACATCTCTGGAGCTGGATTTATGCTTATTGGCATGCATAGATATCTGTAGTGACCAAATAGTGTTGCAAAGGCTGTCAGTATTCTGGACTCTTTATCCAGGTTTATGTGACAAAAGCTGTTCCTGACATCACAGACTATAAAGATTCTGACTTTGGAGAATTCTGGCAAGATGTCATCCATTGTGGGCAGTAGATAGTGGCATCTCATGTCCATCTTAAGTCCAGTGACTTTGGACAAATATGCAGATGTATAATTTCCCTGATGGCTTCTTTACCATCATGCTGCTTACCCAGCATATACTGGCCTCTGCAGGCAATATTGTAACCCTGCTCTGCACACTTTCAAGCTCCTTATGTACTGGATTACACAGTGCCACTGGAATTTTCCTTTGTGGTAAACACACAACTTCCACTGTGGGGTCTACTTCCAGTTGCAGCTTTCTTTCGAGGTGCCCATCGCCTTCGAGAACTTCCTATATGCTTTTAAAATTGTTTCCATTGTCTGTGGCCTGTATGGCTGTATTCCCCAAGAGGGATCTGGGGTGCTTACCATCCACCACTGCAAACTGCAGTGGTGCTATCTCTTATTTTTTGGGTTAGTTACTATGAGGTCACAGTTTTCCGGTGGGCTGCATTATGCTCTTGTTGTACATTAGACTGTGCCTTCTCTTTGTAATGCATTTGTTCAAGTCCAATTTACTCCAAGGAATCACATTGCAGGAGGCTTCACTATCCAGCTGAAATCACACAGGGCATTTCCCTGTTGCCGTTGTCACATGCACAGAATTTTGCACTGTCCTCTGTTGCTTTCCTATCCTGACAGCCTGAACTCGATATGCTCAGACTCAAGGATAGAGTCATGGTATCATGACCACTGTCTTATGTGCAATTCCTCTCATGTACATGACTGACTGAATCTTTCTTTCTGAGAACTGCTTCTGCTCTTGCACACACAGCTAAAATGGCTCAAGTTGCCACTTCCTTGTAATGCTGTTCTAGTGCAGGGCACTTCTTTACCTGTTCATGCTGTCTCACACCGTAATGCATCTCACCATGGTATGGAACCCTTGCCACCTGCTCTCCTTTGCTGTTGTCTCATGACATGTACTTCTGGGGGTACTGTGCCTCATAGGGCTTTCATCCTTTCTCTTGAGGCCTCCACTGCATGCCCCATTTCTAAGCATCTGTCTAATGTGAGATCACCTTCCTGGAGCAGCTGGTCCCAGAGGTTATGATCCCAAGTGCCACAGACTATCCCTGTTTTGAATTAGGGAGTCTGTCAAGTCCCCCACTCCCTCTCCTGTAGCAGCCAGTAAGACAATAAGAAAGGGATCTACACCCTTCCCCTTCGGATTGGTCTTTACTGAAAAACCTGTGTCACTCTGCAGTTTTGTTCTGCTTTGGAGACTGTGATGGGGTTCACTCGCCACTGCGTCACCCCCTGCTGGATGTCTTGGGGATCAGCTCTGTTCACCAGTGCGCCCTCTTTTGGTGGTGTCTCGCCGCCATCACTTCTGCTCTAGGACCCATATCACTCTTCAGGACACAGCCCTCCAGCAGTGCCGCACTCTGTGCTCCTCACTTCCAGGGGTCGGGGGGGGGGTGTACTGCAGTCTGATGATCCAGCCACTTCCCTCAATGGCAACTGCTGCCCAATGTTTGGTCACATCCTTCGTGGTGATGGACCCTGTAGATGGCCACCACTTGCTGTGTCCCCTCGGACTCCTCTGTAGATCTCCCTGGGCCACTTCCCTGCAGCCCCAGGACCCTCTTTGCCCTTGCCTTAGGGCCTCAGCCTGCAGATCCTTGCAGCCCACCAGAAGCTGCCTTTAGCTCCCCGGGTCTCTGCCACAGCACTGCTCTGTCCGGGGTGCCTGCTGCCTTCAGCTTGCAAGGCAGCCCTTCCATCTCCCTCCTCAAGCTCCAGGGAGTGACGGAAGCTGCTCTGCAGCCCTTCTTATATGGGCTAGCCTGGCCCTGATCGGCTGCTCCTCACAGCCCTTTTCTGATTTGCTGTCTCCCGCACAGCCTCCCTAGGGCTCTGTTAACCCTTGAGAGGCCAGTGTGGGGCAGGTGCCCCATTACAGAGACAAATAGTTCCGCAAAGCTCCTAGGTGAGCTTCAGAGTGGTGCAGACCTCTCTTCCCTTTTCCCCAACAAGGTAAAATAACAGTTTGACTTTTCTGCTATTGCCATCCTCTTGCATGGCCAGCTCTGTGTACAGCTCAAATTCCTCCTTCCACCGGGTCCATCTCTGGGCTAGGTTTGTGTCTGCAAAATCCAGGGGGACTTCAGACCAAGTTCCATAGCTCATGCTGCCAGGTGCTGCACTGCAGAGAACTCACAGCTCAGATACTGTCACCATGTTTCATTAGCAAAGCGTGAAGCTGAATACAGGTTAAGCTGATCACGCGGAACTTTATTCAATCCTGTGCACTGCTCTGTCCATATGGCTGCACTGCTTCTAGCCCAACTCCCCACATTTCCTGTTTTCATTGCATCCCCCCAATAACAATCGCTTCAGGGAACATGGGTCCTCTGACTTCGGTTCTATTGATCATGATACACTGCACCACTTAAAAGGGTGTTATGGATTTCTGTACACCCCATGCAACTGGCTCTCCGTGGTGTGCTGCTGCTCTGCCTGTAAGTCACATGTCCTAAACCAGCTCTAAATGATTAGCCTCCCCTTGAACTATCAGTGATTCTTCTGGCCCCATAGAAACTAATGAGATTTCTGCAATTGACATCAGAAGAACTAGTATTTGGTCCTTCACACTTTATTAAAAGAATCTTACATCAGAAGGTTTCTGTCATTAACTTGCTTCTGGGTGCCAATCTGGATCTATTTGTTAACCTGTTGTAATATATTATGTGTGTTCTCTTGGTGTACAAAAAAGAATTTCTTTGAGCATTGAGCTATGAATAATATTGGTGTTATCCTAGTTTCTCTTTTCTTCAATACTCCTATTTTTGTTTCTTCTGGATGTTTCATCTCATTTCCTTGAAGCTTCTTGATTGTGCTTGGCTGCTGAATTTTTTTTTTAAATTTGTCTGTAAAAGGCTTGAAGAAAGGAGTTGAAATGTCTAGACTAAAGAAAAACAAAGCAGAATTAACAGAAGGCTGAAAATATATTTTTGAAAGAGCATGTAAGGTAAGGCATCTTTCCCATAAATCTTTGTTACTCTCCTTATGTAGGCTCCAGATATTGTGTACGTTATTTTAACATTGCATTCTAAAACTTTGTGAAACTACTGGTTTATTGATTTGCCAGTGTTCACATGCAAACTATGACATTTTCAAATGAATTCATGAAAATTTGTCTTTCCCTCTGGCAAGCACAGTTTTTTTTTCCCCTACTGGAATTTGTGTTCAGACGTGAAAGCTTCATAATTTCCACAAAAGGGGCATATCATTAGCATGAGCCGATTTCTGGCAGGTCTTAATCCTATGGAAGACCTGGTGCTGGAAGTCATCAGCTAAAGTGGAGTTTTGTGTGGGACTAAGTTGGGGTGAAAGATGAGTAAACCTTGATGCCTAAATGAGAGTAAATGTTATCTACAGGATAAAGCACTGGACTGGGTCTCAGGAGACCTGGGTTATTTTCCAGGCTCTGACAATGACCAGTTGGAAGACCATGGGTGAGTCATTTTCTGCTCTGTGCCTGTTTCCCCAATTGTAAAATTGGGATCATAATACTTTTTCCTATATGAGCTAGGTATTATTACTGTTATTTTATTATAAATACTGCCCTGGAATGCCGTTTGTTTGTAGTTTTAGAGATAGAAGTCCTATAGTTTGGAGGCGAGCCAATATCTCAGTGTATAATTTCTACCCTGCTGTCACCTTACAGACAATACCTTGTTTTCATTTGCATGAAGAGGTGCAGTTCAAGCCAGAATTTTGCCCCCAAAGTTTTCAGGTTTGTTGTTTCACTGGCTGTGATAAGTTTGTTTTTTGTTTGCACAGTCCTGTTTAAAACGCCTATGCTATTACGAAAGTGAACTAAACTGACTAGCAAGTCAGTCCTCTACTGCTGTGAAGTAGCTTTACATTGACAAATATGCTCTTGCAACTGTTTCCAATAGGCGGAATGTGTTGATGTGCTGCTCAAGGCATATCAGTATACAGGAGTTGTAACTGTGCTTTCATTTTTCAGAAAGCATGAAAAGTGTATACTAGAGAAGGAAATATGCCAAAAGAAATCATTACTGTCACTTCAGATTTGGCCTCACCCTCAGAATCCTCAATAAAGCAATCCCTGCAACATTTGGATACTGGAAATTTTTATTTCAGTGGAATATTTCTGCCACTGTAATTAAAAGCCAGCCAAACTTACTCAAAACTCTTTATTTGTGAAGTGATGGAACTTCTACATGTATCTGAGCTAAAAAAGTGGCAGCTAATCGTATCCTGTCAACAATTTATTTTACAACAAACATTTAATATTTTTTGCCAAGCTTTAGATGTACCAGTTGGTGGCTTTAGATTGCTTTCTCTATTCCTACACTAAGAGAACTCAAAAAGAGCTCTGAGTTTTCTCATACACAATTTTATCCATCCAGTTTTGGAGTGTACCATGTCACAGCGGCAAATTATATGTTCCGTGATTGCTATAAGGTGACATGTAGGAGGCATATATGCTACAGGGTAGACTGACAACCTTTAAAAAAATCATCATTAAAATAAATGTCCTAGAATAGTATTAGTCTTGTGCTAAATCTAATACATGTCTTGGGGTTTTTTTTCTATCTATCTACATTTAACAAAGGCATTTGAATTTTTATCACATTTTATACAAAATAAGTAAATACATATAATAGGAACTAGATATTCCAATAATAGAATGCACAGTGAAGTACAAGGAGCTATTAACATCAGACCTATTCCAGGAAGGGATAGACAACTGAAGGCAATCTATTTCCAAGTAGCCAAGATTTGGTGTTAAGCTGGCAATCAGATTTTGACCTGTCCACTCCAGCTTTTCCCCTTTATTTACGGGGGGAAATGATCATAAGGATTTAGCTTTTTTTTCAGTCCTTCCTAGCTCTGTCAGAAGGAAGAACCCTGCTGGTATATCAGAAAAGGGACTGCAAAAGCATAGTCTCTCCTGATCTCATTCCCCAAAGCCTATTTGTCACGTCGGCAATGGGATATAGTAGTCATAGACTTCACCCCTGGGAAGGCAGAAGAATTGGATGGTTGTGTACACTGCTGCCTCATATGCAGTGTCTTTGCTGAGCTTTTACTTTAAAATTTGTCGGTAGTATATATCAGTGGTACAGTTCCACTGGAGGGAGATTTAATGTAGATAAGGTGCCATTTCTATGTCATCTAGTTCTGCAAAGATCAAGTCTAGCTGATAAGGTCATAAAAACTTTCCAGGTACATTACTACTCTAGATCCCCTACTGTTGCTTTTTACTGGTGGAACTCCACTGGTGGTGGGAATTTTAGGAAGTCCATGTTTACAAGACCATAGGGAGCGTCTGCATTCATGATATGAAGTAGCCTCTATGGCTTCGATATGTGTAAAGAAACTATTTCAACCCTGGTGACAGATGGTAAAAGCATCAGTGGATTGTAACTGTTGTGGAGGAGTATGGGGAGAGGTGGTTGCTAAAATTGCTGTGTCCCAAGCCCATTTGTGGCTGAATAAATGGTAACTCGCATTGTGAACTGCACTTACAAGCCCAAACAGGAGCCAAAGCAGAGCGCAGACTGTAAGTGGTATATACTCATATTATACTAACCTGCTTATAATACAGAACTATGTATTCCGCACAAACTGTAGCTTCTGAGCAGCTTCAAGAGTAAGCATACGCAGAGCATATCACAGTAGTCCAGGCAGTTGCGTCAGAGGCATGGATAACTATGGAATGGTCTGCTCCGGGAAAAGTCCCAGGGAGGGATAGCTCAGTGGTTTTAGCATTGGCTTGCTAAACCCAGGGTTGTGAGTTCAGTCCTTGAGGGGGCCATTTAGGGATCTGGGGCAAAAATTGGGGATTGGCCCTGAGCAGGGGGTTGGACTAGATGACCTCCTGAGGTCCCTTTCAACCCTGGTATTCTATGATTCTAAGTCACGTGTGAATCCATGAGCAGTACTAGATCTAACAGGAGCCGGTGTAGGTGGGCTTTTGGGGGTATCTTGGCTAACCTGCTTAAAAGTAAACAAAGACCAAGACTCATTTTCCATATACCAGTGAACAGCAATCAGACTGTAATGCCTTTCATTCAGTTCTGAATCTGTAGGTCAGAGGTGAAAGTCTCCATATCCAACTGCTGAGACATTCAGTTCCTTCTCATCACAGTCAACCATCTGAAAGTAATGCTTTTAGTTATATTTTTGTTAGGCACTCAAATGACTTCTGGTTGGAATGTCATATGAATTATTTATTATGATTATTATATTATCTGTTAAGAATAAAACCCGGTTTAATGTGAAATTCTCTCCTAAACATATTTCTACTGGAATCTAAATCTGTGCTTTTGAATGCTTTACTGAAGATTTAGAGAAATATGGCAGTTAGCATTGCTGGGTTTTCATTTGAGGCACCCAAATTACAGTACAAGATATTCAGTTTTATATCTCTCTATCTATCTGTCTGTCTGGATTGGGATCTGTTGATTTACTTGATGTATTCTGTGTTGTGTGATCTGTTGAGTACCTGATACATGTTTTTAAAATTATGTAAATATGGATAATCTTAATCAACTATGGGGAAACTAATCTAGTGTAGCAAATAAATACAAAACTATATATTTACAAGCACCTAAATACATAATAAGCCATAACAGCTGGAGCTCATGTTTTCTTCTGTATACTATACATCTGTGACAAGAAGGGGAGTTGACAACCAGGACTTCTATACCGAATTTGTTCCGATACTAATTATATATGGGAACCCCTCTCCCATATAGGTCTGCTCCCTAATACAATGTTAATGTAATGTTCATGGTCTAGCTTTAAAGCAAAAAAACGGGAAAATTCAAAGTTAACGATGTAGCACCTTCCTGGAATTAGCTACTTGATTTCATCTGTTGAAATCCCTTTGCACAGGTAGCAGGGTAAGCTCTAGTGCTCAGGAATTTTTAAACTGAATTTTTTTTTGCTGGAAAATGCCATTAACCAAAACTGAACCCTTTTGCAGGAAAGGTTATGTTTTGATAAATTTCTCAAATTGAAATTTTTTGAAAGTTTCTATATGTTTTGTTTTGACTTTATCATAGATATTTAATTAGATATTAAGGTCAGAAGGGACCATTATGATCATCTAGTCTGACCTCCTGCACAATGCAGGCCAAAGAATCTCACCCACCCACTCCTGCGAAAAACCTCTCACCTATGTCTGAGCTATTGAAGTCCTCAAATCGTGGTTTAAAGATTTCAAATTGATAAAAATTCGTTTTTCACTTTAAAATTATTTTTTTGTTTTGAAATTTAAGCTAATTATAGTAAATGGTCAAAATTGAAATGAAATATTTCAATTAACCCAAATCTTTTTTTTTCCCCAGATTTTCAATTCATAAACATTTTTGTGATCGACTTTTTGTCCCAATTTGGAATGGGATTTTTTTTTAAATCTCTAATTTTCACAGAACAGGAAAAATTGTTCTCATCCAGGTCTCGTAAGGGCAATTTATCATCCTTCATTCTAAACATCCGAATGTTTAAGGGATTAAGCAGAGTCATTAAAAATGGATAATGTGTCACAGCAAATTGTTATTAAACAATTCAGCATTTATATAAATGTTATGTGTTCTACCTTTTTCATTCCTGGCATTTATTTTTTAATATTCCCCAGCAACCATAAAATTCTGACATAGTTATTTCAACAGTAACCAGTTAGTGATGAAGAATATAGGGCATGTAAGTAGGATTTTTTTCTAAATAGAAGGATTCTAAGATGTTTTTGTCAAGGGGTGTCAGCTATAACAATATTTCTGGAACATGCCTTTTTGTAGGAAACTTTATTTTCTGCATCCTGCAGGGGATGAAACAAATGAATAAAGAAAAAAGTTTGCCATCTCAAGGCCATAAGTTACATGCTGCTAAAATGATTTGGAGATGTCAAGGGCAAGAGCTTTTTGTACTTTTACTTGAGGAGTTATTAATTACATTTGGTATATTGCTGTATTCACTTTACATTAGTCTCCTTGTTTGCTGCTGTGCTTTGCTGCTTTCCGTGTTCCAAGCACAGAAGTGGGCATTGTATAGAATCCTCTGGGAGTTACCGATGTGGGGAGTTACTCAGCCTGGTGTAAATGGCACAGCCCCACTGGTATTGATTAATATCAGCTGATTTATGCCAGCTGAGGATCAGGCCTGGATATTTAATAAGGGACTAATTTTACTGTCCTTATGCACACAGAGTAATACCTTATTATGTGAGCCAACTTGTGTGTTTCAATGGGATTATTGGTGTAGTAATGTACTACCTGATATGAATAGGGGGAAGAGACCCTTTCCTAAAATGCTGAATAATCAGTTTGTGACAGATCACACACTCATATGACAAACACCACAGAGCTCAATCACTCCCTATTCCTCCTTCTTCCTCTGGCCACTCTGTCAGGATTTCCCCTGACTCCTACTGTCTTGGGACTGTCCTCCAGAAGCTTTCCCCAGTAGGGGGTGGGGCTGCAGAGAAGTCTGATACTACACCTTAACTTTTCACCAGATTCCATATGGGATCCTGGGGGAGGAAGATGTGCATACCCTTGACCTTAAGTTTGTGCTCTCCTTGATGAAGATGTTCTGTGCCTATGGAGGGCCCTGAACAGTCCAGTATAGGGAGACAGACTGTGGTAGTGGTGTATTAACCCCATTCTATGCAGGATGGGAAGGATCTGTGTGGAGGCTCCCCTGCCAGCTACTGATCAGGGTCTGCCAGGTTTGCAAAATTTATATCATCTTCTATCACTGAATAAGTCTGAAGCACATCATGCCATTGCTAAATGATTTGCTTTGACTTCTTGCTGATTTCCATATAGAGTTTGGCTCTGTGGATATGGGGAAAGCAGTGGATGTGATATATCGTGACTTTAGCAAAGCTTTTGATATGGTCTCCCACAGTATTCTTGCCAGCAAGTTAAAAAAGTATGGATTGAATGAATGGACTATAAGGTGGGTAGAAAGCTGGCAAGATTGTTGGGCTCAATGGATAATGATCAACGGCTCAATGTCTCAGTGTCCAGTATGAAGTGGAGTACCTCGGGTTGGTCCTGGGGCCAGTTTTGTTCAACATCTTTATTAATGGTCTGGAAGATGGGATGGAGTGCACCCTCAGCAAGTTTGCAGATGACACTAAGCTGGGGGGAGGGAGAGGGTCCAGAATGACCTAGACAAATTGGAGGATTGGGCCAAAAGAAATATGATGAGGCTCAACAAGGACAAGTGCAGAGTCTTTCACTTAGGACAGAATAATCCCATGCACCGCTACAGACTGGGAACCGACTGGCTAAGCGGCAGTTCTGCAGAAACGGACCTGGGGATTACAGGGGGTGAGAAGCTGGATATGAGTCAGCAGTGTGCCTGTGTTGCCAAGAAGGCTGCCATAAATAAAGGGAAGGGTAAACACCTTTAAATCCCTCCTGGCCATAGGAAAAACCCTTTCACCTGTAAAGGGTTAAGAAGCTAAGATAACCTCGCTGGCACCTGACCAAAATGACCAATGAGGAGACAAGATACTTTCAAAGCTGGAGGGGGATGGGGGGGGAAACAAAGGGTTCTCTCTGTCTGTGTGATGCTTTTGCCGGGACCAGAGCAGGAATGCAGGTCAGAACTCCTGTAAAGAGTTAATAAGCAATCTAGTTAGATATGCATTAGATTCTGTTTTGTTTAAATGGCTGATAAAATAAGTTGTGCAGAATGGAATGTATATTCCTATTTTTGTGTCTTAAGGTTTTGCCTAGAGGGATTCTCTATGTTTTGAATCTGATTACCCTGTAAGGTATTTACCATCCTGATTTTACAGAGGTGATTCTTTTACTTTTTCTTTAATTAAAATTCTTTTAAGAACCTGATTGCTTTTTCATTGTTCTTAAGATCCAAGGGTTTGGGTCTGTGTTCACCTATGCAAATTGGTGAGGATTTTTGTCAAGCCTTCCCCAGGAAAGGGGGTGTAGTGCTTGGGGGGATATTTTGGGGGAGAGACGTTTCCAAGTGGGCACTTCCCCTGTTCTTTGTGTAACACTTTGGTGGTGACAGCGTTTAACCTAAGCTGGTAAAAATAAGCTTGGGGGTTTTTCATGCAGGTCCCCACATCTGTACCCTAGAGTTCAGAGTGGGGAAGGAACCTTGACAAAGACTAACAGCATATTGGGCTGCATTAGTAGGAACATTGTCAGCAGATTGAGGGAAGTGATTATTCCCCTCTATTTGGCACTGGTGACGCCACATCTGGAGTATTATGTCTAATTTTGGGCCCTCCATTACAGAAAGGATGTGGACAAATTGGAGAGAGTCCAGCGGAGGGCAACAAAAATGCTCAGGGGGCTGGGGCACATGACTTATGAGGAGAGGCTGAGGGAACTGGGTTTGTTTAGTCTACAGAAGAGAAGAGTGGGGGGGGGAGGTTGATAGCAGCCTTCAACTACCTGAAGGGGGGTTACAAAGAGGATGGAGCTCGGCTGTT
The DNA here is from genome assembly GCF_965140285.1 of Lepidochelys kempii. Taxonomy (NCBI): domain Eukaryota; kingdom Metazoa; phylum Chordata; order Testudines; family Cheloniidae; genus Lepidochelys; species Lepidochelys kempii. The sequence goes on along the minus strand of NC_136380.1, from coordinate 301,463,502 downwards.
CTTGGTGGTGGCTGACGACAGAACAAGGAGCAATGGTCTCACATTGCAGTGCAGGAGGTCTAGGTTGGATATTAGGAAACACTATTTCACTAGAAGGGTGGTGAAGCACTGGAATGGGTTACCTAGGGAGATGGTGGAATTTCTATTCCTAGAGGTCTTTAAGGTCCGGCTTGAGAAAGCCCTGGCTGGGTTGATTTAGTTGGTGTTAGTCCTTTATTAGTTTATTATAAGAAAAAATAATGGGAAATGGCCCACCTTGATTTTCATACACATTGTAAGGAAAGTGATCACTTTAGATAAGCTATTACCAGCAGGAGAGTGGGGTGAGAGGAGGTATTGTTTCATGGTCTCTGTGTATATAATGTCTTCTGCAGTTTCCACAGTATGCATCCGATGAAGTGAGCTGTAGCTCACGAAAGCTTATGCTCAAATAAATTGGTTAGTCTCTAAGGTGCTACAAGTACTCCTTTTCTTTTTGCGAATACAGACTAACACAGCTGTTACTCTGAAACCTGTCTTTCTCTACTTGTAGTTTACTAGCGTAAACAGTCTGTGTGGATTCTTATAGACCTGTAGAAATTACGAAAAGATTATAGTGGGGACCTACTAGGTCAGAATAAAATATTCGTACACTAACAATAAATGCAGAGTTGCAACATAAAATTTTAAATATATCCACCTCTTCAACCTTTTCTCAGTTTGTAACTCCAGAAAATGCTCTCTAGTTAAATTATACAAGTAGTGTGAAAGAGAGCTAAAATTCAAACTCTATTAGGATTAACACAACTATATAAAATGTTATAAAAATAATAACCATAAACCATTACAAAAGGTTACATTTTCATTAACCCAAAGCAAAACTGTTCTGCAGTGCGATGTTGTGATGGAGAGATAGTCACATTGGACTCAAGCTTCCAGACTTCTGACAGTAACTCTGTCAAGTATTTAATAATGAAACAGCAAACTATTTATATTGGCCATCTTATGCTCATTCCACGTCAATCATTTCTTCCCTTGGGCAGGTCTTGATGGAATTTCATATTTGCTATTTTAATACCATTTATCTAGACTTTTCATGTGGGAGCTGGATGGACACCTAAGGCTGGGCACTGTGCTCTTGTTGAGTTGGAGCACACTGGGCACACCAATCTATGGCATTGCCTTGAAATTGCCTCTCTATCTACCATCCCCAGCAGTACAGCCAGGGGGTTCTAATGTTTTTGCCTTTCAGTGTCTGTGGACTGCTTGGTGTCATTTTTAGGCCTCAGTCTTGAAGTATTTAGGTAAAACTTGGTCAACTGGCAATTTTGCAAGTAGTATGCGTGACTGAGTGAGAGTTCAGGATCCGGGCCTTAGACAAAATGTGGACTATCTATTACACAGGCAATGAAATGTAAAAAAAAGAAACACTAGACATTAAAATTAAACCAATAATTTTAAAGAGATATTTTAGAATTTAATTATGGGCAATAATTCCTTTGTTCTTTAAACAGAGTTGTCTTGTCAGTAGAAATGAATATCTTTAATTCAAGCCTTCTACGAGCCGGCTTTATTTTTAATGGAAGTATGTTACCATGACACAGAACACAGACAGACAATTCTGACCAGCATACAGCAATGTGTTTGTGATGGCTGTGATGAGGGTATCTCTACCACTGAGCTGTGTTGTTTCTTGAGTGAAAATTTTAAAGCCACACAACTAGATATAACAAATATGTTATTTAGACGGGTTCTGAGTCATTTTATGTGTCTAACCCAAGGCTTTGGCTTTAATATTCTCATACTTCCTCACTCCCAGAACTGTTATCTGGTATAATGGTATTTAATGAATTGTATTTGGGAATCTTTTTTCTCTAGTCAAAGGCACTCAGATTTCAACACTCACCCCCCCCCCACCACCACCACACACACAACCTTGCCTTGATGATCTATCGGCAGGTGTTGTTATTGTCCGGCTATACCGAAAGAAGGACAGGAGACATTTGACATGGGTTTAATCGGGCCGTAACTTTATTATCTGTCTGGGACTACCCGGCAGATAAAAGTGTACAGAGCAGGTAACCCCATGTTTATTCCATAATTCCCCCGTGGGGCTTTTGTCACCTTCCCCTCTTTTTCCATCCAGGTCCCTTCAGCAAATTCATTACCGGGACCTCACCATACACCCCACCCCCATCGTAGGAGTTTTAAGGTGGGCTGTAAGAAAGGGGGGAGTTGGCTCCATGCCGTACCAATCATAGGAGTCCTCAACTGCCCCCAGTTTGTTCCTTTAATGAACATTCCAAGCCATTTATCCAGTCACTTTATACCTTTCCTATGGAGTACCTGCATTGGACCCCCACCCTACCCGCAAATAATGAGTTGTGACATACAGCCTACTGCCCTTCATGCCAGGGATGAACAGAGCCCTTCCTGAGCCTGCTGCGGGGAAGATGAAAAAACCCTGACTGCACCCAGCCAATATGGTGGTAATGGAAAAATTCCTTCCCAGACCCCCTAAAAAGGGGGCGGCCAGTGCAATGCCCACAGCAGGTCTTGACCAAATCTGGTATTTCACCACCTAAAGGGGAAGGAGGGTGGATGCTGCTTCAGCCTGCTCCATGTAAAAGAGAGGCTTCAGATGCAGAGCCACCCCTTTTAAACCCTGCATTCCTAGGGGATGAGTCAGTGACCACACTGACCATTTTACAGCAATTTTCATCTCCCCACCCAGCCATAAAGCACTGTTCCCTTCATTTGACCAGCCAGCCAAATATACCCTCAGCCCCCCTGCTTAAAGGTGCAGGGCAGTCATTCGCTTTTAACTTTGCACAATAAAAAGGAGGACTTTTGTTATACTTTTTTCTGAGGAATAACCAATTATTAATGAGACTGAGAAATGTAGTATTAGTGTATGTCTACACTGCAAAGAAAATCCTCCAGCACTGAGTTTCAGAGCCCAAATCAATTGACTTGGGCTCTTGGGGCTCAGACTGCAGGACTAAAAATAGCAGTGTAAATGTTCCCCCTTGGGCTCGAACTCAGGCTCTAAGAGACAGATACACACACACGCCATGAGGTTTCAAAGCCTGAGCTCCAGCCCAAGTAGGAACACCTACACTCCTATTTTTAGCCTCACAATCCAAGTCAATTGACCTAGGCACTGAGACTTGGTGCTGCATGTTTTCTTTGTGGTTTGGACATATTCTTAGAGACTGTGCACGGATCCTGCAGCAATGAAGTCCAATGGAGCTTTGCCATTGACTTCAATAAGTTTGGGATCAAGTCCTTTGGGAAGTGATGCCAACTTGTCCATTTTTTTTTATGCTACCTGATGTCTTTTCTCTATTTCATATCGTCTGTCCAAATAGCTTTTGTTATGGGGAAAATTAAATTTCTGTTAACCTAGGATTAAGTTCCCAATTTACTAGAAATCTCATTAGAAGAGCAGAACTCAGGATTTCTACCATCCAGGAATGGTGCTAATATCAGAACTCACATACTAGCGATCATTTAGCCTCAAATCTGAAGCCTGAGCTCTAGCCTAAACCTAATTCAGATCCAAGTATTCTGGCTTTATCCAAATAATCATAATGCCTTTATCCAGTGATCACTGCACTTCCCAGTTTATATATTAGGAATCAAAGCATACTTAAATTCCAGACCAAAGTTTTCATTTTTCCACCCACTACTTCTACTTTTTTCCCTACCATCAGGACCGGCTCTAGGCACCAGCAAAGCAAGTACGTGCTTAGGGCGGCACAATTCCAGAGGCGGCGTTCCAGCCATCCTTTTTTTTTTCGCTTGTGCGGTTGCTTTCTCAGAGCTTGGGGCAGCAAAAAACCTAGAGCCGGCCCTGCCCACCACCCTAGATGGCTGGAATTACATATGTTTGGACAATCGGGAATCTTACTGTACATAATTTATTAGCCTTCAAAAAGCTCAGTAACACTCAAATTTTTGTGTCAGATAGGGTAATTCATGGATGTAACCAGTTGATTTAGTCAGCTGCTTTAAAGAAGGCATGTTAACACTACACACCCTAAGTTCAGACAAATTTGAACCACACAAAACTGAATCAGAAAAAATGCCAAAAGAATGCATAAACCTTGGGTAGCAATAATAAATAGTCCTGTTGCCAAACATTCCTCTTCTCCCCTCCCCCTCCACTTATGGATGTGTAGCCTTGAATACTTAATACAAGGGCCTGACCCAACTCCCATTGACGTCAGTGGGAGTCTTTCCATTTGCTTTGATCATTCTAGGGATTCAGTGCCCATTGAAGTAAACGAAAAGATTCCCATTGAATCCAGTGATCACTAAATCTGGCTTATGGTGCATTTTATTTTTAGTGCAATCTACAAGTGTCACAGTAATCTGCATTACACACCAGTAGCTGTCCCAGTCAAATGTCTCTGATGCAATTGGCCACCATTTGGGTCTTATATTACTGGACAAGTGACGCTGATGTCTTCCGTGTTTTTTTCCTTCCCACTGTTTGAAGAATAAAGACTTTTTTATGGTAGAAAAGCATGTTTTTGAGTGAGTCTCCATGATCAGAAACATGGGTTTAGTATGCTGACAAAAAGATTTCATGGCATTCAAATTTTTGCTGCCAAACCTAAAGTGTTCTGGAAAAAATGTTGATAAAGTTGGCAAAACCTAGAATTCTACTGAAACTTGCCCTTCCCATATATTTATTTCTAAAGCTAAGTTCACAATACTTCAGGAAGGTTATTTTAAAAGTCACTATCTACTAGTAATTTCCATAAATCTCCTTCTGTACTCATTAGAAAAGTGCATGTTTCCATGAGATGTGATGACATGGTGTGGCACTGCTAGATATCATACCCATTGGAAATAATATCCTTGGTCAAAAGCAAAATGCAGCGCAATAATGTACTGTTGTCCACTTACCTTGGGGTAATGGTACTGACAAGTCTTGCAACTACTAGTATTCCACGTATTATCTGTTGAAACCAGTAGGATTCATGAGGTTGGGTTAGACAGATTCTTCTTTCTTTCTTTCTCTAAAGAAAATTAAATCCAAAAATAATATATTTTGGGGGTCTGATTTTGATGTCCTTACTCAGGGTGAATAGCACCTTAATTCTATTAGTTCAATGGGACTCTTTGCCAAGTAAGTACTCTGTATGAGGTTTGCACGCTCAGGCCCTTAATGTTAAAGTTGTGTTCTAAACTAATTGATTAAGAAATTCAGTTTGAGGTGACAGTTCATCTTTAAAGTTATACCATTATTCTAAAGGAACATAGGAATATATTTTTGGCTATAAATAGTTTTGTTTTTTTCATCAGGAGGGGGTTAGAGTTTAGATCAGCAGTCACAGGAGATATTCTATTAAATTGCCATTTTTTGTGAACTGAAGACAACAGTCGCCATTATGGATTATAACCACAATCAACAAAAGAGTAAAAACCCTAATGGGATATGTGTGTTTAATTCCATCTTTAAATTTTACTTTCTTTCCTGCTAGTATGACTAAACAATCAGAACATTGTTTTTATTTTAGTATTTGACTTATTTATTCTTATTGCAGTATATTCACAGACTTTTAACAAGCATGAAGTATATTTTCTGTAAACTAAACAAAATTCAAATACATTATTACGGAAGTAACTCTAATGCTTCTTATTAGCATTTATATATTATAGTTTTTCTCATTCTAAGCAGCTTGGTTATGAAGAATAAAGTGCATTATATTTATGAATGAAAATATTGTAGAGATGGGCTTAACCAAAATTTCCCCAAACTTTGAAGGCTGAAGGGATTTTCAGAATCCAAACTCTTGACATCCTTTAATGTCCCAATGTCATGAGAAACTTGCAAAGTCCTGATTGATGCGGTGTGACACCCAGTTCACCAAGTATCATTGTACTGTGTCTCCAGATGCTGGCATCCTAATAAGGGGCAGAATTAAGGGTGTATGAATGTGTTGTGGGGCAAGTGCTACCTTAACTATGCACTTCCTGGTTTTCTTATATTTTAACACCCAACAAGGGATATGCTATGGGATCTAAAATGAACATTTCCTGGTTGACTAACATTTGAGTTTATGGTGTCTATGTTTCATATTCTGGAAGACTAAAGGGAGCATTTGTAATGGCAGCAACTGTAACTCAGTCTTTACAAAATATTTTTTGTAAGTGAATAAGTAATACAAGTCACTTTTTGGTTTCTAACTGGAGCAACATATCAAGTATAAAATAATGTGACATGTTGTTGTCTGAAAACTATTTCTGACATGGCTTTAGGATCCAGTCATAAATTATTTATAAGATATCATTTTAGATTATTTACAAAAAGTTCTGAGTGTGACTTCTTGTTTTGATATTTTTAAGCCTCCTAAAGAGTTGCTGCTAAATATGGGGGGTTAATTTTGCCTTGACTCTAAGTAACAAATCACAAATGATATTCATCATACTGAATGAACTTTTATTGTGTAGCACCCATAAATTCAGTAGAACAACTAAGGCAAGGCTTGGTGTACTGTAGGTTTCAGATATAGGGTCTGATTCTCCGTTGCTCTGTACCTTGGATAGATCCTTACAGCAAATCAGGTAGCATTTTACACACACATTGCACTAATGTAAATGACTGCACGAAATACAAAGTATTGGGGATTAGGCCTGGAACCAGTTGTTTGTTTGATTTTTACTTTTATCCTACTTTTGAGGTAAACCTTAATTTTTTTAGAGAAGGGCTCTGCTTATGTCTAATAGGTTCATGTGTTTCAACAAGTTACTTTAGGCTTTTAATTAATAAGTAGTTTCTGATGATGAAGGTGTTGGTTGTAATTCTGCAGTTTAGGCTGCATGGAGCTTCTCAGTTACGTGTATTTTATCATAAGGAGCTAGCTAGGATAAATTGATTTTTTTAACAGAAATTGAATAGGTTTTATAATGTCAGCTTTTTAAAATGAGTTAGGTTTTGTTTTGTTTTGTTTTGTGTGGTGAGAATGATCAACATATGTTAACTATATTCCTTGTGCGTAAAATGTGTAATTTTCTGCTCTGTATACTTGTTGCTATAATAAGGGCCCCGATATTCCCTGATTCTGTGGCTGCAGAATTCATCCCTTGGCACCGGCTTGTGCTTCTGAATCTCAGCTTAAGAAAAAGTATCCTTTACAGCTGAGGTGGCGACCTTGAAAATATGATCTGAGGATAAACAGATGCGTGAGGTACCTGCCTGGGTCTACAGAAAGTTTGAAACAGTAACTTTGAAGATGTGCCCTGCCCCATTAATCTCAGTCAAGGCCCTGTATATGCTATAATTCTGTGGACATAGAATTTAGTATTTTTCCAGGATGCTATAGAATTACCATTTGGCTGCAACCAGATACTGGGCATTTTGTTTTCTGACTCACTGCTCTGTCTGGACCCGCCTGCTGTGGCATCTTGTTCTCCAGCTTTCCCCACAAGGGGAGTTAATTGGTTTACAGTGGATGCACTGTTCCATAGAGCCAGCCAGCCAAGGATCAGGGAGCCAGAGCTGGAGTCCAACTCTACCAGGGAGTGGGGGAAGCTAGAAGTGTAGGCTGGTAAGCTGTGCTGCCTTGGGAACAATGTAGTAGCCAAGACCCAGGAAGCCTGGAAGATGAGCCACTGAGGCTACCCTTTTACTGCTTTTAGCAGAGGAGGACCTGGACAGCAGGGAATGAGAAAAATCCAAAACTCATGTGTAACAGGAAAGAGGGCCTGCCCATTCCCATTCCCTCCTTCCTTCCATTTTGCCACTGGCTGAACAAAGGGGTGGGGTGGAGCCAGCTGATTAGCTGCTGGGTGTCCCCTTGCCTATTTAAGCTAGCCATGGCTTTTCAAAAAGCCTCTTTCTCTCTGCTTAGCTGCACTGCTCTCCCTCCCCTTAAAAGTAGATTAGAAGCTCTACTGCTTATGATGGTATGTTTCTGAACAATCTCCTGTTTTTAGGGAAAGGGAAGGAATTTTTCCCCTGGGGCTAACTTAGTATGTGGTCTGGTCTTTTTTAACCTTCCTTGCAACCTCTTGGAGGCACAGTTGGGTAGAAATGGTACGATTCAAAGTTCATATAATGCAGTTGAAATTACTGACTTGTTGCAACTTGGGGCCCATGTGCTGTGTGGGCAAAGGCTAAAAGGGCTAGCTCTCGGAGGTAAATGAGACTTGAGATAGTATAGTTAGATTTTGTACTCAAAGAAGGAGAGTAGCCTGAAGTCTTTGCAGACTGAGGTTCCTATCACTCCAAAAAGTTTCCACAACAGTGCTGAGTCTGTAAGGAGGTTCTACCCTGAGTTGTTGTTTGGTTTGTGGTTAAAGCCCTATAACTCTCAGTGGAACAAATTAAAAGCCTGATACTTGAGAGCAGGCTGAGGGCAGTGTGGTGCACCTCCCCAAGGTTTAATTAATAAAGTTGCTGTTTGCCATTTAAGCCAATCCCATGTGTTTGCCATTAATTTGCCTGCTTGTCCTCGTCAACAGCTACCTGTCACCTTCTTTCCTGGCACACTTGTGGGAAGGAGGTTCTAAGCTGGGCTCCTAGGACAACATCACAGGATCAGTGGCTCAGGGAGTGGAGCCATGGTGACTGGAAAGTATAGTGACAAAAACATGCTCAGAAATAATCAGTGTCAAAAATAATTCTTGATAAACTATATGTCACTGAGCAGTAGTTGTGTGGGAATTGGAAGGGATGGGAATGAAACTATTTGATAGTGGTGGAATAAATTAATATTGGTGCAGAATTTGGCAGTTGTTGCAGTGGACTTTTAAAGAGTGTTATTGGAGAATTTAGGGATTGTTATTGCTCAGTTTGATCCCCTTGTGCTGTGCTGTCCTCTTCAGAGCTTGATCCCCCTACTTGAAATCCTGGGACTGGTGAAAGGCGTGTCCAAATGCAGCTGGCACCTGCCAAATTTCCATTCTGTACTGGGAGCTGCAACAGGGACAACAGATTTTCTCCATCTTCAGAAAGTTATCAAAGTTAAAATAAAAGTTCAAGCAACTCTGTAATCCCATCCAAAATTTTGATTCTATCTATGTCTTACTTAATTCCAGCTCCCTTCAGATTCTTGCCTTGGCCTGGTTTTCCTTCAGTTCTTGTAAGAAACACATTTTCTTCTATCAAAAGATACATGCTTAACCTTTTCAAATTCTTTATTTAAAATGGCATGATTTTGACTCACAGTATGTAGTTCCTTCTAAAAGGTTAAAACTTATATCCTCAAGTCTGGAAACATAGGGTGCATATACCTCCAGTTCTTCTTTCTTCAACTGTATTCATGGTGTATAAGATCATCTGGTTTGAGGCTTCTGAAGAGAAGGCTACTTCTCATTCACCTCTGGCTGACTGTGACTCCTTTCAGACTGGAGACTGAAAATACAGCGGGAGAATGCTGCTATACTGAAGCACAGGGTACTTACTGCTATTTGCTATACAGAAGCTTTGGTGGCTAGTTTGCCTTTTCAGGGATCTTCCTACAATAACCCAACAGAAAAAGCACAAAACATCACTGTGAAAAGAAGACAGTATAGTTTTTACCAAGGACCAAATGTGCTAAGCAAAGTCGTTTAGTAGCTGAGGAACAGGAGCCCCCTTACAAATAGTTCAGCACACCTCCATTAGTAAAGTAGCAGTTTCAGTTGTAGTCTTTCCCCTTTACCTTAAGAATCGCTGATGTGATTCTATGACTCTTAAGAGCAAACTGGGAAATCTATGTTCTATTAGTGATGGTCTCAGAAACATCTTGATTTTGATATGTGGATCATCTACTTTATTTGTAAGACTCTCAAGATCCCTGAAACATAATTAAACTTCAGAGTGAATGTACAGGAGCCCTAGATTTTTCTTCCGCTAGAGTAGAATAATGAAAATTTGTCTGATCATGTGATCTGTGCATCTCATTACTGCTGTCTCCTCAGCTAATTTCTCAGATGCTACTAGATCTCCAGGCATTGCAGAAATAGTGATGGATAAGCAGTCTGTTGTTGATCTAAAATGTGATTTCAAGCCCCAAAATATTAAGATACAAAATAACTCCTGAGTTTTACAGCTGCCAGAGGCAAGTGCATATTGAATAGATTTGTGTTACTTAATAAGTCAAACATTTAAAATTCAGTTGGATTTAGTTAATATTTTGACAAGAAGTGAAAGAGCTCCACGTGATGATTTACAGTGCAACTGCATCAGGAAGTACTGATATTTGTGTAAATACTGAGAAATTAGGTGGTTTAAGAGGATAACAAATTAAGACCAGTTAGCTCAGAACCAGAATGTAAAATTGATTTATTTTATCTTACTTAACTGTAAGAATGTGCTTAAGTGCTTTGCTGAATAGAGATGAACCTTATGCTTCAGGTTAAGCACATGCTGAAGTTGGGCTTAATTGCTCAAGAATGATTACAATAAAATATTTATTAACTACGCAAATAACTGAATTCATTAATCTTCCACTGCAAAAAGGTGAACAGCTCTGTGTGTGTATTAAAAGTAGAACCTAATATCTCAGTGAGAAAAACATAGCTTTTTAGGTTTCAGAGTAACAGCCGTGTTAGTCTGTATTCGCAAAAAGAAAGGGAGTACTTGTGGCACCTTAGAGACTAACCAACTTATTTGAGCATAAGCTTTTGTAAGCTACAGCTCACTTCATTGGTATTCATCCGATGAAGTGAGCTGTAGCTCACGAAAGCTTATGCTCAAATAAATTGGTTAGTCTCTAAGGTGCCACAAGTACTCCTTTTTTTATAGCTTTTTAGGACACGGTGGTAGCTTAAATGCAATTATAATGTATGGAGAAGGAGGGAGATATCCATATTATGTATTTTATGTAGAGCATGGCTCTCAGTTTACCTGCCTGATGTGATTCCGTCTGACTCCACAGTGTTAAGAAAAGAAGGTAGTTTGGGAGAACAAGCAGGAAATGAAACAGACAGAGAGAAGATACCTCCAAGAGTCTTTTAGAGAACAATGGGGGACTGTTAATCAGGAAATGCTTACCTAGCTCTAGCCAGGTTAACACATTTATTTTCCCAAGGTCAGAGCTTAGGATCAAAGGGACACTAAACTATTAAGCCCTTCCACCTATTTCAGAAGAGAGCATCAGCTGTTGGAGGTGAGACGGACAGAGACACTGCCAGAATATAACAGCACAGGTTTTTTCCCAGCCCAGAAGTAAGGTCTCTGAACTCAGTGGGATGTACCAAAAACTTTCAAGCAAAGGATAAGGTTTAGATCAGACACAGACATATAGGCTTTTGTTGTTTTATCCATCTTCACTGTCTATTATTTACCTTTGAGTGAATAAACCTGAGGTTTGTTCTGATAAAACTGTTTTGAGTCACTTTAATCAGCCAATGGCCACAGGCTCCTGAGAGACATTTCCTTGCAGGTGCCAAACACAGTTGGGCCTATCATGTTTACATGATTCAGAAACAGGGGTCTGTAACCAAGCGATCCAGTCCAAGAGTGGCTGGACCATGGTGTACCACACTTGAGAGGTGAAGGAAGCTGAGCATGTCATCTCAGGGGGGCACTTGAGAGGGTCTGAAATGGGGTCTAAGACTCCCATTGTAACTCTGACAATATATATAATAGGAAATATTTTATTACTGCCATGACTAATGAAATAGAAAAGATAGTTATATAAAGTTTAAGTTTTTATATGAATATGAAATGAATAAATATGATAGTCTATGCTTTTAAACACTACACAGTAAAATATCAAGAGAATGCAATATCCTTCCTTCTCAGCCTTCACTGTTAGAATATGTAGATATGTAAAAGTTAGGGCACCATCAGGTGATACTAGCTCTCCAGATAATGTAGTACCTGAACACTGGAGTTGAGCCAGGGATAAATTTGGCCTCCTGTATTTCTAGTCAAGAACATACTTGAACATACTTGAACTATTGATATGTCAAATGCTCAATGAGCATAAAAAACTGCCTTAGCACCTCAATCGGGCTGGACTCTACTTTCATACAGTGGGGCTCAAATCCTGAGAGAGGAGATTGCCTCTTCACCAGTTCCTTTGCTACCTCCCACTAGATCCCTGTGTGAGAGGAGGGTCTTTCTTGCTGAAGGACAGCTGGAAAGGATGCAAGAAGGTTAATTTCTTCTGCACCCTTCCCTGCACCTAATCATCCTTCAAGGTATTTAAACACTCTTTTGAGCTGTCTATTTTAGCTATGGTGTGTGTGTTTTGGAGGGGAATCAAATATCTATTAAGCATATTTATGTTTCTCCCTGTAAATCTTTCAGCTCAGTGTGAGTATATATAGACTGCAAATGGTTTTGATAGAATGTACCATTTTCAATGAGCTGTGGGTATCTTCACACAGAGACCTATATCAGAAAGTCTTTTACAATGTTAATAACATACCATGCAGCTATCTAATGACACTTTGATATCCTTGCTACCCATCAAATATCTGCTCCCTATTGGTTTTCAACAGCATGTTTTCTGTAAGCCAGACTGCTTTTGTATGTCATTATATAAGAAAATATAAACAAGCCTCACAGTAGGGCTTTTTGAAAGATTTAATTAAGTGGAATGGTCTGCTGAGTGTTTTTTTTTTCTGCCGAGTAAGAGAAAATCAAAATGATTCTGATAAAAATACCCAGAGAGCATGATTCATGTCAATCAAAAAACATGAACTTGCATAGTACGTAAGAACTGGGAAAACTATGAGTGTGATTACAGATCTGTTTGCTGCAACCTACAAATGTGTTCTTTTGAAAATTTTAAAACAATTCATCTACCTTTTAAAAATCTCCTTCTTACCAGGCAAAACTGTAGTATCATAAACATGCTTTTCCAATTTGTCTTAACAAGGATAAAATGTCTATTATCACATCCATTTTTTATTAACATACGTCTTCTTGAACTAGGTACTCTAGCTACTGCTTAGTACTGTCATACCAGAGGAAACAAATTATGGTCATAGGTCATGATTTCATATGTATAGTTGGTAACGCTATTCTATTGCACTAGTGCCTAGAAATCCCAGTCAGGATCAGAGGGCCTGATCAGGGAATAGTAATTCTCAGAACAGATTTTTCCATTTAAATATATCTAGGAGGTTGTAACAGTTTCTTCAGATGTGAACCTAGCTAGCATCATCTGTGTCTTTGTCACCTCAGGGTTAGACTGCTGAACAGTATGATTTACAGTGGTTGTCAGTTAACTTCCAGGCAGAATGTAAAGTAGTGAAACAAGCTAAATGGCATGGGACCTATCTACTTAGAGACGTTCTCTCTCCCAATGCCAGATACTACCACAGTTATCATCAGTGGAAACATTCAAGTTGGAGCCTCCTAGTATAAAACAGAGGAAGATACACGCAGGATGCTGTCCACTAAGGGTTCCTTAACATTGAAATCCACTCCTCTCCTTGGTCCTAAATAGTCATAATTTGTTGCAATTCAGGGTATGTTGTAAGGACCAGCTATTTTCCTGGGCTTGTGGGGCAGATAGTGGGAACAGGGGGAATGGGCTGCTGATTTTTTTTTTAATTATGGGTGAAGATTAAGGGATAATGCTTACTGGAATGCTTTATTTTATTATTTAATTTTGTATGTAATTTTAAACGGATCAATTTAAATGGAGCTTTTGATAAGTCCCATCTTGTTTTAAAAATAAAAATAAATAAGTACACTCTATAAGGAGGGCTAGATTTTGAATTCACCCAGAAAGCAAAGCTAGTGCGCAATTCTACAGTTTGTATCTTGGTAGAAGCATTTTAACAGAGGTGCGCTATGATCTGCACTGTCTGCTGGTTGCTTTTGGTTGGAGTTTAAGGTGTAAATTTTGCCCAGTAAAGCCATAAATGGCTTGAGACCTGCCTAACTAAAAGATTGCCTGTCTGTCTTCTTGTGTTAGGGATGTTGATCACCAAAGGCACTTGAGCAATATCACCCTCAGTTAAATTAGTGAGGGGCATTCTCTGTGAGAATCTGTTTTCTTTGGAGCTTCCCCACTTTGGTATGAACTAGCCAGTGCCCTCAAGGTCAAGAGGTATGTAGCAAAACATTTTTATTCTCCTCAACTTTTGAGCAGGTTAGGGAATTATGAGTGTGATGAGTGGTGGATAAATTGTTCTTGTTTTGTTTTGCTTGCTCATTGTTTGGTGTGGGTGAAGGTGTTGGACTTGTAAAACATAAGACTAGTGTGTTTAAATATTGATAAGACAAGTATGAGCACCCTTTAATCCAGGGGTGGCCAACCTGAGCCTGAGAAGGAGCCAGAATTTACCAATGTACATTGCCAAAGAGCCACAGTAATATGTCAGGTTTCAGAGCAGCCATGTTAGTCTGTATTCGCAAAAAGAAAAGGAGGATTTGTGGCACCTTAGAGACTAACAAATCTATTTGAGCATAAGCTTTCGTGAGCTACAGCATAAGCTTTCGTGAGCTACCGATGAAGTGAGCTGTAGCTCACGAAAGCTTACGCTCGAATAGATTTGTTAGTCTCTAAGGTGCCACAAGTACTCCTTTTCTTTTTAGTAGTATGTCAGCAGCCCCCAGTCAGCTCCCCCACCCCCACTCCCAACACCTCCCACGCGCCAGCAGCTCTGCCGATCAGCGACTGCCCCTCCCACCCCGCACCTCCTGATCAGCTGTTTCATGGCGTGCAGGAGGTCCAGGGGCAGAGGGAAGGAGCGAAGGCACAGCAGGCTCAGGGGAGGGGGCGGGAAGGGGTGGAGTGGGGGCAGGGCCTGTGGCAGAGCCAGGGGTTGAGCAGTGAGCACCCCCTGGCACATTGGAAAGTTGGGGCCTGTAGCTCCAGCCCCAGAGTCGGTGCCTGTACAAGGAGCCGCATATTAACTTCTGAAGAGTCGCATGTGGCTCCGGAGCCACAGGCTGGCCATCCCTGCTTTAATCTTTTCTCTTCTGCATTTAAATAAAAAAGAATAAAGACATCAATATTAAAAATAACTTCCTGGAATTGTGCTGTAGGACATCTCCTGTTAGCCACTCAGGAACTGGAAAATATTCATACTAACTAATGTAGAACATAGTGTGTGTGTGGGGGAGGGCAGAATATTATTCATAGGGCACAAGGTCTGGGTGTATAAGGTCCAGATCTCAGTTTTCTGTCAGAGTGTTCCTGGACAGGAAAAGAACTCTTTTCTCAATAGTGAACATTGACCCTGAAATATAACTCCCCTTCTACTTCTTAAAAACCCAATGAAAACCTGATTTGTATTTTAACCAGTTTACTCAGCTCAGCAATGCTGGTAACACTCACACTAAAGACTGGTTTTCTAAGAGCCAAACTCTGCCTGACACTTGTGTGAGTTCATAGTGGAAGCAGAGGGTATAAGGAGCCGCTCCCACATTGTGTACTCTTGCATATGGGCCAGTCAGAATGAGAGTTTGTGGACTCTAAGGAATATGGGAACAACTCTATTTATATTCCCTGGGGAGCACCCAACATCACAAATGGAGGGGAAGCCATGGTCCTATATCCTGCCTGCCTCCTGTGCCAAGCACCGGCCAGCCAGGGGGAAGAGGCCCTTCCTATAAAGGAGTGATGTAATGGGTGAATGTGCAGCTTTTGGGTGTCCAGGAGCTCCAAAAGCAGTTTTTCCAGTGTTTCCTAGGGAGAGCAGGATTCCACACTGGCCCTAACTATGTCATGCCTAAATGGCACAATTAAGCCTTATATTACTGACATGCAGCAGAACAAATATGTTAATCAACTTCATGTGTAATGTACAGCATTTCTAAATGGGGTGTTCAGTCAAAGCAGACAATGTTACACAATCAGAGGCAGTATAATCAGGTGAAAAATGTAACTAATACTGACACTCTCAGAAGGTACTGGTGCAAAGTATGCTTGACTGGAATTCACACAGAAGTTTCAAAATTTGTATGCATTTCTGAATAATTAATATATATAGACTTGGGATGTATCTGCTACATTCTATTTGAAGATAATAAATGTATTGTAATGACAATTTCCTGCCACTTAAATTACCAGTTCTTTACATTTTTGAAATGCATATAGACTAGTGCTTTTTAATCTGGGGCTGTTTCATAAAGACTATTAATACGTTCGGGTCTTCTGTTGAGTAACATGACATAGTGACAGCCTTATTTAGGCTTAGAGTTTTGGTGCATCAGTCAGTGAAATATTAAACAGCTCTAAACTATTAAATGATCATTTTTTTGGTATATGCACCAAGCAAGCATATCATGCTGTGCACTAAAGCAAAGTCTGTCTTAATTTTTGCAACTCTTTGGGCTAAAAATCTTTAAAATAGTAGAATGATTTATAAATCTTTCTGTAGGCCTATCTAGAATAATAGTTCTGTAAACCATAAGCAAGGAAGAATCTCACAAATAATTTCTAATAAAGTTATACTTATTGGAGATAGAAGACTAACAGTAAAATATTGTAAATTAACCTCAGTTTAAAAAAAGGACTTTTGAAAAGACAGAGGAAGAAATGGAAAAAGAACATTACTAGTTATTGCTGTCATCTCAATAACATATCCTTGACAATTCCAAGAATTCAGTGCATTCAGTCAGAGGAATGTATGTACCAGGCCTTTTTGTTAGTTTATCTAAGTCAGTCATTGGCATTCGTAGCTGCTTCCTTATGAAAGTGCAGGGAAAAATCCTGCATATTTCTTAATGTCCTTAAATCCCCAGTACTTTGATACTGTTATGAATGTAAGTGATGATAAAAGGTTAACCAAGCTCTCTCTTGCCTCTGTAATATCTTCATCTATGTGTGAAATTTATCATTTGATAACTAAAAAAATTCTTTGTTTTGCCCCTTTTAGAACTCAGGCCTAATCTAGCCACTCAGTTCTGATTGACTAAGAGAACACAGTTCACTTATTTTGTTACTTAATTCACTACCCTATTTTGATTCAGTCAAGAATATGAACCTTATTAAGAATTCAGTTAGTGCCCATCTACTCTGATATGAACATCTTAATTTGCAAAGACACATTGGAATGGGGTAGGTACAATTCTTCTACAAATTTCAAATAGCTATTCTATGCCACACTGAATTTTATTCATTCTGAGAATTGGTCTTAGCATTTAGATTTTGAGATCTCTAAAATGTATATAGATATACATGCATGCACGTACACACAAACTCATACAGTATGTATACAGCATTTTGTGTGTGTATCTATCCACCTCTATTGCATATACAAAATGTTAAAACTGGTTTTCAGAAAGAATACTCTTTATATTTTGTCACAGAATACCTGTCTGAAATTCATATAATAATGATTATGACTACACCATCCCTCTGTGTGTGTGTGTGTGTGTGTGTGTGTGTGTGTTTTGTTTGAAATTAAAATGATCTCATTAGAATATTGGGAACTCCAGCTGAATCCTTGTTTGAGTCTACAGTAGGGCCTTTGAATGGAAACACTTATGTTATGCTTTATCTATGTTGGAACTACTGCTCCAGCTATAATACTAACAAATCACTTAGTACAGGTTGAACCTCTCTAGTCCAGCACCCTCAGGACCTGACCGGTGCCAAACCAGAGAATTTGCTGAACCATGGGAGGTCAACATGTAGCGAGTGGGTCTCTTTTTATTTTTATCTCGCCGAGGTGAATAATCGGAACACTTGCAATGCCACCTAGCCAAGGCTTACCGGCTCTCTTCATAACAAAGTGTTAGTGTTGTTTCACAATTTTACTGTATTGGCACAAGGAAATAAGTAGATAAAGCAAAAAAAAAAACAAAACAGAAAATAAAATCATGCCAGACCATGGATGTTGCTGGACCAGAGAAAGCCAGACTAGAGAGATTCAACCTGTAACAACAGTAGTGTCCTGCGTGCTTTTCTTCATCAGTTGATGGCTCTATTAGGTTTGACTTGTAGGAGTGGGGTAAGGCTGGGGTGAATGAGTGAAGTTGTCAGTATGTTGCTTTTCTTACTGTAGTTGACACACGCTTACTGCATTTTTATTGTGATAAACAAGGTAGCATCTTGCAGCAGTAACAGCCAGCAGGATCATTTAAGATGAACAATTTGAGGTGCCATGTGCTTTTTAAATAAAATAATTCCTT
Organism: Lepidochelys kempii; assembly: GCF_965140285.1. Lineage (NCBI taxonomy): Eukaryota > Metazoa > Chordata > Testudines > Cheloniidae > Lepidochelys > Lepidochelys kempii. The sequence goes on along the minus strand of NC_136380.1, from coordinate 301,445,477 downwards.
AGTTCTCTCCTTGGTGTGTTTCTTACATGCATGAAAGAATATCAACATTTGCTTCTTCTACTCTTGTTCATTACCACAGGTACTTCAGCTGGAGGAAGTGGTTTCTCTGGGGTACTACTTTAATCCACAGGATTTTATGTGTATTGAGCTTTTCTCCTGCTGCTATACTTGGGAGAGGTTGATTCAAAGTTCAGCAATGTACAAAAAATGAAATGTAATAGCAGTTTACTTTCCATTAAACTATGGATTTTTTTAAGAGGCTAATTTACTGAGAAAATACTCGGAGACAGTTTTACATCTACGATCTAATATCAAAACCCTGTGTAATAGTCTTTCTTAAAGACAAACGATCTAATTTGACACATAGCTATCCCGCACAATACATTTTGGTTAGTATTATACCTGGCATACTAGCTAGTTGCGGAAGTGTTTCCATTCTAAGATCCTGTTTTCAGTTGCTCCATAACTTTCCAAAGCATTCACCTTTGGGGCTGAAATTTTTCCAGTGTTTTTGTCCCTTTGCATATCAGTGTCCACTTCATGTGGCATACATGTAGGGGTTGTAGTTGTCTGATGATACCTCATATGGGTTGCAGTGTGGGGAGGTAGGTGACAGCTGTATTGGGTCAGGTTCTCTTAGGGCATTTGGGTGGCCTGTTCTATGATGCAATCTACTTCTCTAGTGGAGTGTCCTTGTTCAGTGAAGGTGGTTTTGAGTGTGTTAAGGTCCAATAAAAGATATTACCTCACCCACCTTGTCTCTCTAATGGGACCAACACACCTACAACAACACTGGATAAAACTAATTTATGATGGCTAGAATAGTTTCTTATGGACCTTCGTGCTGGCTGGAGGTCAACAAAATGCATAACACTCTAGCCCCACTCTGAAACACCTTCTCTGTGGCCCAAATGCCCCCAAAATGCCATTAGAGAAAGGGGCCCAGATATGCCAACTTTACACCAGCCCAGGATTTCTCCATATTGGAGGAATTTTCCCTTGCCCTTTTAGGGCTGTTTTAAGGCCACTTTGTGCAGTGAAATTTGTGGGATGCAGGATTCAGCCAACAATGTTTAGCCTGAATAGGACCCCCAAATAGTTAAACTAATCTAAAAGAACAAAAAGTATCCAAAATTGTCCACTGTCTGTCACAAGGTAACAAACTGCGAGCAGAAAATCTAAAATGTAACAAGAATTCCACAGAGTTGGACCTGCACATTGCTCCTTTATTAAACTTATTTGCAGAAAAAAAGTGTTTAATGAATATACTACTTCAGGGGAAAGAAACCCTAATTAGAAACAACAACTTTTATTGATCTTATTGTTTTTTTGTTCCAAGCTTGGGTGAATTTTACTCTTTGTGCTTTGTTTATCATTGTTTTGAAGCACTTGGAATGCCTGTGGCATATAGATAGATTATAACTCAAATTGAGGGGTGAAAACACGAGAGACACGTCAGAGTCATAGGTTGGCATATGCTTTTACAATGTTGTTTTCTAAGAGTTGATGGAATTTCTCACATACCATATAACCTGTGGCATTAGTATTATTTCTTTCTGATTTTGTTTTTAAAGAGTTTAGAGTTCCTCTCTGCCAATGGCATTCTATAGGCTTCACACAGTTTAAATACACATTAACAAGACTAAAAGACAAAACACAAATGAAAAAGACTAAACTTTTTACAGGCTTGAAAGTGATAAAACAAGATCAGTCAGAGTTAATGTTTTTAATTAGTGTTTCTCAAGAAGAAGTACATTCTCATTAGACTTTTCTTCTTCAAATACAGCTCAATAAGGGAACAATGTGCTAAACTAATGCTGAGGAATTCGTGTTATGCTTTAGATTTTGTGCTTGTGGTTTGCTACCTTCTGACAGAAAGTGGACAATCCAAGATTCCCCTTACATTCTGTTGGAATCTTTAGTATAATTATAATAGGGTCCTAAGACTTAAGTAGTCAGAGGCCAAAAAGGGATGGTATGCTGTAGAGATACATAGGTAATTCTGCCCTTTCCTCTGATTGCGCGTGTCTCTACCTCTGTATTGCTTCATGTGAGCAAATCAACTGCCCATGTGTATTAGCAATAAAGAAACTGCTGTGAGGACCATGCTCTTGGTTCCTCATTGGAGTGTCTCAGTTAAGCTGTGTTCCCCAGTGCTGTTCTTTCTCACCTTGTGTTTTGGTGCAGAAATCCGGGTCTCAACCTAGTCTCTGCCATTAAAGACCCAGTGGCAGCATCCAGGGATTGAGGGAGTAAAGCAGCAGAAGATGGCAAAGGAAGTCAGGGGGGAGCATGCACAGTAGAAGGAAAATGGAGGCATGAGATACAGAGTGTGGGGTGGAAGCTGGAGCAGCAGAATGGGGAGTAGGAGCTGACTTTAGTCTTCCAATCCAGCATTTTTCCAGAAATGCCCATTTAACACAGGATACCACTAGTCATGTTCCTCTGTAAATCAGCTTTGTTAGGAAGAGGTTTTGTTTCTTGAAACAAATCAGAAGATGGTCAGTAGAAGCAATTTTCAGGGCATGACATTCTGTCAGTGTCATGGGGCCATTGGCCTTTTAAGGAGAGTCAGGGCCTAGCTTACCCATGGAGGCCCTCTAAAAACCACCTGGGAGTAATTGGTTGCCCTAGGTAAGTGTTTAATGTTCAATTAGTAGAGGAGCATCTGCACCCTAGAAAACAGGCTGCCTGAGCTCAGTCAGTGAGTGTGCTCAGGAGGAAGGTGCTCTGAGGAGAAAAGGCTTATAAGGGGAATGCAACCCCAAGAGAGAACAGGAGTAGCTTAAAGGGAGAAACTGGGAAGGACCCAGAGAGAGAGAGACTGTTCCCCAGGTGAAGGGAGTAGGAATATCCTTAGAGAAGGATCTAGAGACTTTCCAGGGGAAGGAATAGTGGTTCTGAAGGTAGGAACCAAAAGTTTGCTCTCCAAAGAGAGTTGTGCTGTTGCCGGCACTCAGTGCCGAGAGGCAAAACAACAGCAGGGGGTCGTTACCCGGTGTGCTTCACTCAATAATCAAAATGGGGTGGAGAAGCAGAAAAGTTTATTTGCAGCTGCAAACAAGGTACAGGGAGAATAGAATCTCAAATCCTGCACACCAGAGCAGGTCATTACACACACTTTTATGTTCCTTAATGCTACTGCACTACACATCAGCCAATTAAAACTTTGCACAAATACTCTGCCTTCCTTATATGGGTTACAACAATGTTTATTTCCTGCAACCTCTGACAAGCATTCCTAGCAACTTGAACAACCAACACATTCTGTCTGGCCTTGTAGCTCTCTCCTATTATCTTTAACTTGGCGTCAGCAAACCTTACACTATAAGGCATTATCTGTGGCTGCAACATTGTTTTAAGAGCAAAAGAGCTTACTTAAACCAGCCAGGCCTGAATTCTATTAAGGGGGGTTGAGAAGAAGCCCTTAGGCCTTCAGCAGGGAGACTTCCTCGACCCTTATGGCCTTCCATCCCCTCGACTTAAATAGTGGCCATGCCCTGGGGTCTCCAACAGTACTGAGGCTGGGATGGTGAATGCCTTGGGGAGTACCAGAATAAGTCCTTGCTTATGTTTATATTAATTTCTGTTGTCAATAAATGAGCCCCTCAGAAGAGGGTACTCTTTAATACCCAGAAGGTCTGTTTGACTTGTCTGTACCTGGCTGAGGAGAAACTAAGGCACGGCTCCCCATTGCCTGAACACTAGGGGACATGCAGCCAGAAGCAGTGTTCACAGTCAGATTCAAATATATTTTGACTCCATTATTTATGTTCTCTCTGTATATGGAGAAATTCAATTGAAATCAACAGGTGACCATGTACTGAGAGAATACAGGCTAGATGTGAGAAGAGAACGTAGTCCTCCACATCAGTAATACATCTTTGCTTCTTATATGCTGCACTGGTGATTGCATCCATTTTATTATTTGTAGCCAACACTGTAAAAGATATCATATAATGTGATTAACTAAGAGTACAAATCCCTGTGATGATAGTGTGCTGCCATGGCATCTGAACTCCAGTTAGTGAGATAATTAAAATAGAGAGTATTCTTATGCCCAAAACACTCAACCAGCTATCCAGAACAACAGCAATACTGAAATCAAAATGTAACAAGTCTATCAAAAAGAAGCTACCAAACAACGATCACTCAGAAGCATGGACTTAGTTGGCCTCCCCCTTAACGTAAAAGGAAAACTGCAGTGTTCCAAGGCAATCAGCAAGTGAAATAAGATAACACACAGTAATTTCTGTTAGATACTGTGGCTTGTTAACTCACCAAATTATATGCAAGTAATTCAGCACCTGCTTAATCAAGCTACAAAATATGGAATTAGATATCTGCCACTTCAACTTCAGTGATTTGATTATGTAGAAGAGAGAGATTGGTGTATATACATCTAATCCTATGAAATTAAATCAGGAAAATTAGCTGAAGATATTCGTAGGGGTCTGTTTGGTGTCTATTTGCATAAAATGTCAAAATACCTACTTATTCAAAGAAATCTTTTTGTGGTGGGAAGTGACGATGGAATTGAAGATACGTGTCTACTGTAGTTGTATTGGGTTAATAATAAAGAGGCTAGGAAGGTACCCAAAGTGTTTTCTGATTAAATATAAATCTTGTCTGGGAAAACTGCTTTTGCATTATAAGAGAACTAAAATTTGTGAGTAACTGTCAAGACTCAGAGCTTAAAGGATACAGACTGTGTCCAATTATCAAATGTGGGTTAAGTTAGGTGCCCAAATTTTTCATTTTAGCCCTTAAATCAGCACAGAGTCAACCAAAATTCCCATATTTGCTGTCCAAATATAGTGTTGTTTATAATTTTTGGTACTTTCTAAGTAGAACAATAATAATGGCTTCTCTTTTGGTTTGCAGACGTAAAATAAAAATGACTGAGTGAATGACTGTTAAACAGAATGTGGGAAAACTCTGTTGAACTCCAGGGTCTGCAAAATCATTAGAACTTAACATAAGTCTTTTTAGGTATTTTGCAAATAGCATTTACATTTCTCTTCCATTATGTCTGTAGCACAAGTCAATACAGTTCTAAATTCTTTGCTTTGTTTGCCCTTATTTGTCTTATAAAATCATTCACTATATATTATTTCAAAAAATAATTGTTACATTTTATTAACGTCTGTTGTTGGTGCAGGTTTCTCTTGGGCTTTTACATGCTCGTGCTACCCATATCCTGTGGCCTCCAAGGCGCTGGCAGAAGTTACAACCTATGCTGCCCCCAGAACGTATACCACTTCGCAGTGATCAAGAATGACCTACATGTACATGATGGAGAAATGAAATATTGATACTAGGATTAACCATCAAGAGGGGTTGATGGTGTAACACAACAAATAAGACCACCAATTGTACTATAACAGGTACTGCTGCAGCAGAAATTCCCTTATGTTAAGGTGTCACTTTAAAATCACATGGTGCATTATTTTGTCTTGGAGTAATTATTCTGTGATTGTGGAGTATTCCAATGTTCAATTTTCCAGAAACAGTAAAATATATGAGCCATTGTCTGTTCCAGTGCTCCTGTTGATAAGACATTATAACAGTCTATAAAATGTTTTAATCTTTTGGTTTTGATTTGTTTCTTTAACAGCTTGACAGATCCTTGAAACTTAATATTTTGTTAAAAATGTGAAGTCAATCCAGTACTTCATCATTTCAGTTGTCTGAATATGTAGAAGCATTTACTCATAATATATCATTTTGAATTGCACTATAATTGTTAAAATTGAAAAAGCAGCGTTTCTATAGATGAAAAGCTAATTGTACAATTGTCCAAAAAAGAATAAAAATGCATCTTTAATCCAGTTATTTTCTTTTTCATTTAATGCAGCTTGTTGTTTTTATTAATAAATTGAATACATAATATTTTAAATTTTGTTTTTCATTGACATTTAATATAAACATTCCTTTTATATCCATTTGTTGAGACAGAGTTCCAAACAAAATATAATACTCATTACACCACAGCATCTACACAAAATACACTCTGTTGGTTTCTTAAGTACAATCGCTTAGTGTTAATATAGATTGCCACATTTATTTGGAAATTTGTAAAAAGCTCCTTTAATATTATAAACACATTCCTCTACTAATGCACAAGTTTCCAGAGGCCGCATTATCAGTGAAGGGGCTTTGACTGATTTCCATTGATGAGTGACATTTCATTTCCTACATACTGAATTTTACTTCAGAGGGGATAATATTCAGAAGGATTCAACAGCTGGCACACCTGCGCTAGAGTTATGCAACCTTTCTCATCAGACTCCAAAACAAGGTGAAACTAGGCCTGGTGTTGGGTTTCAGTGCTAAACTGAACTTCTGAGAGGACTTAGCTATTCTATTCTATACAGGTTGCTCAATAATTCCAGCCACTGCTAAATCTATCTATCTACCCCATCTACTTATTATGACTCCCAGCACTTTGGTATCCTTGAACATCATAAACCTAGACCAGGCTCCCTTTCCTTCCACCAAAGCCTCTCCCCAGTGTGACACCCCCCTTTATTAAAACTAATGTGGTTTGCTTCGTTGTTAATTACAGTCAGTCTTTGATTACTTGGATTTATTTAGGGAGACTGAAAACACTGATTTGTAATTCTTTCACAAATTAATCAAGAACACTAGAATGGATTCAAAGAATTTGCCACAGCTATAATTAGTTTGGGAGACAGGGACATACAAACCTACATTAAAGAAAAAGACGGAGGCGGGGCAAACAAAAACAAACAAAAGTAGAACATGTTACATGAATGCCATCTCTGGTGTCATTGTAGGTGTCATAAATATAAAGGGAAGGGTAAACCCCTTTGAAATCCCTCCTGGCCAGGGGAAAGCTCCTCTCACCTGTAAAGGGTTAAGAAGCTAAAGGTAACCTCGCTGGCACCTGACCAAAATGACCAATGAGGAGACAAGATACTTTCAAAAGCTGGGAGGAGGGAGAGAAACAAAGGGTCTGTGTCTGTCTGTAGTCGTCTTGGCCGGGGACAGAACAGGAATGGAGTCTTAGAACTTTTAGTAAGTAATCTAGCTAGGTATGTGTTAGATTATGATTTCTTTAAATGGCTGAGAAAAGAATTGTGCTGAATAGAATAACTATTTCTGTCTGTGTATCTTTTTTGTAACTTAAGGTTTTGCCTAGAGGGGTTCTCTATGTTTTTGAATCTAATTACCCTGTAAGATATCTACCATCCTGATTTTACAGGGGGGATTTCTTTATTTCTATTTACTTCTATTTTTTATTAAAAGTCTTCTTGTAAAACACTGAATGCTTTTTCATTGTTCTCAGATCCAAGGGTTTGGGTCTGTGGTCACCTATGCAAATTGGTGAGGCTTTTTATCCAACATTTCCCAGGAAAGGGGGGGTGCGAGTGTTGGGAGGATTGTTCATTGTTCTTAAGATCCAAGGGTCTGGGTCTGTAGTCACCTAGGCAAATTGGTGAGGCTTTTTACCAAACCTTGTCCAGGAAGTGGGGTGCAAGGTTTTGGGAAGTATTTTTGGGGGGAAGGACGCGTCCAAACAGCTCTTCCCCAGTAACCAGTATTAGTTTGGTGGTGGTAGCGGCCAGTCCAAGGATAACGGATGTAATATTTTGTACCTTGGGGAAGTTTTGACCTAAGCTGGTAAAGATAAGCTTAGGAGGTTTTTCATGCAGGTCCCCACATCTGTACCCTAGAGTTCAGAGTGGGGGAGGAACCGTGACATGGTGGCACAGTGGTGGGATTAACCTGAAATCATTTTGAGATCCAGTTGAGATTTTTTGAACTAGAAATACAGATTTTAAAAAGGAATTTTTAGGAAGTCCAGAAAGCAGCTTTGAAACTGAAAGCAGCTTGGTTTCTCTCTGCTTTGTGGCCAAGCAGAGACAAAAGGGGATTATCTTGTGAATTGCAGGTTTTCTTTGCCTGGAGGCAGGGTACTTAACTCCTGCAGGGAAATTCACAGTCTTCCAACCCAGAGGTGTTTTTTTTCTTTTCTTCCTAAAAGTAAATAGGGGGTGTGTGCTCTACCCATTTGCCTGGAGACAAAAGTGGCAGGGTTTTTTTTAGGATTTTGATTTTTTTTTGTTTTACAAGGAGCACAGGTTTGAAAAGAAATTTTTTTTTTCTTTGGGCTGGGTAAGCAGGTTTCCAAGTAGTTGGAGGTTTTTTGCTTTAATTTGGGCCCAGAGCAGAGACAAGGGAATTGTCTTTTTCTGTAGGCTGACAATCACTATCAGAGAATAGGTATTCTATTCCAGCACAGCAAAATTTTACAGCCAAGTTTTGTTTGTTTATTTCTAAACCTCGGGTGTAAAGTTAGTTAAAAACAGAGAGGTTAGAATGGCCAAATCCTCGGCTCGACTACAGCTGGAATTAGCCAAATTTCAGGCTGAGGAAAAACAAAGGGAACATGAAAGACAGATAGAACTCATGCGGCTGGAGAAGGAGGTACAGGAGGCTGCCCACAAGAGGGAAATGGAGGCAAGGAAGCATGTGGAGGAGATGGAGAGGATAAAGGCCCAGCAGAATATACCAACAAACCCTAGCAATCCTTCTCCAGGTACCACTTCCCATCCCAGAAAGTTCCCCACCTACAAGGCAGGTGATGATACTGAGGCCTTCTTAGAAAACTTCGAAAGGGCCTGCCTTGGGTACAACATCTCTACTGACCAATACATGGTAGAGCTGAGGCCGCAGCTCAGTGGACCCTTAGCTGAGGTGGCAGCTGAAATGCCTAAAGAACATATGAACAAGTATGAACTGTTTAAATCCAAGGCGAGAGTCAGAATGGGGATAACACCCGAGCAGTCTCGTCGGAGGTTCCGAGCCCTAAGGTGGAAACCAGACATGTCATTTACCCGACATGCCTACCACATTGTGAAACATTGGGATGCCTGGATATCAGGAGCAAGTGTTGAATCTCCAGTAAATTTGCCCTTCCTAATGCAAATGGAACAATTCTTAGAGGGTGTTCCTGAGGAAATAGAAAGATACATCCTAGATGGGAAACCCAAAACTGTAATCGAGGCAGGAGAGATTGGAGCCAGATGGGTGGAGGTGGCAGAGAAGAAGAAAACTGGTCGCAGTTGGAGCGGAGACCAGAAGGGACCACCCCAGACCACACCCTATTACCGGGGGCCGCCCAAAGCCCCACCTACCTCCCAAAGAACCCTCCAGACCCCTTATCGTCCCACCACCCCGTTCTCCAGCAACCCACCTCGCCCCGGTGACCCGTCAGCTGGACGATGTTTTAAATGTAACGAGCTGGGGCATGTAAAGGCCAACTGCCCCAAGAACCCCAACAGATTACAGTTCATTGCACCGGAATCACACCAGAGGTCCACAGGCCCAGATACCTCCCAGATACCCTTGGAGCGGAGGGAAACTGTGAGTGTGGACGGGAAGAAGGTCACCGCGTGGAGGGACACCGGAGCACAAGTGTCAGCTATCCATGCTTCCTTAGTGGACCCCAATTTAATCAACCCAGAGATCCAAGTGACGATTCAACCCTTCAAGTCCAACTCTTTCAATTTGCCTACAGCCAAGTTGCCTGTCCAGTACAAGGGCTGGTCAGGAATGTGGACTTTTGCAGTCTATGATGATTATCCCATCCCCATGCTGTTGGGGGAAGACTTGGCCAATCATGTGAAGCAGGCCAAGAGGGTGGGAATGGTCACCCGCAGCCAGGCTAAACAAGCCGTGAGGCCTAGCTCTGTTCCGGAAACTTTTATCAGGACCCAGTCAGAGGTGATGGACCCGGACCCCAGGCCAATGTCTGCAACAGCAGTAATGGATCCAGTCCCAGAGACCCAGACGGAACCAGTCCCAGAACCGGAACCAGCCAAACAACCAACACCAGACCCCGTGCCAGCACTGAGTCCAGTACTTGCAACCTCAATGCCAGAGGGCCCCACTGAACCTGAACTGGCAGCAGCCGATAACCCTACACAAGAGGCTCAGCCGGAGCCTGAATCCCAACATAGTGCACCAGCGGAGAGCGGTTCACAGTCAACAGAAACAGCTCCATCCCCTATATCGCTTCCAGAGGGACCAAGCCTAGGTCCACAATCCCATGAGGAACTGATGTCTCCAGCATCAAGGGAACAGTTCCAGACCGAACAGGAAGCAGATGAAAGCCTCCAGAGAGCTTGGACGGCGGCACGGAGCAACCCACCGCCTCTCAGCTCTTCTAATCGATCCAGGTTTGTTGTAGAAAGAGGACTTTTATACAAGGAAACTCTTTCTGGGGGACACCAGGAAGACTGGCATCCTCAGAGACAGTTGGTAGTTCCAACTAAATACCGGGCCAAGCTCTTGAGCTTAGCCCACGATCACCCTAGTGGCCATGCTGGGGTGAACAGGACCAAAGACCGTTTGGGGGGGTCATTCCACTGGGAGGGAATGGGCAAGGATGTTTCTACCTATGTCCAGTCTTGTGAGGTGTGCCAAAGAGTGGGAAAACCCCAAGACCAGGTCAAAGCCCCTCTCCAGCCACTCCCCATCATTGAAGTTCCATTTCAGCGAGTAGCTGTGGATATTCTGGGTCCTTTTCCGAAAAAGACACCCAGAGGAAAGCAGTACATACTGACTTTCATGGATTTTGCCACCCGATGGCCGGAAGCAGTAGCTCTAAGCAACACCAGGGCTAAAAGTGTGTGCCAGGCACTAGCAGACATTTTTGCCAGGGTAGGTTGGCCCTCCGACATCCTCACAGATGCAGGGACTAATTTCCTGGCAGGAACTATGAAAAACCTTTGGGAAGCTCATGGGGTAAATCACTTGGTTGCCACTCCTTACCATCATCAAACAAATGGCATGGTGGAGAAGTTTAATGGAACTTTGGGGGCCATGATACGTAAATTCGTAAATGAGCACTCCAATGATTGGGACCTAGTATTGCAGCAGTTGCTCTTTGCCTACAGAGCTGTACCACATCCCAGTTTAGGGTTTTCCCCATTTGAACTTGTATATGGCCGTGAAGTTAAGGGGCCATTGCAGTTGGTGAAGCAGCAATGGGAGGGATTTACACCTTCTCCAGGAACTAACATTCTGGACTTTGTAACCAACCTACAAAACACCCTCCGAACCTCTTTAGCCCTTGCTAGAGAAAACTTACAGGATGCTCAAAAAGAGCAAAAAGCCTGGTATGATAAACATGCCAGAGAGCGTTCCTTCAAAGTAGGAGACCAGGTCATGGTCTTAAAGGCGCTCCAGGCCCATAAAATGGAAGCATCATGGGAAGGGCCATTCGTGGTCCAGGAGCGCCTGGGAGCTGTTAATTATCTCATAGCATTCCCCACCTCCAACCGAAAGCCTAAGGTGTATCATATTAATTCTCTAAAGCCCTTTTATTCCAGAGAATTAAAGGTTTGTCAGTTTACAGCCCAGGGAGGAGACGACGCTGAGTGGCCTGAAGGTGTCTATTACGAAGGGAAATGTGCTGGTGGTGTGGAAGAGGTGAACCTCTCCATGACCCTTGGGCGTATGCAGCGACAGCAGATCCAGGAGCTGTGCACTAGCTACGCGCCAACGTTCTCAGCCACCCCAGGACTGACTGAACGGGCATACCACTCCATTGACACAGGTAATGCTCACCCAATTAGGGTCCACCCTTACCGGGTGTCTCCTCAAGCTAAAACTGCTATAGAACGGGAGATCCAGGATATGTTACAGATGGGTGTAATCCGCCCCTCTGAAAGTGCATGGGCATCTCCAGTGGTTCTAGTTCCCAAACCAGATGGGGAAATACGTTTTTGCATGGACTACCGTAAGCTAAATGCTGTAACTCGCCCAGACAACTATCCAATGCCACGCACTGATGAACTATTAGAGAAACTGGGACGGGCCCAGTTCATCTCTACCTTGGACTTAACCAAGGGGTACTGGCAGGTACCGCTAGATGAATCTGCCAAGGAAAGGTCAGCCTTCATCACACATCTCGGGCTGTATGAATTTAATGTACTCCCTTTCGGGCTGCGAAATGCACCCGCCACTTTCCAAAGACTTGTAGATGGTCTCCTAGCGGGATTAGGAGAATATGCAGTCGCCTACCTTGACGATGTGGCCATATTTTCGGATTCCTGGGCAGACCACCTGGAACATCTACAAAAAGTCCTTGAGCGCATAAGGGAGGCAGGACTAACTGTTAAGGCTAAGAAGTGTCAAATAGGCCTAAACAGAGTGACTTACCTTGGACACCAGGTGGGTCAAGGAACTATCAGCCCCCTACAGGCCAAAGTGGATGCTATCCAAAAGTGGCCTGTCCCAAAGTCAAAGAAACAGGTTCAATCCTTCTTAGGCTTGGCCGGTTATTACAGACGATTTGTACCGCACTACAGCCAAATCGCTGCCCCACTGACAGACCTAACCAAAAAGAAACAGCCAAATGCTGTTCAGTGGACCGGAAAGTGTCAGAAGGCCTTTAACAAGCTTAAAGCGACACTCATGTCTGACCCTGTACTAAGGGCCCCAGACTTTGACAAACCGTTCCTAGTAACCACAGATGCATCCGAGCGTGGTGTGGGAGCAGTTTTAATGCAGAAAGGACCTGATCAAGAATTCCACCCTGTAGTGTTTCTCAGCAAAAAACTGTCTGAGAGGGAAAGCAACTGGTCAGTCACTGAAAAAGAATGTTATGCTATTGTCTACGCTCTGGAAAAGCTACGCCCATATGTTTGGGGACGGCGTTTCCACCTGCAAACCGACCATGCTGCACTAAAGTGGCTTCACACCGTCAAAGAAACTAACAAAAAACTTCTTCGGTGGAGTTTAGCTCTCCAAGATTTTGATTTCGACATCCAACACATCTCAGGAGCTTCTAACAAAGTGGCTGATGCACTCTCCCGTGAAAGTTTCCCAGAATCAACTGGTTAAAATCGTCCTTGAGATGTGGAAAATATTGTTAGTCTTTATGTACTTGGTAGTATATTTAGAGATGCATGTGTCTTATTAACTCTGTTTTCCTAGAGCTCCAGGAAGAAATCCCAGCCAGTGTTTCACCCTAGCTGAGATTTGGGGGGCGTGTCATAAATATAAAGGGAAGGGTAAACCCCTTTGAAATCCCTCCTGGCCAGGGGAAAGCTCCTCTCACCTGTAAAGGGTTAAGAAGCTAAAGGTAACCTCGCTGGCACCTGACCAAAATGACCAATGAGGAGACAAGATACTTTCAAAAGCTGGGAGGAGGGAGAGAAACAAAGGGTCTGTGTCTGTCTGTAGTCGTCTTGGCCGGGGACAGAACAGGAATGGAGTCTTAGAACTTTTAGTAAGTAATCTAGCTAGGTATGTGTTAGATTATGATTTCTTTAAATGGCTGAGAAAAGAATTGTGCTGAATAGAATAACTATTTCTGTCTGTGTATCTTTTTTGTAACTTAAGGTTTTGCCTAGAGGGGTTCTCTATGTTTTTGAATCTAATTACCCTGTAAGATATCTACCATCCTGATTTTACAGGGGGGATTTCTTTATTTCTATTTACTTCTATTTTTTATTAAAAGTCTTCTTGTAAAACACTGAATGCTTTTTCATTGTTCTCAGATCCAAGGGTTTGGGTCTGTGGTCACCTATGCAAATTGGTGAGGCTTTTTATTCAACATTTCCCAGGAAAGGGGGGTGCGAGTGTTGGGAGGATTGTTCATTGTTCTTAAGATCCAAGGGTCTGGGTCTGTAGTCACCTAGGCAAATTGGTGAGGCTTTTTACCAAACCTTGTCCAGGAAGTGGGGTGCAAGGTTTTGGGAAGTATTTTTGGGGGGAAGGACGCGTCCAAACAGCTCTTCCCCAGTAACCAGTATTAGTTTGGTGGTGGTAGCGGCCAGTCCAAGGATAACGGGGGTAATATTTTGTACCTTGGGGAAGTTTTGACCTAAGCTGGTAAAGATAAGCTTAGGAGGTTTTTCATGCAGGTCCCCACATCTGTACCCTAGAGTTCAGAGTGGGGGAGGAACCGTGACAGTAGGTCTGTCATTCTTTCTGATTCTCTAGTTCAGTCCTTTCATCCTTGTTTGCCTCTTGGGTATCAGCTAGGCAGTAGCTCTCACATATGTTGACAGGCTGGCAGAGTCCTCTTTGCCCTTTTGGTTCACTGACATCCATTCTTCAGCAATGCCAGACAGTTGTCAACAGCACTAAAGTCCTTTTAGTTCATGAAAAGCACCATGATTATCTTAATTATAATATTTCAATTCAAGTCAGTTGCACAGCAACAAGAACATTTGATAAGATTCCTTAGGTTCGCAAGCCTATTCTTCATGTAGCAGAGAGTGGCAGAAAGGCAGAGCATGGAGATGGGAGAGATTTTAAGGGATTGAGCAAAGGGTAAAGTAAATTCTGTCCCATAGACTCAGATGTGATATGCTTCAAAACCTCCTGGTACTTAGTTAACTTAAGCCCCAATTTATACAACTGAGTTTGTGCAGGCAGACACTTGCACCTGTTGCATTCACTTCAGTGGGACTCATCACAGGTATAAAACTCAGCATGCATGGACCCAACTGTGGGTTTGGGGCCTCAAATACCGTCTGCCTGGACCAACACAAGAAACATTACATTCAGATGAAAGAGCTGAAAATATTTGGTCTTCAGTATATTGACCTTGCTAGGTCTGCAAAACTAGTTCTTGCAACAGAAAAGTGTTCTGCTATAATCTTGGCACCAGATAAACGTGGGTGACATATTCCCCTATGTCCTAATGCAAATGATGACCAGAGATTATTCACAGCATGACACAAAACTGCAACTAAGGCCACCTAAAAATCACTAAATTCACATCACTGAATGTGAAGGTTCGACAAAGGAACACACAGAAGCAGCCGCAACCGCACAGAGACACAAAAAATGGTAGGTTCCTTCACCCTGGCCATGCCTCAACCTTCTCTCGTGTTGCACTGGTTCCACTGCACAGAGGAGGGGGCTGGCTGGGGTTGGCCTTACGGGCCCAGTCAAGCCACCATGAAGTCCATAAGAGTTTTGCCATTGACTTCAATGAGATTAGGACTAGACCCTCAATTACTGGGGCAACACCCACAATATTACAACAGTAGAAGAAAAATACATATGTAGATCTTAGTTTCTTTCTGTGCAGGGAGCTGCATAAGTGCCCTGAAGAGGTTACTTCAGCCATGCATTCCTTCTCCCGTGTGCACCTCCCTATTATGCAGCATTGCTATTCTGGCCTGGTGCTGAGTTCTAGATTTCAGCCACAGTGAAAGGCAGGGTATACCAGCCAAGCTATTGGTACTACTGGCAAACATGAGCAGCAACAGCTGAGGCTGACAGAATGAAATTACATACAGCTGCAATGCATCAATACACTAAAAGGAAGCAATAAAGAAACTGGAGAGCAGGTGCAATGGATTGCATTGGTGCTCTAAATTTGTCTTTCAGGATTTCCCTGCAACAGAGAGACATTAATTGTCAGAGCAGACAGAGCAAGCTCCCTCTTACAGTCATTCTTCCTGTAACATACTTAGAAATGTAGCAAGAAAGTTTAGCATAGCATTTCACAAAGCACCATGTGTTCGGTGGTGAAGCCTGTGCTTGCTACACGAAGAATTCACACAGTGGTAAGAGGTCAGTGCAGCACTAGAAGGGGCAACATAGGGCCCAGTTACAACACACAGTACTTTAATAAATAATGGCTTACTCCACAGTTACATGGTTCCTGAAGCACGAACACGAATGGAATACCACTCCCCTGTTAGGCATCAGAGACCACTGCACCGACATACAAACTACGCGAGCGCAAAACAGGAAAATCAGTTGCTGTCCTGCTGAATATTTGTCTTTGATTTTTCTTTCACAAGGGTTTTTTTTTCAGATTTTTCCCCCCAGAAAAATTCATAAAGAGTGTAAGCTGTGTGCAAACAGCATTCTCGCTTGCTGTGTTTTTCAGAAGCAAACTACAGCAGGAGTAACGCATGGAGGTCCCAAATTTACTGTAAGTGCATGGAGTCAGAATCTAGCCACTGGTCGGCTAGACTGCTGGCACAAGCCTTTGAGCCTGTGCTATATCCCTGAGTGTCTCCTTACCTAGTGTATCAATGATACTGTTTGGCATATTTAACCAATATTTCAGACACAGAAAAATTACTAATCCATCCTGTCACTAGCCAGTGTTCCACCTTGTGTGGCCTATTAAATTACTTGCACAAGGTCACAGAGAATGTCTGTGACAGCACTAGGAATTAAACCAAGATTTCCTGGATTTCAGACCACTGTCTTAATTGAAAAACTATCCAGCCCGCTGAGCAGGTAACTATTGCAGATTGCTCAAGCTCCTTATGCCAGGTTGCTGAAGGAATGAGATGATGCTTTTCAGTGGTATGGTTTCTATTGGCAGACACCCTGGGGGTTTTTCACCTTCCTCTACAGCACGGGTCACTTGCTGGTTTAAACTAAATGGTGGAGTCTCTGTAACTTGATCTCTTTAAGCCAGGACTTCAGTAACTCAACCAGAGGGTCAGGGTCTATTACAGGAGTAGGTGGGTGGCCCGCAAAGTGCAGGAGGTCAGACTAGATGATCACAATGGTTCTTTCTGACCTTAAAGTCCATGACAATATACCACTGTAATGCAGTTGCTGTCAGAGTAAAAGACTTGGGAAAAGTCCTTCATAACCGAACGTTTACTATATGGCAAGGGTGGGCAAACTATGGCCTGTGGGCCACATCTAGCCCATGGGATTACCACCCCCTGGGTGCTGCAGGGCTAAGGCAGGCTTCCTGCCTGCCCTGGCCCCACGCCACTCCCGGAAGCAGGCGGCACCAAGTCCTTGCGGCCTCTGGGAGAGGTAGGGAGGGGCAGAGGGCTCCATGCACTGCACTCACCTTCAGGCACTGCCCCCCACAGCTTCCATTGGCTGGGAACAGGGAACTGCAGCCAATGGGAACTACAGGGGAGGTACCCACAGGCGAGAGCTGTGTGTGGAGCCCTCTGCCCCCACTCCCGGGGGCCACAGGGATGTGGTGCCAGCTGTTTACGGGAGTGGCGCAGCGCCAGGACAGGCAGGGCGCCTGCCTTAATCCCACTGTGCATCGCTGCCACCCCAGAGCTTCCCAAGGTGAGCGGCGCCAGGCTGGAGCCCACACCCCAGCATCCTACCCTGAGCCCCCTGCCGCACCCCTCCTGCACCCCAACCCCTTGCCCTGAGCCCCCTGCCACATCCCTGCTGTACCCCAAGCCCCTCCCCTGAGCCCCTGCATACACCCCGCACCCCTCCTGTGCCCCAATCCTTTGCCCTGAGCCCCTTCCTACACACCACACCCCTCCCACACTCTGCACTCCCTCCTGCACCCCCAACCCCCTGCCCCAGCCCTACATTCATGGCCCTGCATGCAATTTCACCACCCAGATGTGGCCCTTAGGCCAAAAGGTTTGCCCACCCCTACTATATGGAGGCTTATCCAACCATCTCTAAGAAGTCTGGGTCGAAACCTTTAAGTGCTTTAAGGCTTGAGTTTTAAGGTAAGAGAAGAGGCTAGATGCTAGTGGGGAGAGTTGAGATTGGCATACATACAGGCATTTGCAGCCTTTGGTCATGTGTTACTGAATGTTGCAGTAAATTTGGTGTCAATTTTTAAAATTTAACCTTTCCTGCTGAGTGTCAATTTTTTTAATTAAAAAAAAAAGTTGTGTTGCCTGGAACAGTGGTGCTCAGCCTTACCAGCTGGGCAGTGAAGGTTTTTATATTTTGTTTTGCTTGCAAATATACTAGCTTACAAGGTAAATCATCACCACTGTCACTCAGGATTCACCTTGTAAGATAGAGATTTTCATGGCAAATATTGCCATTAAGCAAGTAATTTTTCTGTCCAAAGTTGTTTTTTGCTGGGACTTTTTTGTGGGCTGCTTTACTATCTTTTAACAGCTGAAAACCTGGACTTTAATTATTTTTTTAAAAAACAGCAGCTATTTCTTCACTGAGCGATGGTCCCTAAGTAGATTCCAAAAGTGGGTGCGCATGTCCATCATGCACCGGAGCCAGCAATGTTCATAGTAGAGACTGTTGACCCGCATGTGCGTCATGCATCACCCGTGTGGCACATTCGAGGCTTTAACAGGCTGTGCGGGTCGACACTGCTCCAGTTCCCTCTTATTGTCACATGGCCAGAGTATGAACCCTCAGTGCTCTTAGCTTGCTAAGAGAACTGCTCTTTGTATATAGTTTTTGTTTTTAGTTGTATTTAGTTGTCCATTTGTAGAATGTTAGGTCTTTTCTTGGACTTTCCCCTCTGTGGGGCATTTCCCTGAACTATGCCCCAATGGGACAGTTTTAAAAACTGTTCTTCATGTCCGTGCACCGTCTCTGTGAGGGACGAACACCACCATTGTCTTTACTGCCTTGGCAAAGCCCACACTGTCACCTGTTGCTCCATCTGCCACTCATTCCCATCCAGAATTCGAGCAGCCTGAGAACTTCTCTTCCTCAAGTATGTTGTGGAGGAGGCTATGCGCCCACGTGCACAGTCAAATCCAGCACCACCGGCTCCGCCGGAGTGGCATGTGTCACCATCAGTGCGTGTCTCTCTGGGCCTTTCCCATGTAGTACCAACAGTACCAGCACATCCGTCAAAGCCTCTCCATGCATCTATAAGAAGCATGGCCATGGGCATAAGGGTGGATCCCCATTGGGGATCATGTCCAAATGCAGCCTCATCTCCCTGAGCCCTGCCAAGTCGGGTGAGAATTCATGCATCGATGCAGATACCCCTGCTGCAATGAAGTTTCATACGAAGCACAAGCCGCTCCACAGATGCCATCCTCAGCTCTGGGGCCTGCACCACCATCCTCTCCTCTGGCACTGTCGACACTTCTGGGACCATCTGGTCTTTCATGCCCAGACCCACGTACACCGGGGTGCTTGTCCCCTTTTATGCCAACAGTTGAGCTTACGCTGGCTCTCCTCCATGCACCAGTCCTCTGCCCGCTTCAAAACTTCTGTCTCCGGCAGATGAGCCCCTCCTACTCCTCCAGCATTCTCTCTGACCTTCTCTGCCAGCACCCCCAATGGATGAACCCCTTCTCCTCATGTACCGTCCTGCTCTGCCAATGGCACCAATGGCCCCTCCTCTGCCAGCCCTGTCTTTGGCCTTGGAGTGGTCCTCTGAGCCAGACTAGCCTTCTCACCTGCCCAATCCTACAGCCTGGACTTTCTGCATTGTCCCTACCTGTCAGTCGCCCCATGGTTCTGCTACCTGTGTGTGCTGCCGATGCCTAGTGATCCCTAGACCTGGTCCTACTGGGCTGCTTGGGACCCCTACCATGACCATGGAGTGCAACCATGCCCACATCACCAGTCAACTATGACCCATGCCACTGCTGCTTCCATTTCTGTTGGCACCATTTGCACCAGTGGCACCCCCAGACCCCACTGGCACTTCCTCATCACTGGATGGTTTGCTTCTATTCCCAGCCTTTCCCCACTCAACTGCCATGCCCAGTGCCATGGATTACTTAGCTGCATGGGTGAAGCTCTCAATCATCCCGTGGAGGACATCCAGGGCCCCCAGAACCAATTCTTGGACACTCTACAACCCCTGGGATCATCCTGTACTACACTGCCAATCCACAAAGCCATCTTACACCTGGCTCAGACTATCTGGCACACCCCAGCCTCCTACACCTTTACCCTGAAGCAGGCAGAATGCTGCTACTTCATGCCATCCAAGGGTATGGACTTTTTATTTACCCACCCGCTGCCTAACTCCCTTGTGGTAAATGTGGCCACTGAGTGTGCTGGCCAGCAACATTTGTGGTCCACACCTCCTGACTGGGCTGCGAAGAAGCTGGATCTTCTAGGACATAAAGTCTATTTATCTGCAAGGCTGCAGTTCCACATTGCTAGCTATCAGGCCATCTTGGCCAACTATGACTTCCTTTCGTACTCTAAGGTAGCAGACTTCCAAGCCTTCCTGCCTCTGCAGAATCAACAGAACTTTCAAGATCTCCTAGATGAAGGCAAGTTGGTTGCCAAGATGGCTCTCTATGCTGTGGTTGATGCTGCTGACACTGCATCCCCACCTTCTAGCATCCAGGGTAGTGCTCTGCCACCACTCTTCAGTCCAGCAGGCTTCCGAAGGAGGTACTCTTGACAATCATCAGTTGTTCAGTGGTGAGACTGATAAATCCTTCCACTCCTTCAAGGACACCTTCCGGTTGCTAGGCATCTATATCCCAGCTCCTGCTCTCAGACAGCAATGGTCAATTTTCTGACCCTGTCATCATGCTGCCTACTAGCCCTACCCTCAACAGACGCCTGAATTGTCCTGCCACCAACTATACTTTTAGTGTCCTCATTGCGCCTGTACTACTACCTCCATTGACTCCACCTTTCCACTATGTCTGTCTAAGCAGTCCTTTTGACTCTTTGCTCGAGACCTTCTAACCTTCTTCCATCTCTCCAGTCACACTGCAGATTATCTTTGGGAGTCATCTTGCCCTCCCTCTTTGCCCACCACTGGGGCAAGATCACCACCAATAGCTGGGTGCTCAACATTGTTCACCATGGGCACCTCATTGTATTCCTCTCCTTCCATCCTTGCAGCCCTTCCACTGCATGCCCTCCAGATCCTTCCCAGTGCCACCTCCTCTGGGAGGAATTGGCTGCCCTCCTCCAAAAGAGCGCCATAGAACATGTCCAGTGATGTTACCAGGGCCGAGATTTCTACTTCCCTTATTTCCTCATGGGTGGCCATTGCCCCATTCTGGAGCTCTTATCATTGAACAAATTCACCCACAAGCCATTTCTGTATGCTCCCCCTCCCACTTATTATTCCATCTCTTCTCCATGGAGCTTGGTTTGTGGCTCTTGATATGAAGGATGCGTATTTCCATATAGTCATCCACCCCGCTCATCACGTTCCTCTGTTTCATGGTGGGACATTTCCACTATCAATTTCGGGTCCTTATCTGTGTAATTGCCACCAATCCCCATGTCTTCATGAAGGTTTTTGCCATTGTGGTATCCTACATGCAGCACCTGGGTCACTTTGTCATTCCCTATCTGGACGGTTGGTTCCCTGTGGCCCCATCCCATGCCCGCCTCCTTACCACTTTACAGACCCTCCGCACCCTCCTCAACAGTTTAGGAATTTGCATTAATGTGGAGAAATCAGTCCTTGTTCCTACCCGCACAGTAACTTTCCTAAGGGCTGTCATAAATATAAAGGGAAGGGTAACCACCTTTCTGTATACAGTGCTATAAAATTCCTCCTGACCAGAGGCAAAATTCTTTCACCTGTAAAGGGTTAAGAAGCTAAATTAACCCCGCTGGCACCTGACCTAAAATGGCCACCGAGGGGACAACATTCTTTCAAATCTGGAGGGGGGGGGCAAAGGGTTTGGTTTGTCTGTGTGATGCTTTTGCCAGGAACAGATCAGGAATGTAAGCTTTACAACTTCTGTAAAGTTAGTAAGTAATCTAGCTAGAAAATGTGTTAGATTTTCTTTTGTTTAATGGCTTGTAAAATAAGCTGTGCTGGAGGAAATGTATATTCCTGTTTTCGTGTCTTTTTGTAACTTAAGGTTTTGCCTAGAGGGATTCTCTATGTTTTGAATCTGATTACCCTGTAAAGTATTTACCATCCTGATTTTACAGAGGTGATTCTTTTACCTTTTCTTTAATAAAAAATCTTCTTTTAAGAACCTGATTAATTTTTTCATTGTCCTTAAGATCAATGAAGGGTTTGGGTCTGTGTTCACCTGTACCAATTGGTGAGGATATTATTATCAAGCCTTCCCCTGGAAAGGGGGTGTAGGACTTGGGGGGATATTTGGGAGGAAGACGTCTCCAAGTGGGCTCTTTCCCTGTTCTTTGTTTAAAATGCTTGGTGGTGGCAGCATACGGTTCAAGGACAAGGCAAAGTTTGTACCTTGGGGAAGTTTTTAATCTAAGTTGGTAAGAATAAGCTTAGGGGGTCTTTCATGCAGGTCCCCACATCTGTACCCTAGAGTTCAGAGTGGGGAAGGAACCTTGACAGGGGCTCACCTGGACTCTGTTGTGGCCCATGCCTTTCTTCCCTCTGACACCTTCCGTTGACCTCACCACTCTCATTGCGCAGCTCTGCTGTCATCCACATACGTGTGTCCATTGGTGCCTTTCCCTCCTGGGTCATATGGCAGCCTGCATCTCTGTCACACCGTATGCCCATCTTCATATGCATTGTCTCCAGCTGTGTCTCCGCTCTGTCTATGATCTCCAGTCCGACCACCTAGACAATCCGGTCCTGATATCCCCCTCTGTCCTCATCGCCTTATCTCCCCCCATACCTTATGTCATAAATATAAAGGGAAGGGTAAACCCCTTTGAAATCCCTCCTGGCCAGGGGAAAGCTCCTCTCACCTGTAAAGGGTTAAGATGCTAAAGGTAACCTCGCTGGCACCTGACCAAAATGACCAATGAGGAGACAAGATACTTTCAAAAGCTGGGAGGTGGGAGAGAAACAAAGGGTCTGTGTCTGTCTGTATGCTGGTCTTTACCGGGGATAGACCAGGAATGGAGTCTTAGAACTTTTAGTAAGTAATCTAGCTAGGTATGTGTTAGATTATGATTTCTTTAAATGGCTGAGAAAAGAATTGTGCTGAATAGAATAACTATTTCTGTCTGTGTATCTTTTTTGTAACTTAAGGTTTTGCCTAGAGGGGTTCTCTATGTTTTTGAATCTAATTACCCTGTAAGATATCTACCATCCTGATTTTACAGGGGGGATTTCTTTATTTCTATTTACTTCTATTTTTTATTAAAAGTCTTCTTGTAAAAAACTGAATGCTTTTTCATTGTTCTCAGATCCAAGGGTTTGGGTCTGTGGTCACCTATGCAAATTGGTGAGGCTTTTTATCCAACATTTCCCAGGAAAGGGGGGGTGCAAGTGTTGGGAGAATTGTTCATTGTTCTTAAGATCCAAGGGTCTGGGTCTGTAGTCACCTAGGCAAATTGGTGAGGCTTTTTACCAAACCTTGTCCAGGAAGTGGGGTGCAAGGTTTTGGGAAGTATTTTGGAGGGAAGGACGTGTCCAAACAGCTCTTCCCCAGTAACCAGTATTAGTTTGGTGGTGGTAGCGGCCAGTCCAAGGATAACGGGTGTAATATTTTGTACCTTGTGGAAGTTTTGACCTAAGCTGGTAAAGATAAGCTTAGGAGGTTTTTCATGCAGGTCCCCACATCTGTACCCTAGAGTTCAGAGTGGGGGAGGAACCTTGACACCTTATACCACCATCACCCCAGTTGCCTTACTTATCAGATGGGGCAGTCATTTGGATTGCCACACAGCTTAGGGCCTCTAGTCACCCAGGGAAGTACGGATACACATCAACATCTTGGAGCTATGGGCGGTCCACCTTTCCTGCTGGGCCTTCCTGCCTTTCACCTAATCCTGCCATATTTAACTGGTGTCGGACAACATGACAGTGGTTGTATATATCTACAAGCAGGGCGATTGTATATATCGACAAGCATCCTCCTTTGTAATTGGTGCCTCTGGCATGGGGCCACTTTACACACCGTCCAGCTTCCGAGTACCAGCAACTAACGGACTGGACATGCTCAGCCACTCCTTCCATGCCTACCATAAGTGGGAGCGCCATGACCCCACTCTCTGGTCCATCTTTCGCCTATGAGGTATGCCGCGTTAGGACCTCTTTGCGATGCCAGAGAACCACAAACTTCCTCTTTTTTTTCCGGGGGCCCTCAGCCCAGGTTCCCAAGACAACAGCCTTCCCTGGACCACCAAACTCCTCTATGTCTTTCTGTCCAGTCCTCTGCTTCCCCAAGTTCTGTGCAAAGTGTGGTGCGACTGGGTGATGGTTATTCTCATAGCCCCCTCTTGGCCTCACCAGTACTGGTACAGAGATGTCCTTCACCTCTCCACTTGCCCTCCGATCCACCTCCCAGGCCGTTTGGATCTCCTCACACAGGCGCATGGTTGGCTGCAGCACCCCAACCTGAGCCCTCTCCATCTCATAGCTTGATATTTGGATGGGGATCATGTGTAGACAGAGCATGCTCTGCCCCCGTCCACGACATCCTTACCCATAGCAGAGGTCTGTCCACTTGGGCATGTTACTAAGCTAAATGGCACCTCTTCATCACTTGGGCACTCCATCACCAACAACCTGTGGACTCTGTCTCCATTCCCGTCCTTCTGGACTATCTCCTCCACCTCTGCCAGTTGGGCCTCACCCATTCCTCTGTCCAAATCCATCTGGTGGCTCTCAGTGCCTTCCTTCCCCCTGTGGATGGCTTTTCCATCTTCACACACCTGACTACCTCCCGCTTCCTTTGCAGGCTTCTCAATGTCTTCCCCGCTGTGAGGAAAGCTATTCCCTCTTGGGACCTGAATCTTGTCCTCTCTACCCTCACTAAACCTCCATTTGAACCACTTGAAACCTGCTCCCTCATTCACCTTTCCATTAAAGTGATCTTTTTAGTGTCACCTCATCATGGCAAGTTGGCAGCCATGATGGCAGGACCCACCATTAGACAAGATCTCCCTGTGTCTTCATCCCAAATTTCTCCCCAAGGTGGCCTCCCCGTTTTCCCTCAACCAGTGTGAACACCTCCCAATCTTCTACCCAAAACTGTACACCTCCTTCCAAGAACACACATTTCACACCCTCAGTGTATGCCGCGTATTAGCCCTTTACCTCCACTGAGTCTTCATTGTGGAGAGCTACCGGGGCCTCAACTTTCCAGCGACTCTCTAAGTGGATCGCTCGTTGTATCGTGGACTGCTATACACTCTCCTGTGTTCCCCCCCTCTGGGAGTCGCAGCCTACTGTACTTGAGCATATATTGCAATGTCAGCCTTCCTTGTGGCTATTCCATGGCAAGACATTTTTAGGGCAGCCACTTGGCCCTCTGTCCATCTTTTCCACCCACTATGTCATCACTCCTGCCACAGCGATAGATGTGGCAGTCGGTCAGGTGGTCCTTCAAACTGTGTCTTCTCAAGAGCCCTCGCACCCACCTCTGCACTGAACACTGCTCGCTACTCTCCCATGTTTGGTATCCACATAGGGACCATCACTCAAAGAAGAGGAGGTTATTTACTGTAGCTGAAGGTTCTCTGAGATATGTGGTCCCAATCTGGATTCTAATCCCACCCTCCTGCCCCTCTGCTCTGGACTCTTTTGCTTCCTGATACGATAGAACTGGAGCAGCGTCGACACGTACAGTCTCTTAAAGCTTTGGATGCACCATGCAATCAACACATGATGCAAGTGTGGGTCAACGGATACTACCATGAACAGTTCCAGCTCCAGTGAAGGGTGCGCATGCGCACCCACATTAGGAATCCAGATAGGGCCCACACATTTCAAAGAACCTCCAGATACAGTAAGTAACCTCCTCTTCCAAATATCAGGCTGTTTTAATAATACAGTTGAAAAAAACCTGAGGGCTGAGAAAATATTTTCATTTTGGCTAACTAGTTGAAGTCATGCTGAAACTGCACATTATGCATTCTCATCTTTAACCCAGTCACAGATGGCTCTGCATTTTATTTAACATCTAACTTTGCCCCATATTTTTCTAATTGACTTTAAAATTGAATTGTACATCCTTCGGGGGCTGCTATAGATCACCTGCAGGATCTTTCTTAAATATACTTCAATTAATAAATGAAGCAATTGACAGAAATTTGTTTTTAACATTCCCCATAGCCTTACACAGTTGATTATTACAGGGGCTCATCATACAAATTATTACCAAATCATTCTGAGTGCTTTGATGCCTAAAGATCTAAGAGCTGCATATTCTACTTGAACCTGCTTTTCACACGGCTATAATTAAAGAAATGTATTTTCTTTTTTCTCTCATTGAGCCCTTCAGTATGAATTTAGGTCCTGAAAGGGACATAGGAATGAATTAACTCACTGGTTCAGATTGTGGTCAGTACCTGATGTTCCCTATCATGAACAACTATGTATTAACTCGCCCATAGGGAAAGTTTCTTTCCAACCTCTGGTAATGTTAGTCATATGCCTTCAGGCATGAACATTTAACTTCCTTATTTATTTTTGATCCTTTCTAATGTAAATGTGGATGTTCTCATTATCTAGATACTTGTCTAATCCTTACTTTCAACCACAGTATAGGAAAAATCTGTCAGCCGATATGTTTCAAGTGATGGTTGGCTCACTAGAGTTTGAAAATTTTAGTCTCAACCACTTGTAAAATGGAGCTAGATAGATGTACCTGGCCCTCATATCCATTGTATCTGTGCACCTCACAATCATGAATACATTTTAATCACAACCAAAGGTAAGAAAGTATTGTAAAATGCTTTGAGATATGTAGATGAAAAATACTATATAAATGCAAACTATTAATATAGCTATAATCATGATAGCTTATACCATAAGAATACAGCTGATGGAGATCAAAGGGATTGGGGCAGAGTGTGGTCACGTGTCAGATTCCTAGCCTTTTGTTATCCCAGTGTCTTAGTCTTTCAGCAGCCATTTGTGGACAATCCTGGAATCGCTAGCTACAGTATCTTTCATTAAGAAATTATCAACTGCTGTAAAGATTCTTTGGAAAATAAAGCTTTGACACAAAACTTGCTTGCCAGTTGAGTAGAACTTGTAATGGTTAGAAAAGTTGCTTCTGCAAAGTCAGGCATTGCACCTGAAGTGCGGAGCCACTTGGGTGCAGTATACCTAGTACTGATGCCCAGGCAAAGGCACATTTTTCAGAGTATACATTTTTGTGGAAAATGAAATCTCTTGTCATATACCAATTAACAAGACATTATTTTAATGTGTCACCATGGTACCATTGACAAGACTCCAAGCATGATTTTAGAATGGCAAATTATTCCCTGGAAATGTCCAGCAGGGCCTATGCTAACATCAGAGATGCTGAGGCCCAGGAGTTAGGATGGCTCTTACCAGGGTTTCATTCTCAGTACAAAGAAGGTTGTTAAGTCTCCAAAGGGAAAGAACCATCAAAAATAAAAATAGAAAAAGGGAAAACTTAAAATAAAGGAATTCACAAAGACTGACAGCATTATGACTATGATAGAAAGCTCTGCTTTTAAACCTTTAGACGTTCTTGAACTTTATTTCAACAATTATCAAGATTTCCTCCTGCTGCCAGAACTCTAAAGGGTCACTAGGTGCATTAAATGCCATGCAGTGATCTTCTTCTGAAAAACTTTTAAGCAAGGGGAATTGCATTCCCATTCTGTTATAACTTTTAAAATCCATTCACACCTGAGGCTTTGAAGGACTAATTGGGCTAGAGTTCAAATCTCTTCTTTTTTAAATCAACCTTATTGGATGTGAACTGACTCCCCAAGAGAAAAGCGAACACTTGATTAGCACTACTTGAATGTAAATGCTCCTTGAATGTTTTCAGCTAGAAAGAAAGAAAACTAATGAAGAAAACTAACGATATTTGGTCCTTTAAATAATAGTAATTTAAATTGCTGCTGCCTTGTAAGACAAAGGAGACTTAAAAACCTATTATAAAACCCCACTTTGTAATTAGAAGTGTCAGATCACTCTCATCAAGATATACAGAACCCACCACAGTATACTTGGAGACTATCCTAGCTTTTCATATGACTGGAATTTTACAAGGCAAGTTACCACAAAATAACTCAGAGATCTGTCTAAGGAATTAAAAATGTAACCTCCCCCCCACAACCATCTGCCAGCTCATTCTTGGGACCTTTTCATATTACTCAGAGGAATCATTGAGCTTGCATTTGAACCCATCAGAGCAGGCAAATTAAGGTGTCTGTCTTGAAAACTAGTTTTTGCTCTCACCGGTTTTTCCTGCAAGAATTAATTACATACTTAAGTGACAGGTTTTTTCCCTTCCTGAGAGTATCCAAGGAGACACTGATTTTAAAATCAGGTTTTTCTTTTCTCCACAAACTAATCTCTCCTTTTCACATAAATGTTTAAATTCTTCCCTGGACCATATGTGTTCGTTGGATAGATTACATCACATTGTGGAGATGAGAAATGCATCTTAGGAACGTACTATATAGGAAAGAGCAAGAGTTCAAGAGCAAGAGTTCAAAGGATCACACAGAACTAGATTCATAAAAAAAACTAAGGTCCCTAAGTGCCACTTTAGGTATGTAAATCCTAGAATCAGGCCCTTGCTGGGATTCACAAAACCCCCACTCAGCTGCTGCTGAACCCTATAGGTGTCTAAATTTTTTCAGGAAAAGTTCCCTAGGTGCCTAGGGCTCCGTTTCCGTGCATGCAGACTGCTGCCTCACTCTAGGCATCCAGATGCTAAACCCAGACTGATGCATGATCCAGGGAAAGAGAGGTATTCTTCTGCCTATCTCCTGCAGGGCCCGATCACTAGGCGAGCTCAGAGCTCACCTAATGGATCTGGCTCCCGTAGGCAAACCCACACAAAACAGCGGGCATGCGGAGCTCCCGCCTCATAACTTTTAACTCAGTGTTTAAGGTACTCACCTGGGATGTAGCAGACCCCTAGTCCTTTGCCTAAGAGGAAGAAGGGATTTGAATAGGGATCTGCCACCTCTCAAGTGAACACCCTAGCTTCAGGGGCACTTACCTGAGAGGTGCCAGAGCCCAGTTCAAATCTCTTCTCCCCCTCAGGCCAATGGGGGACCGGAACTGTTTTTTCCCCGCATCCCAGAATGTTACCCTAACAACTAGGCTAAACTTATGAGGGAGGTTGTTGTCCTCACTAAAACAGCATAGGTGCCTATTTCCAAGAGAGGGTTTGCAACTGAAAATCCCACACAGAGAGGAGCCTCCCTGCAGCCCAGGCTTTGTCGCTGAACTCCCGGAGATGGATGGGGCTTAGGGCACACCCCTCCCATTGGCTCGCTTAAGCAGGGAACTGCCTAGCATGCTGGTTTTCGTGATTCCCATTGTCTGGTGCCCCATTCATTGTATATGAAGTGTGGACGCCTAACTCAGGCTTTGGAAATTCCAGTGATTTTTCTAGGCACCTAAAATTTAGGCATGGTGATGCTGAGGTAACACGAAGTAAGAAAAAGTGGGATAATGTGTGGAAGAATTATTGTTTGTGAGCCTGAATGATGGTCCCCTCCCCCAGCACATATTCATCAGTTTTCACCTCACTGTACTGAGCAAGGCTTCTCTCTGCTTATTTTGCGTTCTGTGTTTATCTATTGTTGCTTGAGACATCAGAGCAGAGGTTAATGTTTCCCAGCTTGCTTTATGCATGAGGGCAGTGGTGTCTTGGTCCGAGGGGCAGAGATAAAGCTATTAAAAACTTTCAAGTCACAGGAGGCTTACCTGCCTGTGCTGAGTGGGCTTGAGGGAAAAGAGTCTTTCCTTTATAGCAAATAATCCCACGTCTTGGATGAGATGCTGCACCATATAGTTATGTGATATGCAACTATAATATTTTTGAACTTGTTCCTCTCAAACGTGTTCCTTATAAATATTAAACCTACAATTCTCCTGATCACAGCTAATCCATTACTACAGGTACGCAAGGAAGAGTTTACAGTAAAAGGGTGAATTCACCTTGTTGTAGAGGGCCTTATGCAAGGGGGCTACAAGGAGGAGCCTGTGCCCTTTGTGCATTGCAGATGAGGTCCAGGCATTATCCCACATAGGGGCAGTGGTGAAGAAAGGCAACAGGAGCCATTTTTATAAACTTCAGTTACCATAATAAACTGTATAAGATGAACATGGGCTGTGAATACCACAGTGTCTGGTATGCCATAGTGTTTGGGGGGTGGAAAGGCCCGGCTGCACTGCATCCCCTATCTAGGATCTGCGTTAGGGCTTAATTTTACATCCCCAATCTTCCCCCACCCTTGTATTTCTCCAGAAGAGGTGACACAGGGTGAGAGAAGAACTGCCAAAGGATGGGAATAAGATAGGGATGAGATTCACACACAATAACATCATCTTGCGTTAATTAGGGTTCTTTTGATCTCGTGTTATTTCTGCTTTATTTTATACATTGTAATTTTAACATTTTAATTTTCTCCTTAGTCTAGCAAAATACTGTGTCACTAATGCTGTGTCTTTTAGAAATCACAAAGTCGTAAATGTTGCCCTTTTGATGTCCACACCTGTATTTGTCTGGAATTTCTATGGACAACATTACAAGAAGCAGCACCCAAATACTGTGTTTCACAGAGGCATTGTTCTTCTTTGAGAATTGCTAGCGAGTGTGGATCAGAGGTGCAGTGCTCATTTTTCATTTCGGTCTGTTTAATTTGAGCTTTCCTTACATAGCAATTTACACAGCCAAACTATGTCTGACAGATGATACATGGCCTACCGGTTGGCTAGACAAAGCTAATGTACGTCCTGATTCAAAAATGGTACTTAGTCACACGGCCAACCCTAAGCATGTGAATAATCCCATTGAATCAAAAGGGCTACTGATGTGCTTGAAGTTCGATGTGAGCTTAACCAGCTGGCTGAGTTAAGGCCCTATTTTAAAAAAACCCACAAAACACAAGGTAGAGGTTGTGCTACCTTTGATCCTGATAATACATCAGTTTGATACAGGCAGCCCCAGGTTCATCTGCACAACCCTATTGACATCAGTGGGGGTACCCAGGGGCTGCCTCAGACTTCTGCATGGATCTGGTTGCAGGATCAGGATCTATAATTTGAATGCCTTACATTCAATGTACGCCTGTAGCTTTAGAGGCTGGGATGAGGCTGAATGAAGCTATTGCACTTTGAGGTAAAGTGTACTCAAAATTACACTGCAGTCAACTCCCATACATGACACAGGTGAAACAATTGCATTATTTTGCTATCATTCAACGCTTAACTATCACAGAAAACATCCACAAAATATAGTATTTCTAAAACTTGTTATTGTATAGAATAAGCTCCCATTAATACAGGAAAGACCATGTATCATCTCCCAGGATAACTGAGTTCCTCTGGCTGTCCTGAAGTTAACTCTCCAGTCACAGACAGATATAATGGCTATAATGAAATAACCACCTTGGACTTGCATTTTAACAGGCACACAGTAAATAGCTGCTCCTGGCTTTTGGCCTTTGTGGCTTTTAGTCATGGTGGTGGATCCTGATACTATTGTCCTTTGATTCTCTAGTCTTCGTAGCATACTTTTTATCCCAGCATCACATCTGGTCCTCTGTGGTGTCCTTTAGTTAAAATCTCTCTTTGCAGAGAGCTTTTGTAATCTCTGCACTTTTAAAATGGATCCTGAATATTTTCCCCTCTGTCTTTCCCCCAGGGTTTCAAACATGTCATCTTCTCTTGTTTTTCCTTCCCAACTTCGTTTTAAAAAGTCCTCCCTCAGATCGACTCTTTCTCATTCCCAGGTTTTTCTGATCTGCTCTACTACTCCGTCCTTCTCTCCTCTAGGGCTGCTTTTCTTTCCTAGCAGCCTTGGAAAAATCAGCTCTACTTTGGCCTTGTCTGCAGGTCTGTGGGCTCTTTCTAAGGGCAGCAACAATGTCCTCTGCTCACTGTTAGTTCAGCTCCTCTGCACCCAGACACAGTCACCAGCTGCAAACACTGCACAAATAATGGCTTTTGCAAATCTCCCAGATCAGCAACAACTTTAAAGAAAACACTCTAATAGCTGTGTATTCTTTGCAGTATCACTGTAAAAATCAATAAATCAATTGAAACGAGATACACCATTTACTAAATCATACACTCACAGAGATGGAAAAGAACCTTCTCTGTGCTCAATCCTGCACAGTGCTGAGCACTCTTGGATGAAATTCACTCCTGTGCAAAGCACCAGCTCAAGGCCAATGCCTCACTAAAGTCTTTAAGAGGACCTTAAAGTGGGTCATAGACCTCGTGTTGGCCCTCTGCATGAGGGTGACTTCCTTGTGAGGAATTGAGCAAGACTTCATTGGGCAATGAGGGTGCTCATCACTTTGAAGGTGTTCTCAGCACCTTGCAAGAGCAAACGCTGACTGAAAATACTAAGCATGGAGTTTTCTGTTGTTAGTTTTCAATTGTCCGATAGCTACAGTGGCTTGCTCAGATGACAAGTGAAATGCAACCAAATTCTGACTGGGTGGAAATGTTAAACTATTCTAAATTACCATATAGATGCAAACTCTTTAATTATGGACTGAAGGGTTTAGAATTACAGACAATTAATTAAAAAAATCCCACACTTTCAGCACTGATGCTGCTTCAGCTCTTTAAACACCAGCCCATTAACTAAATTGGAGATATTGAACTGATGAACAGTGTTTATTTCCAGTAATCTACCCTTCAGCCTTCGAATGGGTTCAAATACATGTTTTACTCATGTCTAGCTGCATGAATGAAAGGTGACTATGTGAATAAAACTAATTTGCTACCAGGGGGAAAACTACACTGTTACATAGCAATCAAAGTTGATGGGCCTCATCGAAGGTTTAGCATATTACAAGACTTGCCAATGCTTGAACAGGAATGGTATAATTCCCTTAATTAATGTAGGTAGTTAGTATTCTGTTGAGAAAGGAAAAGGCTGCAATGGAGAAAGAGAGAGATTTTATCTTTTGGCACGAGAAAACATAGACATTTATAATATCCAAGCAGAAATGTCTTTTTACCTTGGTACAATTTCCAGTTGCAGAAGAAGATTCTGAATAAATATCATAAAAAGAAAGTCATTCCATTATACATACTTAAGGAATCAATTTTCCATTCTCCCAGAATATAAAATAAATAACACATCTTTGATGTTCAAATACTTATTTTTTTCTGAGTTTCCTTTAGAAGATCCTCTGTCCTCTCAGGACTTATACAATGATAGAATTTCCTTGGATTTGCTTGTGGTTTAACACCATTAAATAGTAATAAGTGCTACAAATACTGGACTGTCAAATTATATTTAATTAAAATAAAAAATCCAAGCACTTGCTATTTATTTATTAAATAAGATGCCATGTGTATCCCCAGATGATAATATGTTCAAAGGAAGAATAATTAAAAGTATACTGTGGAATACTATAACTTACTGGGTCTGATGTCAATCTTCCTGGAAATCTGGAGCTCAGTGTATCTAATTGTCTAAAAGTATATGTGTGGCTGTATACTCCATAGGTGAAATTCACATCACTTCTGCATGCAGTATGAGTATTTGAACTTTGTGCCAGGAGCTAACTACCAGTTGGTGGGGATGGAGTCTGCAGTGCAACCACTTTGTAGCATTTTGTGACTTGCCCTTGGCTTAGAATAGCAGTGCTTGCTCCTCTGTACGGGGGGGTTCTAAGCTTCAGGATCTGCACAAGCCTGTTGATATTGTCCTGCCTGTGTTGTTCCCCACCATACTGGCAGAGAGCCCACTTCTCTAACATGCAGAGGGTGCACAAGTCACCCCTGCATGGCTGACCTACATGTGCCCCGGCAATGGGGTTCTCTAATGCCCTTCTCTAACGAGTGACTTTCACCCTCAATGTGAGGACTTAGGGCTTGATCCAAAGCTAAGTGAAGGTAATAGAAAGATGCCCATTGGCTTTATTGGGTTTTGGATCAAGGGAGCATAATGCCAGCACATTATACTTTTTTGCTTTTCCCTTTTGAATTAATAAATGGGTTAGTATATTCAAATAATCATAGATATTCAGAATTACACATTCTAATACACAGAAGTGGACCCTGCAGGAAAAAAAGACAGCAGAAATGTGATTTAACTCTGCCACAGCTGTATTAAGTAACACATCTGGGAGCTATCTGGAAATAACTCATCCAGTGTAGGTCATTTTTCCTTTGTGATTGCTCTGTCTGGCAGTGCCCATCAGCACCCCACCCCATTAAGTAGTCCCGGCATCATTACTGGGATCCCACTGCCCTCCCCTCATATGAGGGTTAAGGGGCTTGGGAAGAGGTTTTGTTTTTTTCCCCTCACTATGCCAGTCAGTAAAAGCCCCAATCCCATTTTAGGAGATGAATTCTCCTAATCTGCTTCCAATTCCAGTTTATCAGGGAATTGGATCCCTTACTGAAGGGACTTATTGAACTGCACGGCACACCTGCCAAGTTGTGACAAAATGAATTTTACAATGTAACCTTTCCCCCAGGTGCCTGGGCTGCTAAGAGGAAGGTGAAAAACTCCCAACCCACTCAGGCAAATCTGGCAGCGAGGGAAAAATTCTTTCCCACCACAAAAAAGGGAATGGGCAAGATGCCCACAGCAAGGCCCCCAAACCTAATCCTACTCTGATCCCAAAGGGGAAAGGGGGAAACTTTCCTTTCCAATGCAGAATGGCACCCCTTCTCCCAGGTTGGGGGATGGGCTTATATAAACCCTCCCTTTGGGTCCTTGGAAGCCAATAGGCTTATACAGTACCTGTCTGTCTAACCAATCAGCCACAGAGACCCCCACCTCCTCAAGCCCATGAAGAGACCGAATGGCCACTAGACGAGTGTGTGTGCACATTCTGTATAGGAGCCAAGGTTTTGCTTTCATCTGCCAACCCAACAAACCTCACCACCTCTGAGGCTATGGAAGGGGAAGCATTTCATAGACAATACATTGGTGAGAATACAGCACCTTCTACATTAACATTATTCACCCACATTTTCAAACCAAGAAGCCAAAAGTTAGGCCACTAAAATAAATGTTTAGACACTTAAATAAATGCAGCTTTGTTTGCATCATTGTCAAAAAAGGACACATTTTGAGAAGGTTTTTTTTTCAATAAGTTGTTTTTTCTTGCAAAAAAATCATAAAAGGATTTTGTGCATTGTACCATAACTGAAGAGAGAGAAAAGAACTGACATGCTATAATCTAAGCGAAAATAAGGAAAACAAAAAATTAGCTTGTATTATCTGTTTTGAGGAGCAACTATTAGTGGTAGTTAGTGACTAAAAGCTCTTCTGAGCATTGGCCAGTTGTGTAGGTGTCTAATGGTTGGTTTAGAAGCCTAACGTTCAGCTTCTAATTTTGAAAATGTTGGCATATACCTTTAAGTGTATTATTTTTTTCATCACTTAGAAAGTTGTTCCTGATACCTTGTCCCCCTCTGCTTATTAGAACAGCACAGCGCATTATACAATTGAAATGATGACAGGAATAGAACATTAATTCATTTATTATATAACAAGAATTAAGCAAAACTGCCATTAACAGCAGTGGAACGTTTGCCCACGTAAAGAATGCAGGTCCCATCTCTTTCTTTTTATTTATTATCCATGTATTGCTTTTCATTTATTAGCTCCTTCATTTACTGTACCTATCTACAGCTGTGCTCAAGCGTACCTCCAGCAATAATTAACTGTACCACTGCTTGTAAACTAGAGATGAAGTGTTAGTATTTCATGCTTTATGCATGCACTTTTCGTATTAAACAGCTATTCTGAAAACTTAAGCTTTTGCTAATACCCTCTGCTCCCAAATCTGTGTACCTGCTGATTTCCACTGAGCCTAGAGAGCCTGCAGTCGGTGATAAATCTTGGTTTAAACTTTAATGTGGTATTCTGTGGATGAAGAGGATAAGTCACATAATCATCCCAGTCACGTGCAACATGGCTGAATTATGGTTTACATATGAATATACAATGTTGCTGCAATCTGCACTCACTATGAGTTTAAATCTGAATATGAAACTCTCCGGGTGGAAAAAGAGGAATGTTATCATTACAGTAACTATTAACAGAGATGTGAGATCACGACGATGGTATTATTTTCCACAGGCCAGCTCCCCTTGTTCCATACATGAAATGATGCAAGAGAAACCAGCAGAAGAAAATAATTAAATGGGTAACATTAATGCCCCCAGTTAATTTGAAGTGACTGTGAGAACCATTTTTGTTTGCTAGTTTTGCCATTCAAAAACAAAAATCTTTGCAAGCTTTTCATGAAAAATACCTGTCAGTTTCCAAAGGCTAAATGTACATTTTTAAATTCAGCAGACTGTTTCATCTAAGAGGAAACTTCTTTATAGGCTATCAGTGCTGAGAAAGCTAAATATTATATTGCTGATGTAAAGAGAGATTTACTTCTGTATATTCCGCTCTGGCTTCCAGAAGGATTTCTTATGCTTTTCAAATTCTGTCACCCTAAAGCAGCAATGTCATCTGTCTTTGCCTGTAGCTATCTACATGCTGTAGTGTTCAGAGAAAAAAAACATAATTGACAGTCACTGGGATCCCAAGGGCAGCTCCCATGATCAATTATGTAAACAGGCTGGCAGTTACCAAAGTGAACAGAGTTCATGAATCTAACATAACAAGATTTGTATATGAAAAGATGTTTACTCTGGATGGCATAGGGTCACTACCTGACCCAGAGCTTCCCCATACTACCTCAAATATGTATTTAATGAAGCAGTTGTCGCAGTGTGAAAAGCTTTTACCTGCAATTTAATTTGGCCCGGATTTGGACACCCTTACTCATACTGAAAAGTAACATACTCCACGAGGCGGTGGATTGAAGTAAATGGACCTACTTGTGGGGTAAGGTGCTACTAAACTGCAAAAAAGTATAAACATCTGGCCCTTGAATTTTATATGAAAAAAATCAGCTGTATGTGTATTGTACAACTGAGAAAGTGATTCTGTTCATTGGATAAATGTTATTTGTTTTGATCCACCCCAACCTTTTTAACTGTACAATAAGCATGGTAGTTTCATGACCCTAATAAATACAGGGTTTAATGCTTCTAAATTTGACTGCTGGAATAGACTGTGATGTTTTATGCCTGTTAGAAACATGGAGAAGAAATATCATCTCCGTGGTGCCTAATGGGAAAGAAAAGCTCAAAAGCCCATTAACCACATATGCATGAGTCTGTAACATTTAGTCAACATCTGATAGCTGTTGTTTCCCATTTCTGATAGAAAATTTCTCAGCTGAGTTGTTTCTTATATTTGTAGACTAGATATCAGCGATCAGCTTTCATTACAGGTGTGCATGTTATCTGAAACCAGCACAGTCAGCAGGTTTTGATGAGCAAATAAGGGCCTATCTAAACAATGTGCACAAATACACATCTCTGTGTTATTCTATTCCTTATATCACACCCATCACCAAAGTGCTAAAGAAACTTTGAGAAAAAATCCAGGTAAAAGTTAGGTTTAGTGTTGTTTTAAAACACTCTTAACAAGATATGGTGGTACTTTATTGGACAGCCTAGCCACATGCTAACTCTTTCTCAAGCCGGATGGTAAAGTTTTTTATACTAGAAAAATGAACGATTACATTTTAATTACATTTAAATATATATTTAATTGAAAGTGAAAGGCTGAGGAAAAAACTTGAATGACACTAATCTTGCTACTCAGATGTTCAGTACACAATGTGCTCATTATCCTTTATTGTTCCTCTATATGGCATCTGATGATGGCCCATAGAAGACTTATATTCATTGATAGACAAAATATACCAGGAATGGGTCCTTTTCTTTATGTTCATGTTAAGTGAATAAGGTGAGTCACTTTTGTAATGTTTCATTAAGTTGTCATTTCCATGTTCTTACTTTGGCTTTCACTCTTCAAGATACAGACATATCTTCTGTCTAAAAGGACTTTGAAATCCCCTCATTGTGAAGTTTACACGGAGACATGCCAAACTTCAGCAAGGGAAATCAAAGAGCTATGGAGACATGTTATCCAGATGCTGTATCTCAATTTCATTTGGCTATATTGTGCCACATCTCAGGAACGTGTGCACTGAGTGTTCCAAAGGGGCCGAGAAAGCTCTATAATCATGGCAAAAGTGAGTACCTTGGCAGATAAGCTCGAAAGAGACAAAGTATTCTTTTTATATGAATAGCTGTTTGTAGAAAATGGATGATCCATGAGACTATACCAGGGTAAAGTTGGAGATGAGACTTTGTATTGGACACTAAAGTGGAATCTTGCCTCAGTCGTGAGTAGAAAGGAGTAACAAAGGACATAGCAATTTATAATGGGCAATAACATTGTCATTTTTACTCTATAAATGACTAAAATAAAGGTATAGTTCAAATGTATGTCAGGAATGAGGGGGAAGGAAAGTGACATGAGATATTTGATACCAGAGAATGAGTCTCTGATATGTTGGCCTGCCAATGGGTTAGGAAAAATAGAAGCAGAAGAGCGAATGGCTTGAAGAAATTTTAGGTATTGTTAT
Source organism: Lepidochelys kempii (assembly GCF_965140285.1). Lineage (NCBI taxonomy): Eukaryota > Metazoa > Chordata > Testudines > Cheloniidae > Lepidochelys > Lepidochelys kempii. Next base: position 301,407,449 of record NC_136380.1, on the reverse strand, counting down.
TGCCTGGAATGATAGCTATCTTAATTAGATGTGTTATGCTACGCCTTTATTTTGTTTTAATTTGATTTTTTCTATATTCTTAATCTTGTTTTACTACATCCCATGTGGTTCTAAGAGGTTTTACACTATGATTTGTGAAATTTCAGGTGCCCGGCCCTGGAGAAATTAAGCAACCTGCAGCTCCTAAAGAAGTAGTGAAGGAACAGTGTCTGTGAACTACCCCAACTGGGAGGCTTCATCAAGAGCGCATGGAAAAGGAATCCTCTCCCAAAAGAGTATGACTTGCAGGGCTGTGTCCTAATGCAGCACAGGAAATGCTTAATAACCACAGGGGAGAACCACTTGAGACTTGGGTGCAAAGTGACCCTGTGAGATTTTCAATTTCCCATTCAGAGATTTCACCTCACTTCCGAGGTGACCAGAGAACTTTGATCTGAGGGAAATCCTCATTTCTAAAACTAGGATACAACTATCATATGGGACAAATTATAGATAGTATGACAGTTTCCATTAGCTAGGAGATCCTCACAATGTAAAAACACACATGTTGATTGCCAGCCACATGTGGCTCTTCAGAAATTAATATGCGGCTCTGTCATAAATATAAAGGGAAGGGTAACCACCTTTCTCTATACAGTGCTATAAAATCCCTCCTGGACAGAGGCAAAACCCTTTCACCTGTAAGGGTTAAGAAGCTAAGATAACCTCCCTGGCACCTGACCCAAAGGACCAATAAGGGGTTGAGATTCTTTCAAATTTTGGGGGGGGGGGTAGGTGGGGAGAAGGCTTTTGTTTGTGCTCTTTGTTTACTTGGTTGTTCTTTCTTGGGACTGAGAGAGGCCAGACAGAAATCCATCTTCTCTAACCCATCCTGATCCAAGTCTCCAATATTGCAACCAGTATAGGTAAGCCAGGCAAGGCGGATTAGTTTATCTTTTGTTTTATGTGAATTTTCCCTGTGTTAAGAGGGAGGTTTATTCCTATTTTCTGTAACTTTAAGGTTTTGCCCAGAGGGGGATCCTCTGTGTTTTGAATCTGAATACCCTGTAAAGTATTTTCCATCCTGATTTTACAGAGATGATTTTTACCTTTCTTTTTTTTTTTAAATAAAATCCTTCTTTTAAGAACCTGACTGATTTTTCCATTGTTCCAATATCCAGGGGTTTGGGTCTTTGATGATTTTGTAACCAATTGGTTAGGATATTTTTCTCAAGCCTCCACAGGAAAGGGGGTGTGTAGGACTTGGGGAACTATTTTGGGGGAAGACGTCTCCAAGTGGTCTCTTTCCCTGTTCTTTGTTTAAAATGCTTGGTGATGGCAGCATACTGTTCGAGGACAAGGCAAAGTTTGTACCTTGGGGAAGTTTTTAACCTAAGCTGGTAAGAATAAGATTAGGGGGTCTTTCATGAGGGTCCTACATCTGTACCCTAGGATTCAGAGTGGGGAAGGAACTTGACAGGCTCCTTGTATGGGCACCGACTCCAGGGATGGAGCTACAGGCGCCAACTTTCCAATGTGCCGGAAGGTGCTCACTGCTCAACCCCTGGCTCTGCCACAGGCCCAGCCCACACTCCAACCCTTCCCGCCCCCTCCCCTGAGCCTGCTGTGACATTGCTCCTCCCCCTCCCCCGCAGAGCCTCCTGCATGCCACAAAACAGCTGATCGGAAGGTGCGGGGAAGTACTGATCGGCGGAGTTGCCGATGGGCAGGAGGCGCTGGGAGCTGTGGGGGGAGCTGCTGTGGGGCTGCTGCCATATTACTGTGGCTCTTTGGCAATGTACATTGGTAAATTCTGGCTCCTTCTCAGGTCAGGTTGGCCACCCCTGGTCTAGGAAGACAGCTGGGTGGAAAATATTTGGGGTGTTGTCATAGAAAATGTAGACAAAATGAATAAAAAGGACTTTTTTCAACATTTTAGTGAAAAAATAGAATAGGACTTTTAAGGTGTTGTGAGTTCTTGTTTTTCTGTCAAAAGACTGAACCTTTTTTAGGAAAGAAAGCCTCAATGCAAATTTTTTAATTTAGTTGAAAACCCAATTTGCCATTGAAAAAATGTTTTGAGGGAAAATTTTCAGCCAGCACTAGCTAGGAGAAACTGTTTTTCGCTTGATTGTTCCTGGTGGATCAGAGGACTCAACTAAAATACCAGCTCTCTCTGAAAAAGCAAATGAAAATAGCTTTTGTTAAACTGAGCTAACAATACTGATCACAAGATTCTGCTCAGTCAGAGTCCTATGTGACTGGCAAAATCACCTCTTTGAATTAACCAGTCTTAGGTTTAAACCAGCCTGATAAAAAGCCCAATCGAACACCAGTAGAAATCAATAAAAGAACCACCATTGTCTCTCTGGACATTAAATCACACTCAAAGTTTAAAGCTGGATTTTTGTTCACTATTAATATTGCAGTAGCAACAAAAGGCCCCAGCTAGGATCAAGGCCCATTCTACGAGGTGTTGTCAATGGAACGAGCTGCTCCGATTTTCACAAAAAAATTATACGCAGCTCAGAGGTGAGAGGAAATTTTGAGCATACCACTTCCTGAATCAACACTCAGTTTTGGGTATTTTAATGGTTTAAATCAAACAGTTCACACAGCTCTAATGCAGTTGTAAGCTCATCAAACTAGCACAGTGCCTATACGTTTGATTAGCCACACTTCCTGTCTTGACATGTTTTCTGGCGTATGATATAGCACGCTCACCAGGTGCTGTACTTTCCCTTTGTCTTCTAACTTCCTTCCGTGTGACGTTGCTCAGATTTGATTGTTTGAAATCAGTATGAAGAATTCAATCAATACACTGAAAAAAACAAAAAATATCAGTCTGCAAATGTTGTTCCGACAGCTTCTTGTTTTGTGCTCACTTCACCTCTCTTCAGATTGCTCTGATGTTTACTTTAGACTTCTGTGTCTTCGACGACAGCCTTTGTGCATTAGTAGCTGTCCATAATTCCGCTTTATTTTTGCACTCCTGGTCAAGTTGATTATCATCACCTTTTTTCCTGAGTGGAGCTGATGAAAATCCTTTTACTCTTACTTCCTAGTTCCTGCCATTCTCAGTTTTCACTCTATTACTTAATTCCAGACTCATCCTGTTTCTTTTTCTCTAGACATTTTTTTGTTACTGCTTCAGAAGCCTTTTTTTTACAAGAGATTTTCATGTTGCGCCACTTTTCAGACATAAAGAAAAAAGAACTAATCTAAATAAATAAGATAGCTACCTTTTTTTCCTGATGGCGTTTGTACCTTTGGAATGTTGTTAGTACATTCATTTATTTAATATTTGACACTTTTCCTGGAAGTAAGTGTAATTACTTAGATACCTAACAGGCCTAGACTGATGCCTCTTATGTGACTATTAATGAATCATCCAGTCAAATGCTGGAAAATTATAGGTAATGCAGCTAGGGAGCAAAATAAGCAGAGGACTTACATGTAATTGGAACACAATAAAGATACCAGACCAGAAGAAAGACCAGGGGCTTATTACGGATAATACACTAAATCCATCAATGATATTATCTTAATTAAGGAAGAAGTCTTAAGGCACATCTGCTGTTTTTGCTTCAGAATTTTTGTCTTTAAATAATGCATTAGTTTTGGTCCTCATCTTAGAGAAAAAATATCTCAGATATTCAAAAAGCACAGAACAGGGTCACCAAACTGAAACAGAGTTTAGTCTGTACGAGGTTTAAGGTATTGTACGAGGTTTGCCAGATTTTGCCTTTAGTGATTAGAATTAAACAATGACTGGAATGTATTATACATTCTGAGAGTAAAAAAACAGACTGATGGCTAAGCAGTGTTTCAAACAGTGACTAAGTCAAAACCAAAAGGTCATGGATTGAAGTTAAATAGGACACTGACCTATAAGTAAGCCTATAAACATGATGCTGAAATATGGAACATGTCAAGGACTTCAACTCTAACAAGAGTTTGAATTAGCTAAATAAGGAGCTGGATAAATTGTTGGAGTGAATTGGAGAGCAGAGCCAGAATGTGGGCTTCAGAGGTTATATATGGATTGGTTTGATTTTGATCTAGATGAAAGCAAATTAAGTAAAACAAAATAGTCTCAAGCGATTAGGATCAGGATTTGACACACTATATGGTCTCATGTCTTAAATATTCCTACTCTGTGTTTCGAATCAATCGCAGTTCTACTGATAGAGCTATGACTGCCTGTAAAGTAAATATAGATACTGTAGGTAGGATGAGGATTATTCAACATGACGAGGATGTTTTTTCCAAAAATGTATCCCTTAATGTTGAGTGCTCCTGACTAATGCGTTCTACCATGGGCTAGGGCAGTGCCACCAGATATGTCAAAAACAAGATAGTGAAAATCTTTACCACCAAACTGAGTAAATATGCAAATTTATTTACACAATTTAATACACAGAGAATGGAGAGATTACATCTGCTAAATACAACAGTGCCATACTCATTCCTGATACAGTCGTATACCTATGGAAATCAATAATAAATGTATTGCACGCATACGGAACAGCTATTTAAAAGGCTTAGAAGTCTAGAAAATGCAAAAAAGGAACAGAGGAGAGAAAAAGGTTTAATAATTAATTAATTAAACTGCCAAACTACCTCCTCCAAACAAAAAACATCCTGATGGATGCTCAGCCCTAACACAGATAATCCATCCAAGCACATGAATAGACTAGTGATAAAAAAGGCCTATATATCAACTTCTTACAGAGACAACTCCAGAAATGATTTCTGTATGAGATCATGTGGGCTAAATTTTGAAGAAATGAAGCCAGACATTCATGCACAGTTAATGACACATGCAAATGGATATGTCACCTGGGTAATTGCATGTAGAAATATAGATGCTCAATTGAATGCATATTTTCCCAGGGCAAATGGAGCTCTATTAACTGAATGTTTTGCCCTAGATGTCTATTTTATTAATGTGAATAAAGGGCGTTCTTATATTTAGCCATATCTAGGAGAGTAGTACATACATCAATGCTGACTTTAGTCTTGTACATCTGTATAATTCTTTGACAGGAGACACCTATTTACCCATTCAAATTAAATGAAATCTAATAGCATATAGAGAGAGCAGATAAACAAAAATAACCAACCTCTCTGCAGCTTTCAAAGCATCCCTTTATTCTAGCATTCATCCTCTGGTTGCCAGCCAAATGTACCGACTCACGAATTTTGTCAGGGTATGTGAAAGAAAGTAACAGAAACATTCTGGCATAATTATAGGGACACATCTTTAGCTCCTCAGGAAAGTGGACTTAATGTGATTTTTGAAGGTATGTCCACACTCGTGACAGTACATATATTCATGCATTCTGCCAGTGCATTCTTTGGAAAGTTGCTTCCTCATATGTTTATTGACAGAGATCCGAGGATAGAAATATCCTGTTTTACAATGCAGTAGTCATCCCCACTCTTCTTTAAGGGTGAGAGACATGGACGACATACCAAAGCCATCTTAAGTGTCTGGATGGGACCAACAGCATTGCCTTAGGAAGATTCTCTGTACCAAAGGGAAAGCTCGTCCCACCAGTGACAGAGTTCTGTCTGCAACTAACATCACCAGTATTGAGGCGAAGATTATGAAACATCAACTTTGCTTGGCTGGCCATTGTGTGCAGATGACTGATACCAGTCTTCTGAAGCAAATCCTCTTTTCTCAACTTAGTCATGGTTAGAGAACTCGTGGAGGACAGAAGAAATGCTACAAGAACACCTGAAAGTATAGCTTAAGAAGGAAGGCATTGACCCCATGAATTGGGAAGAGTTGGCTGGCAATAGACTGCGGTGGCATCGTATCATACATCAAGCTTCAGCCCGTTTTGAAAAGAATCGCCTTGCTCAAGAGGCTGTGAAACAACAGAGAAGGAAGGAAAGTGTACAGCATCCCGGCCAGCAGTAGTGCTTTCTCCAAGCAACCACCTTCACATATATGGAAAACCCTATAGAGCATGGATTGGACTTCTCAGCCATCTTAAGTCTCATCAGTGACTTTTCCCCTGGCAGGGATAGTTGATGAGTAGTGTTATGGTAGATGTCACCAGGTGACATGGTTACATATAGTCTTCCTGGCTTTTTTTCTTAGCATGCAAGCAAATTTGGAGGGCAGGTCTACACTACAGCCTAAGTCAATATAACTTATGTCGTGCATGGGTGTGAAAAACCCCTCGCCCCCCCCCAGCAACACAAGTTTTGTGTTATCCACACCAGAGCTTTCCCATCGGCATAGCATGTCTTCACCAGATGCGCTATAACGGTGAAGCTGCACCGGTGCAGTTGTGCTGATGTAGAACTGTAGTGTAGACTTGTCCTTAGTCTTGGGAAGACAGGCTGTATTGTTGTGGTTAGTGTTTCCGTGCCAGGTTCTGGGTAGATGAAGACTGTTTGAGCAGCAGTAGAGTTTGTCCTCTGCCTTGTTCTCTGACTGGAGCCAATTTTTGAGGCAGAGTTGCTCACTGGGAATGAGGCATAGTGTTTGGTTGAGTTTTGTGAAAGAAAGGGACTGTCTTGACTGCTATTTCTGCCCACCCAGGACTGGTATATATGTGTAAATAAAACAAGTCACAATTAGAATATACCCAGACTTTGCATCACAGATTATTCCTTCTCTGGGAAGCTCACCTGCAAGGCCATAGACATCTGCTACTGTTCAGCACCAGGACAACATTTGTACATAGACTTCTACAATTAATACATATGAGACTAGGTCAAGTGTAACTAAAGTTAAACAAACGTGTCTTTAAGAAAATAAAATGAAACACTTAAGCTTTTGTTTTTAGCTTACTGGATTTCTCTCTCTTTCCCTCCAGCTCTTTCTCGATCACCGGTCAGATAAAACTAAAATGATAAATATGTATATATTTTACTTGCCAAGTAAATGTGCTGTGGCATTACTTTTCTTCCACAAAAATATCACTATATCTGTCCCCTGAAATTTAAAATAGTCCCTGCCCTGTAGCATTGCCTCTGGAGGCAGAATTCTGTTCCTCCAACTTTCCATGTTTTACACTAATTATGTTAATATTTTTGCCTCCCAGTAAGACCAAGAAGACAAGAGATGGCTTCTATTAACATATCTACTCTGAAGTGAAATGTTCAAGGGTTTTTTTGTTTGGTAATAGAAATGAAATCCTTTTCATATTCTAGAGAACTATATAATCTAGTTTCACTCAGGGTACCAGAAACTCTGAGGCCAGTGCTCTCTCCGACATTCATGCACAGCAAGAAAACCTCATTTAGAATGAGATTAAGACACAGTGTTCTCAGATTGAACATTTTTTATCTTATTTCAGTAGTACAGGCAATTGTTCTATTCGTTCAAGTGCTTGAATTCTATAGGATAAAGTTGAATCATGGGATATTCTGCAGCGCTCCAGCTTAGCTGTCATACTGAGCCTAATCAGTGAATGTCATTGAATTGACAAGTTTTTTCAAATGAGGCCACAGGAGACGTCTCAGACAGCTCTTGGTTTTCTGGTGACCAGGTTCATCAACCTTTAATTTTAAGACTTCTATACCTTACTTTCTAACTTAATACAAATTCAATAAAACTAACTATCTCAATTTGTTGAAGATGCTTACCAATGTAAGCTATAGATACAGTAATAAGAGTTTCAATTGGTCATGAACCAGAGAGTCCTAGTCTGAAGCCTGATTGGGAGGGGCCAGGATATCACTAGTAAATAGTTGAAGGCAATTCGGGAAGTCAGGTGTATCAAGTGATCATTTCTTAAGTACTAACTGGATTCGAGCATGCCTTGTGGGGGAGGGCAGACTTCCTTCATCAACATCGAAGGAAGTGTTGACAATCTCAGTTGGTAGGGGGTCCCAAATGCTCTGGATTCTCTTTTACTAGCAAACTACAGCATGGATCATAACTGAAGGTGATAGTTCAGTCTTCTTGCTAGGCAAAATCCACTTCGTGTTTGTAAAAGACACTTCACAAAAGCTTACCACAGCTGAAAATAAACCTCAGGACTTCAACTTCCTGTTAATCAATGCATGGCACAAGGTCAGGGAGTCATGTATTGTCTATAACCTCCTGTCTGACTGTGAACAAATTGCCTATTCTATCCTCAGCCTCAATATCCCATCTGTTTAATAGGCAGATAATATATCTCTACCTCACAGGGATGTTGCCAATTAAAGTCTATTAATGACTGTGAGGTGCTCAGATATTGTGCTGAGGAATTTGATAAATGTAAGCTGCTTCACACTTGGCCAGATGATACTGCAGGCTTAGTGCTTAGCTCACCTCCTCACCTCAGAGCTACTATTTACACCCCAGACCTCCATACAGTTTTTGCAGATGGTCTCTTTCTTTATAGTGCATCGGAACATCTTGATCTCTGAGTTCCTTGACATCCATATCTGGATCCATATTTTGCACCATGCATTGATGGCATCACCCCTTACAGAACAGATGATGCAACATATAAGGTCAATACCATTCTGAGTGAAGGATCCAGCCCCTGCATAAACATTGGCTAGAGCCACCTATTGGACTGGGGATTGTAAAATGAAAGTCAGTACTGATATTTTGTTTAAAGACTGCACTGGTCGTGATTGGGAGGAATGCAGAGATAGCTCAGTGGTTTGAGCATTGGCCTGCCTAAACCCAGGGTTGTGAGTTTAATCCTTGAGGGGGCCATTTAGAGATCAGGGGCAAAAATTGGGGATTGGTCCTGCTTTGAGCAGGGGGTTGGACTAGATGACTGCCTGAGGTCCCTTCCAACCCTCATATTCTATGATCCTCACCTTGATTATTTGACCTTTTTTCCCAGAATGGATGCTGACAATCTGATTGGCTGAGTCGAGGAGGAGACTATGGATCTCAGAAGGGCAGTATCCCGGAATCAGTTGATTTTGCCATGCTGAGGAAGTACATAGCATTGTGAAAATCACTGGAAGGTAAATGAAAAGTAATGATCTTCAGCTTTGCTCTGAATCAGATGAGCTGCAGTGAGTCCCATCAGAAAATGTACCTGAAATTGAGCATGAAACTGAATGAGTATTATGCAAAGCATTTGGTGACGTCTAACTAGAATATTGCTTTGACTATATTTGCCTTCCCTTCTATATTCTTTTTTGCAAATACTTGAGCAAAATTTTTTGTGTACAAACATTCAAGTTAGGAGAAATTGGGCACAGGCTCATTTAATACAAAAATGAAATTTACAGAAGATCATTTGGGGAACAGAGATGCTGCCTGATACACAGTGTTTCTTATGGGGGGGGGGCTGATATAATATACTGTTAAGCACACTTTGCTGCTGCTCTGAACAGAAGTTCAGGGCAACTTGCTTGCTTCTAGCCACTGCTTGCTGATAAGTATCTTATAGATTCTAGTTCGCAAATGGGGCAAGACGTACCCCTGGACTCCAGACCATATTCCTGTGGGTATGCAGTGGCTGGTGTATAGGCAGGAAGTATTTCCTGGTTTGCCCTTAAATGCTCTGGAGTGTTTGTCTTCTGCTTGGGCAAAGGTTATAGAGACCTTATATGTGCTCTTCCTTGCCTTGCATACCAATATAGCAGCCGACAAGATTTGGCCCTAAAGTAGAATTTACACAAGTGACTCCTAAGTAGTGTGTGCTAATATCTAAACAGAATTTATTAGAGCATTGCATTATTAAGGGGCTTTTAACGTTTGGATTCAGAACAAAAACTGGGAATTGAAACTCAATGAACGACAATAGGGCTAATTATAAAATGCATAACTACAGTAGGCTTTAATGAATGCAAACTGCAGCATTGCTTTAACTAGCCAAGAGAGATGAGATGCTGCAATACAGTCTTTCAAGCCATAGAAATGTTCAAGTGTCCTACAAAATAATTGCACTCTGAAGTGTTCCTTGTGGCATGGGAACACCAACAAATAAATAAATAAAAGAAAAGAAGAAGAAGAAGAAGAAAGAGAGAAAGAAGGGGGAAAAAAGAAGAAAATCAAAAGATAAAGATCCCACTTTCCTTTAGTTTTTATCTCAATTTATATTACAAAAAATATATTTGTGGTTTAAATTATAAAAGCAGCACTCTACACTTTCAGTACAGGGCCACTGAAATTCTTAGAAAAAAGAACAAGGAGGACTTGTGGCACCTTAGAGACTAAAAAATTTATTTCAGCATAAGCTTTCGTGGGCTAAAACCCACTTCATTGGATGAATGCAGTGGAAAATACAGTAGGAAGATTTTATATACACAGAGAACATGAAAAAATGGGTGTTGCCATACACACTGTAATGAGACTAATCAATTAAGGTGAGCTATTATTAGCAGGAGGAAAAAACCTTTTGTAGTGATAATCAGGATGGCCCATTTCCAACAGTTGACAAGGTGTGAGTAACAGTAGGGGGAAAATAAGCATGGGGAAATAGTTTTACTTTGTATAATGACCCATCTACTCCCAGTCTTTATTCAAGCCTAATTTAGTGGTGTCCAGTTTGCAAATTAATTGTAGAAACTGCTTTTAGCCCACAGAAGCTTGTGCTCAAATCAATGTGTTAGTCTCTAAGGTGCCACAAGGACTCCTTGTTCTTTTTGCTGATAGAGACTAACACAGCTACCATTCTGAAACCTGAAATTCTTAGACTTATTAATGTTAAAACTGAAAATAATTTGTTCAACATATCCTGGTGTGAAGCAAATTTTCTCATGACTTGAAGGGGTCATAACAGTTTCCCCAGTGTCTACAAGAAACCTATTGCAGGACATAATAGATAATTGAAAAAGTTGCATACATTATATCTACCCACATGAAGGTTAAAGTAGTAGAATAAAACATGTTCTGGTTAAGTGATGCTATTAATGCAATGACTTCACATATAATATTTCTAACACATTAACATTTAATAGCACAGATACTTTTGCTTGCATATTATATTAACCAGTCTTTCTCTTAAACTAAGAAGGGTTTGCAGAAAATGGAACATTTATTTTTAAAATAAATCACTATTTCTCTTTGCCACTTACATCCTCTCACCCTACACAGTTAATGTGGTCTGTATACTGGACCTAGGAAGGAGAGATGAATCTGAGCTGAGTCCTGATCTGAACTTCCCCAAATCCAGGAAATATTCAGATTCGGAGCACTGATTCTGGATGCACATCAAAAAAGTGTTTAGGGGACGAAGGACAGTCTAGTGGATAAGGCTCTGGCCTGGGACTTAGGGATTTGCATTCTTTCCCAGCTCAGCCACAGACCTCCTGTGCCTAATCTACCCTCTGCCGCAAAAGCCCATCTGTTAAATAGGCAGACAATACATTCCTACCTCACAGGGATATTGCAAAGCTAAAGTCTGTTAATAACTGTGAGGTGCTCAGATGTGCTGAGGAATTAGATAGAGACAACACGTTGGTTTGGTCCTCTCTCTGTGAGTGGGGAAAAACCACGATAATTTCTGGATTTCGGTTAGCATTTTTTTCTGATATTTTTATGTTAAAAAAAATGTTTCACAGTCAAAAACTGGCTGACTTTCCTGACATGCAAAGTTACGAATGATCTGGGCCTAAAGGAGTCAGCAAAGAAAGCCAAGGCAAGGAGTAGAAGGCGTTGCTAGTATGTTACTTTATGATTTGGAAAGCCCTGCTGGGTTATTGGTACCCTACATTATGTGCCTGATGCAAAGCCCATCAAGCTCAAAAGGAGTCTTTCCACTGGTTTCAAATCTAGCTCTCTGAGCCCAACAAATCAATCATCCAGTCACACTCACACCTCATGACAAAGTGCCAGATTTTCACTGCTAACTTCCTTTTTTTGTGTGCCTGTAGTTTTGTCATTGCAAATCAGACATGCAAACATCTGTGTGGTAGAATTTGTACCTCCAATTAACTGCAGCCACAATTAATTGTTGGGCTAAGAAAAAGGCAGCCCTTTACAAATCTGGCCCAGAAATTGTACTGTGGCTGTGCTAAAATTCCTACACGTCACCTCTGCTACTATTTTATATTTCAGAAGATACATAAGGATTCCTCAGTTATACTACTAAAAATTATTTCCCTTCACCAAGTTAGTATCAGTACAACAAAAATACTTGCAAGTCTTGGTACTTAAAATACACATAAGAACACCAAAGATAAATACTAATTGGTGGAAATTCAGCATGCAGGATCAGTTCAGATGTTTAACTCTGAACTGATCCACAGCACAGGCAGGAATGTCTGTGAGGGGAGGGCTCCTGCCTCATACTGAGAATGAGGGGCAAGCAGCAGGTTATCTCAAGTGCTTAGATACGAATGCACAAAGCCTTGGAAACAAGCAGGGAGAACTGGAGGTCCTGGTGATGTCAAGGAACTATGACGTGATCGGAATAACAGAGACTTGGTGGGATAACTCACATGACTGGAGTACTGTCATGGATGGTTATAAACTGTTCAGGAAGGACAGGCAGGGCAGAAAAGGTGGGGGAGTAGCACTGTATGTAAGGGAGCAGTATGACTGCTCAGAGCTCCGGTATGAAACTGTAGAAAAACCTGAGTGTCTCTGGATTAAGTTTAGAAGTGTGAGCAACAAGAGTGATGTAGTGGTGGGAGTCTGCTATAGACCACCGGACGAGGGGGATGAGGTGGATGAGGCTTTCTTCGAGCAACTCGCAGAAGCTACTAGATCGCATGCCCTGGTTCTCATGGGCGACTTTAATTTTCCTGATATCTGCTGGGAGAGCAATACAGCGGTACATAGACAATCCAGGAAGTTTTTGGAAAGCGTAGGGGACAATTTCCTGGTGCAAGGGCTAGAGGAGCCAACTAGGGGGGGAGCTTTTCTTGACCTGCTGCTCACAAACCGGGAAAAATTAGTGGGGGAAGCAAAAGTGGATGGGAATCTGGGAGGCAGTGACCAGGAGTTGGTTGAGTTCAGGATCCTGACACAGGGAAGAAAGGTAAGCAGCAGGATACGGACCCTGGACTTCAGGAAAGCAGACTTCGACTCCCTCAGGGAACGGATGGCCAGGATCCCATGGGGGACTAACATGAAGGGGAAAGGAGTCCAGGAGAGCTGGCTGTATTTCAAGGAATCCCTGTTGAGGTTACAGGGGCAAACCATCCCGATGAGTCGAAAGAATAGCAAATATGGCAGGCGACCAGCTTGGCTTAACAGTGAAATCCTAGCGGATCTTAAACATAAAAAAGAAGCTTACAAGAAGTGGAAGGTTGGACATATGACCAGGGAAGAGTATAAAAATATTGCTTGGGCATGTAGGAATGAAATCAGGAGGGTCAAATCACACCTGGCGCTGCAGCTAGCGAGAGACATCAAGAGTAACAAGAAGGGTTTCTTCAGGTATGTTGGCAACAAGAAGAAAGCCAAGGAAAGTGTGGGTCCCTTAATGAATGAGGGAGGCAACCTTGTGACAGAGGATGTGGAAAAAGCTAATGTACTCTATGCTTTTTTTGCCTCTGTCTTCACGAACAAGGTCAGCTCCCAGACTGCTGTGTTGGGCATCACAACATGGGGAATAGATGGCCAGCCCTCTGTGGAGAAAGAGGTGGTTAGGGACTATTTAGAAAAGCTGGACGTGCACAAGTCCATGGGGCCGGACGAGTTGCATCCGAGAGTGCTAAAGGAATTGGCGGCTGTGATTACAGAGCCATTGGCCATTATCTTTGAAAACTCGTGGCGAACGGGGGAAGTCCCGGATGACTGGAAAAAGGCTAATGTAGTGCCAATCTTTAAAAAAGGGAAGAAAGCCAAGGAACTACAGGCCAGTTCCTGGGAACTACAGGCCAGTCAGCCTCACCTCAGTCCCTGGAAAAATCATGGAACAGGTCCTCAGAGAATCAATCCTGAAGCACTTACATGAGAGGAAAGTGACCAGGAACAGTCAGCATGGATTCACCAAGGGAAGGTCATGCCTGACTAATTTAATCACCTTCTATGATGAGATTACTGGTTCTGTGGATGAAGGGAAAGCAGTGGATGTATTGTTTCTTGACTTTAGCAAAGCTTTTGACACGGTCTCCCACAGTATTCTTGTCAGCAAGTTAAAGAAGTATGGGCTGGATGAATGCACTATAAGGTGGGTAGAAAGTTGGGTAGATTGTCGGGCTCAAACGAGTAGTGATCAATGGCTCCATGTCTAGTTGGCAGCTGGTGTCAAGTGGAGTGCCCCAGGGGTCGGTCCTGGGGCCGGTTTTGTTCTATATCTTCATAAATGATCTGGAGGATGGTGTGGATTGCACTCTCAGCAAATTTGCGGATGATACTAAACTAGGAGGAGTGGTAGATACGCTGGAGGGCAGGGATAGGATACAGAGGGACCTAGACAAATTGGAGGATTGAGCCAAAAGCTGATGAGGTTCAATAAGGATAAGTGCAGGATCCTGCACTTAGGACGGAAGAACCCAATGCACAGCTACAGACTAGGGACCGAATGGCTAGGCAGCAGTTCTGCGGAAAAGGACCTAGGGGTGACAGTGGATGAGAAGCTGGATATGAGTCAGCAGTGTGCCCTTGTTGCCAAGAAGGCCAATGGCATTTTGGGATGTATAAGTAGGGGCATAGCGAGCAGATCGAGGGACGTGATCGTCCCCCTCTATTCGACATTGGTGAGGCCTCATCTGGAGTACTGTGTCCAGTTTTGGGCCCCACACTACAAGAAGGATGTGGATAAATTGGAGAGAGTCCAGCGAAGGGCAACAAAAATGATTAGGGGTCTGGAACACATGACTTATGAGGAGAGGCTGAGGGAACTGGGATTGTTTAGTCTGCAGAAGAGAAGAATGAGGGGGGATTTGATAGCTGCTTTCAACTACCTGAGAGGTGGTTCCAGAGAGGATGGTTCTAGACTATTCTCAGTGGTAGAAGAGGACAGGACAAGGAGTAATGGTCTCAAATTGCAGTGGGGGAGGTTTAGGTTGGATATTAGGAAAAACTTTTTCACTAGGAGGGTGGTGAAACACTGGAATGTGTTACCTAGGGAGGTGGTAGAATCTCCTTCCTTAGAAGTTTTTAAGGTCAGGCTTGACAAAGCCCTGGCTGGGATGATTTAATTGGGGATTGGTCCTGCTTTGAGCAGGGGGTTGGACTAGATGACCTCCTGAGGTCCCTTCCAACCCTGATATTCTATGATTCTATGAACTCAATTTCTTAGGGCCAACACACATCAAGGATGGCAACCTTCCTCCTCACACACCACCTCTGTCACCAAGTATGGTTCACCTTGCTTGTTGCTGGCTCCTTGGCCTGCTACTTGTTGCCACTTACTACTTCCCGCTGGCACTGTTTGGAGAAATTCAGTAGTGATGCTTCCTGTTCCAGTAACATGCCTGCTTCCCAAATGATGACTTGATGAATCTCCTCTCCTCATTCTCACTGCATCTCATTGTATTCCCTTCTTCCTCTTGCACCTTAAAATCTTGCCTCCTGCCTCACTGAAATACTGGTACTCTCCTCATTTTCTTCCTTTCTCCCTGTGTGCTTCCTTTCTTTCCCTCTTGAAGTACCCTTTTGAGGCTCTCTTCTGCCACTGCTTTCTCTCCTTTTCCTGGGAGTTCTACCTGTCCACTCTGATGCCCCACTCCTTCCTTTCCCCACCCCCCACAGAAAAAGTAATATAGCCAGATCCTACTCTCAGTTACACTGGTTTCAGTTCAGAACAACCCCACTGCCATTAGTCAAGTTGCTTTGGCTTTACCCAGGCGTAAGTGAGAGCAGCATTTGGCTCACCCAGTGTGCTGGTTATTACTAACAGAAAATCCTATTAATCTTCATCTCAGAACAAGAAGGGTGAAGAATTGATAGAAAAAAGCTGCACCTTTGTGATATGAGCTAAAAACACTAGCTCACAAAGGTAAAATGTAAACAACTTTCTGGAGAATCAGATTAATAGCTAGAGCTGCTCTGCTCCCATGTTTATGACCCAGCCCCTTGTGAACAAAAGTGGACTTTACACTTCAGCAATTGGCTTTCCCATACAAAGAGGCATGTATTGCTGCTTTTTCTCTTATTTCTGAAAACAGACTTTCCTAAACCCACCAGCACACTAATCTTTTTTGGCGTCAAAGCTGTTTAATCATTGGCAGAGTAACAGTCAGTGGCTGGATTAGAGGTCTTATCTTGCTAAGACCAGCAACATCAGCAATCGATATATGAATGACTTCCTCAAATAATACCTAAAGATGGAGAAAACATTTTTCATAAGTTTACCGAGACGATCCTAACTCTGCAGATGTAGTTGCAAAGTAAGATGGAGGCATGTGATTATGTGAATACCATTCAAGCTCACATCAGGTTGCAAGGGAAGAACATTTCAGCCTAGAAACATTGGCAAATAGCCTTTTGCTACCCTTTTCAAGCAGACCAACCGATGCAGCTTTCAAGCTTTGACAGACAAACCCAAATTTCACATTGATCAGCTGGCTGTAAAACTCAGACTAATTTTTGGCTCTGACATTCCCCATCACTGACGCTGCAATCACAGACAGAACCAGTTTATTTATATATTTAATGAGAATAAGTCTGTCTTTGCAATCTTAGTGAGGGCTCCTCCTTTTGTATAATTGGGCCTGATCCTTGCCTGTTATAAATCAGTATAGTTGACTCAAGGCAAGGTTATGGACCATTTTATGTATTAAGCATTCTGATCATTGTAAAATCAGACAGATTGCTAGCTGGTGTAAATCCATATAGCTCCATTGAAGTCAATAGAACTATGCTTATTTACACCAGCTGAAGACATGGCCCTTAAAAAGTGTAGTGAGGGAATGCACCATCTCTTACTAATGTAACCCTTCTGCCAGGTGGAGCCAGCAGCAACCAGGGCTGGGTTCAATATCTAGGGGGTTCCTTTCCATCGATACAACACAAAATCGACTTGAGCCCCCACCCAGTAACCTGGGAAAATTACACACCACCCCTGGGTGCCTCTGAGAGGCAATACTTCTCCACTTGCAAGCACAGAGTCTGAGTGTAGAAAAGAAACTTTTAATAAAAGAGGGATGTAACTGGGTGTTAATTTGGGAAAACACTGCAACCAGGGTTCATAAACATAAACCATGAGCAAAAGATCCATGCCCCAAATAAGTTGGGCAGTGTTCTTTCCCCCTCAGATTCATAAGTCCAGCAATCCAAAAGTCCCTTTCATGTGCCTGACCCTTCTCTGCACGCCGCTCACAGCTGCTGTCCTTGGTCACTGCAGAACCAGGGTGGGAGGGCTAGCTCAGTGGTTTAAGCATTGGCCTGCTAAACCCAGGGTTGTGAGTTCAATCCTTGAGGGGACCATTTAGGGATCCGGGGCAAAAATTGGGGATTGGTCCTGCTTTGAGCAGGAGGTTGGACTAGATGACCTCCTGAGGTCCCTTCCAACCCTGATATTTTATGATTCTATGATCTGCAGAGTTCACCTCCCACCCTGGGTGGAGGGGACCGTAAAGAGGGACCTTACTCGCCCCTCTCTGTGGGGCTCTGCTCTGGCCCTCGCCACCAACCGCCCAGCTGGCCACATGCCACGCCTCTCCACCAGCTGCCCTTCTGGATGCATGCTGCGCCTCTGCATCAGCTGCCCACATACTGCATCTCTCTGCCTTACCAGCCACTCATTCACCAGGTGACTGTCAGTCACTTTCTGCTGCCACCTGCCTCTCTGCTGTGACCTGTACACATCAGTCTCTTAGTAATCTTCAGCTTTTTGCAGGCTGGGCAGAAACACTACCCCCATCTCAAGTGATTTCAGCTCTCAGTGATTTTTAGCTCTTAGCAGGCCAGGCAGAAACACAGTTCTTCCACAACTGATTTCAGCTCTGATTGAACATTTAAAATAACAAAGAGCCTCCTAATGAAGCCTATTTAGCTTTTTCTTTGAACAGTGGGGAGGAACTGGTTTAACCAGTCCAGGAAGGAACCTTGGGGAGGGTTTGTAGCCTCCTAGTTGGGACACCTAGCCCCACTCCTTTTACTTTCGTAGGGCTCTGGCATTTGAGCCCCTGGCTTAGCGAGGTTCAGCTGAGGGTGACCTCCTTATTTGGGACAGGTTAAGCACAGTCCTGCTTTCCTGTATTCCTACAATAATTTCAGCATTGGTAACTGTATTTCACTACCCCTGTATTCAGGACTAAAGTGACTTGTACTGAACACCAGCCAAAGTTGATTGCTTTGACACTGCTCCATCTTCTGAATATCTAAGCAGGGCAGGAGCAAACTGTATTTACATAAACACACTCAAAGTCTCTCCCCCTCTCAGGTAGCCGTCAGAGAAGCATTCATTCAGACCCACCTTACACTAATATTTTCTTCCTTTCCTTCCAATTTCCTTACCTTGCAACTCAGTTTTCTCTTTCCTCTCTATTTTCCTTCCTTAATATCCCAGTCCAGTCATCCAAATCCCACTGAAACTCTGCTGAGGCCACAGACCTATTTCAGGTTTCTCCACAGAAAGGCCAGCACTGCCTGCTTAATTGCATGTGCTTTCAACCATTAATACAGAGCTCCACAACAGCATTGCATGGCCACTCAAAACCAGTGCCTGCTGAACCTCTATCTTGCAAATACAAATCCAACTTGGGGTAATAGCATGCTCAAAACTGCGTGTGTGATTCTTTGCTGTGCCTCTGGAAATTGCAGCAGAGTAGTCACAGCCGAGTGGGAAAAAAAGTGTCTTTATGCCACCTTTCCATCCTCAGGATTCTGGACTTATTTGGGGATCATAACAACCTCTGGCATTAGGGAACCTAGGGGGTTATTTAATTACTGCAGCCTGCTAAGGGCAATATATATTGGTGCATGCTATGGAAACTGCCCCCACTCCTGGCATACTCCTTGTGCTGGGATATTGGGAGGTGGGCAGTGCAGGGTCTCTTACACTAGTTGTACACTGTGCCGATGTCAGAAGAATGCTCTGTTGATCCTTTGCAACACAGTTCCAGCCCCTTTATGCTGCCAGAATCTGTAACTGAATCAGTCCTTTTGTAGCTAAAGATTGTTTTGCATCTCAATTTCGAAACACACTGAAATAAACTGATGATTCTTATTCCTGCTGGTTCAAAGTGAATTAAATTGAAAACTTGAGTGCAGTATACTTGTACAATATTCCCTTACCATGTTCAGCAACATCACCAGCTAACAACCAACATTTTTTCCTTTCGCATCTCTTGGTTGTTAATTTGCCTACATGTTGTAGTGAACAAGCTCCAAGGCAAATAGACTGAAAATGTGCGAAAATAGCACGTAAAAATATAAATCAATAGCAGCAACACTTTGATGTAGACCTCTCTATCTGTGAACAGCAAGTGAAAAACATGCATTGCCCTAACAAACATATTTAACTTATGCAACCATCACTTATGGCAACATATAACCTGAGGTCTTACTGACCTTGGCAGCCTTACAAGGTTTTGGGGACTGAGTTGATTTTCCTCATCTTGGCATATGAAGCCGCAGAGTGTGCCACTGGCTCCATCTCCTAAGAGTGCTTGTGGCATGAACATGATGTGGAAGCAGCTACTTTTTATGTCACAGAAACAGGAAAATCATGAGTGTCAGCATAGACAACTTTACCAACCAGTTGCTGAGCACTTCACAAAGATGGAGGCTGACTCTAAGTACTAGTAAAATGTTCAGTGAATATTTGGCGTGTATAGTTCTCACCGAGAGTGAAAACTGGCGAAATCCCAGAAGTCCTTGCGTGGGGTAAGAGAGACAATAATAAAACTATTTCCATACAGTTAGCCCAGGTGTGTGGAAGTATTATCTGCCTTAGCTACTTTATGTCTCCCATTTCATGGTATTGGAACTCCTCACAATCTGTAGTGTATTTATCACCATAATACCCCTGTGAAGTAGGGACCCATTATCCCCAATTTACAGGTGGAGAAACTTGATTTCAATAGGGATTAGGCAGCTAAATACCACTGAGGATCTGGGCCTAAGTGACCGGCTTAAATATGAGTTGTTGGTCCCAGCAGGTAGTAAAAGTTTATATTCTGGCCCATTGATAATTAATACAAAAAGGTGCAGTGAGTTACTTGCGCATGCAGCAGTGTTTGCTATGCAAGCAGTACTTGATGGACTGATAGCAAACACAGGAGAATAGGAATTGCCAGACTGGATTTGACCCCAGGGGCATGTAGTCCAGTGTCCTGTCTCCAACAATGGGTGCGGCCCTCCGACCTAGTGCCTTGGCCAGAGCGCCGGAACGGGGCCAAGCCGCGTGGTGCGGCCCCCGACACAGTGCCCTGGCCGGAGAGGGGCTGAGCCACGTGGTGCGGCTCGCGGGCTGTCTTAAAGCGGCTCATGGGCCGGATCCAGCCTGCGGGCCATAGTTTGCCCACCCCTGATAAAAGAGCGTCTCTATGTCCCATACAGAACCCGCTTTAATTCTGTAGTATCCTTTTTGAGATGGGGTGACCAGTACCGCACACAGTAGCCTAAGGGAGGCCATATAATGGTGTTATAATACTTTGGTATTATTTTATATTCCTTATGCATCGCAACATCTTGTTTGCTTTTTTGACCATAGCTGCACATTAAACAGAGGTCTTCATTGACTTGTTCACAATCAGGTCTGGGTACCTTTCCTGAGCTACTATAGTTAGTTTAGAACCTTGTATGGTGTTTGAGTAGTTCAAATGTTTTCCTTCAGTGTGTGCTATTTTCCATTTATCAACACTGAACTTAATTTTCCGTTGTCCAATCACCAGACTTGGTTAATCTCCATGTAGTTCCTCACAGACCTCTTGACTTGATTAACCTGAATAACTTTGTGTCAGCTGCAGATTTTGTTACTTCACTGTTCATGCCCTTTCCAGATTGTTAATAAACATATTAACCAACACAAGACTTAATATGAAGCCTTTGGCCAAGATGAAGATTGACCAGTTATTCCTATCCTTTGTTTCTTGTCGCTTAGCCAGTTTTTTTCTATGACAATATTTTCCCCTCTCATCTATGATTACATTAATAGCCTTTCCTGAGGGACCTTGTCAAGATTTTTTTGAAAGTCAAAATAAAATGTGTCAACTAGTTCTCCTTTACTGACACTCAAAAAATTCTAATAGATCAGTGAGACACAGTTTTCTTTTGCAGAATACAGGCAAAAATTCATATCATGACCTTCCTGGTGTTTTATTAGTCTACTTTTAATTATTGTTACAACCAACTTACCAGGTACACACATCATCCAACTGGTGTTTTTATTGCTCCAATGTGTTCCCAAGATGTACTCCATTGTGCATTTAAAAACCCAGCAAATGTATATTTTGTTCAGAGGCTCAATGATGACTCCAGCTGAAAACACCTAAATAGCATACTTACCTGTAGGCACTGGATTTTTCTGAAGCTGCACAATCAATCTGTATGATAGATGGATCAGAAACTGGCCCCTAGTAAGGGACCTTTGCATTGCTTTAGAGGCACCAATAGCCTAATAATGGCTTAATTGGCAACCTGGGGATTCCTCTGGGTAGCATAGAGTCAGTATACAAACTTCTTTGCCACACGCAGCATAGGAGCATGAGCCCATGAGGAAGGGGGCATATCTGGGGCATTGCCATGCTCTGCTGATCCCCTTGAGGGCAGTTGCAGTTCCCAGAACTTACAGCGTGATGCTTTGTGGCACAAGGATCAGGGAGCTGCAAAGGTAGCAGTGAGTGTAGAAGGACCAGTCCTGAGGATTTGGCTTAAAATGTTTGCATTTTCCCCATTTATTATGAACCTTTGCTGCAGTGATGATCTCTCCACATGTTGAATTTTATTAATTTGCATTTGTTTTAAGAATGATTGCTCAGCAGCCTCACTGAAGAAATTTTTCCATTGAATTAAGGGGTAGCATGCTTCCTACCAATTCTTTCCTTCAGAGTACGTATTTTAAGGACTCTTTTTACATTAGCAATAAATAGCTCCAGGTGAATACAGTAATCTCTTCATTCCCACCGAATGTTGTTTTCACTCCACTGGTCTTTCTGGAATACTAATTCAACACCTCACAGTATTATGCTAATTAATCTCTGAAACAAACACATGAGGCAGTTTATCTTTGTGTTTTGGTGGCTTACATCTTGCTAAAATATATAGCCTTCTGATGTGTGTATGTATGCATATATGTGCATAAACAAAGACACACAAATTCCGCCCCCAGTATAGGTTGCCAGTCCATAGACACATTAGAATTACAATTAAAAACAGTTGGAATCTTATACACTTTAAAGTACAGCATGTGTTTTCCAGTCCCTTTTTGATAACTGCAGCTATAATATAATACAGTGACAGAAAAGTAAATTACACACCAAAAAATCCATTTCCATGCTAATGGAATGTGCTGTATGAGACTGTTAGCATGCTTTCAGAGAGCAAATAGATGTTATTTAAGAAACTCACTCCTAGAATAAAGGTGTGCATTAAAATTACTGACTATAAGGATTCTAGTCAGCTAAGAAATCTATTTCCTTTTTGAATAAAATTGTTTATTTCTGAAAAGAAAACACAGGATGAGATCAATACAAACTAAAGAGCAGGGACATTCTCTCTCACTTTATGGGCTGGGATCTTTCATTTCAAAGCCCTCTAACTATGCCAACAATAATACCTTAAGAATGGATGAAATAAGATCTTGAAATTCTGTGTATGTCAAGTGAGAGTAGTTTCTTTCCAGTTTTCATACTGCAAGAATCAAATTCTTCTTTAAAAGCTTTGAGCTGGAAAAAACACCATGGAAAATTTCAGCTGAAAGCTGTCATAATTGTAGCTGCACAAAATAAAGAGAAATTCTCTGTGTGTGTGTGTGTGTGTATGAGCGAGACTGTGTGTAGGCACCAGCATGTACTTTGCTGACTTTTTCCCCCTGAAATATGAGTAAGCCCTGATACTAAATCCCTGATTTGTTTCTCTCCTCAAATGAAAAGGTTGACAGACCTCAAAAGCAGACAGGTAAATGGCACAATCCCAGAGGCTGCCTGTTGATAAGCTTTGATCTCCAACAGTTTTGCTCAGTCTCTCCTTCCTTGCACTATAGTATATAGTCTATATATACTGCTGAAAGAGTGAGAAGTGGTAATGCCTTTCCAGGTGGAAATGGAGTAAAGCTGGGCAAGTACAGCAGGAGAGTTATCATGATTATTCTTGTAAATACAAGTTATTGATTTGCTTTGCTGGTGTTCACAATCACTTTTATTTGGAGTCATTCAAGTGAGTAAGTGCATGGGCTCATGGATGCTCTCAGAGAGGAAAAGCATTGTAAATACTAGAGAATATTTCAAGTACTCTGACAGCCATTTTGAAAAGCTCTTTTGTTATCATTTGCACACAGTGGATTTGCTGGTCTGTTGTACATGTTTGTAAACAGTTAGCAAAAGAGAAGAAATTAGTACTCCCAGTATTCAAAAATCATGAGCCAGGTCACAAAAATTATTGGCTTTAAACATGACCCCTGCGGTCACATACTATGGAAGAATAAAGAAGAGGAGTACTTGTGGCACCTTATGCAAGGCACTGAATTTAGCCATATGGAGTGGAAATCTATCAACTTCATTTATCGCTAAGGTCCACAAGTACTCCTTTTTTTTCTGCGGATACAGACTAACATGGCTGCTACTCTGAAACCTGTCATTATGGAAGAATAGGCAACACCTTCTACAAATCCCAGAAAACAGCGAGGTAAGGGGCATGCTGTTTTGCATGAGAGGGTCCCTGGCAGGCAACAATCACAGAAGGTCAAGAATGGACATGGAATAACCGGACCAAGTGAATTTGCCACCTTCTGACAGTAGTAGTGCTGATGTTCCAGGGGAGCCCCACATCCAAGCAACAGGGCAGGGAACCTCACAGGCTAATTGAACATATTTATTTCCTCAGTAATTTGGTATACATAGTTGAAATTGCATATTATGTTAATGTTGATTGTTAGGTGGTGTTATTGTTATGTTTCGCTGGGGCTGGAAGGTGTGAGGAATTGTATCTTTAAGAGGTTCTGGAAAGACCTGTGTGGTGGTTATGTTATGCAGAGGCTCATGTTACCCAATACTGACCAGTTAGAACTCAGACACTGAAGAAAGCAGTCATCTGACAGATTCCTTGGCTTGGAGACTCGAGTAATTACTGAACATCAGAGGAGCCCTGGGCAGGAGATGGCCTATAGGATCCCTGCTATGGAGCTATGATGATTGACACCAGTTAAATCTACAAAATGAGACCCACTAGACAGGGCTTAATATACACTTTCTTGTCACTGGTCCACTGGAAGCATATCTTACATTCAAATTTGGTTAATGTGGCCAAATCCAAGCTTAAAACCAAATGGTTCTAGTTTTTTTCCATCCAAATGTTCAGTAATATAAAGAGGTTGCCAATCCAGGTACAGAGAAATACATTACAAATAGGCTTGGAAGAATTTGATTTTTGTTTATTTGCAATTTCAGTGGATAATATTGATGTTTATTTTAAAACATTTTAAAATATTTTTGTTGATTCATTTTCACAGTTGTGGGAAACTATGGGGGGCTCTGACAAAATAATTATGTAATGACACTAGATGTTTACATTCAAAAAGTTAATCCTTATAGCTGATAAAACACAAACTGTCAACATCACATGTCAAAATACACTAAGTACATTTCTTTAAATTAAACTCTAATAAGTTCTCAAGCAGCATTTGCTTATTTGTACATTTCAATTACTGTCAGTGGAAGTATTTTTTTACCCAGTGGTTTGTGTCTGGTGAAACTGGTGTTCACTGATGTTTACCAATAAAAATTGAATCCTTCCAAGCCTGGGTACAGATAACATGAGTTATTCTACCCTGATGTTTGTGCCATGGTTCTGTTGAAAGTCAAGGTGACAAACCTTTAGAATTAACATTTGGATGATCCATGCTATTTCTTTCAGCTTTCATTGAGATACTCCCACTTAAGATAGATTTCACTCTCTGCCAGCTCTTTGCTTAGGTTAGTTTGTGGATTTTCATGCAGCTTCCAGTGGAAATCTAAGCTTTCAAAAGATTGCTTCATGACTTTCATATTACTGAATGATGCTGCCAATTGCAATATTAATACCTTCAGGAAGTTTTTTTATTCCAATGGCAATAACTCCTGAAGTTCTTGTCAAAATGTCCTCTCTACTACATTTCTCCCTGTGGCTTAGGAGCAATTTTTAAAAAAAAATATATATGAATGCCATCAATTGTAGGGTGAGTCACAAAAATCCACTGACATCACTCATCAAAATAACAACAATTACAATTTAAAGTGCAATCAGAAGTTTATAAGGTACTTTTGCAGCTGGTGCACAATTTTTTGTGAAACATTATATTACATAATCTTCTTTGTCACCTGTTTATCTATAATCTTTGCGATTGATGCGCCTGTTTTCAGTTGTCTGGTTTCTTTAATGTCAACTGTATAGTGAAGTGATGCTTATATCTGTATAACACAGACATTTATAACAAGTGACTCACTGGCAAAACTACTTCCCTTATTCTTGTTGAGCTTCCTTCCTTCCTTTAAATTCCATATTCTCATTCATTAGTGTATCTACTGATTGGAAATAATAAATATCAAATTTAAAATTTAACCTTTCCATCAGCAATATTTTTTCAAAACACCCACAGTTCGATTGCCGTCCGACGAACCTTACAGGCAACAATTTACGGAAATTATGTTCCGTTTTTCCGTGAGCCTCTAGTGGTGGAGATGATACTTCCAGTTTGGAGAAATGAAGGGAATCCAAGGTTATTAGTAATATTTCCATAAAGGGTTCATGTCTAGCTATTCCACCTGGAAGCAGGCAGGGCACACCCTGACTGTTTTGTAGAAGCAATGCTCTAGATAGAGCTAATAGATAATGCTCTAGATAGAGCTGATAGATAATGCGCTAGATAGAGCATTGCTCTATCCAAGGACAAGGACTAGATATGAACCATGAGAAGTTGATTAAAAGACAGTGACCGTGGGAGGCTTTCTTAGCCTAGGCTCAAGGCCTGAGAACCAGGATTGTAGTAGATAAAAAGATGGTAAACAAGTATATTAATCAACGTCATACATTCCTTTGTGTGTCTTTTTGCGGTAGAAGTATGTAATGCATAGGGGGGAGAAATATAATAAAAGGGGAAGGTGGAAAGCTGGGGGCAGAGCAGCCCATCTCAGCTGACCAGCCTGCTTGCTTGCATAAAGCTCTGTTCTGTCTCATCGTTGAACCGCCACATTTCCAATTGGCAAGAACATTACTATAACAGGTTTAAAGATATACAATTAAAACAATTACATTAACATCAGTAGTTTATGATGTGGTCTAAGTTGGGTGAAATTCTGGTCCCATGGAAGTCAGAGGCAAAACTGTCACTGACTTCAATGACAGGGTTCAGAGTAGCAGCCATGTTAGTCTGTATTCTCAAGAAGAAAAAGGAGGACTTGTGGCACCTTAGAGACTAACAAATTTATTTGAGCATAAGCTTTTGTGAGCTACAGCTCACTTCATTGGATGCATTCAGTGGAAAATACAGTGGGGGGATTTATATACATAGAGAACGTGAAACAGTGGATGTTACCATACACACTGTAACGAGAGTGATCACTTAAAGTGAGCTATTACCAGCAGGAGAGTGGGGTAAAAAAACTTTTTGCAGTGATAATCAAGGTGGGCCATTTCCAGCAGTTGACAAGATCCTCTGAGGAACAGTGGGACATGGGGGGGGGAATAAACAAGGGGAAATAGTTTTACTTTGTATAATGACCCATCCGCTCCCAGTCGCTATTCAAGCCTAAGTTAATTGTATCCAGTTTGCAAATTAATTCCAATTCAGCAGTCTCTTGTTGGAGTCTGTTTTTGAAGTTTTTTTGTTGAAGAATTGCAACTTTTAGGTCTGTAATCGAGTGACCAAAGAGATTGAAGTGTTCTCCAACTGGTTTTTGAATGTTCTAATTCTTGACGTCTGATTTGTGTCCATTTATTCTTTTACGTAGAGACTGTCCAGTTTGACCAATGTACATGGCAGAGGGGCATTGCTGGCACATGATGGCATATATCACATTGGTAGATGTGCAGGTGAACGAGCCTCTGATAGTGTGGCTGATGTGATTAGGCCCTATGATGGTGTCCCCTGAATAGATATGTGGACACAGTTGGCAACGGGCTTTGTTGCAAGGATAGGTTCCTGAGTTAGTGGTTCTGATGTGTGGTGTGTGGTTGCTGGTGAGTATTTGCTTCAGGTTGGGGGGCTGTCTGTAAGCAAGGACTGGCCTGTCTCCCAAGATCTGTGAGAGTGATGGGTCATCCTTCAGGATAGGTTGTAGATCCTTGATGATGTGCTGGAGAGCTTTTAGTTGGGGGC
The DNA here is from genome assembly GCF_965140285.1 of Lepidochelys kempii. Classification (NCBI taxonomy): domain Eukaryota; kingdom Metazoa; phylum Chordata; order Testudines; family Cheloniidae; genus Lepidochelys; species Lepidochelys kempii. Next base: position 301,380,192 of record NC_136380.1, on the reverse strand, counting down.
TGAAGGTGATGGCTAGTGGCGTTCTGTTATTTTCTTTGTTGGGCCTGTCCTGTAGTAGGTGACTTCTGGGTACTCTTCTGGCTCTGTCAATCTGTTTCTTCACTTCAGCAGGTGGTTATTGTAGCTGTTAGAAAACTTGATAGAGATCCTGTAGGTGTTTGTCTCTGTCTGAGGAGTTGGAGCAAATGTGGTTGTATCGTAGAGCTTGGCAGTAGACAATGGATCGTGTGGTGTGGTCTGGATGAAAGATGGAGGCATGTAGGTAGGAATAGCGGTCAGTAGGTTTCCGGTATAGGGTGGTGTTTGTGACCATCGCTTATTAGCACCATAGTGTCCAGGAAGTGGATCTGTTGTGTGGACTGATCCAGGCTGAGTTTGATGGTGGGATGGAAATTGTGAAATCATGGTGGAATTCCTCAAGGGCTTCTTTTCCATGGGTCCAGATGATGAAGATATCATCAATGTAGCACAAGTAGAGTAGGGGTATTAGGGGACGAGAGCTGAGGAAGCTTTGTTCTAAGTCAGCCATAAAAATGTTGGCATACTGTGGGGCCATGGGCGGAACCATAGCAGTGCCGCTGATTTGAAGGTATACATTGTCCTCAAACGTGAAATAGTTATCGGTGAGGACAAAGTCACAAAGTTCAGCCACCAGGTTTGCTGTGACATTATCGGGGATAGTGTTCCTGACGGCTTTTAGTCCATCTTTGTGTGGAATGTTGGTGTAGAGGGCTTCTACATCCATAGTGGCTAGGATGGTGTTTTCAGGAAGGTCACCAATGGATTGTAGTTTCCTCAGGAAGTCAGTGGTGTCTCGAAGGTAGCTGGGAGTGCTGGTAGTGTAGGGCCTGAGGCGGGAGTCTACATAGCCAGACAATCCTGCTGTCAGGGTGCCAATTCCTGAGATGATGGGGTGCCCAGGATTTCCAGGTTTATGGATCTTGGGTAATAGTTAGAATATCCCAGGTCGGCATTCCAGGGGTGTGTCTGTGTGGATTTGTTCTTGTGCTTTTTCAGGGAGTTTCTTGAGCAAATGCTGTAGTTTCTTTTGGTAACCCTCAGTGGGATCAGAGGGTAATGGCTTGTAGAAAGTGGTGTTGGAGAGCTGCCTAGCAGCCTCTTGTTCATATTCCAACCTATTCATGATGACAACAGCACCTCCTTTGTCAGCCTTTTTGATTATGATGTCAGAGTTGTTTCTGAGGCTGTGGATGGCATTGTGTTCTGCACGGATGAGGTTATGGGGCAAGTGATGCTGTTTTTCCACAATTTCAGCCCGTGAACGTCGGTGGAAGCACTCTATGTAGAAATCCAGTCTGTTGTTTCAACCTGCAGGAGGAGTCCACCTAGAATCCTTCTTTTTGTAGTGTTGGTAGGAAGGTCTCTGTTAGTTAGTATGTTGTTCAGAGGTGTGTTGGAAATATTCCTTGAGTTGGAGATGTCGAAAATAGGATTCTAGGTCACCACAGAACTGTATCATGTTCGTGGGCGTAGAGGGGCAGATGGAGAGGACCCAATATAGGACAGATTCTTCTGCTGGGCTAAGAGTATAGTTGGATAGATTAACAGTATTGCTGGGTGGGTTAAGGGAACCACTGTTGTGGCCCCTTGTGGCCCATGTAGTAGTTTAGATAGTTTAGTGTCCTTTTTCTTTTGTAGAGAAGCAAAGTGTGTGTTGTAAATGGCTTGTCTAGTTTTTGTAAAGTCCAGCCAGGAGGAAGTTTGTGTGGAAGGTTCGTTTTTTATGAGAGTATCCAGTTTTGAGAGCTCATTCTTAATCTTTCCCTGTTTGCTGTAGAGGATGCTGATCAGGTGGTTCCGCAGTTTTTTCTTTGAGATCATGTGGCACAAGCTGCCGGCATAGTCTGTGTAGTATGTAGAGTGTAATGGATTTATTACCTTCAGTCCTTTTGGTATGATGTCCATCTGTTTGCATTTGGAAAGGAAGAAGATGTCTGTCTGTAACTGTATGAGTTTTTTCATGAAGTTGATAGATTTCCACCCCATATGGCTAAATTCAGTGCCTTGCATAATGACAGGTTTCAGGGGACACCATCATAGGGCCTAATCACATCAGCCACACTATCAGAGGCTCGTTCACCTGCACATCTACCAGTGTGATATATGCCATCATGTGCCAGCAATGCCCCTCTGCCATGTACATTGGTCAAACTGGACAGTCTCTACATAAAAGAATAAATGGACACAAATCAAATGTCAAGAATTAGAACATTCAAAAACCAGTCGGAGAACACTTCAATCTCTCTGGTCACTTGATTACAGACCTAAAAGTTGCAATTCTTCAACAAAAAAACTTCAAAAACAGACTCCAACGAGAGACTGCTGAATTGGAATTAATTTGCAAACTTGATACAATTATCTTAGGCTTGAATAGAGACTGGGAGTGGATGGATCATTATACAAAGTAAAACTATTTCCCCTTGTTTATTCCCCCCGCCCCACGTCCCACTGTTCCTCAGACGATCTTATCAACTGCAGGAAATGGCCCACCTTGATTATCACTACAAAAAGGTTCCCCCCCCTCCCCCCCGCTCTCCTGCTGGTAATAGCTCACCTTAAGTGATCACTCTCATTACAGTGTGTATGGTAACACCCATTGTTTCATGTTCTCTATGTATATAAATCTCCCCACTGTATTTTCCACTGAATGCATCCGATGAAGTGAGCTGTAGCTCACGAAAGCTTATGCTCAAATAAATTTGTTAGTCTCTAAGATGCCACAAGTACTTCTTTTCTTTTTACTGACTTCAATGTGTCCAATAATTCACTCAGTAATGCGTTTTCTCATAGGTAGTTGCATGTTGCACAAGGGCATGTCTGATCTGAGGTTGATATTACAATATTAATAGCAAAAGGCTGATGCAATGAAAGTGCCCTTCTCCAACACTATTAATCCAGTACCCTCTCAACTCTTAAGCAGCATAAGCAATAATATTTGCTGTGATATTAATATAATTTGTTTCTCCGTTTTATAAAGTTTTAAAGGCTGGAAATGCTTTATGCCAGTTTTTAACATTTAAAAATCATCTGTGTTATTGGAGACCGAAAAGCTGTGTATCTATGAACAATTGTTGATAAAATGGGAAATTTAAGTAAAAACATCATCTTACTGCTAGAATAATTGTCTTTGTGAGGCATAGTTGTGCAGTTCCACTGATAGTCTGAGAATGAAAGGTCAGTGTTAGTGAGGTCGAACACTGAGTGAGTGTGTGTATGTGTTTGATATAGTAATATGTATGTACTCCACAGAGCAAATGTCCAATATTGTCCCCTACCAGCTAAAATTTCACTCTGTACTGTATTAAATATATTAGCATCAGTTAGGAAATGTTATCTGTGAGGTTTCTCAGGAATTCTTTTTCCTGACTTTCATTGAGGTTCTGTTTTGGTGGAAACTTTCTAGCCAGCTTTAAAAGATATTCTGGAACACGATTAAGTATAGCTTTCTTTAAAGATGATTACCCAGCCATGAATGATACTATATTAAAATATTTGAGGCTAATTTCCCCAAATACCATTATTTTTCTTCAGCTCTATCACACTATATAATGTCCTCCTTTTGAGTGTGCTGACTGAGTTCCTTCAGAAAGTTTACTCCTGCGTATTTTTATATACCTATTTATTTATTTATTTATTTTCAGTAAGACATCTAGAGTAGATTTTTTTTGTCTGTTTCTTACTGGCAGCTGTTGTGCAAGCCATCCTGTAGGACCGAGTTCATCTTGCCAAGCTCTGCATGATGTTTTCATCACTACTAATACAACGTCCATCTGTAATCTGTTTGATAACTTAATGCCTTTTAGTACACCTGTCTTTTATCATAAATTCTATTCTCAGGCCATGCCTCATACTGACTGTGTTGAGCCAAATGGAAACAAGCTTTCTGAAACTTGCACAAGTGATGCTATTTCTTAAAGAGTAAAATGACTCATGGATGATGTAAATGTTGACCAAATGTAATGTGTTAACCTCAAAATTTTCAGAGGAGCTGTTCAGCCTGGTTAAGCACTACAGCTGTGTGAAAGTCAACAGTTCTGCCTCACAGGGATTTGTTCACATTTTCTTCCGTTGCAGTCTGCCTGGCTTCAGATCCTCTGAATATTTTTATTTAATTGGAACCAAATTTCAAGCTTAACTCTGACCGAATTGTTATGTTTCACATATAAACTATGTTGAACTATGAATTTCAAAGCATTTTGATTCAAAACCATAAACCTGGGGTTGTCAATTATTTTTTGTCAAGGTCCAAGTTTCTTGGTCAAGTTATAGTCAAGGTCCAGACTCCAGAGAAAATAATAAAAAATAACAATAATTAGTAAATAAAAAGGTTTTGGGGTCTGCTGAAAAGCATCTGGCGGTCTGGATTTTTCCCACTGTATGCCTGTTGACGATCCCTGCCATAAATTGTCTTATGTTAACCCCCAAAAATGTGTGAACCTTAACTAACCTTTTCTCACATCTGATCTTTTGTAACACAACCCCAAAAAGGCAAAGTCTGAATGGCTTCAGTTTATGTTACAAGTATTTTACACAGTGCTAGCAGGGAGCCAAAGGCTGACATGGTTCCTTTACATGTATTTAAAGGAACCCACATAGTATAGTCAGGTCTCCGCTCCACGACTGCTTAATCTAGTTGAAGCTATAAGGCAGATATTGTGCAGCACAGGCTGTTTCTCATTCTGGAAGCTCACAAGGCAGGAAGAGCCACAACGTTTGCACATCCAGCATTCTAAATACTGTGTTTATTTCATCTGAATTCTGTATCTTCTCTGTCACGGGATGTGATAACATGAATTGCATGGCACTATAAAGCTAAGCTGGAAATCTCATTGGGATAGGCTTTTATTTTATTTCATTTTGCCAGATTTCTGATAGTTCCTTCCCCTGATGAGATCAGAAATACACTATGCCTTTCTCCTGGTACTCTGCCACTATAGTTTCCACTCCCAGCAGATGTGTGAAAATAAAACATGATGGGAGGGGAAGCTTTAAACAAAGCTTTCCAAACCCTGAAATGGGGCAGTTTGGTTTCAGTTCAAAGCACTGGTAAAGGTTGTTGTCAGTTCCTGTATTGCACAAACTGGTTCACCTGTCTGTAGTTAGTAAGAACCAAATTGTACCCTTCCCTAGAGATACCCATGAGAGAGGGTAGAGATGCAGCCAGGAGTTTTCTTCTAATTCTTCCCTCAGGGGAGGCAGGAGAGGAAGCAGATGCTGAAACCTCTCAGCCGTTTATAAGCCCAGGTTGCACTGGAAAAGGAACAGCTCCATGGAAGGTCAGACTCTCTTTGCTTTTTCTGCCTCCAGCACTGCTTGCTATCCCCTGCAAAATAACCTTCTCTGCAGGTGCAGAACCAAAGCTAGTGGTGTTTCAAACAGCTTTAATTTAGGCATCAATTTGGTTTGTAACATCCACTCTGTAGGTAGGGGAGAAAGCCATGGAAAGCAACTCATTTCCCTGCCCTCAACCTGCCTCTGCAGTCTCACAGAGCCCCTACCCCACATTATTCCCATGGAGAGGATCGTGGAAGGTCTGGGGAAGGGTGGAAATAGGAATTAGGTAACCGGACTAGATGGAGCACTCATTTGCTCTGACATACTGTGTCCAACCATGGTCAATGTCAGATACTTCTGAAGAAAGTGGGCAATTATGGAATACCCTGCCCATAGAGGAAGTTTCTTTCTAACCTGTGTGGGGCTGGAACCAAAGCCCACCAAAGACAGTGTTAGTCTTTCCATTGACTTGTATGGGATATTGATCATCCTCTTGGTGCTTTCACTTGTGCCCCAAAGCATAACTGTTTAAAATTATATCTGGTGCTTGTAGGTAGGGCTAGCCTGACATGAGTAATTAAACACATGGGGAGAGGCCTTGTTTCTGGAAGATTGGATTAGGGAGGTAAACAAATCAACACACTAAAAATAGAACATTTGTGCTAAATAATTTAAGTAAAATCGGTCAGTAGGCTAAAAAGACAGAATGTCTGAGACAGCTAAGATAAGAGGGAGAACACCCAGGGAACCATTTACTACAAACAAGATAACAATGGACCAGATAAGAATGTAGAGGTAAGGTAAAGAGTATGTCGAATGTGGACAATGAGTCTACTGCATAGGGATTGGTTCCTATAAAGTAACCAAGCCAAGGAAAAATGTATATTAAATGCAATAAGATGTGTCATGTTGTAACAGGGTGGCACCTGCCTCTTGCAAGAATGCCCCACATGATTGATGGTTTCTTCTGCAGGTCTTCAGTGACTCAGCCCTCCGGCCAAGACACACACACCGTCTGTAGGCTGAACAGAAAAACAAACCCCTTCCAGGGTATACAGACTTTATCTTCCTCTAAAGCTTCCTCCCTAGAGCCACTGCCCTCTATAACAGGCCACCAGGGTACATTGCGATACCCTCCATTGGTGCGTCATTTTTGGCAGCTCCCTCACCCCCAGGCTCAGTCTTTAACCAGATCAACAGGGTCCATCATGGTACTCTTACTTGGTCTGGCTAGGTAAGGCTCACTCCTTACTCGGTCCCCGCAGCCAGCCAGGAGCTCCTTCTTAGCTCCCCGCGTCTTCAGCAGCCCTCCCTGCACTGAGCTGTGCATGGTCCTGCTGCTCTTCCAACCAACCAGGAACCTGGTCCTCTCTCTTCCAGCTCTGCTGCTACTTTTATACTGCCATCCTGACCCCTGACTGGCCACTCCAGCAGCCCCTCTGATTGGCTGTTTGCCCGGCAGTCACTCTAGGCTGCCTGGAGGATTTCTCCTCTGCTCTTTTCTGGGGCAGACTAAGGCAGGGCAGCGAACCCTTCAGCACGGGGCGTCTGGACCTAGTCAAGCTTGTCATACATGTATGTAAGCAGAGAGTGTTTCTGTGTAACTTTGGAGCTGTAATGTATCCTGCATCCATCCCTCTGTATCTGAGTATGATTAGCTCAGTGTAGCACTGCTGTATGCCAAATAAAGATACCCGAGTGACCAAGTCTGAAGTCAAACTGAGTTCTTGGGAAGCTGAATAGAAAGTGGTCTCAGAGGTAATCCCAACAGTGCTGTCATCATCTTCACCTCCATGTTCCATCAGGCCCTTAGGCCAGATTTGGGTGTTCTCCACCCACTGAAGCAAGAAGAGGCCCAATGGCTTTATAACACTCTTTTAACTATTGTACAGATAGAAAATAGTGAATGTTTGAACTTCTTTCTGGAGAAACTGAAGCCTGGGAACAAGCTGAATTTGTGAAAGCTTTATTTTCTTGGTCATTTCTCCTGTTTAATTGACCAAATCTATCTGGAGGGAGTACATTAAGAGCTACAGTATGTTTGCTTTGTGTTGGACAGAATTATACCCTTTCATGTCCATAGCTTGCAGTTTAGCTGAAAGGTTTAATTGTTCCTGACTTCAACATTCCTCATTAATTTGCATTCCAGGCAGGATGCTTTATGGCTGGTAGATTATTTGACATGACACACTATTGCAGGAATTGTTTCTTCCAAGCAACAAGATTGCAAATTATTTTTATTTTCTAATTTCTGTTGCTTTTACCCAGTCTGAATGACCCCAGTGAACCTTGCTTAAAAAGAAAATGCTAAAAATAACAGAGCTCATTGCAATTTTATACTAATTTCCTTAAATACATGGGAGTGCCTTAAGATTTCATCATCCTGGGTTCCGTGAGATACCTTTTTCTATATGTTTGTATGGCACCTAGCACAATGGAGCCTGATCCTGATTGGGGCCACTGGGCATCTTTGTGATATACATAATAAATAATTATTATTGTAGTGCATTGTTAGTTTTACCATAATTAAGGATGCATACATAGTTTGTGTACCACATGCTGGGTAATAACATGAGAGGACTCCATGTTTCTAAAACTAATCTGACTCTTTATTAAGAATACATTTACAGAGATGCTGAATCTGCTGTAGCATTCTAGCCATGTGCACCTAGGCTGACTTCCTGGTGTATCCTCCAAAGTCTTCCTTCCTACAATCTGTACTCCTGCCTCTATGTTCCATGTACGGTGCTAGGGACCCCAACATCAGACTTTGATCCTAATACAAAAACTTAATAATAACCTCAGCTATTAAGTCAGAATAACTTCCCAAACTTATGGACTATGAGCAGTCAAATGTGCTGATCTATTGATATCATTGCTATAAAAACATAGGAGGTCACTGTTAAGTAGAACTGAGCAATTTTTTTGTTTGGGGTGGAGGGAGAGAATAGTAAAAGTATATTTGCCAAAAAATGAAATTTCGGAGCAACCAAAACTATTCATGATTCAAGTTGACATTTAAAATATCATTTTGTTTGACCCACATTAATTTTTATTTTTTTAGTGAATAAATAAATAAATAAAATAAATAAATAAATAAAAAGCAACACCAAAAAAGTCAGTGTTGGTTTTAAACTAATCAGTTAATTTATTATTTATTTTTCAGTTCTGCCACCCAACCAAAAAAAAAAAAAATCAGTTATTTGTTGAGCTCTATAGTATGGTTTTGCAATAGAGTTCAAGTTTGCGCAAGCTAGCCTATGGATTGCCTTTAGATATCTGTTGGAGCTAGATCATAGAATCATAGAATCATAGAATCATAGAATATCAGGGTTGGAAGGGACCCCAGAAGGTCATCTAGTCCAACCCCCTGCTCAAAGCAGGACCAATTCCCAGTTAAATCATCCCAGCCAGGGCTTTGTCAAGCCTGACCTTAAAAACTTCTAAGGAAGGAGATTCTACCACCTCCCTAGGTAACGCATTCCAGTGTTTCACCACCCTCTTAGTGAAAAAGTTTTTCCTAATATCCAATCTAAACCTTCCCCACTGCAACTTGAGACCATTACTCCTCGTTCTGTCATCTGCTACCATTGAGAACAGTCTAGAGCCATCCTCTTTGGAACCCCCTTTCAGGTAGTTGAAAGCAGCTATCAAATCCCCCCTCATTCTTCTCTTCTGCAGGCTAAACAATCCCAGCTCCCTCAGCGTCTCCTCATAAGTCATGTGTTCCAGTCCCCTAATCATTTTTGTTGCCCTTCGCTGGACTCTCTCCAATTTATCCACATCCTTCTTGAAGTGTGGGGCCCAAAACTGGACACAGTACTCCAGATGAGGCCTCACCAATGTTGAATAGAGGGGAACGATCACGTCCCTTGATCTGCTCGCTATGCCCCTACTTATACATCCCAAAATGCCATTGGCCTTCTTGGCAACAAGGGCACACTGCTGACTCATATCCAGCTTCTCGTCCACTGTCACCCCTAGGTCCTTTTCCGCAGAAAACCTTATAAATTTGGCTGGCTTGTTGCAGGCAATAGAAAGGTTGAAAGGAATGCATACCTCCTTAACTTCCTTTTTCCATGCTTGTACTGGCTTTTAGGTGGCTGGGATATGTCCTGCTGCAATCTTAACTATCACAAATAATTGTGTTTGCTTGGTAATTATTATTCTAAATGTCCCAATACTAAAAAGAAGGCACTTTAACTCTTTTTAAAGCAAAAAAAACCTTTAATGTTGTAAGAGCTGTCACTGTAATTTTCATTCTTAAGGTGGATGGTCCTACAGGATTCACATACTGATCAAATGACAGTACTCTACAGTTCCCTCCCTGACTCTTTTGAATGTGGAACAGAAACCAACAAGACTGAAACATTTTAAATTTCTCTTAGTAAAAAACCCCAATAAATATGTAATAAGTTATTGTAATACAATGAGCTCCACCTTGGAGGGCTTGGTGTATAAGCCATTTGAATTCTTCTTTTGTGGCTTCTAATCTTATGACTGCTTCAATAGAATGAAATCCTTGTACCTCATGGTTGCTTATGCTCTTTTTTTTTTACTAAATCCTGAAGTATTTACATTAAGTAAATGGGAGTTTTGCTTGAATGAAGACTGAATATAAGCTAAGGCCCTGATCCTGCAAATACCTAATAACTTACAGAAGTTTACTCATGCGTAGTGCCATTTACTTCAGTGATCCCATACACATGAGTAAAGTTACATGTGCTGCAATGTTTGCAGGATCCAAGTAAAGATTGCAAGATTTGGGCCATTGTTTATTTGTATTTTTATACTATACACATGAGAAATAAATTAATAATTCATTACATTATTTCTGTAACTATGTTAATATAGTAACGGAACAGATAGCCAAAACACATGCTTTGAAAATAGTTGGACATTACACTGGCAAACATTGCATGTTCTACATTTTTTTTTTTTAGATCATGAGAAACTCTTTTTTTACTTAATATTTTTCATTATCTGTTTGACAAAAATGAAATGTTACTGTAAAGTGTTCCAGAAAGGTGTCCAATTCATTGGAAATAATTATTCAAATGAATTTGGGCTCCTTTTTTCTGTTTGCAAATTGTTCACAAAATAATCTTGATTGATTATTTGAAGATTCTAGAGGCATGTGAATAATTCTTGAATATTCACCAAATATATATATAAAAAATCAGATAACATGTTTGTGATTTTTTTCAGTATTTTCTCAACTTTAGACATGAGTTGATGGTGAGTATATTAGGTAATGGAACATTACATATGGAGATGAAACAGAGAAAAGAAAGAGCAGAAATTTAATGAGGTAGACTTGTGAAAGTCTCAGAATAAGCTTACACATATTTTTTGCTCTTGGTGCATAGGAGGAGACCCTCCCAGTCTTGTGTTCTTAATTCTCTCTTATGTTCTTTTGACGATTAATTTTTGTTCAGTGATTTTGAATTCAGTTGATGGGCATGACGAGGTATGGTTCTGGTTAGTAGGTGATGGAAAACTGTAATGACAGAAAGACAGGTATATACTGCATAATCCATACATTATACTTTCAAGTTTTCAGTCCTTTTCTCAGCAAAAAATGACATGAAGAGCTGTTCCAGAAAGACACTATTTTTAATGGCTTGACACTTAACTCAAAATAATTTTGTATTTAATAATGGTTTATTTTTTTAAATCTGTAAACAAGTAATGCTGTAAACATACAAGAGTGGTATTTAATGCTTTTCAAGTCAATACCATTTCTTATGAAAAAAGTTTACCTATGAATACTAGAACTCTTGACTCTAATACATTCTGACACTAAGTGAAAACCAAAAAAATATTTATTCTCAACATTAAAAGGGCACATCGTTTCTGAGAAGACATCAGGAGATATCCCATGACACTAGTTACCAATTCACATATCGAGAGAAAGGCAGTTTAGTTGCTTGCAAATAGAACATACTGTGATATCTCTTTTAAAATTTGTGTTAATAACTCCCAGAACTATCATTGATATTTACTTCAGATATGTACAAATGCTACTGCTGCACTATTAAGTCTCCAGTATCATATGCAAGTAATGCTAAAGGTCTAAATTGGACATACAACAGGGAGGAAATGAAGAATTTCAGACTAAACATTTAAGTAGACCCTTAATCTTTAACTACTCCTGCTTTATCAAAAATAAAATCTCAGACACAATGGACTATGTGTTTGGGATGGACCCTAAGCCATCCTTGAGAGGAAGGATGGTCTTGTGGCTAAGGGTTTAGCTTGTGCCTCTGCAGATATTCATTCAGTTCTTGGCTCTGCCACGGATTCCTGCATGACTATGAGCAAATCACGCTCTGTACTTCAGTTGCCTGTGTGGGATGGAATGATAACATAATGTTTCTTTTTTTTACTATTCACTCTGTTCTAATCTAAGCCCATGCACATCCCAGTTCTACTCTTCCAACATGTCTACTCTGCCCCATGACCTCCTCTGAGGCCTGGAACATTATAGTTAGTATTGGCCAGCCTTCCCCCTACTGCTCATATCATCCTAGCAATGCATGTCTTTTGTGCTGGAGGGATGGGACTCTCCATGCCTCTACCATTTAGTCCACCTATGATATCATTTAATCCAACATAATTTTGGCTTTCATTTGGTCTATTTTCTCATTCTCCTCTACTTTTGTAAAGCATGACGATGATGATTATTTATCAATCAATACATATATGGGTCTATTCCTGGCTCTGTCTGAGCAGGACAGAAAGAAACTCTACACCAACCTGATTTTATCCTGACATGATTGAGGCTTGTGTGGAAGACGTTGCAGGGCAGCTCAGCAGCAGCTTTATGACCAGGACCCATAGAACTGCAGAGGGGAGTTCCTGTGACTGCACTCCCTACCTCCCCTCTCAGCCTGAACACTTTGTTTGTGGATACTGCCCCCCTCTCTCCTTTGTGGGCCACACAAATTCATAGATTATCAGACCAGAAGGCACCACACTGATCATCTAGTCTGGCCTCTACTATCCTGCAGGGGTTGCACTATCGCCTTCCTCACACCCATGGATCTGCCACAGAGCAGAGAGAAAGGAGCAGGAACGTGGGGAAGAACTTTGTCAGAGGGGTTCTAAGAGAGGGGTGGGTGGGCTGATTGCCCAAAGCTGGGAGGAGCTCTTCAGCCATGATGGCCATTTAACCAGATGAGCGCTCTATTTCCTAGCTTTTATCCAACAGTACTGTTTCGGCTTTTAAGTCCTTTTTAAGTACCCTGCCTCACACCTCCATGTAGTTGGTTTAGCCCTGCATCTGAACAGGGCTCCCCATTGTAATCATCAGAGACCCAGGCATGGAACCCCCTTCAGAATATGACTCTGCGCTACACGGCAGCATGGCCATGATTTTGCCCATAGGCTCTTGATGCTTTTATTTCTTCAGTGATAAAATGGAGATAATACCTAGCTCATAGGGTTGTTGTGAGACTTAATTCATTAACGTTTATTGGCACTTTGGAATCCTCAGATGGAAGGCTCTGTACAAATGCAAAGTTTTTATTCAAGATCATGATTCTTTTCTTTTCAGTGTTTTATGCAAATAGGTATATACTTTGGGGCATGAGTTGGTTGGAAATAACACCTCCAGTAGATGTTCTTAAGTTAATTAATAAAGATACCCAGTGTGGTGTTAAATTATTCATTTCACTTTTAGCATTTTAAAAGTCATTCCAGCTGGGATAATACTAGGAAATATGCTTACCACTAAGTTTGGCATTGCAGTTAAAACTCACTGTATAATACATATCTTCTAACTAGTAGTATTTACGTCCCAATTTGTAACTTGGCATTTTGCCACGATGTTGCCTACAAAAAAGACGCGAGGAAAAGAGAGAGAGAGAGAGAGAGAGAGAGAGAGAGAGAGAGAGAGGAAAAAACAAAAGCAAAAGGAAAAAAGAAAAAGAAAACAACCACCCACAGGCCACAACAGCTTGCTTTCCTGAAAGCAAAGGAAAAGCAATCAGTTTTCAACTCTGTATCACAGTTGTAATTTTCTGTTAAGGTCTTTGAAGCTTCAAAATATTTCATGCTGAGCAAGTTACTGTAGTTTTAGACTTCCAGTCATAAAATGTTCTGATAACTTGTGTTCTAATTTAGATTGCTTCCGCTATACTATATGACACATTATATGGATTAAGCTCCCAAAAAGGAATCTATTGAGGATGGGACAGTGACAAGCTTTATTCTAAATACTGCATCTGTACTGCTGACAACAACACAGTAGGCTGTCTGTAGCTTTGTTAACTTCACCTGTTATTTTTATTTGGACAGGGGCTGTCTCTGGTATCTTTGGCTTTTCGAGATATGTGTATGTATATGTACACACACACACACACTCACACACAAAGTTCCAACACTTTATATAGCTAAAAATACATAAAGACACTATGTTTTGTGTTAGTTAAGACTGGCCTACAGAAAAGATACCCTTATACAAATCTCAAAAGCCAAGAAATGGAAAGTTAAGGCACCCAACAGTAGTACATAGCCTTCACTCTTCCACCTTCCCACTAGTCGACCCTCATCACAAGAGACACTCACCACGAGCACAACCATCACGGCTTTAATGCTGAGCCAGTAGAGAGGCCCTCCTTCCAGCACCCTCTTCCCCAGACCCCCCATCCTTCCTTATCACCACAAGCAGACCAGCCTTTCCCACCTACTGTTACTAATGCGCACTCCTGCAAACTCAAGTTTGGGAAAGGGGCGTTGGCATGCGCATGTGTGTAGGGAATGCAGACTACTTGAATGTGGTATAACAGTTTTATCAGCTTGAGTTTGTGAGGGCTGCATTAGTCACCAGTGCTGAAGTCATTATATGTGCTACTCAGTCCATCCCAAATGAGCGCTGATCAAGTCTTTACACCATGTCATCATGCATTTTGTACACACTACATATGATATAGAAAAAAACATTTTAGGAATGTTTAGAAAAAAGTATTGGACTGTTTCTTGTATCCCTGTCTGTAAAATCAGGTGCGTCCTAGTTACCACGAGACCAACTGTACAGCATTCATAGATAGCCTAATAGTAAATGGTAAAATTACCTTAAATAACTTGACTATAATGTCACTAATTTAATGTCCATCACCTTAGCCCCAGAGACCTGGAAACAGAAGTTGGACATCACTGGAAAGCTTTGAAGCTTCCCTTTCCATGCGTATAAACTCCTATATCCAAGCCTGCCAAGGTTTTTAAAGTTGGGTTTTTAAAGCCATAACAACTTTATGTCTAAAGCTGTTAGGAGGTTCAAGGCTGAACTCTGCCTGGCTGGGCCTGGTCCAGGGCCAATATAATTTTATGGGATACTTTTCAATGTATGGGGAGAAAGAGAAAAATATCTATAACAGGCTGATTTTTCAAAATAGTCATATGTATATGCTTAACTGTACACTCCTTCCAACAATCACGTTTGAAGTGAATGGGACTACTTGCAGTGTGAGAAAGTGAGTATGTGTCTGTCTTTGCAGAACTGGGGCCCTCATTTTGGTGTGTCCGGTTACACTGTTTCCCTTTCAGGACTCTGATTTGTCTTGCGTACCCCAAGTTTCATTTCACTTAAAAACTACTTGCTTACAAACTCAGACACAAAAATACAGAAGTGTCGCAGTACTGAAAAATGGCACTTTCTCATTTTTTCCATTTAATTATAAAATAAATACATTGGAAACAAATATTTTACTTATATTTCAGAATGTAGTATAGTGAGCAGTATAAACAAGTCACTGTCTGTATGAAATTTTAGTTTGATTGGCTTTACAGTGTTTTTATGCACCCTGTTGTAGAACTAGGCAAATATCTAGATGAGTTGATGTACCACCTTGAGAACCACTGCCATAGGGATCCATTTAACCGTCTCTAAAAATGAAGCTGTTTTCGCTCATGGAGGAAGAAAACTTAATTAAACTTTAGCTACAGTTTAGCAAAGCTAGAACATTATTTTTGTACTAAAATTATTAATCCTATAACAAAAGGGGATAGAACACTGCGGAATAAAGAATATTATAATCTACGTTGTCTTATCTATAGTTATTATAAAAGAATATTCCCTGGAGGAGGAGCTGAAGTCAGCCAAATTCTGCTCTCAGTTACACCGGTGTAAATCTAGTGTAAACTAAGTGGCCTGAACATGAATGAACATTAGGCACAGTTTAACATTAAAGCTGCTGATTAATTACAGTAATGAAGAACTTTAAAAATATAGCCAGCATCCATGAGAAAGTGTTGCATATTTTGAGACTTTTGTTTTCTGTACAAGGGAGATATAGATAGTCTGTAAATGTGCTTTGCATGCCTAATTCGGAATTGTTCACACACACTGATAGTTATCTTAAAAGATGTGAGGACATAATTCACATTCGGATGATAGCATCTAGTCAATATCTTTGTGTGGCCTTCAAAACGATGAGGACATGTTACAAGCTATGACCTTTTTATAAAAGCTGCTTTAGCTGGGGGGCGGGGTTTATTACTGTGGTAAAGAAATGTTAGCTGGGTCAGGATTTGCAGCTCTGTCCCAGTGATTTAAAAAAAAAAATCAAAATACCAAAGCAATTAGGCAATCTCCTGCCCTACTCATTGGACATGTTTTGAGGCACATTTTCAGTAGCATGTAGAAGGATTTAGAATCATAGAATACCAGGGTTGGAAGGGACCTCAGGAGGTCATCTAGTCCAACCCCCTGCTCAAAGCAGGACCAATCCCCAATTTTTGCCCCAGATCCCAAATGGCCCCCTCAAGGATTGAATTTACAACCCTGGGTTTAGCAGGCCAATGCTCAAACCACTGAGCGATCCGTCCCCCCCTTTAATCCCTTTATGATTCCCCAAAAATGTAAATGAAAGTCACAGAAGGCAGCTTGGCATAACCAAAAGGTGTACAGCTTTGTACAGCTATTGCCTAATTTTTCTGGGCTCTCAATTCTTTGGTGTGTGGCCATAAAATGAAAAAATCTTTTTCTTCTTTAAAAACCTATCAGCCTGATTTCAATAGGTGCAGTGAGTGGCACACCTGAAAAGAAATTTGTATATGTTTTTACAATCTCCTTAATTCCACTGTCTCATCACATTCACCTATATCATTAAATCTTGAAGGAAGAAACTCCAGCCTCTTTTCTTGAGTGGTTGTTCTTTGTTAACCTTAGGGTGAACCATGTGTGTATGAGAGAACCAAGTTTATATGATGCAAATGGAGACTGAGGCCCTGATACAGCAAAGGTATAACTGAATACATGAGTAGTCATCTTGGCATCAGTGGGAATTCTCATGTGCTCAGAGTTACATCTACGTATAGGTGCCTTGCTGGATCAGGGTCCTATACAGTAGTTCTAATATTCGCTGCTAAGATACAATTACTGGCACATGACCTTAGAATAGGCATTTTCTAATAACCAAGCACAGAGAGAGAAGGGGCTGTGGGAAGGGGCTTGATAAAAATATCTTTATAGAATTTTAGTCCAGATTTAAAGAGCACGCAAAAATGCAGTGTTACCTCTTAGCTGTTACTCAAAATCAGAAGCAAAGGAGAAAAGGAATATGTAGTAGATATCTGGAGGAGGAAGGGGCACCAGAAAACAGAGTACTGAAGTTAAATCTAGCAAAGTGCTTGAAATAATGAATCAAACTAAAAGTGTAATAGTTACAATTTTAATATCCTTTCTCACAAAGGGGAAGTTCTGTATGCTACCATATTATATTAATTATATTATATTAATGAGCATTTCATGTGCCATCAACCTTTAAGTTCATATTCGTCTTCTCCTATATTTCTCAGTAGGTGTTAATTTGCTTTTTGGCAGTTGGCCTTCAATAATAAGTCCAGCATTCTTCCTTTAGATATGACTTTGACATTTATTCTTGGCAAGGTAAATAGTGTTCTAATGTCTTTCATTTTTTACAATATCCAGTTGAAAAAAGGAAAAAGCAGACACAGATATGACCTGACCTTTCTATAAAATATTTTTGAGTACTTGGTGCTCTAGTAAACTGGCCTTCAAGTTTCAAAACATGAAGTCTAGGAGCTAATTACCACATCCAGTTTCATAGCAGAAGTGATAGAAAACTTCAGAAAGATTTTGATAAACATTGCTGAGCCAGGTTCAAGAATTATAAGAAGTGTGTCTGATATGCAGTGTCAACTCCCACAAAGTTGAAAGTTATATTAGTCACTCCTGGTATTGAGATACTTTATCTCCTGTTGTGTGAGAGAGTTGTGAGGATAAGCAATTATTTAATAAGTGAAATAACAAACAGGTGTACTATGTTATAAAATCAGAGACAGATTTAAATTATTGGTACCAAAAGGGAATAAGAGATTTTTATTCAAATTCGTGACTATTAGTGTTCATAAAAGCAAGGGGATACTTATGGTTTTGTTTTGGGATTTACAAGGAAAGGTTAATTGGGAAATCATCTCTATTTTGAATGGAGATGACCTGAACTCACTAGACAAAAAGTGCAGTTCAGTGGCCACTAGCGGGATCAGATGTGTTCTAGTCATGACACAGTATCTCCAGACTTGTTGAGAAGCATGTTGTTTTTATTTAGTTCTGGAAGCCTTGCAAATGTTATGAGTATACTCTCTACTCCATTAGCCAAATCATTAATAAAAATATTGAATAGTACTTCACTCAAGACAGACTTCCATCTTACCTTACTAGATACATCTTTCCAGATGACACTGAACCATTGATAACTACTCTTTGAGTATGGTCTTTCAGTTTTGTACCCACTTGATGGTGATTTCATCTAGATCACATTTCCCTAGTCTGCTTATGAGAATGTCATGTAGGACAGAATCAAAAGCTTTACTAAAATGAAGATAAATCATGTCTACTACTTCCCGTCTACCCAGTAGGCCAGTCATGTTATCAAAGAAGGAAATTAAGTTGGGTCTGGCATGACTTGTTCTTGAGAAATCTATGCTGGCTATTCTTTATACTACAATTATCCTCTAGATCAGAGGTGGGCAAACTACGGCCCATGGGCCACATCTGGCCCGCGGGGCCCTCCGGCCTGGCCCCTGAGCTCCTGTCCTGGGAGGCTCACCAGGGCCCCTCCCCCGCACCTCAGGTAACTGCACCGCCGGCGCAATGCTCTGGGCGGGGGGGCTGTGAGCTCCTGGGGCAGCGCAGCTGCAGAGTCCGGCCTGACCTGGTGCTCTGTGCTGTGCTGCACGGTGTGGCTGCAGCGCGGCCAAGCACTGGTGCTCCAGGCAGCACGGTAAGGGGGCAGGGAGCGGGAGGGGGTTGGATAGAGGCCAGGAGAGTTCGCGGGGTGGTCAGGGGCCAGGGATGTGGATAGGGATCGGGGAGGTCAGAGGGCGGGGAACAGGGGGGTTGAATGGGGGCAGGGGTCCCGGGAGGGCAGTCAGGAAGAAGAGGAGGGGTAGGATGGGGCGCCAGGTGCCAGTCAGGGGCAGGGGTTCTGGGGGCAGTCAGGGGACAGGGAGAAGGGGTGGTTGGAAGGGGCAGGGGTCCTGGGGGGAAAGACAGGAATGAGAGGAGGGGTTAGATGGGGCAGTGGGGGGCAGTCAGGGGCGTGGGGTCTGGGGGCGGTCAGGGGACAGGGAACTGGGGGTGGTGGATGGAGCAGGAGTCCCAGGGGGGCCGTCAGGACAGGGAACGGGGGGTGGGGGGGTTGGATGGGATAGGAGTCCTGGGGGGCCCATCAGGGAGTAAGAAGCAGGGAGGTGGGGTCGATAGGGACCGGGGACCAGGCCACGTCTGGCTGTTTGGGGCGGCACAGCCTCCCCTAACTGGCCCTCCATACAATTTTGGAAACCCAATGTGGCCCTCATGCCAAAAAGTTTGCCTATCCTGCTTTTGATACTTACAAAATGATTTTTTAATAATTTGTTGCAGTATCTTTCCAGGTATTGAAGTTAGGCTGACTGCTTTATAATCCTTGGGTCTTCTTTGTTCCCCTTTTAAAAGATAGGTACTAAATTTTCCCTTCTCCTGTCTTCTGGTACCTCACTTGTCCTCCATACGCTCTAAAAGATAATCACCAATGGTTCCCAGATTACTTCAGCTAGTTCCTTAAGTACCCTAGGGTGAATTGCATTAGGTCCTACCAATCTGAATACATCTAATTAACCTAAATATTTTTAACCTCTTCTTTTCCTATTCTGTCTTGTTTTACTTTTAATATAAATTATGTTAAGTATCTGGTCACAATTATCTTTTTTAAAGAAGACTGAAGCAAAATAGACATTAAACATATCAGCCATCTTGATGTCATCCATTATGAGCCTTCCCTGTTAAGTAATGGATCTACATTTTCCTTCATCTGGCACCTACTGTTTTTATGGAACATCTTCTTATTGCCTTTTATGCCTCTTGCTAGGTATAACTCATTTTGTGCCTTAGTCTTTCTGAGTTTGCCCTGACATGCTTGTGCTATTCTTTCATACTCATCCTTAGCCATTTGTTCATGTTTAGCCATTTGTTCATGCTTCGGTAGGATTCCTTTTTGGTGTTCAGGTCATTAAAGAGCTCCTGATGCAGCCATATTGACCCCTTACTAGTCTTCCTATCTTTCGTCTCTCAGTGTAAAAACATTTAACTTAGATGATCAGCAGAGGCTATAATCTCATTCCTGTCGATACAGGCTTCTTGTGATGCTAGTTCAGGAATGTCTGTGTGTGTGTGTGTGTGTGTGTGTGAGAGAGAGAGAGGTTCTGAGAAGAGCCTGGGATGGTTAATTACTTAATCTTCACCTTATTCTTTGGAAATATTTATTAGGCACACTTTAGTGAAAGTTTAAAAGTTTGAAACAAAGTTTTTTTAAGGCATATTGACATTACAGATAATGTGGTTCAAACAATTTTGAATGTTCAGATCAGTTTGCTTAGATTTTCTTTGAGAACAAAATATACTGTAGAACATCTGTTCAGTTCCTATCATTAGATAATGGAAATAGCCTGGCTTCTCCAGGTCAGACATACTCTAGAATGTGTGGTGTGCCCTGAACCTAAAAAAGCTTTTGATCTTGAATAGCAATTGGTCTGAGCCCACTAACTGCTGCCTGTCAGCCTTCCCAAATAGGAAATTCTCTGGCATCCTAAAGCCACCCCGTCCTGTCTTCAGATATTCCAATGAAAAGGTAGCTGTAACTGCCTTGTACTCTGATGATCTCTATTTCTCAAAAGAGCTACTTGGAGCTACTCCAAACTGTACTTGGAGACCATTCCAGTTCTGAGCTAGCCTAAGATCAGGAAACTTCAAAGATGACCTATAACTTCTTTTGTCCCTTCCCCCATTGTTGCACAGAACACAGGTCAATCAGACTAGAGAATACGGCCCTTAATTTTCACATCTAATAACTCTCTCCCTGACATATATGAATTAATATTTTAGGCAATGACAAAAGTAAAGTTAAAAGTATAATACTCTGGCGTTTCCCGATCCTGGAAACCTTTACTCAGATGATTGGCCAGACATGCAAGCAGTCTTGTTGCCTAATAGGATGACTCTCAGTAAAGACCATGGCATTAGTCAGGTTTTGTTGGGTTGAGCCCCAGATCTGGAATAACCTCTTATTAGAGAAAGTATAAGATATGATCACTGCTTGTGTCAGAGTTTCCAGTCAAAAATGCTACAACATTGAGGGATGGGTTAGTTAGGAGAAAATAAAAACACAACCAGAACCTGAATCTGTGATGAGTTTGGAAAAGTGTGGTAAACTTTATTTTTTAAGATGCACCCTTGCAGTCCGTTGTATTGACTGAAATAGGAAGAAGAAAGTCAAGGTCAAATTCTCTTCTGTGCTGGGTTTAAGATCAGTCAAGCAGCTGTGGGACTGACAGACCATGGATTTTTTCCCCCTGGCCCTGTTTAAAAAAGCCATGAGGTTTTGCTAACTTGCACCAAATGGCAATAGTCCCTAGTGAAATGTAAAATATCTGAATCAAAATAAAGACTATGGGCCAGATCCTCAGCTGAAGGGCCTATGCTGATTTACACCAGTTGGAGATCTGGACCTACTTTTTTTTTTAAACAATTAACATGCTTAAAAACGAAAAAACTGAAAAAAAATGGGACAGTTGCTCTAGGGCAAATTTTCAGTGGGTGAATTGTCTACGAACAAAGCGCTCTCAAGCGCAGTTCAGATGAAATCAGTTATATAATAGTTGATACATTTTTAAAGTGATATTTCTCATTTGCAAAGCTCAGAACATATACTTCCAAGATTAATTACCTATTTTAGCTGCAGGGAAAACAAGAGAAGGAAAAGTTAGGTTGAAGGTATGTTTCAACAGAGGTCAGATAGCACCCCAAACCAATAGCGCAGTTTCCTTACAAAAGTCCTCCCCCTCTTAAAAAGCCCAAGTATAACAAAGTCTGGAAAAGAACAATTCAGGCAGTTTTCCCTGAAATGTGGGGTGCCCCCCATACAGCAGGGGTGGGAAAAAGGGCACACAGACAGACTTCTCACTTGAATGCATGATGCTGACATGGGGGGAAACCCTGAGCCCAGCGCCTATCCAGAATAGGTGGGCTCGGTAATAGGAAGTTGCGTGAAAGGAAATGGGGAGGCATCCTCTGTCCAAGTGCATAGCATGGTTTTGCAGGTGCTCAGTGGAAGTGGCTCCATCTCCTTGCTGAAATAATAACAACAATAATAGAATAATAATAATACTTACCTCTCATATTGTGCTTTTCATCAGTAGATCTCAAATAACTTATTAAAGGACGTCAGTATCAGCATGACCTATTGAGAGAAATAGTCCTGTGTGCTTCCACGCATCATCACATAAGAGGATTCAGAAGTGGACTCGCTGGCTTGCTTCTCCCCTGGCTAACTCATTCCTCAACCTAGTCCCTGCCCCAGTTTTTTTTGTTATGCAGGTGAGCCCAAATAAAGTACTGCTGCACACCTTGTAAAGAGCATTCACCCCCTGGGAGCCCCCTGGCAATCCAGCCTGCGTCCCCCTTGCACAATAGAGTCACACTGGTTACGTTGGCCACAGGATTTCTGCAGCCTTCACGACACGTGTGACAAATGTCGTGGTGCAAAGTTGTGGCTACATTGTGATTCAGCTCTTTGCAATGACTGGTCCAAGTGAGTTTGGACCAGTCCTGAACCGTTTGTACAGCCTTATGTAGAGTGCACATTTACTTTTCTCCTTGTTGACACTGACTGAAATGAAGACTATTTATGGCCAAATCTTGTGAGTTCCTGAACACCTGCAACTCTCAAATACAGAGCAGATTCAGGGATCAGGATCTTAGGGATTCTTCTCCCACTCATATACAGGGAGTTTAATCAGGGAATTTTCCTCTTCCCATCCCTCCCCTTAGGACTGATAGGAGAGAGATCTTTCTCCCTTTTATACTCATGCATATATCTTTGAAATAGTATGTAAAATAAAGTAGATCTCCATCTTTAACCTGCAAAGGTCAGGTGAAGGTGGAAAAAAATCAATCTCTATACTCTTTTAATAACCCTACTCATTATCCTCTCTCATAGTTGTTATAAGTACCTAGGGGAATAACACTATATTATACACTTTAAAAAGGATTATTCTTAACTCTGTTAGTTATATAAAGATGTAGTTGATGTATAAAGTGTTCTGCACTTTGTGGGTGTTATTGAGAAACACAAAAGGTGTTATTCATAATGCCTCTTTCACTGAAAAATGCATGTTCACTATCTTTGGCTTCAGCTGTTGTTAAAAGAAAAGCTGCAGATAGAGCAAAAGGGCAAAAGGGTGACATCTGGCATAACAGACTTTCTAAGATGATTTTTGGCACAAAGCCTGCATTAAACGACAGAAGCAGGGGAACAAAATGTATTGAAATAAAAAGAAAAGAGCGAATAATGCAAAATTGATTTCTAATCTTTAGCTATTGCAGATCTGTCAAAACTGGTCAAATTTTATATTTTATTTTTTGGTGGTGTCTTCAACTGGACTATCGTCAGGGGTCTAAAAGACCCAGAAAGTATTTTGATGTATGATATATTCTCAGCTTGACTACATCTTCACATTGCAGTATGCCCTAACTAAGCTACACTTGATTTCACCTTTTCTATTTTCACCTGAATAAGTGATATACAGAAGCTTCCTCCTCATTACTAGATCTCATACACTTCATTTGTTTGAATGGTTGTAAAATGAAATGCTGCTTGAAGTGGGGCCAAATCCATTTGAACAAACAGTGCCATGGAAACTATGATATGGGTGTCCTTGGAGAAAAACAGCATATATATTTCCTAGAAACAGGGAAAGAGAGGAGATAGATGTTAGAATTAATAAAACTACTTAGACGCAACAGCAATTTTTAAAAACATATTTGGCTGAGCCAAGGCCAGTACTAGAAATTTAATGGGCCCTTTTCTTTTACTCTGTTATAGCATTTTTTTCAGTTCACAGGTGAGTAGATGCATGAGGGGGGCAGGTATTAATTCTGAATGATCCATAATTCATTGCTTGACGGTTACTGTAAGCCAGAGATCAACAATCTTTGGCACGTGGCCCATCAGGGAAAGCCACTGGCGGGCTGGGACAGTTTGTTTACCTGCAGCGTCCGCAGGTTCAGCCGATTGCAGCCAATGGGGGCTGTGGGAAGTGGTGGCCAGCACATCCCTTGGCCCGTGCTGCTTCCCGCAGCCCCCATTGGCCTAGAACAGTGAACCACAGCCAGTGGGAGCTGCAATTGGCCAAACCTGAGGACGCTGCAGGTAAACAAATTGTCCCGGCTTGCCAGTGGATTTACCTGACATGCTGCGTGCCAAAGGTTACCAATCCCTGCAGTAAGCTGATTCTGACAAATACTGAGTGATTGATTCTTTTTGTGCTTGTCAATGTATATACACAGGCTGCCTTTGTCTGTTGCCCTTGAACACGCACACATTTGTGAGGGCTTGCATATGATTGCTACTTTTCTGTTGAGAAATCACTCCTAATGACTGGTCTTGGAAATCATTCAACTGGTATTTAATTTGAACTGCCACTGTCTAAAGAGACCATTTCTCCTCTGTGTTTCCTTGTTTGGAGTTAAGAGCAATCCTGATGACCATATTTCATCTTTGATTCATGCAGGAAGTCTCATTTTTATCAATGGGACTTGTGTGAGCTGATTGAGAGCAGGCAGTGGCTTCATCCGATTCATTCACAGTAGAAAAAAAATCTGTGTTTCCTTGCATAATTTATAAACCTCTTGTGTCCTGTCATGCTATGAAACTCATTTCAAAGCAGCTCATCACCAGAGGACTGTGTGCGTGCAATCTGGAACCAAGAGTGATTACTAACTGGCTTTCAGTCCTTCTCTTCCAAAGTGGATACAGAACCCTACCTCTGTCCCTGCATCCAGACTTGTGTTAGGATAGTTTATTGCTTTAGTTCAAAGTATTTGCGGTGATCAATGAGAGCTTTGCTATTGACTCCAACGGGTGCAGGGTCAGACCCTTTGGCGATACTAAATTTGTAGTTAGGTTTTTTCCCCTTGATTTTGTGTTTAGACTTTGTCTGACCATTAGGTTCCCTTCACTTTGGTGGGTGAAAAAAAGAGGTCAAGGTTCATGACTAGACTAAATATCCCTCTGGAATCAGTTTCCTGGAGGAAGCCTTGGAGACTTGGGAGCCTTCAAAAAGCTTTCTTGTAACAAGGTACCAAACAAGTCTTCAGGACTTTAGGAGTTAGAGAGATATTAGGGGATAGTTGGAGCACGGGGGCTTTTATACTCTTGCTTCTGGAACAGAAGGGCATGTGCAAGGTCCCCCTAGAGCTTTGAAAGGGGTTCCATTTCATTTCCACAGAGGATAAATTTCAGTTTCATTGTTTCATTGCTGCTCAGCGGGGCACATGATGTCACGTCATTGATCTGTGGAAGCTATATATTCAGAGACCAGCTGTAACTTTGATAAGGTGTCTCTTTTTAGCATGCTTTAAGGAAACTTGGAAAAACGAGCTCACTTTTACAAGACTGTAATACACTGCTCTGTCTGATTAGCACATGCTTGATGTGCATCACAGACCAAACTCTTTCTGTCAATTCTTGGATGATTTATTTTACACTTCTCTATATAAGCAGCACAGTCTAGACCTATATTTTATAAAACAGTAAAGGAAACATTATAAATTGGACTGTTTCAGTGATATATCATAGTGCACTATTCATCTGGGGAAACAATGAAAATGAAATTTATCCTCTGTGGAAATGAAATTGGAAGCCTCATCTTAGTTTCTTGTGGACATCTGCCCACAATCCAGCATCAACATAACATCTGGCACATGTTAGTGGGTTTTATTCAGAGAAGCTCAGGACAGGAGTAAAAAGACTATTACAAATCATTGTTGGATGCTGCTGATAGAAATTTGTAGATAAGCTTGTACAGTGACCCTAGGCAGTGTTATTAGTTCTTCAGATCAACAGAATTACTTGCCTAAGAAAAAAAGAATGAACATGCCATATGAGTATCTGAAAAATTACACCATTGCTGAAATCCAGCCTTGGAAATCATAGCAGATAGAGAAGGCATCTTGTTACATCCTCTGCACTAGTGCAGAACTCTCCACTAGTCCATACTAATGTCCTAAAGTTTTTTCATATCTGCTTTTTACATACAACTACATCTTCGCTCTGTGGGAGTCCTGAGATGTTATATCAGTCACTAGCCACACTTAAAAAAGTCACTGTAACATAGAAAAGTAAAACCTGCGGAAAGTTGATTCAGTTTCTCTCTCCCCTGGATTGTGGAGAATAATTCCAGTTAGCCAGCCCAAAGAAATAACTGTCCACTTGAAAACATTCTCAAACTGTTTTTTCATCTTCTCCCTCCCACTCTAAATGCAATGTAATGTCTTCAATGAAAGTACTGCAAGTAAGTACTATGAGCAGTATCTATGAGATCCCTGCATATAACTTTAATTGGGGTTGTTAAACAATAGAAACCCACTGGGTGCTATAAGTGTTTAGAAATAGATAAAGTTTAAGGCAGGCAAAAGTCTTTTATGAAGCACTAGTATTCTGAATGTGGCAATTATTCTAAGAACGTTGGAAGCATTTGTACTCAAGCATTGTCTCCAGTTGTAAATGTTCATAACTGCAATCATACATTTCCAAACTATTGACAAGTTTTTGTGAAAGCAAGTCTTTTGTACAACCATGAGGCCAGATCATCCACCCCATGGCACAGAGTTAGGAGAGGAAAGAGTGTGCAGCCTAAGCAATTTTCATCCAAATATAGAGTCAATTAGTCCCAGGGGAAATCTGCAGCATCAACGCTGAGAACTATGTTGCCTCACATTGCTGCTGCACTCTAAGGGCTTCATCCTGCACAGGGAACCTTATAGGCAGAGCCCTGAGCCCCTTTGACTTTAGCCAGGTTCTTTGCAGGCAAAGAAATCGTATGCAATTCTCTATTCAGGACTGGGGCTGAAGGCAACACTCTGGGGATCTAGGCGGATGGACAGTGTGAAGTGGGAGAGCCTGATCGGTGCATTGTTTTGCTTCATAGTCCTGACAATGTGTCTTGATGGCCTGGCACATTAGCTCTGTCCTGCTTAATCAGGAATACCACCTTTTAATTCTCCTGCTCACCCTTGCCTTACTTACCATATAGTCTGAACAAAGACATTCCCCAAACCAACCCCTAATCTGAATACTCCTGGGCCCCTGATAATCCCTTTGGAAATAAAAAAATGCACAATGGAAAAAAGAAGCTTCCATAATTATTCAGCAGAGGAAAGTATAATCTTCACATCCTTTTCCCAGCAAACCTATGCAATCTGTGCAAACATGTGAACAGCAGACAAGGATGGTAATTCTATATAACACTCATGGAAAGGTCCTTTAGAACTTAATATGTGTTAAACCAATATGGTTTGATAGATATTACATTAAAAGCCTATCGGGGAAGAATTTCAAAAATGGGTGCCTAAAGTTAAACACATAAGTCTTTAAATAAGTAGCAGGTTTTCAAAAGGATTGAACTCCCATTAGCTCCCATTGCCCAAATCAAGACTAATTCTGTCAAGCTCTGTGGAGTTACCCCTGTATAAAACCAGTTTAAGAAGAAGAGACTCATGCCCTACGCTTACAATAAAGATTAAAATCAGGTAAGACTGATGTTTAGGTTATAGACTAGTGCTGGTTAAAATTTTCTGTTGAAACAGAGATTCGTCAAAAAATGCTAGTTCACTGAAAACAAGTCAGGGTTGACAAACATTTTTTGACTCACAGGCTGTCAAGGTTCCTCCCCGACTCTGAACTCTAGGGTACAGATGTGGGGACTGCATGAAAAACCTCCTAAGCTTATCTTTACCAGCTTAAGTCAAAACTTCCCCAAAGTACAAAATATTCCACCCGTTGTCCTTGGACTGGCCGCTACCACCACCAAACTAATACTGGTTACTGGGGAAGAGCTGATTGGACGCATCCTTCCGCCCAAAATACTTCCCAAAACCTTGCACCCCACTTCCTGGACAAGGTTTGGTAAAAAGCCTCACCAATTTGCCTAGGTGACTACAGACCCAGACCCTTGAATCTTAAGAACAATGAACAATTCTCCCAACACTTGCACCCCCCCTTTCCTGGGAAATGTTGGATAAAAAGCCTCACCAATTTGCACAGGTGACCACAGACCCAAACCCTTGGATCTGAGAACAGTGAAAAAGCATTCAGTTTCTTACAAGAAGACTTTTAATAAAAATAGAAGTAAATAGAAATGAAGAAATCCCCCCTGTAAAATCAGGATGGTAGATATCTTACAGGGTAATTAGATTCAAAAACATAGAGAACCCCTCTAGGCAAAACCTTAAGTTACAAAAAAGATACACAGACAGAAATAGTTATTCTATTCAGCACAATCCTTTTCTCAGCCATTTAAAGAAATCATAATCTAACACATACCTAGCTAGATTACTTACTAAAAGTTCTAAGACTCCATTCCTGGTCTATCCCCGGCAGAAACCAGCATATAGACAGACACAGACCCTTTGTTTCTCTCCCTCCTCCCAGCTTTTGAAAGTATCTTGTCTCCTCATTGGTCATTTTGGTCAGGTGCCAGCGAGGTTACCTTTAGCTTCTTAACCCTTTACAGGTGAGAGGAGCTTTCCCCTGGCCAGGAGGGATTTCAAAGGGGTTTACCCTTCCCTTTATATTTATGACACAGGCAGATTCTGATAGAAACCTGTCTAGTTCCCTGCCAGGGAATCTGGCAGGATTCTGGGGACTTTAGGGCTTCCAGGGTCTGTGGCTCCAGGGAAGCCCCGCATTGCAGACTGGTCTGGGACAGAGAGCCCAAGGAGTCTAGGATCCATTGCTCTGGGACAGCCTCGCCACACTTACTGTGTTTCCCTCCATGACAGAGACACTGGAAGCCCTGAGAGTGGGTGGCCCTAATTGGGGCTGACTCCTTGTTCTGCAGAAGAAAGCTTGAAAACCTGAGAACCCTGACTCAAGCTGGAGCCCTGAGGGCTTCTAGGTTACCTGTCATGGAGCTAGGCGGCAGGAGGTCCTGGAATGGGCTTCAATGGTCTGTGGCTCTGGGGTACCGCCTCTATTCACACTACCCTAGAACTTGGGATCCCAGGGCTTCAAGACTCCTGGGCCAACTGGCTTCCTGAGCTGCCTAATTACCGCAGACTGGTAAGCCAGCAGTCCCATAAATTGGGCAGCCCTGGGAGTCAGCTAGCCTGTGATTCTGGAAACCCTGGTGTCCCCAGGCCTAGAGCAGATGGCATGGCGGAGCTGCCTCAGAGCCCCAAATCTTGGGATCCCCAATTTCACCACTGTATTAGCATTAGCTGCAGTGAATGTCAGTTTCAGTTAGCAGCTGCTAGTCCTGGGGAGCATATTTCATTTCAGGAATACCATGCATCTGTGTTTCTGAAATTATTTTTTAGGGATTTCCATTTTTTGATAAATTAAAAAAAAAACCAAATTTTGTCTGATTTGGATTAAAACAAATTTAAAAATCTCAAAATTTCTTGCAAATTGAAACCCCAGAGTTTTGGCAAGCTGTAAACCAGAGATTCTACTAGAATCATCACTTCATTGTTTCATTAGTGAATCTTATTCTTTCCAGTCTGTAGTCTCAATGACAGAAACATTTGACTTATTCAGAGATGCAAGATTTCTGCACTTAAAAATCACTGCCTGTCTTTTAAAGGTGAACATTTTGCTTTTATTAATTCCACTCTGCTGACTCTGAATCATTTTCATCAGTATCAGAGAACTTTTCAATTTTCCTATAGATTTACATCCTTCTGACTACCATCTCAAACTGCAGAGATATGTATGCTCAATACTAAAAGTTCACATTCAGAAAAATTTCCCAGAGTCTCCGAGTTTTGAGAGAGATCTTACTAACAGAAGGGTCAGGAAGTAGGTGAGTTCAATTCTATTCTATTCTACGTTGCTTTTCATATTGCCTTCATCATTGTAGTATTGGAGTGTTTCCAGTAATGCATTAAACAACTAATAACATTACCCTACAGGTTTTTCTGCCTAAGGTAGGAAGTACTAGTACAAAATTACAAGGAAAGGATGAAGTGGGGAAAAGCTGTGGTAAAGCAAATATTGGGACCAGTGTCATATTTGTTAGGAGAAGACAATGATGAGATAATGAAGGTGATCATTAATCAACTGTTGCCTGATAAAAGCTCAGTATAGTTTCAGTATGAGGCCCCTGAAGTTAGTAAAATTGGTTACTGGTTTTGTGGGCTGGAGGAGGAGGAGGAGGAGGAGGAAGTGGTACCATAAAACGGTAGCTGAGACAAGGAAAGCAAGAGTGCTCCTGCTGGGGGTGATCCAAACAGTATCAATTCAGAGCAAGACAAAAATCAGGTGTCACTTTCTCTTCCTGATAAGCACCACCAGTCACATCAGAAACTTCCCATGAAGCTAAATGTATGACTTATTGTGTTTGTTAATTAAGGAACTTACAGGGGAGGAGTGCGGTGTATTGAAAACTGTTAAATTTACATATTCCCGCTGTAGGTTTATAAGGGGTTTCCTAGTCCTGCTTGAAGGCTAGGAGGATCTGTAGGGAACTGTTTTAGAGTAGCAGCCATGTTAGTCTGTATCTGCAAAAAGAAAAGGAGTACTTGTGGCACCTTAGAAACTAACAAATTTATTTGAGCATAAGCTTTCATGAGCTACAGCTCACTTCATTGGATGCATTCAGTGGAAAATACAGTGGGGAGACTTTATGTACACAGAGAACATGAAACAATGGGTGTTACCATACACACTGTCATGAGAGTGATCAGGTAAGGTGAACTATTACCAGCTATTACCAGCTCACCTTACCTGATCACTCTCATGACAGTAAGAAAAGGAGTTCTTGTGGCACATTAGAGACTAACCAATTTATTTGAGCATGAGCTTTCGGGAGCTACAGCTCACTTCATCGGATGCATACTGTGGAAAGTGTAGAAGATCTTATTATATACACACAAAAAGCATGAAAAAATACCTCCTCCCACCCCACTCTCCTGCTGGTAATAGCTTATCCAAAGTGACCACTCTCCTTACAATGTGTATGAAAATCAAGGTGGGCCATTTCCAGCACAAATCCAGGTTTTCTCACCCTCTCCCCACACACAAACTCACTCTCCTGCTGGTAATAGCTCATCCAAACTGACCACTCTCCTTACAATGTGTATGAAAATCAAGGTGGGCCATTTCCAAGTTTAACCAGAACGTCTGGGGGGGGGGTAGGAAAAAACAAGGGGAAATAGGCTACCTTGCATAATGACTTAGCCACTCCCAGTCTCTATTTAAGCCTAAATTAATAGTATACAATTTGCAAATGAATTCCAATTCAGCAGTTTCTCGCTGGAGTCTGGATTTGAAGTTTTTTTGTTTTAAGATAGCGACCTTCATGTCTGTAATTGTGTGACCAGAAAGATTGAAGTGTTCTCCGACTGGTTTATGAATGTTATAATTCTCGACATCTGATTTGTGTCCATTTATTCTTTTACGTAGAGACTGTCCAGTTTGACCAATATACATGGCAGAGGGGCATTGCTGGCACATGATGGCATATATCACATTGGTGGATGTGCAGGTGAACGAGCCTCTGATAGTGTGGCTGATGTTATTAAGCCCCGTGATGGTGTCCCCTGAATAGATATGTGGGCACAGTTGGCAACGGGCTTTGTTGCAAGGATAGGTTCCTGGGTTAGTGGTTCTGTTGTGTGGTATGTGGTTGTTGGTGAGTATTTGCTTCAGGTTGGGGGGCTGTCTGTAGGCAAGGACTGGCCTGTCTCCCAAGATTTGTGAGAGTGTTGGGTCATCCTTCAGGATAGGTTGTAGATCCTTAATAAGGGAGGGGTTTTAGTTGGGGGCTGAAGGTGGCGGGTAGTGTGGGGGGGTGAGAAAACCTGGATTTGGGCTGGAAATAGCCCACCTTGATTATCATACACATAGTAAAGAGAGTGGTCACTTTGGATGGGCTATTACCAGCAGGAGAGTGAGTTTGTGTGTGTGGGGGGGGCGGAGGGTGAGAAAACCTGGATTTGTGCTGGAAATGGCCCAACTAGATTATCATACACATTGTAAGGAGAGTGATCACTTTAGATAAGCTATTACCAGCAGGAGAGTGGGGTGGGAGGAGGAATTGTTTCATGGTCTCTGTGTATATAATGTCTTCTGCAGTTTGCACAGTATGCATCCGATGAAGTGAGCTGTAGCTCACGAAAGCTTATGCTTAAATAAATTGGTTAGTCTCTAAGGTGCCACAAGTACTCCTTTTCTTTTTGCGAATACAGACTAACACGACTGTTACTCTGAAACCTCTCATGACAGTGTGTATGATAACACCCATTGTTTCATGTTCTCTGTGTATATAAAATCTCCCCACTGTATTTTCCACTGCATGCATCCAATGAAGTGAGCTGTAGCTCACGAAAGCTTATGCTCAAATAAATTTGTTAGTTTCTAAGGTGCCACAAGTACTCCTGTTCTTTTTGTAGGAAACTGTGTCATCTGGATCTTTTGTAGTCAGTCTGCAAAGAGCCAGCCTGGATCAAGGTGGATTGAGCTACGCCCTTTTCCTTAGAAAGCAGCCTGTTTTGTCTCTCTCTGGTTTTGGTATTTGTGTGTTATTGTTCTGGATTCCAAGAAACGGTGTTAAATTGCAACCTTACAGAAAGAGTATTTTATGCTTTTATCTAACTTCTCTCTGTGCATGCCATGAACATAAGAGTTATGAGCTCAGTTTAGGCCACACTGAGCTGAATATTGCAGTTAAGACATTAAAATTTAATGTCTGAGAAAAACAGTGATAGTTGCTGGGGCCTCAGCTCCTAGGGCCATGCGATTGATTGGGTCAGAATGTCAGGAGATAAGTCCAGCATAGAGAAGCATACATGGGAGTCATCAGCGCAGAGGTGATTGTTGAACTTTATATGAGAGGATGAAGGATACCCAAGGATAGGCTGTACAGGTAATAGAGAAGAGGGACACACATAGAGCCACAAGTGACTCCAACAGAGACAAGAAGTGGAGGACAGGATGAACTGCGAATTTTACAATTATAATATAATGCTTTATCTCTGTCAGTGTATGTCTACACGGTGATAAAAAAACCAGAGGCACCTCAGTAGGCTGATTTGGGCTTGTGGGACTCAGGCTGCAGGGTTAAATATTGCAGTGTAGACGTTCAGGCTTAGGCTGGAGCCTAGGCACTGAGACCCTTTTCCCTCAGAGGGTCTCAGAGCTCCAGCCCAAGCCCAAGAGTATGCATTGTAATTTTATAGCCCCACAGCCCATGCCCCATGTGCGTCAGTCAACTGACTCGGCCAATGCAGCCACACCACTAGTCTTTTATCAGAATATAGACAAGCCCTTGGTGGCCTTAATAAATCTACAGCATTAATAAGAGTTGCACAACTCTAGCCTGGGCAATAAATGTACCCATGAGTTGGTTTAGTGTATGGAGCTTTTAGAACTGAGGTGACTATGTCGTGTTATAATTCTTTTAAGGTCTATAACATTCTGTGAGGTCAGTTAAAGATGGAGACAGTACCCAAGAACAAAGTGGGCTGGCTGTAGCTTGAAAATAATGATCCACTAACTTGATTAATTTTGAGTTCTTTTGTTTATTCTTCTTCTCAATTGTTTCTCCATGTTATTGTTGGAAGTTAAATTAATTGTCA
Source organism: Lepidochelys kempii (assembly GCF_965140285.1). Classification (NCBI taxonomy): domain Eukaryota; kingdom Metazoa; phylum Chordata; order Testudines; family Cheloniidae; genus Lepidochelys; species Lepidochelys kempii. The sequence continues at coordinate 301,346,756 of NC_136380.1, read as the reverse complement.
TTCATTAAAAAGGCATGATTAGCTTATTTGCATGTGAAGACATAACAAGAAAATCACTGGTGACAAAGTTGGAATTGTTTTCTTGGAAACCTTTACAAACAGAAGTACAGGCAGCATGTCAGAGATCACTAAATAGGAACTAATTCAAGAAAATTTTGTAATTTTTTCTTCACAACAGCTATCAGAATATGCAAGAGCCTGTTACAGAAAGTAATAGAAATCATGTCAGTATAAGGAACTGATAGCGGGCTGCAATATAGTATTATGGACTTCCCCTTCCTCCATGGCTGGGTGGCAAGTGGGGGTGGCCTGAGAGAAAGACCAGGGGAATGGAAAATGGGATGAGGTTGCCTGTCACCAGCACTAGAAGAGGCAGGGCCTTGCTGTGAGAGGGCTCAGGCTGCATCCAAGTTTGTTGCATTTTTAGACAATGTGGTTTTGCCTCATTCCTTCGGATGCCCCTGATGCTACAATACATAATTTCTGAAGAAATGTTGAAGAAAAAATTCCAATATGAACTCTCTGCAGGTCATGAAAACATGCCACAGACTGCACCGCACGATTCATGGAAGCTCTATTGCATGAGAAACACTTTTGCTGCTCAGATTATGGAAGATCATTTGTCTGAGGAGTTTGTTTTATGGATAATGGTTCACAGTTTCTTTCTATGGAATTTCAGATTTTCCTTAAGAAAAAAAAATCTGTAAAATGCACTAGGTGAGGTATTACCCAGTTTCAAGTGGGCTTGCAAAACACTTTGTGCAGAACTTGTATGGGAATTAGAGAAAAAATAGGATAAGCCCTGCAACATTGTATTGTAAAGATTCTTTTATTGGGTAAGTCAGCACCACAGACCACTACACAGCAAACTCCAGCAAAGATATTTCTTAAACATCAATTAAGAATGATATTTGACCTGCTTAGATCACTGAAGCAAAGATCTAAATAAAAACATCACAATTGAAAACACCAGCAATTTACACCTCGCATACTTTTTTAAGCAACCCAAAGCAAAAGACAGCAATTGTAGAGCCAAATTCATTCAAATATAGTACAGAAGAAACCCCACTGCTGTACCAAACTGGGCTTCCTTTGTCAGGTACATTTCCTCACACTGACCCATCCCATGAAGGAGATGCTGTCAAGAGGCAGGATGTCAGAAGGAAAGCCAAATGGATGTGCCTTAAGCCTTTGTTTGTGTTTCATAGGTGCAGAATGCTAATGATATAGCTTTTGTGTGCTCTGGCAGGCAGCAGATGAGTTAATGAACTGGACTGAACCTTCCTTCTTTCCCAACAAACAATGCCCTCATTTACGCCATTGCAACCCCTTTAACATCTATGGGGTTTCATGGGTACAGCTAGGGGTAGAGATGGCTGCATTGCTGCACAAGAACTAGATGTATGATCTACACCTTCCTCTCAAATATCCAACATCAGCCACTCTTGGAGACAAATACCAGACAGGATGGACAGTTGCTTTGCTCTGGTGTGGCAGTATTTACTTATGTATTTACAGCAGAACATATTTCCATTTTATACAAACAAAATTATTTTTCACCTATTTACACCATCAGTAGGGGAGAGGATGAGTCAATGAAAAGCATGACAACGTGCACAGAGAGTGAAGAATTTTTAAATATAAAAGTCCTGTGTACATCAATTATACATTAAAGTGCATTCTTGGGGGAAAGACATTTGGGAAGGAACAATGGGCAGAAGTCTTCTTTTGGCTACCCTGCTTAAATCTAGAGTAAAATTTGCTTAATTTACTTTAATATTGGACCAGTGTAGCAGAGATCAGAATTTAGGGGCAAAGGAAGAAAATGAGAAGATTCTTAGGGGAGAGAGAATGAAAAAAACATACAGAGTATGCCTGGATTAGAGCCACTTAAAACAACAAAAGCATTTCTGGTGACAAAAAAGAATATAGAGATTATTGAAAATCCCATTGTACATCCATGCTCTACAATGAAACCATTGGCAGGAAAACCCTCTATAAATACTCTATTCTTAGTATAATAGTAATTTCAGTGAAACACCCTATCATATCCAACATGGATGAATTTTGGATGATAGGGAAGGGATTCATAAATTCCTTTGTGTTCTGCATAATGACAAGCATACTGTTGGTGCTCAACAAATAAACAATTGATGATAAAAATACTATTAAACAGATCTTAGTAATTATTGACTCTCTCTAACCAAATTTCATCGGGTACCACATATCCACAAAACCACTCCTTTGCTTAAGAAGAAGCTTGAACATCCTCTTCAACGGGAATTCTGTGGGAAGGAGCTAAGAAGGAAAGAATCTTAGCAAAGCTTTCCTCAGATATGAAACAAGTAAGAATCATAAACATCCAAAGAATAGATGGGGAAGAGAGAGAGGGACAAAAGAGCAATAATAAATTCAGTTCAGTGAGGCATGTACTCATCTCAAACTTTATAAATTGTTATATTCTCCCCTCTCAGTTCTCAAGATGGCAGAAGTGAATCTTCAGAAAGGATCTGAATGAGGCAAATAAAGTGACTTGCTAAACAGAATATGGAGGGCTTTCCAATCACAAATGGTAGCAGTTGCAAAGTTGCAAGGATGCGTGTAGGAAAAGGAGACAAATAAGTGTGTTTGTTTGTAAACACTTTAAATATGATCACATTTTAAATAATATTTTGTACTGTAATTATTTAAAACCTGATTGTTTTTTGGAGAAATATTTGTGCAGGGAGACATATTTTAATCTTGAAAGTGAACATGACAATATTGTACTTACGGAATTGGATGCACAGATATTTATGCCTGCAAAATTGGCCACTTTCACAGATGAAGCCACTGCAGTACAGTAGAACTTCAGCGTTATGAACACCAGAGATACGAACTGACCAGTCAACCAAACACCTCATTTGGAACTGAAAGTACACAATCAGGCAGCAACAGAGACCCCGCCCCCCTCCCCCCCCCAAAAAAGCAAATACAGTGGTAGACATAAAGGGAAAGCAGCATTTTTCTTCTGCATAATAAAGTTTCAAAGCTGTATTAAGTCAATGTTCAGTTGTAAACTATTGAAAGACCATAATGTTTTGTTCAGAGTTATGAACATTTCAGAGTTACAAGCCACCTCCATTCCCAAGGTGTCCATAACTCTGAGGTTCTACTGTATATCTTTCTAACAGCATTATTATGACTGCATTGAGACTGATATCACAGTGCCAATCAAGACTGGATGATACTGTCTTTTTGTTAATTAGTTTATAGAAATCCTACTAATATGTCCAAAGCAATACATTTTAATTCACATTTTCATTCCATTTGTAAGGAGTTAAATTATGTTTATAATCAAAAGCAACACAGGGCCAAAATAACCTAATTCAACTCCACTGAAGTTAACAAATTGTTTTTCCTGTGATAAAATATTGTAAACATATATAACAAAGTGCTTATATTTCAGGAGAAATACCTTTAATCACTCATTTTACCTTCTGTTATTCTTTCAGGAATTTGGATTACAAGGCTTAGAAGAAAATATCCTAGATGGGTAAAGTGATGGACTCTCACTAGAATAGAATATTAGAAGTTAACTTTAAAATAGAATATATATACTCTAAGTTAATACTGCGCTGAACATGTCTGTTGCCAGAAAGTTTATGTATGTATATGATGTAACTAAGTGTTGCCTTTACGGTGAAGCATAGCTCTTATATATGTCATAAAATTTAAAGACACATGTTCTAATATACCGGCTGAATGTATCTGTAACCCTTCTGCCAGCTGCTGTCCACAGCAAGAAGGGCCCAGTTCAATATCTTGTGGTTCCTTGTAACATTACAAAACTAGAGCCCCACCCAGAAATCTGAGAAAATTAAACACCACCACTGTGTACCTCTAGAAGGCAATATTTTCCCATTGACAAGTACTGAGTCTGTGTATATCAAAAGAAAGCTTTTATTAAAAGGGAGAGGGAGATCAGAATTAATTGGAGAAAACACCAAATAAATGGTTCAAAAATATGTAAACCGCAAGTAATAGGTAAATCTGTAGTATCTTGGGCAGTATTCCTTTTCCTCGGTTTTTCACCCTGCAGTGTGAAAGTCTGATGGACAAATGTCCCTTTAACATGACACTCTCCTTTCCCTCCACTGCACCCCACGCACAGCTGGTTGTCAAAAGTCAGCAAAGTCCCAGAATTCAGAGATTCATTCTGTTCCCTTCCCATCCTAGAAAGGGGGTGTAGGTCCAGAAATGCCTATGCTCCTCATTGCTGTCACTGTTGTCTCTGAATCTGATTGGCACTTGCTGCTGCCCCTACCTCTAGCTGCCAGGCTGTGCTCTGAGGTTCCATCACTTAGCCCAGCTCTTAGTGATTTCAGTTCTCTGTGATTTCCTGGATAGTGTGGAACCTCACTCATGCTGCATCCTCTGTGCTGTCGTTCATTGTAACATTGTCTCCACACCAGGTCAAAGGTTCAGTCCTCTAGACCTGCTGCTCCTTGCTAACTTCAGCCCTAGTGATCGCTGAGCACAAACAAGGATTCTAAATTGACTTTCATCAGCTCCAGTTTTACACACTGGGAGTTGGGAGGGGGGAATCAAATGGTATCTAGGACTCTTTAAACAGAGTCCACGCCACCAGTTGGAACACTAGTCCCCACCTACCCCCTTTCTGACTTTCACTTAGTACTACTTAGTCAGTGAGCTTACAGTTAGGGAATATTAAGTACAGTTCTGCTGTTCTTTAATAATACAGGAAGGATAATAGCATTTCATTACTCTAGCATTGAATATTTAAGTGCATTTTAACCGAAAACAGCCAAAACTGATCACTTTAGCAAAGCAGGTCTGTCTGGTGAGCACATAGGTAAAATAGGGGTGTCCATGGAAATGCAGTCTTCTCCAGAGGTCTTTTTCCTCAGTTCATTAATATATGGCAGGGGAGAGCTCATTTATACTTTGGCTTATATGTGAACTTGACCACAAAGGCTATTTCTTGCTAGTCTTTGCAATTATTGCTCTAAATCCAAATTGCAAAAAGAATCCTAGAATTTAAAATGGATGACCGAAGACGTCTAAGATGTATAGACTTTGTTAATCGTAACCTTATTTTTTTAAATTGGTACCTTTGCATCTCATAGACCCTATGTATACAAATAAAAGCATTTTTTTTTAGTCAAGGTTTCCATTCATTTCACTTTCTCTGGGTGGAATGGAAGCTATCTACACAGTAGTTTAATGAAAATTACTGTTGTGTGACAATACATATAGTTCCACTAATTCTCTATTAATTTTTGAGTTTGTCAAACATGAGTGTGTATACTTGTATTCATTGGGAAAATGTTACATGTATCATATTACAGGCATGATAGTCTGTGCATGCACTTGCATGCAAAGAACCCAGGCATGTATACATTGATTTCAGTAGGATTTGTAGGTACAAGCAATGAAGGTTTTACATTTACCATATTGAAAAGCTAACCAGAAATTGACAATTTCACATAATTTGGTCCATTAAGACTAAAGTTAAAAAGCAAAAAACAAGATCCAGTGTTGCTAGATTAGCTTGTTTTCATTCTCTTTTAAAAATGTGAAACATAAAGTATGTGAAAAGCACTATTTTATACTAACAGTGGGGGGCATAGCTCAGTGGTTTGAGCATTGGCCTGCTAAACCCAGGGTTGTGAGTTCAATCCTTGAGGGGGCCATTTAGGGATCTGGGGCAAAAATTGGGGATTGGTCCTGCTTTGAGCAGGGGTTGGACTAGATGACCTCCTGAGGTCCCTTCCAACCTTGATATTCTATGATTCTATGAAATGAAAGAACATCATACTAGGAAACAAGTTAAAAATAGGCAGCTCTTAAGTGAAAAATGATGATAAGCATAAAGTAAACAGAGCAAAACGTGTTCCAGTCTTAGTGGAAAATATTTTTTTGGTTTCAGATTTAGCTACGCTTGGTAAAATATGACTGTACATTTTAAGAGTGTTCTTTCTTATCCTAATTAGCACTAATAAATAGCTACAGTATTTTGTTTCCCAAATCCTAAGTATAAAAAATGTATAACTGCACACCATTCCTAGAAGATGTAATTACATTTTTATTATGACCATGTAGTAACCTGCCAGACTATGAAGTTCATGGACTGTGCCTTCATTCTTGAGTTACAAAGAGGTATTGATGTTAGTTTATTCTAATACAAATCTACTTGATGTGACTTCTCCTGTTGAGTTTATCTCCAAAGACACATAGGTGAACTGCACTGACAAGGTATCAAACAATGCAAGGCCAATTTGAAATACAAGGAATAGAAAGCTACCACTGAAAGGTATTCATGAGCCTCTTTCTTCAGTTTGAAGAGAAGAAGAATAAACAGTATATTTTACTTTTAGAAAGAAAGGCAAATGCAACTCTAATCCCCCACGTTTTTCATAAAAGTCGAATTACTTTTCAGTGATGGCACCGGTTAGTCTCATAGGCATAAGTGAGAAGTTGCAAGACTGAGATACCATATTTCATCAGCATGAAAAACGAAATCAGTTATCATGTAGCAAAAGCAAAATTAGTTAGTGATATCGCACTTCCTGTCTGTCCCTGAGTGTGCATTTATATGATCACATGTTCTGGAATTGTATGACTCTATGCCTGTTTACATAGAGAAAAGCAAAGAAGATGTGGCATAAAGATTTTATTGGCCCTCGTTTGAGATGGCCACACTACTCACAACTGGTAAAGCAGGGGCTTTATTCTCAGCCTTCAATGGAACACACAGTATACTTAGAATCATAGAATCATAGAATATCAGGGTTGGAAGGGACCTCAGGAAGTCATCTAGTCCAACCCCCTGCTCAAAGCAGGACCAATCCCCAATTAAATCATCCCAGCCAGGGCTTTGTCAAGCCTCACCTTAAAAACTTCTAAGGAAGGAGATTCTACCATCTCCCTAGGTAACGCATTCCAGTGTTTCACCACCCTCTTAGTGAAAAAGTTTTTCCTAATATCCAACCTAAACCTTCCCCACTGCAACTTGAGACCATTACTCCTTGTCCTGTCCTCTTCTACCACTGAGAATAGTCTAGAAACATCCTTTCTGGAACCACCTCTCAGGTAGTTGAAAGCAGCTATCAAATCCCCCTCATTCTTCTCTTCTGCAGACTAAACAATCCCAGTTCCCTCAGCCTCTCCTCATAAGTCATATGTTCCAGACCCCTAATCATTTTTATTGCCCTTCGCTGGACTCTCTCCAATTTATCCACATCCTTCTTGTAGTGTGGGGCCCAAAACTGGACACAATACTCCAGATGAGGCCTCACCAATGTCGAATAGAGGGGGACGATCATGTCCCTCGATCTGCTCGCTATGCCCCTACTTATACATCCCAAAATGCCATTGGCCTTCTTGGCAACAAGGGCACACTGCTGACTCATATCCAGCTTCTCGTCCACTGTCACCCCTAGGTCCTTTTCCGCAGACCTGCTGCCTAGCCATTCGGTCCCTAGTCTGTAGCTGTGCATTGGGTTCTTCTGTCCTAAGTGCAGGACCCTGCACTTAACCTTATTGAACCTCATCAGCTTTTGGCTCAATCCTCCAATTTGTCTAGGTCCCTCTGTATCCTATCCCTGCCCTCCAGCGTATCTACCACTCCTCCTAGTTTAGTATCATCCGCAAATTTGCTGAGAGTGCAATCCACACCATCCTCCAGATCATTTATGAAGATATTGAACAAAACCGGCCCCAGGACCGACCCCTGGGGCACTCCACTTGACACCGGCTGCCAACTAGACATGGAGCCATTGATCACTACCCGTTGAGCCCGACAATCTAGCCAACTTTCTACCCACCTTATAGTGCATTCATCCAGCCCATACTTCTTTAACTTGATGACAAGAATACTGTGGGAGACCGTGTCAAAAGCTTTGCTAAAGTCAAGAAACAATACATCCACTGCTTTCCCTTCATCCACAGAACCAATAATCTCATCATAGAAGGCGATTAGATTAGTCAGGCATGACCTTCCCTTGGTGAATCCATGCTGACTGTTCCTGATCACTTTCCTCTCATGTAAGTGCTTCAGGATTGATTCTTTGAGGACCTGCTCCATGATTTTTTCTGGGACTGAGGTGAGGCTGACTGGCCTGTAGTTCCCAGGATCCTCCTTCTTCCCTTTTTTAAAGATTGGCACTACATTAGCCTTTTTCCAGTCATCCGGGACTTCCCCCGTTCGCCACGAGTTTTCAAAGATAATGGCCAATGGCTCTGCAATCACAGCCGCCAATTCCGTTAGCACTCTCGGATGCAACTCATCCGGCCCCATGGACTTGTGCACGTCCAGCTTTTCTAAATAGTCCCTAACCACCTCTTTCTCCACAGCGGGCTGGCCATCTATTCCCCATGTTGTGATGCTCAGCGCAGCAGTCTGGAAGCTGACCTTGTTAGTGAAGACAGAGGCAAAAAAAGCATTGAGTACATTAGCTTTTTCCACATCCTCTGTCACTAGGTTGCCTCCCTCATTCAGTAAGGGACCCACACTTTCCTTGGCTTTCTTCTTGTTGCCAACATACCTGAAGAAACCCTTCTTGTTACTCTTGACATCTCTTGCTAGCTGCAGCTCCAGGTGCGATTTGGCCCTCCTGATTTCATTCCTACATGCCCAAGCAATATTTTTATACTCTTCCCTGGTCATATGTCCAACCTTCCACTTCTTGTAAGCTTCTTTTTTATGTTTAAGATCCGCTAGGATTTCACCGTTAAGCCAAGCTGGTCGCCTACCATATTTACTATTCTTTCGACTCATCGGGATGGTTTGCCCCTGTAACCTCAACAGGGATTCCTTGAAATACAGCCAGCTCTCCTGGACTCCTTTCCCCTTCATGTTAGTCCCCCAGGGAATCCTGGCCATCCGTTCCCTGAGGGAGTCGAAGTCTGCTTTCCTGAAGTCCAGGGTCCGTATCCTGCTGCTTACCTTTCTTCCCTCTGTCAGGATCCTGAACTCAACCAACTCATGGTCATTGACATGGTCACATGGTCCCAGATTCCCATCCACTTTTGCTTCCCCCACTAATTCTTCCCGGTTTGTGAGCAGCAGGTCAAGAAAAGCTCCCCCCCTAGTTGGCTCCTCTAGCCCTTGCACCAGGAAATTGTCCCCTACGCGTTCCAAAGACTTCCTGGATTGTCTATGCACCGCTGTATTACTCTCCCAGCAGATATCAGGAAAATTAAAGTCACCCATGAGCACCAGGGCGTGCGATCTAGTAGCTTCTGCGAGTTGCCGGAAGAAAGCCTCATCCACCTCATCCCCCTCGTCCGGTGGTCTATAGCAGACTCCCACCACTACATCACTCTTGTTGCTCACACTTCTAAACTTAATCCAGAGACACTGAGGTTTTTCTGCAGTTTCGTACCGGAGCTCTGAGCAGTCATACTGCTCCCTTACATACAGTGCTACTCCCCCACCTTTTCTGCCCTGCCTGTCCTTCCTGAACAGTTTATAACCATCCATGACAGTACTCCAGTCACGTGAGTTATCCCACCAAGTCTCTGTAATTCCAATCATGTCATAATTCCTTGACATCACCAGGACCTCCAGTTCTCCCTGCTTGTTTCCAAGACTTTGTGCATTTGTATATAAGCACTTGAGATAACCTGCTGATCGCCCCTCATTCTCAGTATGAGGTAGGAGCCCTCCCCTCACAGACGTTCCTGCCTGTGCTTCCTCCCGGTATCCCACTTTCCCACTTACCTCAGGGCTTTGGTCTCCTTCCCCTGGTGAACCTAGTTTAAAGCCCTCCTCACTAAGTTAGCCAGCCTGCTCGCAAAGATGCTCTTCCCTCTCTTCATAAGATGGAGCCCGTCTCTGCCCAGCACTCCTCCTTCATGGAACACCATCCCATGGTCAAAGAATCCAAAGCCTTCTCTCCGACACCTCCTGTGTAGCCATTCGTTGACTTCCACGATTCGACGGTCCCTACCCAGGCCTTTTCCTTCCATGGGGAGGATGGACGAGAACACCACTTGCGCCTCAAACTCCTTTATCCTTCTTCCCAGAGCCACATAGTCTGCAGTGATCCGCTCAAGGTCATTCTTGGCAGTATCATTGGTGCCCACGTGGAGAAGCAGGAAGGGGTAGCGATCCGAGGGCTTGATGAGTCTCGGCAGTCTCTCCGTCACATCGTGAATCTTAGCCCCTGGCAAGCAGCAGACTTCTCGGTTTTCCCGGTCAGGGCGGCAGATAGATGACAGTCCCCCGGAGGAGAGAGTCCCCAGCCACCACCACCCGCCTCCTTCTCTTGGGAGTGGTGGTCTTGGAACCCCCAATCTCAGGACAGTGCATCTCATGCCTTCCAACCAGTGGAGTCTCCTTCTGCTTTCTCCCCCCAGACATATCATCTGGTCCACTCTCCGCAATGGTACCTGTGGAGAGAACATGAAAGCGGTTAGTTACCTGTGTCTGCGTTGCTGGAACACGGACATTCCCCCTTCTTCTTCTGGAGGTCACATGTTGCCAAGCTTCTTCACTGGCCTCTTGGCTCCGCTGTGCAACCTGCTCTAAATCTTTAGAGCTTTGTGCCCGTAGAAGCATATCCTGACTTTTGTCCAAAAAATCCTCAGATTCTCGTATGCAATGCAGGGTCGTTATCTGTTGCTCCAGACCTTCAATCTTCTCTTCCAATATGGACACCAGCTTGCACTTTGTACAGACAAAGTTGCTTCTGTCCTGTGGAAGAAAGACAAACATGGCACATCCAGTGAAGGTCACAACAGCTGAACCCCTCCCTTCCATATCACCTTCCTACTATGAGCTTCCTCAGAGAAGTTGGCAAAATGTAAGCCTCACTGGGCTCACTCCAGGCGAACTCCCAGGAAAACTCCTGCTGTGTGCTGCTCTGCTGTTCCCCGCTGCTCAGCTGGTTCTCCGCCGCTCTTTTATACTTTTATACTTGCTTTTAGCCCTGGAAGGCCCAAGATTATAAAACACTGTGAAATTTTTATGTTTAGAAAGCTATCTGAGGTCATTACTGGAGGTGTTTTCAATGGATCAGTTATGATGTTTCTATGCTGTTGCACTTTGGCAGGTGAATTGCAGGTTCACTGACATTTTTACAAATTCTAAAAAAATTATATATTTTTTCTGTAAAATTATGTCAGAGTACATGATGGTGTGGTATAAAGGTTTTCTTGGCAGTCATGTGGATTGATTTGTATAACAGCAAGCTTGTGCACAGTAAGGGTGGAAGGACCATTTCCCCAGATGCTTCCTAATATCTTAGGGGCACTATACACCCTGAGAAAAGTATGGACTATATTTACTTGATTGCAAGGAGTACAATTGTGCTTTGATCCTTACATGGGCCACACAAGATATAGAAATGTTTGAACCCTGCTCACTGCACAGCTGTGAAAATGCCAGGCATGAGCTGATCCTCAATGGATTACCAATGCCAGGGCAAACAAACAAACAAAAAAACCAGCCTGCTCCATAAACCATTATAAGTAAGTTTGGAAGGATTTGATTTTTATTGGTAAATGTCAATAAATGGCGATGCCACCGTACAAACACAAACCAACTAAAATATTTCCACTGATACGCAATGAAATTTACAGATAGAGAAAATAAGAAAAATGCTGCTTGAGAACCTATTGGAGTTTGATTTAAGAATATTTACTTGTACTTTTTGCCATGTGATGTGGACAATTTGTGTTTTTATGGTTATAAAGCTTTTACTTTTTGAATCCCAACATCTACTTCTTTAAATAATTATTGTCTGATTCCCCCATAATTTTGTGCAACTTTGAAAATTTAAATAGATAAACATCTAAAATAGTTTAAAAATAAATGTTAATATTATCCATCAGAGCTGAAAATAAATCAAATCCTGACAACCCTGCTTATAAGACATATCATAGCCAAACCCATCAACCCGCACCTACTCCAAAGGCCCAAGAACAATAATGGGGTGTGCATCCTGTCTTGAAGGTTAAAAAACTCAAGCTCTCTTGGACCAAGGAATCAAGCAAGTTCCAAAGTGGGTAGTCCCAGAGATAACACATGACAAGTGTCCCCCTGTCTTCTATATCAAGAGTGCTCTAGGTTAAAAGATTCTACTGTCCTGAACTTTGGTAGTACAACATGGGGAGAGAGGTGTATTGTGAGAACATTCACTGAATATCTCATAGAAATAACCTTTCACAAAAGTTATATCTGCTTTTCTTTTTTTAAAAAAATGACTATTTTTGGTATTACTTTCCTTGTAAAGCCAGGCTCCCTTAATTAGCATGCGTCCAGCTGTAGAGGTCTCAAAGACGCTAGAATACATATATAAAATCTTTTGATGGCTCAGTGTAAGCCATGGATACATCTAGGGGCAGAGTTTGACTCCTAACTTCAGTTGTACTGAAGAAATTGTAATAGAGACCACTGAATACAATATACTTACCTATGTCCAGGAGCTCTTTTAACCAAATGATGAATTAACCTGTAGTATTTCTTGCAGGATTAGATGCTTCTTTTAACCCTGCCTGAAACCAGAAAATGAAGAGGCAAATGTTTAACTGACACTTTTGAAACCTCAAAGTGGCAAGTTCAGTTTTAACTGTAGGGAACAGGTTTGAGTCAGTTCTTACATAATCCAAACTGGCTTATACATGGACTTGTGATTAAGGCACTGGACTGGGACTCAAGAAACTCCATTGACCTTAGGCAACACACACTCTCTGTATGCCTCAGTATTTACCAAATGGGGAAAAGTACCTCCCTACTTCACAAGGATGTTATGAGGATAACATAATGTTATAACATAATAACATAATAGATTAATGTTTGTGAGGGGGCTCAGAAACTCCAAAGTTTGGGCCATATAGATAGATAAATAGATAGATAGATGCAATTTACAATATTCAGTTTGGAAGAGAGATATTAAATGCTGCATCAGGACACAAGACAACCTCTAACTGAGAGGTAGGAAGACATTTCCTTATACATTGATTTTCCTTATTTTCCCATTTCAGAGATTCTCTGATCTTCTCTGAAGCATCTGGTACTGAACACTGTCAGAGACAGGGTACCGGACTCAATGGATCACACTGATCCAGGATGCCAATTCTTATGTTCCTAACTAGACATATCCCATATTGATGTACTGGCTACTACAGTTTCAGTTTTTCTCTCCATGTGAAGGAGTCCCATTCTGTCTCTGCTCCTGAACTCGCTCCATCTGTCCACTGTCACATCTTCAACTGTGCTCTCAGACATCTCTTCCTTGATGTCACATCACAGTTGAAATTCAAACTCTCCAAAACAGAATTTACCATTTTTACTCTTAATCCTCTTTCATTTTGTCATCTCTGTGTCACACTTGCTCTACTATCAACCTGGTTTGTCATGGAGAACATTTAACTCTCCTTCTCTCTCCATATCCAAGTTCTCATTGTTTTTTCCTGTCTATGATCATCAACATCTGGCCTCACTCCTCCATCTCCAGTGCTAAAGTCCTTGGCCATATCTTGTTCATTCTCTCAGGTTACTTGCAGGAATTCTCCAGTTTCTCTGCTTCTCCACACCTTCTATTGCTAAAATGAAAATCATTTTCTTCTTCTACTACTCAGACCATGCCATCCAACTCTTATTACCCTTTTACTTTTTAGTATTTACTGGAATCCCTCAAATGCAAGCTACTTGTATTCACCTTCAAGCCCATGCATAATCTAGCTTCCATCCTCTTCTTTTGTCTTGCCTTCTGTTACTCCTCTACCTTTTGTTCTCCACTGTAGCCCATAAGGCCAGTTTGCTATATTGTATAATATGTTTTCTTTTAGTTTGATTCATATTATTTTATTATCATATTATATTATTAGTGAATTGGTATTTTCTTGAGTTTTGTTTATGTGGAATTCCAGTTCATGGTATTCAGAAGAGTTATTCATGGTTATTCATAATAGTTGGCTGTAATGCAAGTAACCTACAGGCCTATATCCTGTATGATTAGCTAGAGCAAGTTAATATAAGTGTTTGTAACCTTTGACATAGATAAATGGCCTATTGGTTGCCCCCCTTAACTTTGGGGAACTGAATGGGGAACCGAACAAAGAACTAAATCTGTTTACTTTGAGTCTGGAGCAGACCAGTAACTGCAGTGCACACCACAGAACATGGAAATCATGAGTTAGGCCAAGGGTAATGGTTTCGGGAATGAGATAATCAATATTAATGCATATGAATATATGTCATAATATGTTAACCTATAGAGTAAGTGTACCTGAAGATTTATGTGGGTGAGGAAATAAGATTTGGGCATGGTAGTTTGGGCCTAGATTCTGGCAGTGATCAGTTTCGGGACACTATAAGAGGGCATACAACTGTGCAAAGGGGTCGCTTTTTCCTATCTTCTATCAAGCTATCAGCTCAGCTTTGCAATACAGCCTAGCTACTCAACACTCGTCCTAACCCTTACCAACTTGGGAAGCCTGGAACAGCAGTTCCTTGGGCATGCCAGAGTCAAGGCTGGTCCTCTGTCTCCTACTACCAGGTCTTCAGGGAAGGGTGTGAGTATGCTAGCTTAAGTAGTCTTTTAGAACAGAAATGTTACCACCAGGGATCACAGAATTGTGTTACTTCTTTGTGACTCTGTGTTTTGTACCGTTTATACTTCTTTCATTTATTTTAATAAAGATCTTAACAAGCTGGTATTGTCCTCAGTATAAGTGTCCTTGCCATACACCCTGAGAGTCCTCTTACGATATTGGACTCTCTGTGTTCTCTATTCCTGTAGCCTGTATTGGGACAAGTACCTAAAATATCTTCTGATCAGATCAGCGGCGAGCCAAAATAAACTAGCCCATAAGTTCAGGTCAACACTACTCTTCTTCATTTCCTTCAATTTTCCAGTTTTTGTATATCATCATTCAGACCTATATGAATGGACTAAACACCCTCTCTCTGTTCCTACAAAACCTTTCTCAGAACCCACTTTTTTCTCAGAGATCCTTCCACCGTGTTCTTGTTACCACTATTCTACCCATACTTTTCCATGTGTCCCATGTTTTCTCTTTGTTTCTTTTGTCTGTCCTGTATTACAAGCTCTTCAGCACATGGAATATGTTTTTGTACAATGTCACTTACATTTATGGTGCTATATAAATGAATAATAATAATTATTAATAATACCATCTGGACTATTAAGTAGTAAAATCCTATAAGCATCAGCCTTTTAATTTGCAGATAATTATTTCATAAACTGCAATAGTGGTGAACAGAGTAGAAGAGAACAGAGGGAGTTTGCCTGGGAGTTCACCTGTGGGGAGTTCCCACAGAGTTTTTTGCCTTTCAGGCACCTGTGAGCAGTAAATACAACATCTGAAGAGGCTCTTAGAAGAAAGACAATATGGATAGTGAGCAATCAGCTGTTGTGACCTGCACAGGACATGCCATGATTGTCTTTCTCCCAGAGGATAGAAGTGACTTCGCCTGTACGAAGTGCAAGTTGGTCTCCATATTGGAAGAGAAGGTAAAAGGACTAGAGACCCAAGTATCAACCCTGCATCACATCAGAGAAAATGAAGACTTTCTGGATAGAAGTAATCATTTGGTACTGCAGGTACAGCATGCTGAAGAATCAGAGAGGGCAGTGGAGAATGGGAAAGAAAATTGGCAGCATGTGACCTCCAGAAGAAGAAAGAGGAGAACCCATGTATCCCCAATGCAGATGGAAGTAAGAAACTGTTTTCAGGCTCTCTGCACAGGTACTACAGTGGAAAATGGTTTGGAAGAGTCATCTGTGGGAAAGGATCAGACTCCATCGACCAGAAGGCATGGGATGCATTTTTCTAGAGTTGGGGGTTCCGTGACCACCACTCCCAAGAGGAGGAGATGGGTGATGGTGGTTGAGGACTCCTTCCTAAGGGAGAAAGAGTCATCTATCTGCCATCCAGACTGGGAAATTCAAGATGTGTGCTGCTTACCTTGAGCTAGAATTCAGGATTTGATGGAGTGTCTGCTGAGACTAATCAAGCCCTTGGACCACTACTCCTTCCTGCTTCTCCACGTGGGCACCAATGATACTGCCAAGAATGACCTTGAGCAAATCACTGCAGACTACATGGTTTTGGGAAGAAGGATAAAAGTGTTTGAGGCACAAGTTGTGTTCTCGTCCATCCTCCCTGTTGAAGGAAAAGGCCCAGATAAGGACCATTGAAATGCGTGGTTGTGCAGGTCATAGATCATAGATCATAGAATATCAGGGTTGGAAGGGACCCCAGAAGGTCATCTAGTCCAACCCCCTGCTCGAAGCAGGACCAATTCCCAGTTAAATCATCCCAGCCAGGGCTTTGTCAAGCCTGACCTTAAAAACCTCTAAGGAAGGAGATTCTACCACCTCCCTAGGTAACGCATTCCAGTGTTTCACCACCCTCATAGTGAAAAAGTTTTTCCTAATATCCAACCTAAACCTCCCCCACTGCAACTTGAGACCATTACTCCTCGTTCTGTCATCTGCTACCATTGAGAACAGTCTAGAGCCATCCTCTTTGGAACCCCCTTTCAGGTAGTTGAAAACAGCTATCAAATCTCCCCCTCATTCTTCTCTTCTGCAGGCTAAACAATCCCAGCTCCCTCAGCCTCTCCTCATAAGTCATGTGTTCTAGACCCCTAATCATTTTTGTTGCCCTTCGCTGGACTCTCTCCAATTTATCCACATCCTTCTTGTAGTGTGGGGCCCAAAACTGGACACAGTACTCCAGATGAGGCCTCACCAATGTCGAATAGAGGGGAATGATCACGTCCCTCGATCTGCTCGCTATACCCCTATTTATACATCCCAAAATGCCATTGGCCTTCTTGGCAACAAGGGCACACTGCTGACTCATATCCAGCTTCTCGTCCACTGTCACCCCTAGGTCCTTTTCCGCAGAACTGCTGCCTAGCCATTCGGTCTCTAGTCTGTAGCGGTGCATTGGGTTCTTCCGTCCTAAGTGCAGGACCCTGCACTTAACTTTATTGAACCTCATCAGATTTCTTTTGGCCCAATCCTCCAATTTGTCTAGGTCCTTCTGTATCCTATCCCTCCCCTCCAGCGTATCTACCGCTCCTCCCAGTTTAGTATCATCCGCAAATTTGCTGAGAGTGCAATCTACACCATCCTCCAGATCATTTATGAAGATATTGAACAAAACCGGCCCCAGGACCGACCCCTGGGGCACTCCACTTGACACCGGCTGCCAACTAGACATGGAGCCATTGATGGTGGTTTCAGAGACAGGGCTTTGGATTCTTTGACCATGGGATATTATTCCAGGAAGAAGGATTGCTAGGAAGAGATGGGATCCACCTAACGAAGAGAGGGAAGAGCATCTTCGCAGGCAGGCTTGCTAACCTAGTGAGGAGGGCTTTAAACTAGTTTTGCTGGTGGATGGAGATCTAAGCCCTGAGGTAAGTGGGGAAGTGGGATACCAGGAGGAAACACAAGTAGGAGGGTGCAACAGGGAAGACCTCCTGATTCATACTGAGAAAGTAGGACAATTGGCTAGTTATCTTAGGTGCCTGTACATGAACACAAGAAGCCTGGGAAACAAGCAGGAAGTATTGGAAGTCCTTCAACAGTCAAAGAACTATGATATGATTGGAATAACAGAGACTTGGTGGGATAACTCAGAAGACTGGAGTACTATCATGGATGGGTATAAACTGTTCAGGAAGGACAGGTGGGGAAGAAAAGTTGGAGGAGTTGCGCTGCATGTAAGAGAACAGTATGATTGCTCAGAGCTCCAGTATGAAACTGGAGAAAAGCCTGTTAAGAGTCTTTGGGTTAAGTTTAGAGGCGAGAGCAACAAGGGTGATGTCGTGTTGGGCATCTGCTATAGACCACCAGACCAGGAGGATGAGGTAGGCGAGGCTTTCTTCAGAGAACTAACAGAAGTTTCCAGATCATAGGCCCTGGTTCTAATGGGGGACTTCAATTACCCTGATGTCAGCTGGGAGAGCAATACAGCAGTGCACAGACAATCCAGGAAGTTTTTGGAGAGTGTTGGGGACACCTTCGTGGTGCAAGAACTGGAGGAACCAACTAGGGGCCATGCTTCTCTTGACCTGCTGCTCACAAATAGGGAAGAAGTGGTAGGGGAAGTAGAAGTGGATGGCATCCTGGGCAGCAGTGACCAAGAGATGTTCGAGTTCAGGATCCTGACAAAAGAAGAAAGGAGAGCCACAGAATACAGACCCTGGACTTCAGAAAAGCAGACATTGACTCCCTCAGGGAACTGATGGGCAGGATCCCCTTGGGGGCTAATATGAGGGGGAAAGGAGTCCAGGAGAGCTGGCTGTATTTTAAAGAAGCCTTACTGAGGGCACAGGAACAAACCATCTCAATGTGCAGAAAGAATAGTAAATATAGCAGGTGACCAACTTGGCTTAACAGAGAAATCTTTGGTGAGCTTAAACACAAAAAGGAAGCTTACAAGAAGTGGAAACTTGGACAGATGACAAGGGAGGAGTATAAACATATTGCTCGAGTATGCAGGGGTGTAATCAGGCAGACCAAAGCACAGTTGGAGTTGCAACTAGTAAGGGATGTGAAGGGTAACAAGAAGGGTTTCTACAGGTATTTTAGCAACAAGAAGAAGGTCAGCGAAAGTTTGGGACCCTTACTGAATGGGGGAGGCAACCTAGAGACAGATGATGTAGAAAAAGCTGAAGTACTCAGTGCTTTTTTTTGCCTCACTCTTCACAGACAACGTCAGCTCCCAGACTGCTGCACTGAGCAGCACAGTATGGGGAGGAGGAGAGCAGCCTCAGTGGTGAAAGAACAGGTTAAGGACTATTTAGAAAAGCCGGACATGCACAAGTCCATCTGAGGGTGCTGAGGGCGTTGGCTGATGTGATTGCAGAGCCATTGGCCATTATCTTTGAAAACTCGTGGTGATCAGGGGAGGTCCTGGACTATTGGAAAGAGGCAAATATAGTGCCATCTTTAAAAAAGGGAAGAAGGAGAACCCGGGGAACTACAGATCGGTCAGCCTCACCTTAGTCCCTAGAAAAATCATGGAACAGGTCCTCAAGGAACCCATTTTGAAGCACTTGAAGAAGAGGAAGGTGATCAGGAACAGTCAACATGGATTCACCAAGGGCAAGTCATGCCTGACCAACCTGATGAGATAGCTGGCTCCGTGGATACGGGGAAAGTGGTGAACATGATATTCCTTGACTTTAGCAAAGCTTTTGATATGGTTTCCACAATATTCTTGCCAGCAAGTTAAATAAGTATGGATTGGATGAATGGCCTATAAGGTGGATAGAAAGCTGGCTAGATTGTAGGGCTAAATGGGTAGTGATCAACAGCTTGATGTTTAGTTGGCAGGATGGCATCAAGCGGGATGCCCTGGGGGTTGGTTCTGAGGCCAGTTTTGTTCAATACCTTCATTAATGATCTGGATGATGGGATGGATTGCACCCTCAGCAAGTTAGTGGATGACTCTAAGCTGGGAGGAGAGGTAAATACACTGGAGGGCAGGATAGGAGGATAGGGTCCAGAGTGACCTAGACAAATTGGAGGATTGGGCCAAAAGAAATCTGATGAGATTCAATAAGGACAAGTGCAGAGTCCTGCACTTAGGATGGAAGAATCCGATGCACAGCTAGATGCTGGGGACTGACTGGCTAAGCAGTGGTTCTACAGAAAAGGTCCTGGGGATTACAGTGGATGAGAAGCAGGATATGAGTCAAGAGTTTCCCCTTGTTGCCAAGAAGGCTAACTATGTATTAGGCTACATTAGTAGGAGCATTGCCAGGAGATTGATGGAAGAGATTATTCCCCTCTATTTGCCACTGGTGAGGCCACATCTGGAGTAATGGGTCCAGTTTTGGGCTCCCCACTACAAAAAGGATGTTGACAAATTGGAGAGAGTCCAGTGGAGGGTAACGAAAATTATTAGGGAGCTGGGGCACATGACTTATGAGGAGAGGCTGAAGGAACTATTCTTATTTAGTCTGCAGAATAGAAGAGCGAAGGGGGATTTGATAGCAGCCTTCAACTTCTTGAAGGGGGGGTTCTAAAGAGGATAAAGCTCGGCTGTTCTCAGTGGTGGCAGATGACAGAACAAGGAGCAATGTTCTCAAGTTGCAGTGGGGGAGGTCTAGGTTGGATATTAAGTAAAATTATTTCACTTGGAGGGTGGTGAAGCACTGGAATGGGTTACCTACGGAAGGGGTGAAATCTCCATTCTTAGAAGTTTTTAAGGCCCAGCTTGACAAAGCCCTGGCTGGGATGATTTAGTTGGGGTTGGTCCTGCTTTGAGCATGGGGTTGACCTCCTGCGGTCTCTTTCAACCCCAATCATCTATGATTCTATGAATATTTAAAAATATAGTTAAATGATGTAATTTCAAAAAAGAAAATGTTTCCAGTTATTAAAAATTATATTGAATATAATATTTTGTCTTAGCTGGGGATTTTTGTAACAATTTGAATTTAGATCATATCTAAAATGTGATATTAATAAAATGATACATTAATAAAAAGTAATCATAATATGTTTCATTGTACCCAATGTTGATATTGGATAAAAATGATGATGACAGATGAATGAAAATTACCACATTATAACATAATACATGAAAATATATTTTCTTACTCTATATCTCCCAACACAAAAGTTCTAGAATTGTTGCATGCAAATTAACTGTAAAAGAAGATGGAGTGACTGGCTGAGTTATCCCCAATGTCACAGTGGCCTCACTTCAGAGTTATCCTAACTATAGACATAACCCTGTCTGTAACCTGTATAATCATAACAAGTATATACAAGTTTAATTACAAACTGATGTCTTCAAATATAACCTATGCATAAGATTTCAATGAATTTTGAGCAATTTTAATTAATTTTAACTCATAAATGAATTATGGTACATATTTGTGAATTCACAGAAAATTTATTTTGTGCTCAAAGAATCAGTGCTATAAGTTTTGGGATGATCTACTTTATTTTACATGCATAACAAATAAGCTTGCATCCCAGCTTTCGATGCAAAAGGGAATTTAGACTTAACTATGGAGTCACAGAATAATCTTCCTTAATACAAGCATTATGGGTAAAATGTAATGTAGTGGGTTCCAGTGTATGATTTTGTGCACAAAAAAAGACGTGTGTGCACACTTTTGAAGCACTAACACCCATGTGCGGACTTATTACATTATAAAAAACTGTTTGTGTGTGTGGGTTTTAGAACCTACCGGCTTCATGAACAGATGTTAGCGATGGAAAAAAACAGGTGTGACTATTTGCACATACAAAAAGACAGTTATACCCCTACTCATGTTGAGCAGCAAATTAAGGTCTAAATTGTCCTGTTGAAAGTCAATGGGCCTATTTGTGGAATATGTTGCTACTCAGTGTGAATATGTTGCTACTCAGGGGGAGGGATAGCTTAGTGGTTTGAGCATTGGCCTGCTAAACCCAGGGTTGTGAGTTCAATCCTTGAAGGGGCCATTTAGGGGTCTGGGCAAAAATTGGGGATGGGTCCTGCTTTGAGCAGGGGGTTGGACTAGATGACCTCCCAGAGGTCTCTTCCAACCCTGAGAGTCTATGACTAAGAAAATCAGGATCAAAGGCCAATATTAAGCCTCTTTGAAAATCAAGCTGTTAAAACACAATGTAAAGAGTAGACACATCACTGACCAAGTATTTCTAGATTATTTGTTTCCAAAACACATTATAATACAGATAATTTATTCAAAAACTCTATCTCTTTGAGTTGTTATTGTTTCAATACTTATAAATGTTATTTTAAAGAGCCACTGTGAAGAAAATAGAATTTCATAAGTAACCAAAGCAGTCTTGCCATTGAATAGCACCTTAATTTATTAATGAGACAGCATTGATATATAGAACAACTTTTCTTAAGTTTTAGATAAGTCATCCTATCAAAGACATAAAGATAAGAGGAATTAGTGTGCATTGTTATTTTGACAGGGCACATTTTCCCATTATTTAGTTTACACATCTTCTGAAGAAACAGAAAACAATCAAATTCTTGTGGTGATAATACTATGAATACAAGGCGGAAAGCCTTGTACTCACATCAGAAGACAAGTTGACAGTGTGTTTCTTTATACTTTGCTAAAAACTTCTTGTTTAAACCACATTGTTTCATCAAATTCAAGTTGTTATGATTCTGACAATTACCATAATCTTCTATTTGCCCTCGTTATGTATTGACTGTTCAACCTTTGTTCTTTGACAACTCCTAGACTTGATGGAATGACTTAAATGTAGGGCCAGATTCATCAGTATTTTCTAGCAATGCAAAACAGCTGCAAACCTGCCAGAATGGGTGGTTAAACCAGATTTATGGTTGCTTGCCATCTCAGCTGGTTTTATAGCTACTTTGTGTTGCCAGGGTTGCATGAAGTAGCCAGAGAATACTAGTAAATCTGGGCTCTAATTTATAATATGCGTTATACTTACAAGCAGGCATGAGGAATGGGGAGCCTGATCTGCAATCCTTGCTAATATAGGACCTGATTCAAAGCTGGAGGGTCTTTCCATTGATTTTAAATGTTTTGGATTGAGGTCTTGAGCAATGCTTACTCATGTGTGTTCTCTTTTGGGAGCTAATGTGACTATTTGCCTGTAAAGATGACTTACGTGAACCAGCATCGCAGTATCAGGGCCATTATTAGCTGAAATCACCCTTAATAACTAGATGAACTGTATTTCATTCAAAAAGAAAAGGAGTACTTGTGGCACCTTAGAGACTAACCAATTTATTAGAGCATAAGCTTTCGTGAGCTACAGCTCACTTCCTCAGATGCATATCGTGGAAACTGCAGCAGTTTCCACGATATGCATCTCAGGAAGTGAGCTACTGTAGCTCACGAAAGCTTATGCTCTAATAAATTGGTTAGTCTCTAAGGTGCCACAAGTACTCCTTTTCTTTTTGCGAATACAGACTAACACGGCTGTTACTCTGAAACCTGTATTTCATTCAGTTCAGTGTCAGAATCCAACTTAGTGGCAGAGTGTGCTAAAAATGACCTCTTGTGGTCAAACCATTCTAAAGAGAACCCCTTGCCTGAAGCGATGTATCTGATGAAGTAGTGCTTTGCATTTCTACAGGGTCTTTAATCTGGTGGGCCCCAAAATGATTTGCAAGTATTGAAAAGGATTGGTTGACCTAAAGATGTTTAAATCACCTCCAAAGAAGAGTTGGCAGGTCAAAAGTCAATGTGTGGAAGTGTGGCTATTCCAATGACCCAAACACATGGGGACTGTGGCGAAACACAAACCATGGGACATCTATTGGACTGCCAGCTCCTGGAGGAACCGTGCGTCATGGAAGATCTCGCATGGCTACCGACTGGGCCATATCACGTGCCCAGAACTGGAAAAACCTGTGATTGTGGTGGAAGAACACAAGAAAAAGAAGTTTTAATCAACTGAGTATCAGGCCCTATAGTTCAATCTTAATGGAATATAGTAGATATGAATATCATATTATCTCGAATCCTTAGATATTTGCTCCTTAGTTTAGACAACTATGTTATATTTTCATATGTAAATGTTTGTTTATTTAATTCTCCTATATGTTCCCTTCAGCCCTTATCCTGCAGACATTCTGTGTGTGGAATGGGAGTTCAAATCTGTTGTGGGGAAAATTGTATTCAACTCTGTTCTCTGCTATATTTAAAAAACTTACAATTGACAACTGTTCTCTGGGTTTTATACACCTTTTTGGTACATTTGCCTTGCTTTCCTTAAAAATATACCCAATCTTTATATTTATCCAAGCCTACCTGTATTTGTCATCTCTCTTTTGACTTTTGCATTATCACATTTATTTCTATGGTCCTTTCTGACACTTAGATTTTATGAGTATTAATATAGATTTTATTTATTCTCTCTATTCCTGTAATACCTCCTGATTTTTTCATTACACCTGTTCTGTACAATAGTTGATGGCAATCATCTTTCTTGAACTCATTACGTATTCTCTGAAAATGTGCCTTTTAAAATTTAATATCTTTTAGCTCCTGTCTTTCACAGATAAAATCTGATGGTAGACTCTGTAACTATATCAATTCTGAATAGGGTCATTCAGAATATATTTTCAGGATAGTTCCCTAGCAGCAGTCCATGCAGCATGCTAGTGTTATTAGAATGTTAATGTGTTTGTCCATCCACAATGAATTTTATCGCTGGATGTACCAAAAAAGGGCTTAGTCTCCAATTCAGCAAAATATTCACTGGCACAAAGTAAACCAAATCTCAAATTCAGGGATGAGGAAGACATTTATTTTTCTTTTCCAACATTAAAGAGTTATTGGGAAAACAATAGTATAATACAGATGGGCCTACTACTCATGATACTGCAGTGTGCTACATGTGGCATTTTTTATAGAGCACATATTACAAGGACACTAGAACAAATAATTTATCTTTAAGCTTCAAACCTCCTGGGAATAACATTCTACATGAAGAAACACAATTCTTTCTCTGTTTCCTGCCACAACTTTAAATAGAAAATAAATGTTTCTACTATAGCCAGAGGTCTTTGTTCAAACAGGTCTTTTTAAAATGTGAATGTCTCAACACTTACTTTGAATTACCTTGGGTAGATGTTAAATTATGTGAATGGAAAGATTTTTTCCTGTGTACTTAATGCATTATTAAGACCGTTTTTTATTCTGTCTCTTAGGAGGCTTTTCAAATGTGATGTTATTGTGACTGCTATTTCCTACCTAGCTGTTCATCAGATTCTACCCTTTTAAAAGTTACCTGATTTCTTTCCTTTTGTCCACCAAGTCCTTTCTTAAACCTTTTTCTTACTACATTCGGCATGACTCCCAATTTTGTCAGTTGCTCAATCAGGTAGGAAGAGAGCAGACTTTTAGTACTTCTAGTAGCAAACCTTCTCACTTAATGATTCTACAATTAGTGTCCCAGTCAATCTCATGGATGATAACTGAAATCCCCCATGATAAATGTTTTAGCAGTTCTCTAGATAGCATTACCTCATATGTCTCCCAATCCTTCTAAAACACTATAAGAGAATATAAACAAGGCAGAAGAGGAGATGAACCAAGAAATGTTTACTAAGTTAGCTAAACAACTCTTTTATGATCTTTAATTTTTTTAAATATCTCTCATTTTACCTTAGATCAGTTCTATATTTGTATTATTAGGCTAGTCAAATCCCATTATTCCGATTGTCACTTTTCTTGCACCATAATGACATCCTTCATGTACAGTGTTCCTGTGTGGAATATATTTCTCAGCCTCCTAGAATTTACTCTTTCAATGTATTATTTATTTTCCGCACTAGATTTTCAGAACTTTCCAAACCCTCAGTTTCCTCTTTGCATCATATTTCTATCTAAATATATATGTTTGCCACTCTCCCTTTTTTATTTAATAATCTTTTTATTGATCATTGTGGTATGCAGTAACACACCAGTAGCATATGTGTTAAATACATCATATAGATTGAAAGATGAAATATAAGAGGAACAGGAAAATAAAAAAATCCAAACAATAAACAGAACCTCACTGTAGTTGTTGCTGATGTATGTCTATTGATGGGTACATAACTGTAGATAACAGATACTAGAGAGTGGGATGATTAGTACAGTGCATTGGGGAGTGGGCATCAAAAGTATTGTGGGACAGATTTTGGGTGATCTGAGCTGCACTTAAGGCAGTTCACTGTTGGGAAGGAGGAGTCATGGTAGGTAAAAGTAGCTTTAACATAACTTTATACCTTTCCCTACCCCAATCCTTGGACAGACCAGTGATTTGTCCCCAGCATAAAGTGTCCTTAGGTCTTCTCTACTTTAAATCTGGCTACCCATAGTTCCAACAAGCTATTGTGGCAGCTGGGAACCAGCCTGATATAGCAGTGACCTGGCCATACCCCCTCGATCAGGAACCAGGAGGTAATAGTGATATACAGCTATTGCTAGAATATTCTCCTACACAGGGAGAATCGTCCACTTACCAGGGAGGCTAAGTGTAGGATTCCTTAGTGTTGTGGGAACAGTGTAACAGAGCCTTAGTGTAAGCAGAAATCTGTCCCCAAATGTGCATTTTGCGTATTCTATATCTCAGTGCACATTATGTGAATTAGGTACATCCCAAAAAAATGCATTCCATGTTATAAAATAGTGGCCTTATGCTGTCTTCACTATACAGTGGGTATGGAGCAAAATGTGGGCTATTAGAAGACTAAGCTGTGGAAATGTGTAGAGCAAAGGAAAGGACAGGGGAAAGAGGGGAAGCTGTGTCCTCTTGACTTTTGCTGAAGATTCTTCTTCCTGGTAGCAGTAAGTGGGCCCTCCTTTTAGCTCCATGAAGATGAAGACAGAAGAGCACACCAACCAGTCATCTCCAGAAGATGTCAAGGTGGGATGGGCAAATTGAACTCCATCAAGCTGCCCTCACTTCCCAAAGGTAAATAAGGGATAGAGCTAAAGTTTGGGGAGACCTGTGGAGGGGCTGGGGAAGTGAAGCAGGGGAATCCTTTTGTGAAAAGAGAACCAAGGCACAGCAGAGCTATTGGAAGAAAGCTGAAGCCTATGTCGGGGCCTGGACTTGTTAGGAATCTCTTCCCCTTTGCCTGACTGGTGTTTTAGGAACATAGGCCCATGTTAGGCCTGAGTGAACTATATTTTTAAATTGAGTTTGGATATTAGCATAAGCAATAGGCCCAAAACATGTGAGCAAAAAGAATGAACTAATGAGAAAGGAGGAGTGTTTGTGTTATAATGCTGGTATTCAAGAGGGTCACTACAAGTTTCTTATTTAAGGTTTGGGAAATAAAGAAAATATGGTTAATTGGGCACCAGGTGCAATGAATAATTTGTTAAAAATTATTAGTCCACTACTTGGGAAAAAATATGGCAAAGTGGAATAAAGGAAAAAAAACTTGAAGAGAGCAGAATGCAACCCTAAAATACTTCAGCTGACTTTAGCTAAGGTCCAATAACCATAAATGATATCACTTGTTTGTTATAGTGTATAAAAAAGAAAAGGTTTGTAGGGGTTCTTTGCTAGAGCTTTTCCTTACTCCTCGGAGCTAAGCCATGATAGGAAGTTGTCTCTTGGGCCTGATCTTGTCGTTAATTCTCAGCCAGGGCTTATAATTGTATCGTTGCTAAGGTTTAGTATATAAGGGTGTATATACTTACATTAACATTTTGGATATAACCAACACCAAGTGGCCTATGGATTAATGAAGGAGTGTGTGTATGGGAACTGAGTCATGGTAGATCATAATAAGCTTATTAGGGAAATTATTTTCAGTAGTGTTCTATCTCTAGTTCTTCTCTCAGCAAGATTTTGGACTCCCAAAGCAGGGTTCTCGCACTCTTTCCTGCCAACTAGAGGTACATCTACCACCATCCCGAATTGATTTCATGGCAGGGAATCATCATCTCCTTTTTCTCTCACTCAGTCCCTTAAAGGTCAGCTAGTTGTAAGAAGGATGGATGAGGCGGGAGTGGTATATTTCCTTGGACCATCCTTGAGCTCTTATCCAAATAGGCTCAGCGGAGAACCAACAACCCTGATGATGTCAGTAGCTCTGGAAAGATAGTTAATAATGAGAGAAGGCAGGCACCATGAATGACTGGAGGGTACTTCTTCACATATAAGGGTAATACATACAATTGGCTTATCCTATCCTGATGCTGCTCTCCTGTCCAACCGAGGTTTCAATTTATTCAGTTTTCACCTACAAGATTCATTAACAGTTTTTCTGAAGTCCATATAGCTGGTTTATGGTTCCCTGTGTGGGATACTCCTTGCTATCTGGAGAGTGGGGTGAAGGATTACACATAGAAGTTGGAGCACTTCAGCTACAAATTCCCACCTTCAAAATCTACACCCACTAGTGTAAGGCTTAGAGAACTAGTGATATTTTAGAGTGTGCAATAATAATAAATTCGGATGGCAACCTACTAGCGTGGTGGCTCATTTCTCACAAAATATGACGGTGTCAAGGTAATAAAAAGTTGTGCTTCAAAGTATGGGGACGCTAGAACATTTTTTTTAAAGGTCTCGACATTTTTTAACTCAGGCAAAACAGTATTTTCCCCAGCCTTATTCTCAGAAATGGCCAAACCCTGTTGGCTGAAAATAAAATAAAACAAAACAAAACAAAATAAAATAAATAAATCACCCTGAGACAGAAACACGGCATAAACTTTTAACCAAATGGTTAAAGTTTGTCAAAGTGAAAAGCAACTGAAAACAGGGTCTTATCCTGGGAAGTGAAGGGAACCTTAATAATAAGCAGTGCTATATAATAACTGCCTATAATTTCAGTGTAGCTATTTATTACCTGACATTTCTTGAAGTCCTATGTATAGCATGTTTTCAATAAATCAGTCACTCAAGATGTGTGAGGCAACAGCATTTCAATAATTTTTTTCAGTGTGAGGAGGAAAGTTTTTGGTCTGATAGGCTTCCACTATGCATCTTGTTAGCAGTGTAAACAGTTACTCTGTGTAGTTCTGCAACAACTCCTGAAGTCAATACCTGAGAACTCAAAATTACTCTGTTTATAGGCTTCCCTTTCTCTTGCTCTGTACCTCAAACCTCTTTCGTGCACACCAAATGATTACTACTGAAGAGTTACAAGGGAACTCTTTTTGATATCACTCAGACACTTGAAAGTTCAATTCCTTTAGGTTCAATTCCAACTCATAAAGTTCAAGTGTTCTCAGAATTTCTCAAAAAAGTAGGCCCAGCATTAATATATACAGGTTTACAGCCATAGCTGGCTTCTGCACTGCAATGAAACATGATGTACTTCTTTAGCCTCTTCAACCTTACTCCAACAAACAAACAATTGTTTTGTGCCTCCTCTTCCCAGGAAAGTTGAGCATATAAATAATGTGTCTATGCGACTAAATAACCTATCTCTTATAAAAATCCACATTGCTAGGTGCGTGAAAAGGGGATTCACTTGAGAATGCATACCATGGGTATTCTAGGGAACAAATTTTAAAACTGATCTATAGAGTACATTTAAATAAAAGACTGACAGGAAGTGTGGTATAAAAGTTACAATATTGTAAGTAAAAACAAGAAGTGCTGTTAATGATGAGAAGTAATTCGGGGTATAGAATTCTATATGGTTGCAAACATAATGAGGGGGGGAGTTTAATAATTACTCAGCCTATTGAGAGAAAATCTATATAACTTTGATATATACTTTAAACTTATTCAGCATTTTGGGGTCACTGTGAACTGTCACCAAAATCAATGTTTCAGAGAATGTCAAAAGCAGAAGCAAACATAATTATTACTTTGATAAGAGACTTAAGCTGTAGGAAACATAGGCCATGTTTGGATTTAGACAAAATTTGATTGGCCAAATGTTTAATGAAAGTTAACATTACTAGGAGAGGATCAAAGCAGCTTTCCGCCCTGTGGACAAAAGGTAATGCACTGCACTCTGCCCCATCTATGTCTACATTACAAGCTGGGGTGTTATTCCCCTGCTCATGTACACGTATTTATATTAGCTCTCACTGAGCCGGCACGAGTCTAAATAGCATTATTGAAGCAGTGGAGGCATGGCTGAGCTGTGCTGAATACATACCCACTGGTTTCAGGAAGGTTTGTACATGACAAGGCTCTGCTGCCACGTCTGCACTGCTATTTATACTCCTATTAGCTAGAGGAGAGCTAGCACGGCTATGTGCACGTGAGCTGGAGAATCACACCCCTAACTTGTCGTGTAGATGTGGCCTTACAGTTACTTTCCCAGTGCCATAATTCATAGATTCATAGATTCATAGATATTTAGGTCAGAAGGGACCATTATGATCATCTAGTCTGACCTCCTGCACAATGCAGGCCACAGAATTTCACCCACCACTCCTAAAAAAGACCTCACACCTATATCTGTGCTATTGAAGTCCTCAAATTGTAGTTTGAAGACCTCAAGGAGCAGAGAATCCTCCAGCAAGTGACCCGTGCCCCATGCTACAGAGGAAGGCGAAAAACCTCCAGGGCCTTCCAATCTGCCCTGGAGGAAAATTCCTTCCCGACCCCAAATATGGCGATCAGCTAAACCCTGAGCATATGGGCAAGATTAATCAGCCAGATAATACAGAAAATTCTTTCCCGGGTAACTTGGATCTTACCCCATCTAAAAACCCATCACAGGCCATTGGGCCTATTTACCATGAATATTTAATTACCAAAACCATGTTATCCCATCATACCATCTCCTCCATAAACTTATCGAGTTTAATCTTAAAGCAAGATAGATCTTTTGCCCCCACTACTTCCCTCGGAAGGCTATTCCAAAACTTCACTCCTCTGATGGTTAGAAACCTTCGTCTAATTTCTAATCTAAATTTCCTAGTGGCCAGTTTATATCCATTTGTTCTTGTGTCCACATTGGTACTGAGTTTAAATAATTCCTCTCCCTCTCTGGTATTTATCCCTCTGATATATTTATAGAGAGCAATCATATCTCCCCTTAACCTTCTTTTAGTTAGGCTAAACAAGCCAAGCTCCCTGAGTCTCCTTTCATAAGACAAGTTTTCCATTCCTCGGATCATCCTAGTAGCCCTTCTCTGTACCTGTTCCAGTTTGAATTCATCCTTCTTAAACATGGGAGACCAGAACTGCACACAGTATTCCAGGTGAGGTCTCACTAGTGCCTTATATAACGGTACTAAAACCTCCTTATCCCTACTGGAAATACCTCTCCTGATGCATCCCAAGACGACATTAGCTTTTTTCACAGCCATATCACATTGGCAGCTCATAGTCATCCTATGATCAACCAATACTCCAAGGTCCTTTTCCTCCTCCGTTACTTCTAGTTGATGCGTCCCTAGCTTATAACTAAAATTCTTGTTATTAATCTCTAAATGCATGACCTTACACTTCTCACTATTAAATTTCATCCTATTCCTATTACTCCAGTTTACAAGGTCATCCAGATCCTCCTGTAGGGTATCCCTGTCCTTCTCTAAATTAGCATACCTCCCAGCTTCGTATCATCTGCAAACTTTATTAGCACACTCCCACTTTTTGTGCCCAGGTCAGTAATAAAAAGATTAAATAAGATTGGTCCCAAAACTGATCCTTGCCAATCCTTAACTCATTGGCATGAGGATGTGTGGGAATGAGTATACGTGTGAATGCTGACGAGTCATTAATTTATATATAAACAACTAAGACATTTATGTATTGGGCCAAAGCAGAAGTTTGCTTACCAGCTTCTTGTCACATGGCACCTTGTTGCATCCTGTTGTCGAGAAACATCTCTTATGGTTATTAATGAATTGTTGCAAGAGACGTGCACACTAACCTGGAATCTTCAATTTGAGTCTAAGATCAAGATGCCAGGCTATTGGCTCATATCAAGTTATAGCTTCCAGGCTGTAACACCTAACTGGCCTTTGAAGATATTGGGTTTCCCCTGAGGCAGAGTAAGGAGACACTGATCCCTACAAAAGACCCTACCCATGTGGAAGAAAGAGGGAGGAAGTCTCTCCTGCATCAATGACAACACCTGTTGTATCCTGCTCCCTTCCCTGGATTGATAAGGAGAGGTGAAAGACTCTGACCCATCCACTAAGCCAAGCCTAAAGTTTACAACTGAGGGAGAAGTGACCAGACTCCACACATAGCATGCAAAAACCTTCAAATCCATACCATCATCCATCGACATAATAGTAAATATTAACTTAGTTCCTAAGACCAATCATATGAGCTAGAGAAGACTTTGAGAAGAAGATGGGAAAATCCTGCTGTAAAGCATTTTGAGGATACGTGAAGCGTTCCAATGTCTGTTAGTTTGTGTGTATGTGTCACTAACTGCTCCCCAAATTAGACACTAAACCCCTAAATCTGTTATCTAAATGAAAGAGATCTTTGGCTTAAAGCTGCTATAAGTGTGGGATTCTACAAATCATTTTGTATCTGCACAAGATTACCAGATAGATGCAGGCATTGTGTTAAAGAGGGCAGGGGAACAGACTAGATAAACAAAGCTTGATTTGATTTCTGTGAACAGTGAAGCTTAATGGAAGAGAGCAGCCAAAGGAGGAAGATACTAGCAAATTATTATAAGAGATGTATTTCCTTAAAAACAAGGAGAGGTCTAGCCTCTGCCAGAAATCTAGCTAAATAGCTTAAATCAAAGGGAACAGCTTTTCCCTTTAACCTTCCTGTAAGAGCTCATGAGAATTGTTTTCCTTAACTTCTTCATTATAATTTGATTTAATTACTTATTGTAGTAACCAGATAGATTGAACCATTCACTTATTGATTATATTTCAGTTGTAAGCTTGATTTAACTATTGCATTGTATCGTTGTAAATTAGGTTAGGAAAACTATAAATTAAATTAACTAGTGATATATTTTGCTTAAACTCATATTTGTTTTATAACTGCTTGTTTAATCTTTTAATACATTTATAAAAAGATACACTGAACTTATTTCTCTCTCAGAACTTCAACACAAAGTAATCGATATAGAGGAAAAAGGTAAGATTATTAAAATTAATTCCTGAGCCAATCCTATATTTTAATTACTTAAAATAAAACCCTATTATCCTTACAGTGCAAAGAGATGTTTTGAACTACAGCAATAATCAGTGAATTACGATATCTGGATATATTTGCACACCAAGACAATGAATAACATGGGAAATAAATACAATGTAATCTTGATTATCTCAAAGTAGAAGGAAGTGACCCTATTTTGCATACATTTCAGGAGTTGGCAGATAATTGAGACTGAGATACTTGAGGCTTTACTAGAAGGGATGCGTGAAAAGAATTTTGATTCTGTAACGTTATTGAAAGTCATCAGATAGAGCTTCTCCAGATAGCCTAACAAGTTCTGTGTAGTTCACTTGGTAGGCACTTAGGATCTGTCTACAATGCATAGAATAACCTGCGGCACGGAGTCTCAGAGCCTGGGTCAACTGACTCAGGCTCATGGGACTTGGGCTGCATTTCTAAAAATACCAGTGGCCTCAGGCTGGTGCCCGGGCTCTGAGACCTGGCCTGAGCATGAATGTTTTCACTTCTATTTTTAGGCCTTCAGCCCAACCCCATCAGCCTGAGTCAACTGACCAGGCTGTAAGACTCAGTGCTGTGGTTGTTTCTTTGCAGTGTGGACATACCCTTTGAAGGTGGAGAAATGCCGCAGGTTAGTTTTGGTACAATTCTTTTAAGAAACTGTGTGGACACCAGAAAAGTGGCTTACTGCCTAAATCTTATTGATAGTGATAATTTCTTTGTTGCAGCTGCTGTTGCAACAGAGATTATACACCTGCAAAGCAAACAAAATCATTACCTGATGTCAAACCATTGCAGTCACCACTGAAAGTTTAGCATTTATTGTTCCACTACAGTATCTGAGGTACTGAAATTTCCATCTATTGTAAAATAAACTTGGTAGCAAAAAATGTTGATTGCATGGGCCAGAATGTCATCTGGTGAGTGCTGGCCATCGCTTCCTGCAGCTCCCATTGGCCGGAAACGGTGAACCGTGGCCACTGGGAGCTGCAGGCAGCCGTGCCTGCCGGTGGTCAGTGTAAACAAACTGTCTCATGGCCCGCCAGCGGATTACCCTGATGGGCCATGTGCAGCCCACAGGACGCCGGTTGTCCACCACTGCTCAGTAGGGTTGTAGTTACTGCTCTCTATGAGATAGACTCTTGAGTTTACAAAGACCCTTTAAAAATGATCAATAGCAATTTTTCAAAGACTTACCCACCTAACTCACCGCCTTTCACAGACTATATTGGCTGGTTGTACCTAGGTTTGGTCAGGCATCTTGTTAAAACCTCCTAGGCAATATTTTATTTTGCCAAGAAATATGAATTATGGGCAGGTTCCCAGACTCTCCATTACATCCATTCTGAGACCTCAGCAAGATTATTTACAAAATATCCCTCTTTTTATGGTAATATAGTGGCAGCTCTTAGTTTTGATCCTGTTGACCACATTATTACCAAAATTTTCAATGATGGAGAATGTAAGCATACCATTTATTAAGCATTCAGCTAAAAGACACACTTATTCTGTTTGATCCATTGAGACAGAGAAACTAAAGTAATTCCCTTTCTCAGATAAGTGAAACAACCTAATAAACTTAATATATGCTGTTTCCAAAATGGTCTCAAGTATTAAACTAAAAATAAGGGTATGTCTACACTATGAAATTAGGTCGAATTTATAGAAGTCAGTTTTGTAGAAAGCGTTTTTATACAGTTGATTGTGTGTGTCCCCACACAAATGCTCTAAGTGCATGTAGTCAGCGGAGTGTGTCCACAGTACCAAGGCAACTTCTGGAGCGTTGCACTGTGGGTGGCTATCCCACAGTCCCGCAGTCTCCGCCGCCCATTTGAATTCTGGGTAGAAATCCCAGTGCCTGATGGGGCTAAAACATTGTCGCGGGTGGTTCTGGGTACATATCGTCAGGCCCCCGTTCCCTCCCTCCCTCAGTGAAAGAAAGGGCGACAATTGTTTTGCGCCTTTTTTCTTGAGTTACCTGTGCAGACGCCATACCACGGCAAGCATGGAGCCCGCTCAGCTAACCGTCACCGTATATCTCCTGGGTGCTGGCAGACGTGGTACTGCATTGCTACACAGCAGCAGTTTATTGCCTTTTGGCAGCAGACAGTGCAGTATGACTGGTAGCCATCATCGACGTAGTCCTGGGTGCTCTTTTAACCGGGCGCCTGGGCAAACATGGGAGTGACTCAGCCAGGTCATTTCCCTTTTAAGGTTCGTCTCATGGCAATTGAGTCCTACCAGCAGTGCACTGTCTTTTAACCTCCAGTTAGCAGAAGATGGTGGCTAGTCGTCATACTGCATCATCTTCTGCCGAGCACTCAGGAGATGATGATGGCTAGCGGTCGTACTGCAGTCTGCTGCCAGCAATATGTATAAAGATAGCTGAAGTGGCTCAAAACAAGAAATAGACCAGATTTGGTTTGTATTCATTTTCTCCTCCCCTCCCTCCTTCCCTCACTCCCTCTGTGAAATCAATGGCCTGCTAAACCCAGTTTGAGTTCTATCCTTGAGGTTTTGAGTTCTATCCTTGAGGGAGCCATTTAGTTTCTCGCAAAGCCACCCCCTTTGTTGGTTTTAATTCCCTGTAAGCCAACCTTGTAAGCCATGTCATCAGTCACTCCTCCCTCCATCAGGGCAACGGCAGACAATCGTTCCACACCTTTTTTCTGTGCAGATGCCATACCACGGCAAGCATGGAGCCTGCTCAGATCACTTTGGCAATTAGGAGCACATTAAACACCATGTGCATTATCTAGCAGTATATGCAGCACCAGAACCTGGCAAAGCGATACCGGGCGAGTAGGCGATGTCAGCGCGGTGACGTGAGTGATGAGAACATGGACACAGACTTCTTTCAAAGCACGGGCCCTGGCAATGTGGGCATCATGGTGCTAATGGGGCAGGTTCATGCGGTGGAACGCCAATTCTGGGTGTGGGAAACAAGCAAAGACTGGTGGGACCGCATAGTGTTGCAGGTCTGGGATGATTCCCAGTAGTTGCGAAACTTTCACATGCATAAGGGCACTTTCATGGAACTTTGTGACTTGCTTTCCCCTGCCCTGAGGCGCAAGACTACCAAGATGAGAGCAGCCCTCACAGTTGAGAAGTGAGTGGCAATAGCCCTGTGGAAGCTTGCAACGCCAGACAGCTACCGGTCAGTTGGGAATCAATTTGGAGTGGGCAAATCTACTGTGGGGGCTGCTGTGATGCAAGTAGCTAACGCAATCAAAGATCTGCTGATATCAAGGGTAGTGACCCTGGGAAATGTGCAGGTCATAGTGGATGGCTTTGCTGCAATAGGATTCCCTAACTGTGGTGGGGCCATAGACAGAACCCATATCCCTATCTTGGCACCAGAGCACCAAGCCGGCAAGTACATAAACCGCAAGGGGCACTTTTCAATAGTGTTGCAAGCACTGATGGATCACAAGGGACGTTTCACCAACATCAACGTGGGATGGCCGGGAAAGGTACATGACGCTTGCATCTTCAGGAATTCTGGTCTGTTTCAAAAGCTGCAAGAAGGGACTTTATTGCCAGACCAGAAAATAACCGTTGGGGATGTTGAAATGCCTATAGTTATCCTTGGGGACCCAGCCTACCCCTGAATGCCATGGCTCATGAAGCCGTACACAGGCACCCTGGACAGTAGTCAGGAGCTGTTCAACTACAGCTGAGCAAGTGCAGAATGGTGGTAGAATGTGCATTTGGACGTTTAAAGGCGCGCTGGAGCAGTTTACTGACTCGCTTAGACCTCAGGGAAACCAATATTCCCACTGTTATTACTGCTTGCTGTGTGCTCCACAATATCTGTGAGAGTAAGGGGGAGACGTTTATGGTGGGGTGGGAGGTTGAGGCAAATCGCCTGGCTGCTGGTTACGCGCAGCCAGACACCAGGGCAGTTAGAAGAGCACAGGAGGGCGCGGTGCGCATCAGAGAAGCTTTGAAAACCAGTTTCATGACTGGCCAGGCTACGGTGTGAAAGTTCTGTTTGTTTCTCCTTGATGAAACCCCCCGCCCCTTGGTTCACTCTACTTCCCTGTAAGCTAATCACCCTCCCCCCCTCCCTTCGATCACCGCTTGCAGAGGCAATAAAATCATTGTTGCTTCACATTCATGCATTGATTCATCACACAAATAGGGGAATAACTACCAAGGTGGCCCAGGAGGGGTGGTGGAGGAGAGGAGCACCAGGAGGGGTGGTGGAGGAGGGAAGGACAAGGCCACACCGCACTTTAAAAGTTTAAAAGTTTAAAACTTATTGAATGCCAGCCTTCTGTTGCTTGGAGAATCCTCTGGGGTGGAGTGGCCGGGTGGCCAGAGGCCCCCACACCGTGTTCTTGGGCATCTGGGTGTGGAGGCTATGGAACTTGGGGAGGAGGGCGGTTGGTTACACAGAGGCTGTAGCAGCGGCTTGTGCTCTTGCTGCCTTTCCTGCAGCTCAAGCATACGCTGGAGCATATTGGTTTGATCCTCTAACAGCCTCAGCATTGAATCCTGCCTCCTCTCATCATGCTGCTGCCACCTTTCAGCTTCAGCCCTCTCTTCAGCCCACCACTTACTCTCTTCAGCCTGCCACTTACTCTCTTCAGCCCGCTACCTCTCCTCCCGGTCATTTTGTGCTTTCCTGCACTCTGACATTGTCTGCCTCCACGCATTCATCTGTGGTCTGTCAGTGTGGGAGGACAGCATGAGCTCAGAGAACATTTAATCACGAGTGCATTTTTTTCACCTTCTAATCTTCACTAGCCTCTGGGAAGGAGAAAATTCTGTGCTCCTTGAAACACATGCAGCTGGTGGAGAAAAAAAAGAGATAGTGGCATTTAAAAAGACACATTTTCTAGAACAATGGCTACACTGTTTCGTGGTAAACCTTGCTGTTAACATTACATACACAGCACATGTGCTTTCGTTCCAAGGTCACATTTTGCCTCCCCCCACCACGTGGCTAGTCCCCCACCCCTCCCCGTGGCTAACAGTGGGGAACATTTCTGTTCAGCCATAGGCAAACAGCCCAGCAGGAACGGGCACTTCTGAATGTCCCCTTAAGAAAAGCACCCTATTTCAACCACGTGACCATGAACGATATCACTCTCCTGAGGATAACACAGAGAGTTAAAGAACGGATGTTGTTTGAATGCCAGCAAACATACACTGCAATGCTTTGTTCTACAATGATTCCTGAGTACGTGCTACTGGCCTGGTGTGGTAAAGTGTCCTACCATGGTGGACGGAATAAGGCTGCCCTCCCCAGAAACCTTTTGCAAAGGCTTTGGAAGTACATCCAGGAGAGCCGCAAATGCCAGGGCAAATTAATCATTAAACATGCTTGCTTTTAAACCATGTATAGTATTTTAAAAGGTACACTCACCAGAGGTCCCTTCTCTGCCTGGCGGGTCCGGGAGGCAGCCTTGGGTGGGTTCGGGGGGTACGGCCTCCAGGTCCAGGGTGAGAAACAGTTCCTGGCTGTCGGGAAAACCAACTTCTTGCTTGCTGTGAGCTATCTACAACTTCATCATCATCATCTTCTTCGTCCCCAAAACCGGCTTCTGTGTTGCCTCCATCTCCACTGAAGGAGTCAAACAAAACAGCTGGGGTAGTGGTGGCTAAACCCCCTAAAATGGCATGCAGCTCATCACAGAAGCGGCATGTTTGGGGCTCTGACCTGGAGCAGCCGTTTGCCTCTCTGGTTTTGTGGTAGGCTTGCCTCAGCTCCTTAAGTTTCAAGTGGCATTGCCTCGGGTCCGGGTTATGGCCTCTGTCCTTCATGCCCTGGGAAATTTTGACAAATGTTTTGGCATTTGAAAACTGGAACGTAGTTCTGATAGCACGGATTCCTCTCCCCATACAGCAATCAGATCCCGTACCTCCCGTTCGGTCCATGCTGGAGCTCTTTTGCGATTCTGGGACTCCATCATGGTCACCTCTGCTGATGAGCTCTGCATGGTCACCTCTGCTGATGAGCTCTAGCCAGCGTGGCAAGCTGCAGGTGACCATGCAAACAGAAAATTGAAATTCAAAAGTTTGCAGGCCTTTTCCTGTCTACCTGGCCAGTGCATCTGAGTTGAGAGTGCTGTCCAGAGCATTCACAATAGAGCACTCTGGGATAGCTTCCGGAGGCCAGTACCATCTAATTGTGTCCACAGTACCCCAAATTTGACCCGGCAAGGCCAATTTAAGCGCTAATCCCCTTGTCGGGGGTGGAGTAAGGAAATCGATTTTAAGAGCCCTTTAAATTGAAAAAAGGGCTTTGTCATGTGGACGGGTGCAGGGTTAAATCAATTTAACCATGCTAAATTCGACCTCAACTCCTAGTGTAGACCAGGGCTAAGTATAGTAATGTCACATCTGATTCTCACATGACATTGAAACCCATTAATCTTATTTGGCATATTGGTAATCAGCTTCAAAAGGGCTAATTGCATGTTTTATAATTACAACAAATAATATTTTCAATTAGATATCTTAAATATTTCACATACAATAAGCTAACTGGTTCCTTTTAATGACATAATTGACAATGTCATATTAGTAGCATATGAATAAATAAATCTAATAATAAATGATAATCTAAATAAAATCAATAGAAAGTTAAGGATTTTGCTATTATAGTTGCACCAAAATCATTCTCCCATTTTGGAAAGCACAGAAAAGTTAGTTCAGTGGTTTAAGACATTTTCATTCTGGCTATTCTGATAATGCCGAAACTTTCATTTCCATATATTGATACAGACAGAGCCAAATTTATCACAGAAGAAAGACTCATTGGGGTTGAATCTTCCCTCAAGTTCCCCAGTGTGCATCTGGAGCAAAATCTATGTAAATAAGAACAGCTCATATTGTTCTTTTGTAGCATTTTTGTGCATCCCAGCAGTTAAACTAGATTATGTAATAGGACTTCTCTGTCATCATCTTTTACCAAAGGGTATAAACATGGTGAGATCAAATTGCAATTCAAATTTTGCAGACATGTTCACAAATAATTTCTTTCTCTATTCTCCCAGCTCTAAAGGGGAAAAAGTTAAGAAGAATATTAGACAGCATCGGTAAGGTGCACCATTTTGCTAATCAGAAACAGTGCTGGTGAGCATTTAGAAGGTGTAACTGGAGAAAAAGATTCAAAATTGCTTCTCACTTCCCCATCTCCCTTTAGGTTATGAATTTATTTGGGTGAGTTTACAGGAGCTTAATTGTTTTCCAAAGTTCAGATTGCTGCTACACAGCTCACTGCAGTCTTATATTAAAAGCATTTGGTATACTCCCTATAGAAATGTAAAACAGTACACATTCCCCCATATGAACCGATTAAGGAATTCTTGTAACTCCTTTGTCTATGCTGCTGATCTAATTAGTATGTTATACCATGTCCCAAGTACTGATCTCAAGTGCATTCATTTTGTAAGAAGAAAAGAAAAAAAACAGCCTATAAAGAATTATGGTTATTTACTTGATATCAGCTATAGAGAACATAGGAGACACAGTCTCTGCCACAAGAAGCATACAATCGAATTGAAATTTTTTTTATAAGTACACATTTAACACACAGAAGAAGGTACTAGAACAAGTACCTTTACAAAGAGAAAATGACTTTGCATCTTTTATTTCCAAAGTTCTTTGCAAAGCAGCCCAGTAGGTGGGAAAGCTATTAGAGCTTCTTTCCATCTGAGGCAGATCAGGAGAAATCTCATTGTGAAGAAAGGATTGTTATGAAGGGAAGCCAAGCAAAGTGATTCAAATGTGAAACCACGGGGATGACTTTACAATCTGCTATCTATAAAAATTAGGTCAATAAAAATGAAAAAGACAATGTTGTAATATGCAGGGTTGTTGTAGCCGTGTTGGTCCCAGGATAGTAGAGATAAGGTGGGTGAGGTAATGTCTTTTATTGGACCAACTGTTGTTGGTGAAAGAGACAAGCTTTTGAGCCACACAAAGCTCATCTTCAGGTCTGAAAGGTTGTCTATTGAAACACCATACTTTTATGTATATGAAACTTTAAAATATTTTTAAAATGTATTACTTTTATAAAAAGTCCATTAAAATAATGGTGTTTCAGTGGTGTAAGGAAGTAAAAAGCAATTAAAATAGCATTGGAGTTGAAATCTACAAAACAAACAAATCTGATGTCCTGTTAACTCAGCCTGTCTTCATTTCATTGTAGATGGTCTCACAACACTGAGAGATACTAACTACCACTGAGAAAATATTTTAGTTGCATACTGATGGAGTGTGAATGGATGAGTGTTTTCTGCATAATTTTCCCAACAATGCTATTATAAATTATTTATAAAAGAAGGCATGATAATTGTGCGGTGAGGCATAATTCTGGGAAACAGGAAATCTGATGTGAAATCCTGATCCCACTGATATCAATGGGAAATTTTGCCATTGATTGTCATGGGGCTAGGATTTCATTTCTGAAATCTCTTCTTGGCCTTCCCACAGCCTATATCTGTGACCTTAGGTAAGTCACTTAACCTCTCTATGCTTCAGTTTCCCTATCTATAAAAATGCTCCTTACATACCCGTAGGAGTGTTGTGAAGCATAAGTTATTAAGGACTACACTCTGAAACCCTTAGCACTTGATCCAAAGCCTATTGAAGTCAAAGAAAGGACTAAGGGGTTTGGATCAGATCCTTCGTCATATGAAGTAGCACCTTAGTCAGCAAGTCGTCTCACTGAACTCAATGGGACTATGTGATGTGTCAGGTTCTACTCAGCATGTGTAAATGTAATGGAATGGAATCTGGCCAAAAGTATTATTACTTATGATAAAATACAGCACATTGGTAAGGCACATTAAGTAGAATTAGCACCTAGAATGTGCTTCTATAAATAGTTGTGTTGATGGGTAGATTACTTTACTCTTTGGTGTTGGACTCTTTGGTAAAAGACATAAATTCTTTTAAACATTATTATAGATAATGCTAGATCCCTGCCTGTTTCCTGTTAGCTGCAAATTCCCATCTCATCTTGATATAATTCCCTACTTAACAATAAAGAAACTAAAAAGTCACCTTTTCATTCATATTTTCATGCCAGCTGTTGTTTTGTTTCCTCTCTCTACCCATGTCCTCCCTGCTCTTGCATACCAACTCTCTCCTTGTTATTACCCTCATTTAATTAAAATATTAAAATGTCACTCACTTCTCTATAACATCAAACAAGCTTCATCTATCTTATCCTCCTATCCGCTGCAGGCAAACATCAGTTCCTCTGAACATTTAGTATAAATCTCATTTTCTTCCTTTGTTCTTGTTCCCTTTCCAGCAGTGTTCTCCATGTCTGTACTGCTGGGATCATGGGATGCTACCAAGAGAGAGAAACCTGGAAGGGCAGAGAGGGTCTGGATATGAGTGACCACAGACAGAGGGTTGGGACAAAACTGGGGCTGCAAAGCTGTGAAGTGCATAGAGCTTGGATGAAATGAATCTGATGTCAATTGCTAAACCAGTAGGTACAGGATTTTCTTCTGTACCATTTATAACATAGAGAGGAGGAGAATGAAATATCTGTTAGTACATGAGGCTAGATAGGGAAGCAGTTTCATTGCTTTGAGCTACTCAGTACTGTTGTGCTCTGCCCTGAGTGAGAGGCCCTGCATAGCTGCACGCCCCCCCAGGCCAGGAGCAGTGCAGGAAAGGAATTGTGTCCTAGCCAGATGCCATTCTTTCCATGTTTCCTTCCCTGAACCAGAGAAATGGTAATTGGCTACCGCCTCATACCACTAATGCGCTTCTATCCTCCCTTGCACCAGCTTAGCTGTGCTGGCTGGCAGAGTGTGGGGATAGAGCCAAGGCACTGCCCACTCAATTGTGGGTAGGAGCATAGTAACAGGCATGCAGCACCTGCTCAGCCTTGTGCAACTGGACCCAAGAGTTGGGTAGGTTGTATGGGGGATATGGGAGCTTCCCTCCAAGCCACAAGCGTGACCATTCTGTGTAATGCTTTACAAATGATCCACCCATGCCTCAGGGCCTCTTATTACTTTTCTTACCTCATCCTCCCGCCCCCACCCCCTTGCTCACCTTCTTTCTGTCCACTTGCTGTGCCATCCACCTGTTCCGTATTGTTTTATAGACTGCAAACTCTTCGGGTAACTGTCATTGACCATATCTTTATATAGCACCCAGCACAATGGGGCCCTGGCCTGGATGCATTATTTGCTCTATTTGTAGTTATTTTAAATAAAAATAAATAATAATATATGTTTACAAATTGTTAAAGTATAAAATATGAAATGAAAGCATGATAAACTAATTCATGTTCAGAATTTTCACCTTTTCAAATGATTAGTCCAGTGGATTTAAGTAAAGTTTGTTACCTTTCCCTTTAGGAATGAATTAGACAGCAATCAGCTGAATTGGGATGAGTAGAGTCTGCTCCATTTTGAAGGATGTATGTAGACTTTGTGGGTGCTACATATATCAAGTTCGCTTATCATTATAGACTTTTTCTTAATAGTGGAAAATGCATGTTTATCCTTCAGTATATCAGTAAGTTGAATTGCCTCTGTTTATATGTCTCTCTGCTGCTGCTAAGACGTTTTTAATCTGAGGGGTTACTTTGTATGCTAATTCATTATAGTCACATTTATTTAATGCTTAAATATTCATTAATATTTCATAAGAAGAAAATAACTTTTTTAAGGACTATTCTATAAAGCTTTAAATTTCACAGTTAATACAGATGTTTTTCTGCCAATTTTCCATGCCATTTTACCATCTACCTGGCAAGATGTTGATATACAACTGATCCTTTATACTAACTCCAAAATCTCCTCCTCTTTATACTACTATCAATGGCAATCAGTGGAAGGATTATTGTTTAAATTAATTCTGTAAGAAATATCATCAAAATTTCATGAAAGATGCTAAGCTTTCCTTCTATTAGACACTGGGGAAAATCTGTATAATTCTTAGTTTAACTCAGCTGGGTTTTTGGTCCCCAACAGAGGACTCAGGGCTGTGTAGGTACATTCTAGCATAGCAATCTAGACAATATATATTTTAAAAAGGAAATGTGCTCATTTCAGCAGTCATTACTCTAAGAAACCAAGCACCTTTGGAAGCTGGAACAGAGGTATAGCTGTGCATGGCAGCAAGCCCTGTGGTTAAAAAGAATAGCCTCCCACCTTCCTCCTGTAAATATATATGTTAGTAAAATAAAAACCTACATGATCTGAAAAGAACAATATTTTCATTTACAGGCCCTATTTCATGGCTAACATGTTCTCATTTCAGTAAGGATTATTTTAGTGTAAATATGTAGTTCTGACAGGAATTTGTTAATGCCTTTCTTGCTTTCCAGATAAAAAGACTGAATGAGGCTCAGAGTCCATGAATGATCCATGCCCAGAACACAGGAGCTATCCTTATCCTCTCCTCTCACCTCCCACTCACCCACCCATATTCATACATTGGCAACACCTTATTTTAGGTTGGCGACAAACAGATGAACAATGAAATAACTATGTCCCAAACTAGGATGGAAGTACGGTATGGAATGACTAGTAGCTTGAAAGTCCCTGTGACTATTTAAACCACGCTGAGCAACAATAGCTTTTATAATAAAGCTGAAGGTTTGTGCTATCTAATGGGAATGTAGGCTCCTGATGTGCCCAGGTACATAAGCCTCCTCTTGGTGATACTTGGGAGCATGCATAGAATTTGGCTCACTAAGGCTGTCCATCTAATTGGCCTGTTCCACTGATTTGTATGATTTCAAGTACCCATTTTAAGATAAATGACAGGCATTTATTGAAGGATTTGACACCACCTGCCCTCACTGACAGGAGGATCTTCCTGCCTTGCCAATGCATTGGTTGCCCATGGAAA
The DNA here is from genome assembly GCF_965140285.1 of Lepidochelys kempii. Taxonomy (NCBI): domain Eukaryota; kingdom Metazoa; phylum Chordata; order Testudines; family Cheloniidae; genus Lepidochelys; species Lepidochelys kempii. The sequence goes on along the minus strand of NC_136380.1, from coordinate 301,302,393 downwards.
GATTTCTTCCATTAACAGTTGGTATAGCAACGGAATTCACTTGGCTTCCTAGGGGTTTGGCTAGGTCCTCTAGTACAGTGAAATTGCTTAGTGTCACACAACTGGCAGATTCTGGCCACAGAGCTGGCATATCCATCCAAGAGAGGGCTGCTACAGTACAAGTGCAGTGCACCCCTTACCTGCTACAGGCATATGGGGTGTGGTTGGTTTGGCCCTTTGGAACTGTATACAATTGGTGTAAGTTTGAACAGAGAGAAGCCTGTTCTAACTTAGTGCAGGGGGGCTGACCTGCACACATATTGGCCATGGGACCAAGGGTGCATGAAGGTGAGATTTACACTACTTTGACCTGCGCTTTGTGCAGTTTGACCAGGCCCCAAGGTCTGACTCTGGATTCTATTCACTGCCATGTTATACAGGGTAGTAGTGAATGCTATACTTAGTGTCAGAAAGGAATTCCCTCACCGGGATGTCTTGCCTTCTTCTGTGAACTTCATGTTTTTTTCTCATGCAGGGGCATCTATCTTTGTGTGGAATTAGGCATTGTTGCCTAGAGGCCTGGAAGCCGGGTTAGGTTTATTTTACTCATAACTGTACATTAATGGGCCTATTCTAGGTCTATACTACATGACTGTTTACTGCTGTTGTAAATTAATGGGCCAGTTCTAGGCATTTTCTACATTACTGTTTACTGCTGGGGACAGCCTTGCTACAGAGTACCCTTTGAAGGGCAGGTCACTTTCACTTCTTCCAGATAATGGGCTTTTGGGGAAATAAGCCATTGGGGGTACTACGTGTCTGCATGAAAGGGATGTAGGCAGATCAAGGGGCCTAAATGAAGGGACTGCAGAGACATAGGTCAGTGTGCTAAAAGGCTAATTAATTTATAACTAATATTGTGGGTTAACCACTATAACATATATGGTGATTTATTTCAAGGCCTTCCAGAGACTGCATTCAGTAAATACCTGGGGACAAAACGGCTGCATGAGAGCTGGGACACAGTGGCGTACCATTGCTGTTATGTCACATCTTTCTAAAGACAGCCTTGTGTTCTAAAGCTTAAAGTATTTTAAGAGTATTTCAGAAAGTGTAAACCTAAGGTAGAGTACAAAAATTCAGATGACATGGGCCGATCTGTTCCAGGTTACTGTGAGATAACAGAAAATGTTTCAGCCATCTCAAATGTTGTTATGCTAATATTGATTTAAATGCTGATCTTTAGAATATTTATAATTTAGATATACATCAACCATATAAAGAGACAAAATAACTTAAATGTGTTGCAGTGGTTGATTGATGCGATACAGATTTCATTTAAATACATTTGTATGTGATCAGTCAACCAAGTAAATCTATTACAGCACTTGCAATATGACAGAATCATCTTTCCTTAAAAGTCTCTATCCCAAGACCATAAGTGCACTGTTAAACTTTGGCTCAAGGGCATAATAACCCTCAGATCAGCATAATTTAATCATCAACATAAGCTAATGGGAAGTTAAATTCGATGTTCAAGACAGTGTAATTTTTTCCTGTTTCATATAAGTCCATATCTATAGTTTTTCCAAAATGGGTTAATTTTATATATTGAAATGTCATCCCAGACATAAATGCTTTTATGCATTTTTATAACCTTATTATTTTTTGGATCAGAAATTATCCTTTTTCTCCTTTTTCTGCTTTGTAAATGATATTTTTGTCATGCTGGGAAATAATTTCTGAATTGTAACTTGCAGGAAAGCTAAGCATGTATTTATCTTTACTCGTGGCTTTGGCACTAAACTCCTTTACTTCACAAAACTTTTCTGCAGAATACCATTGGAAACCATAGAAAATATGCAATTTGCTCTACAGAACTTTTAGGAGGAGTTTCCCTTATAGGGAACTGGCCAAACAGAATTCAAGACATTTTTTCTCTTTAAAAAAGTAATCAGTCCCAAAGATCTCATCTGTGTCTTTGAAGCTCTATAGACACCATGGACTCAATTCTCATCTGTGGCCAAGGAGATGACTGTGAAACTCAGGAGGGAGCAGTTGGGTCAAGCTGTGTGGCATGTCAGTCCACTAACATAAGCTTACATGGACATCAGACTGCTCTAAAGTATGTTGACTGCTGGGTATCACTGAGGCACTAGGCATGCCTTCTTTCCTCCAGCCATGCCTTCTCAGGTAGCTGCAGCGAGGTGGGGTGATGTAAGAGGCATTAAACTGTGCCTGTGTAATGTCAACAGACTCCAGTCGTCAACGGGCAGGATCAAACGTGGGACCTCAGTGTATGAGCCTCTACTGCATGAGCTAAAAGCCACATTAGCTCTTAGCTAAGGCTGTAGAAGACTCATTAATCGACAGGTGTCTAGGTGCCATTAGAGGGGGGCGGAGCACTGTATCTAGCAGGCATGGGTTACACAAGCACCCCTTAGGGATCCCTCTGCAGTGGGGTGATCCTCTTGTAGTTGGCTAGATCAGCTTTGGACTGCTATGCAATGGTGATATGGTGCAATATTTCTGTATAGCAATCTGTAAAGCTTTAATAGTCGATAGAGATCATTGCTTCCTGTAGGGCTCACTTTTAGAGATTTTTCTAAGCCCATTCTCAACATGATTTAATTTCCCTGAGTCTTAGTACCATGCAACTTCAGAATCCTCCTGAAAATTTACTTCTTTTGCTTCTTTTACTGACATCCACCGTGGCCCTTATTATAGATGGTATCTCCACATTTTAATACATTAAATTAGTTTAAAAGTGAACACAGGCTTTTATCTTTGTGCTTCCTTCCATCCACCTGCATATGTCTGGAAAATTTCTCTCTTCTTTGGGTTAATTAACTATCTTTATTTAAATTCCTCCTTAAAACCAGACCTGGTCCCCTTGCACAGATGAGCCACACTCATGGAGAAGCCCTGTGTGTATCTGATTCTGATTCCATGTAGACCTGTGTAAATCAGGTGTAACTCAGGTTTCAGAGTAGCAGCTGTGTTAGTCTGTATCCGTAAAAAGAAAAGGAGTACTTGTGGCACCTTAGAGACAACAAATTTATTAGAGCATAAAAGTGACCTGTAGCTCATGAAAGCTTATGCTCTAATAAATTTGTTAGTCTCTAAGGTGCCACAAGTACTCCTTTTCTTTTTAGGTGTAACTCACTTTTAAAGGGGCAGACTCATACAAACAGTTGCACTATAAACATATGTTCAGACATAAAGCTGAAAAGCTGTCTATGTTTGTGTCATAAACATACAGCGAAGGGTAGCATAAAATTCCTCCTTTACCTGTAAGGGGTTAAGAAGCTCAAATAATCTGGTTGGCACCTGACCAAAAGGACCAATAAGAAAAGAAGATACTTTCAAATCTGGGGGGGAAGGGGAGGTTTTGTTTGTGCTTTCTTTTACTTTTTATTGAAAAAATACAATTATTCTTTTAAGAAAAAAGTAAAAGAATCACACCTGCAAAATCAGGATGGAAGGTAACTTTACAGGGTAAATAAAAAGATTTAAAACACAGAGGATTCCTCTCTAGGCTTAGCTTCAAAGTTACAAAAACAGGAATAAAACTCCCTCTTAGCATAGGGAAAATTCACAAGCTAAAACAAAAGATACTCTAATGCATTTCCTTGCCTTTACTTACAATTTTTGTAATCTTAGATGCTAATTTCAGGTAGGTTTTTAGCAGATGTTTTTTTCCTGCCTGGTCCCTCTCTCATCCAGAGAGAGAACAAAACAAAGAAAGCACAAACAAAACCTCCCCTGGCAGATTTGAAAGTATCTTCTTTCCTTATTGGTCCTTTTGGTCAGGTGCCAGCCAGGTTATTTGAGCTTCTTAACCCCATACAGGTAAAGGAGGGATTTTATGCTACCCTTAGCTGTATGTTTATGACAGTTTGTTTGTTTTTTTATAGCAATCTTCCTGATATTACAGTAGCACACAATTGCTTGTCAGTTGTTACTAGCATAAAACTGTAGGGAACAGTTTGCTGGAGGTAAGGGTCTATATTGTCAAAATTGTTCAGCACCCAATTGTTCTTAATGGAAGCTGAAATTAGGTCACATCATTTAGGTCCTAAATGGGAGCGCAGCTCTCTTAAAAATCTGGCCCCAGTTGTGGGTGTAGAGCTTTTTTGAAAATGTGTGTGAAACGTGTGGGTAGAAGAGCACGACTATAATTACCTATGTTCAGTATTTATTTGCTGGTGCCAGTCTTTGTTTACAGTGGGTGATGCTATATGTGTTTTGTGAACATTTGTGTATAGTGAATAGATATACAGAAAATAAAAAAGAATTTTAAACATAAAATGTCAAAATATTTCCTTTAGTGAAGACTATTCATATAACCTTGCTGTTAAATTCAGAAAGCTACTCATAATATTGGTCTCCTCTGAGCATAAGTAAAATGTCATTCTTGAGGCAGCTTCTCACAGGAGAGACTGCTATTGCTCTTACTTTGATCTGTGATACAGCATGGCCAGAAAGCAGCAGGAGAGTGGTTTTTTTTAAGCAAAAAAAGGTGTTTTTATTTGCATAACACACTTACAAAACAAAAACAACAGCATATGCAATGTGTAACACAGCAACCAATCACAATTGTTTTCTCATTAGCTTCAGGGGAGGGAAGTGTTCAAGCTTGCTGGGCCCAGGGTGGGGGGCTTCCTCGACTCTCGAAGTCTTCCACCCTTCAAAGTTACCTGTTGGCCCAGAGCAAGGGGGCTTCTTCGACTCTCAAGGTCTGCCACCTCCTTGAGTTACCTGGCGCCACACCCAGTGTCACCAACAATTCCCTCCTTTGAAAGCACCCAACAAGAAAGGCAGGCTGTGGGGTGGACAATCTGGGGCGGGGGCACGTGCACCCACGTGTGAAAGGACCCCTCTAAGGTGGTGGTGTCCACAGTAGCAATGGCTGGGGCTGGGGTCCCTTACTCTCTCCCCCAATCAAAGGGTCAAACAAAGGGAACCAGACGGGGACACCGAGCAGAGAACCTCGGACAGCACCCACCGCTCCTCAAAAGCATCAAGGGAGTTGGTGGATGCCGCCCAGAGGAACTCTGCCCGGATACGTGAATGGACCGAGGATAGGAAAATGGCCCCACAGTCACAGGAAACTCCATCGGCCAATGTCAGCAGGAGAGTGTTTTTTTTTTTTGAACAGGAAAGAGTTTTATTTGCATAACACTTACAAAGAATCACCAAAGAGGGTACAGCAAAACTATGCAACAAAACAAAGCAAATGCAAGGTATAACACAGCAGCCTTCAGGAGGGAGAAGTGTTCAGGCTAGTCTGGGCCCAGAGCGGGGGGGCTTCCTCAACACTCGTGGTCTTCCACCCTCCTGAGTTACCTGGTGGCCTAGAGCGGGGGGGCTTCCTCGACACTCATGGTCTTCCACCCCCTCGAGTTACCTAGTGCCACGCCCAGTGTCACCGATTATTCCTCTCCTGAGAGTGCCCGACAAGATGGGCACGACTGCGGGTTGGGCGGTTTGGGGGTGGGGGGACATACACCCACATGTGATAGGACTCCTCCTAAGTGACAGTGATGATGGTATCCACAGTGGCAATGGCTGGGGCTGGGGTCTCTCGCTCTTCCCCTCAATCAAAGGGTCAGACGGAGGGAAGTGGATGGGGTCACCGAGCGGAGAACCTTGGACAGCGCCCACCGCTCCTCGAAGGCGTCAAGGGAGTTGGTGGATGCCGCCCAGAGGAACTCCACCCAGATACGTGAATGGACCGAGGATCGGAAAACTGCCCCACAGTCACAGGAAACTCCATCAGCCAACCTCAGCAGGAGAGTGGTTTTTTTGTTTTTGTTTTTGTTTTTTTGAAGCAGAAAAGAATTTTATTTGTGTAACACAAAGAATCACCAAAGAGGATAAAGCAAAACTATGCAACAAAACAAGAGCAAACAGAAGGTAGAACACAGCAGCCTTCAGGAGGGAGAAGTGTTCAGGCTAGCCTGGACCCAGAGCAGGGGGGCTTCCTCGACACTCGTGGTCTTCCACCCCCTCGAGTTACCTAGTGCCAGGCCCAGTGTCACCGATTATTCCTCTCCTGAGAGTGCCCGACAAGATGGGCACAGCTGCCCCACAGTCACAGGAAACTCCATCGGCCAACCTCAGCAGGAGAGTGTTAGAAGGGAGCCTTATTCCCTGTAGAGGGAAGAAAGTTTGCTATAGCTTAATTAAAGCACCTGAAGCCAATTAGAGCACCTGAAGCCAGTCACCTGATAAAACCCCCTGCTTCAATCAGACAAGAGGAGGAGTTGAAGCAGAATGGATTGGTGTTGGAGTAGAGAGCAGTTTGGAGGAGTTGAAGCAGAGTGGATTGGTGTTGGAGGAGAGAGCAGTTTGGAGGAGTTGAAGCAGAGTGGATTGGTGTTGGAGGAGAGAGCAGTTTGGAGGGAATCAGAGGAGAGTTTGGAGAAGTGCTGCAGTGGGCTAAGAAGACCAAGACCCTAGCTAATGGGACACCTGGTTTGTGCAGAGGGAGGGCAGGAAGCCCCACAAGCTGAAGGGCAGGAGAGGGAAGTAGCCCAGGGGAAGGAACTGCTAGTTCAAGCGGTTTACTGCTATCCCTAGGGCCCCTGGGCTGGGACCCGGAGTAGAGGGCGGGTCTGGGTCCCTCCCTCTCCACTCCCCTCCTCTAGGACACCAGTGGAGCAGTTCAGGGGCAAAAAACCCTCCCCAAGAAGAGAAACTGCGAGACCCATCAAAGTAGTGCCAGCAATTTGCCACAGACCATAATTTCAACCAGAGGTTACATGCTCTGAGGACTTCCAGAATAGAAATTGAGCTTAATTTTAGTCTTTAAGAAATTAAAATAGTGATGTCCTGGACTACAAAGCACATTTAAATGCATTACTATGCACCAGAGAATTCAAAGGGGAACTAGTGAAATAAAAGCCTAGGCTTTGAGCTGTTAAATCCAGATGTTAGCAGCCATTAAGCTGATTAAACAAATGATTGCAGAATTCACTTCCATAGTTCATCTCTCTCCTTCCATTGAAAATTAATGGCAAAGATCCCTGCCCACTGCCAATACATGGACCAATCTGGTTAAGGAAAATATATGGAAGTGCCAAATGATTCAGACAAAATCTGGAAAATTTCAATCAGAAACCTTACGGTGTGATTGTGGGAACTAATATACATCCATTCGGACTCCCAACAAGTGCTCCACCAAAACCAGGCAAGACCAGAATTCACATTGCTGATACAGGTAAGGTAATAAATCAAATAAAAATATGTTTGTTTCTTAAATTCAAGCCTTCTTTGTACATTCCAAAGAATCCAAATAGGACATGAGACCAATTTAAAAAAATATTTGGAGGTCACCTTTCAGGGAGGCTCACTTGCTTTTTGGCGATCTTTCAATCTACAGGTTCAGTACATGCCCTTAAATAAATGCTTTGGAAAATCACCTAATCAAACAATGTTTCCTTAGTGCTTAATGAAGTTATTCCATTGTTACCCAGTTCAGCATGCCACTAAACTTTACTTTGATTGAATCTGGTTATCCTGTGGGGAATGAAAAACTTCAATAAAGAAATGCTATGACAAGTTGCTTTTCTTAGGATTTTATGGTAGGAGGACAAAACCTGCAAATTTGCTCTAGTGGGGAATACTTAGCTAGGTTTTAATTTTCACTTCTGCTCAGACAATCACACATCCACAGTCACTATCCCTTAGCTATTTCTAGAGGTACTTGCCCCTTCCTGTTTCTTCTCTTATTCTATTTTATTTCTCTACCATGACCTAAAATGCACATACTGTAGAACAACATTTGCCCCAGTTCCTCTTGATTGCTCCCATTCCTCATTTTGGAGAGATCCCAGAGTGTACTACTGTGCAATTGCTTTTCTGTTCTGAAGGCTTCCTCCTATAGAGCTTTTGTCCATTCTCCCTGCTGCTCAACAGGACGATGGGACCTTTAGGAGGTTACTGAAGGGAGAGGTGTGAATTGTGGTATTTTCACTATTCAGATCACGTTCAGCTCTACCTCCATAGGGCTGAGGAAGCAACCCCCACCCGCCCATGGAAGAAGTCCAGAGAAACACTAAGAGTCCATACTCATTTTCTGTGTCCCTGCTCTATGTAGGAGTAAGTAACCCACCGGGGGGATTGATCTTGCCTTACAACAGCAGGTAGAAAAGCATTAAAACATATCTATGCAAACAATATACTTTATAGTCCTCAATGTGCTTGCCTAAGATTAAGGTTTTTAATAGAGAATATGAATGTGAACCTTACTATTCCTAAGAATGCAAAAATAAATTAAAGGAGGCAACAGGAGGGAAAGTGTGAGGATGGAGGAAGTTACTGGGCCAGATCCTGTGGCATGATGTGTCTGCTTTGCACTGCACTGCTGATGAAATCTAGTTACAAATTATATCTGGCCCTTACAAGGTCGCTCCAAATAAAGAGGAACCTCAACCTAACTGAGCAAGTGGAAAGCTTCTTATGCCATCCCCATACCTTGATGCTAGTGAAAGGGGCATGGCTGGAGGAAAGGGATACCACCCCATCCCTGGCTTTGGTTTTGGAATCTTGGGGCTGTTAGCAGCCAGCATACGTTAGCAAACCCCTCAGGTACAGAGCTGCCTCAGAATGGAGGAAGTGCAAAGGTAAGCATTGCACTACATTTGCACCTCCACCTACATGGTTTGTGCTGATTGCTCCTTGACAGTACCCAAGGGTCTGGCCAGCTATGTCTCTTGATTGTTGAGATATGGAAGAAATAGTTTCTAATGATCAGAAGTTTATCCTTGCCATTTTCACTGAGGCGATTTCAGCTTTAAAAATGTAATAAATTCGTTCACACTTGGCTTTGCATTCACTTTTCAGTGTCTCAGGGTGTATTTTTGCCATCAGAAAAGCTGAAGTCTAAGGGCATTATGTAGGACATTATACTGAAAGGAATGTCTGTTATGACATGAATGTGGATACAATATAATGTGACTATTTCTGCCAAATAAGCGTTCCCCAAATAATGTTATCGCTGAACAATCTTGAAACATATATTTATGATTAGATGGTATGTGACACTACAGATTTTCCTAAACTAATGGGTTCAAACTGGTCCAGGAGGTTATATTATATTCATTTTAACTTGGGGTCTTTTGCAATTTTTCATTTATACTGTAGTCTTGAACTTGACCAGGACATTTTGGAGTAGGCTAGCTCATTCCCATTTAAATTATTAAATGTCAGGTTATTATAGAGAATTTGCTTCTGACAAACTTTGGACTAAGTAATGGTGGGGGGCATGGATGAGCATTCTCTTTGCACTCCCCATCAGTACCCAGTCCAGGGAAACTAATGATCCAACCTGACGACCAAATTAGATGATGAATCCTGGTCACATGGTGCCTCAGGCACATTGAGGATATGCCAAGAAGAAGTAATGGTGGGACATTGATCATACAGTGTGGATCTTTGAACCCGTCCCATTGTTACATTTGTAGACAAAAGAGGAACTGGAGTGCATTGCACAGGCAATCTAGAGAGCCATCTGAATTGTAGATCTCATTAAAATCAAGCCTTGAAAAAGGAGTTTGTTATCTAAAATTTTCAGGTGTTATAATGAAGCACATTTTTGCAAAGTATTATTACATTTACTTATTTTGTAGCCCAAATGCATCTGACTGAATAAAGTAATAACATGCTTACGCATGTACTGTGCATGAAATACGTACGTATAATACATATAATGTCTGAAATCTGTCTAAGCCAGTTCAATTGCCCATTTTTAAACAACCTGTTTCTGTCCTATGCTTGACGATCCCTAAGATGGCAGCCTGGAAAATAGTGATTTTTTTCTGTTATTACTTTATTTAGTCAGATGCATTTGGGTTACGAAATAAGTAAATGTAATAATACTTTGCAAAGAAGTGCTTCATTGTAACACCTGCACATTTTTAGATAACAATTTGCACATTTTAAATTACTTTAAAGTCATATGAAAGAATACCATCAACACCCAAAAAGAGTTGCTTTTGTTTGTTCCTTGCTGTTTAATGATCAGCTGGGGTATCTTATTTATTGTTTGATCTGGTATGTTCTATAATACAAATTTCTGCAGTTTATCATCCACTGTTGCAAAGAAGACTGCATACTGTGGTATTACTGTACAAAGAGCAAGGTGATTCATGAGAGATTCCTTGTATAATGTACATAGAATATCAGGGTTGGAAGGGACTTCAGGAGGTCATCTAGTCCAACCCCCTGCTCAAAGCAGGACCAATCCCCAATTTGTGGCCCAGATCCCTAAATGGCCCCCTCAAGGATTGAACTCACAACCCTGGGTTTAGCAGGTTAATGCTCAAAGCACAGAGCTATCCCTCTCCCTGACATACTTAGACTAGCTTCAGTGTAAAAAGTAAAATGGCAAACTAGCATAAAGCCCATAGTTTGACTCTTGTCAACTTGTAAAGATTTCCATGGAGACATTGGGTCAGAACTTTGGCTCTGGTGGAGGAGCATATATTGCAAACTAGGGACAGAGAAGTGAACATGGGTGGCGTAAAGCTCATTTTTGCAATCACCCAATGCTAGGATTGCTGTGAGCAGGGCCAGTCCCCAAAATAAATTAGAGAAGATATCAGGCTACTTTAGCTTATCATAGCTCCTAAAGAATCCAAGGGGCCAAAATCACAGCTGGGGATCAGCACAGTATAAGCACATCCTAGCCATGCACTTTTTCTTCTAGCTATATTCCTAGGGTGACCAGTCAGCAAATGTGAAAAACTGGGACAGGGGGTGGGGAGTAATAGGAGTGTATATAAGAAAAAGACCCCAAAATCAGGACTGTCCCTATAAAATCGGGACATCTGGTCACCCTGTATGTTCCACACACTGGTATCAGGAAAGGTGAAAACTTAGGAGTTTCTATGCTGGCTTTATGCCACTGGCATAAATCCCCCCTGAGCTGGGAAGATGCTTCTGGGGGGGAAGCTTTATGGCCAGAATCTGCAAATGGTCAAATTGCACAGAAGGTCTGGCCCACTTTTTTGTAACAAGTAAGGTAGGTATATTATTTTTAGAAGTAAAAGCAACAAAGGCCTGATCCAGCTCCTACTGAAGTCCATGGCAGCATTTCCCCTGACATTCATGAGAAGTGGTTTAGGCCTGAAGTGAAATTAAAATGAGAAATAATTGAAGTGATCAGCGCCATTTTTGTGAGAAATGTGTTTAATAACTGTCCTGGTGAAAACCAAGGTTTTATTAGCAGAAATGAATGGTTGTCTGTATACACGAAGCAGACATTTTTCTCTAGACAACCAATTAAGACCACTAGGATCAGTGTCTAAAAATCAGCTGCCTCTATGCAGTGACCTAGAACTTGCCATTGTGGGAATAATAGGGTTTAAACAAAGAACAGAGACATTACTTTCTGATGTGGAAGAAGAAAGTAAATTACATTTTAATTTTTATCTGTGCTTTGAATAGCTTTGCCTGCAGAATTTTAAAGCTTAGGGTCAAACAATAATTCACTCAGTTATCTTTTTTTTTCTTTCTGCATGGTAGCAATAGGATCTACTGAGACAGCTTAAGGCTGCCAAATAAAAATGTATTTGACAAAGACAAATGTACTGTGCTATGTAATAATCCTGAAAATAATTATGATGTCTGGAAAAATAATACTTTAAGCATTCCCGTGTAATTACTTAGGATACAGATATCTTTAGTAGTATAATTGTCAAATTAATATTTGGTATTATGAACTGTTGTGGTTGTATAGTGTGCAGTTTCATAAACTCTAATTTTTTTTTAACTTAACTGCATAGAATAGGATTTAAGGAAAATTGAGAAGCTGTCCTGAAAGATGAATTCGGTAATATACTTTTCATTTATTATGAAATGGTCAGAAATAATAACACAGACTAAACTTTCAACTCTTAGGTGAGCCTTGACTTTGAGAAAAAGAAGTAATAATTGTGAAATAACTGACTAAAACTAGGAAAATGTATTTCTTAAATATAACTGAAGAAAATGAATTACAACTAATATCATATAATGGCATCAAATTAAGTATTTATTTGCATGAGTTAGAGAAAAAAAGACAGTATTATGTACTTGGATAAAATAAGAAATATAGTTACCTGAAGTATGATAGATTTAAGTAGATTGTATTTGGTTTAAATGCTTCTTCCTTTTGTGTTGAAGGAAGTGTATATTAGGGTTTCTAAAGCTAGGGAAAGCATGACAATTATATTAAGATTCTGAGAAACATGCATGTAAATGAGACTTTCACTGTTCCAGTACATAAAAGTGGCCAAAAGGTCACAGCAGAGACAGGGGAAAGAAAATGCCACAAGTCTCAAAGAAATTGGCAGTTGTTAGGTCATAGGGCTAGTTAGATAACTAAAGATGCAGTGCCTAGTGTGGAATGGAGAAGAAAACAATGTAATCATATGGACACAAGGAATGGGTAAGCATAGGGGGAAGGCAGCTACACAAAATAGTCCCCCCCTCTTCTTCCTGACCCTGCTCACAAACTCTGTGCAGCAGGCAGGCCATGTGGAGAGGGTTGGCCAGGAGGCAGAGTCAGAAAAAAGACACTGTCTCCTGTCAAAAGTGGATTGTGTATTTACTTTTATTCTAGTAGCATCCAGTTATAGACAAGGGCCCCATTGTGCTAGGTGCTGTACAAACACAGAACAAAGAGATGGTTCCTGCCCCAAAGAACTTGCAATCTAAGTAATTAATGCTGCTTGGTACAGTAATAGATCTTTAGAGCCCTAAGGATTATAGGATGAAGGATTATAGGATGCAGGTGGGGACAGGGAGAAAGCAAACAGGGCCCATATAGGGCACTGGCACGATAAGAATGTGCTTAGGGCCTCGTTCCTGGAGTGATGCAATGACATCAAAATCTCAGCTGTCATTTTAGAACAAAATTACACTGTGAAGAAAGCCTTGGTTATGTGAACTGAAGCAAATTGATGAAGTACAGTCTGCCTGAGTCTGCAGACAGCCTTAGGCTTCTCAATGGGTTGTTAATCTGGAAAATTAAAAATAACAATCTGTGGTGTATTGAAAAGTGAAAATGTGGGGAAATAGCATAAAATGAATGGAATCTGTTATCAAAACAAATACCGTGGAGGCTGCCATGTGGATGATTTTATTCATATTTTTTCATATATGATTTTATTTTCATATATAACTAAATTCAAACCCTCAAATTTAATTTAAATTTCTCTGAAGAAGGGTTTCTTCCAGGGCAAAAAATCCAGGGACTTGGCTACAGAATTTAGCTCCAGCTGTCATAGATGTGGCTACAGGGTATGGGCAGACAACTGCAGAGGATGGAGCTGCAGCCCGTGGAGCTAGGGAGGAAGCTGTTTACCCAACACTTAACAGAACACAACGGAGTCTGCTCCTACTGCTCTGCTCCTAGTGCTTCTTCTAGTGCCAACCCAACAGAGGACTCTGTTGTGAGGACCATCACCACTCCACCCTATCACAGCTCTGCTGATGTGGTGGCTGCCGTGCAAACAGAGCCCTCTGCTCAGGCTTGTAGGATAGTGAGGATCTTCCCTTCTGTGCCTCACACTGATTACAGTATTTCATAGTCTTATTATTCTGCCAACAAAAATACATTTAATAAATGTGAAACAACAAAAAGAAACAAAAGCAATGAAATCCACAGAAAAAGACTCTTTCAACATCTAAGCACTCTACAGGGCGCAAGAAATGTTGTCTACCAAATGTTTCCATTATAAATTAATTCCCATCCCCTGAAAAAAGCTGGATACAGAGCTGACAACAAATAGTATACACTACCCTATAAACCTCAAGGTTGCTATTTATTGAATGCTACGAGATTATACACCAAGGGATAAATTGTCAGTGCAGTTATGGGAATTGTGTAGCTAAATCCCCCGCCCCCTTTCACACACTGCTTTGAAAATCTACCCACAAGGGTTTAATTGCACTTATAATAAAACTGTAATTATTTTTTTGTCTCAGTTCAACCTCCATGTAAGTTCTAGTGTTGTTGAACGGTATCTAAAACTGTTTTGCATGTGACATGGGGAGCTGCTAAGTCAAATTGCAAGGGCCTTTTTTGATGCAATATATATTTATCTGCTTTATAAATTTCCTAACATCAGAGTATCTAATTTTCTTAGAAACAATAATAATAACTGGACTAGATGACCTCTCGAAGTCCCTTCCAGTCCTAGGATTCTGTAATAAGTCACAGTTAGTCTTTATGTCTAAGGCCTTGTCTTCTCAGGAAAGTTTTACCAGTTATCCAATATATTTATACAGGTATAGTTCTACCAGTATAACTACACATGTGGACTCTCTTATTCCTTCATATGTATTACAGCTAGTAGAAAATATTTAAATGGAATAGTTTTCCATTGAAAAATGCAGTTTTATTGAGGTTTTCATGTAATATTAAATATCAATGTTATTATTTAATATTGATATATATTAAATGTACATGTATTTATATATCAACTTATGTATATATTATCTTATAATGTTTTGACTTTATCAAAACAAAATATTTTGATATTACTGACCCAAAACATTTAAATGTTCCCAAATCAATATTTTTTGGAATTTGCATTTCACAGAAAATTTCAACATTTCAACTTTCTCTTCCAATTCAGAATGAAAACAAATTTCACAATGTCATAATTACACAGAATGGAAATTCTGTGTTTCCAGCTAGCCCCAATAAATATATATGCCTACAAAAAACTTCACAATGGCTAGGCAGCTAGTGTGCTGTGGCCACTGCTTTTTCTGCTGAAGAGCTTTGTTTCATTGTTACTGTGTGGTTCCCTCTGTCAGATGTATTCATTTGTTTGCTCTTGTATTACACTTAGATTATAAATTCCTTGGCGCAGGCTCTTTTTTTAAAGTAATTGTAATCCACCTACCATAGTGGGGCTCTGGTCTATGACTGGAACACCCAGGTGCTACCACAATCATCATCATTAATAATGTTACCCATTCCTCTGAAATCACTGTACTATTTTGACACCACTGTCATCTCTCTGACCAGTGGTAGCAGGTGTCTGGGGCCCTGAAGGTTGACTTCCCAATGAAGAAGAAATCAGTGATCTAGAGAGTGGGTATACTTGGAGCATAATATACTTTATTCATACATACCAGTCCTGAAATGAGATGGTCAAACATGGCAGGGCAGGGTAAAACTGTCTTCCAGGAATGTCAGCCTGTCACCAGTGAACCCACTCTGCCTCAAGAATTGACACTAATCAGAGCCCAAGAAGAGAGCAAACTCCCCTGTTCCTTTCACAGCCTCCTCTCTCTTGAAAGTGCCTCCACGCTAAAATCTCGTATAACCCGAAACTAATTAAAACACAACATGCCTTCCCAAAAGTCATTATTTGCTCACACGCGAAGAAAAAGAACTTTGAAAACTATATATAACAATGCCACCTGGTGACGCCTGCCATAACAATATAATTATTGTTGGGGCTGGTAGCCCCACCTAGTGTTAAAGTTGCTTTGACACTTCCTATTATAAAACTGTTTTCAGTTGCTTATAACTTTAACCATTGAGGCAAAAATTTCACAAATCCTTCTCTGCCTCTGTTTTTGAAAATCTCAGGTAAAATGGTTGAGCTGTTTCCAAGAATGGGACAAGGGCGAAGTATATTGTTTTGATGATATTAAAAAATTCTAGAGACATTTTCACGGAAAAGCTCTAGCGCTCTGATGCATTGCTGCAGGGATTTGAAATTTGGCAGGGTTTTTGCCTTTGTGTCAGGGATGTGCCTTTTGCCATCCACATGACATTTGCTCAAATGTGATCAATTTATAAACATTTGAAAAATCACAGTTTGCACATGTTCAGAAGAGAGTTCTATTTTAGCCCATAAAATCTCTGAAGATTCCACCCTTACTGACCAGAGGGGACATGCACTGTCCCCACAGACTGACTGACCATGCTTCATCCCCACACATCTTGAACATATGTCCAGATTATGCATGAATCACCCCGCAGAAAGACTAAGATGGGTCCTGCAGCAGCACAGGGGGCTGGACATGATGACTACTCGAGATCCCTCCAGTCCTATATTTCTATGGTTCTATGCGCCTTACAGCTCCTACATGTGATTGGGCTTCATGTGACCTTCCCCTCAGAATGACTGAGCATACTTCAGCCCAGAGCTGTGGGTGCCTAGAGGGACGTTTCCTAGAATGGCTGCTTTCAGCTGCTCCAGGCCAGGGTGGGTCCTGGCACTGGAACTTAGAATAGGGAAGCTGTCTCTCCTGGGCTCTCAACCACTGCCCTCCACCCCTGCTAGCACCTAAGCACTGTGGAGGGAAAAAACAATCTGATCTGAATGAATAGGGGGCAAAATCTGGACAAAGGGAGCGGGAAAGGAGTAGATGGAACAAGGAGACTGATGTGACTGGGGCTAGAGTCAGGGAGAGAGATTGTGACTGGGAGTTGGAGGTGGGGAGACTGGGACTAGTAACCAGTTGGAGGAAGAAGGATAGAAGGAAAAAGAGAGACATATCAGACGAGGACCTTTCTGAACAAAGAGATTGGTACTCAGATCAAGGGCGACTGAGAGTAGGTGATGGGTTTGGGGAGGGAGACTAGGACTGGGAGCTAGTTGGGGGAAGGAGAGAGACAGACACAATGAGGAACTGTGGGTGGGTGGGAGACTAAGAATGGCTGGGCAAGGAAACTGGGAAGAAGGACTTAGGGTGGGAAGGAGATGGAAGGAGAATGGGATTTTTATAGTGAGCCGAGAGAGGGAGACTCAAGACTAGCTGGGAAAGGAGATGGAGACTGAGACTGGGAGGAGGAGTCTGAGGACTAGAGACTGGGACTAGGTAGGCAAAGGGAATGGGACTGGGACAAGGAGCCAGGGATGGGGAAAAGACAGGAGTGGGGAGACAGAGACAGGTTTTTCAGGGCTGGAGGGGATGACAAGGAAGAAGTAGCAAAATTGCAGGGAGGAGGCGGGAAATGATCAGAAGAGTCTTTGACCACTGGAGCACACACCCCACAGCGCTTGGAATGAAACCCAAGATTGCTGAGTCTCACCATTCCTTTGCTGTCAGCAAACATCAGTGAAACCCACTGGCAAAGTGTGTGTCCCGTCCCCCTCTAGTGCTGGTCCACCTGGGATGACAACCTACTGTTACTATCAGTTACTCAGTTAGCTCAAGTGGCAGAGGTCTCTGGATCTAAAAGTTCCCAGTCCTGTGGGTCTCAGCATGATGGCATAAGTTTTTTTTCCAGTTTGCTTCTTTTAAAAAAAATCTAGGAAATTAAATGCACACACACAAATCTCTGTGAAAAGAACATTATGGCATGGTCAAGCTGTCAAATTTAGGAAATGACAGAATTAAAGTTGCCTGTGTAACCTTAATTTGGCTCACTTGTGCATATGAATTATGATACAGTCTTTATTTATATGATCATATAATATTTTTTCCACATTCCCCTGGCCATACTGTTTCCCCATCCTAGTCTCCTTGACCAGTCAGTTCCAGTCTCCCACCTGGTTCCTCATCTTATCTCATTGCCCACCCCACACATACTGACTCCCAATCTCCTCACCCCTGCCCCATTTCTCTTCCAGGCAAACACATGGCATGTAAAATATCAGCTCAAATGGTTAAAGTTTAGCATAATTATATGCAACGTAAAACAG
The DNA here is from genome assembly GCF_965140285.1 of Lepidochelys kempii. Lineage (NCBI taxonomy): Eukaryota > Metazoa > Chordata > Testudines > Cheloniidae > Lepidochelys > Lepidochelys kempii. Next base: position 301,284,751 of record NC_136380.1, on the reverse strand, counting down.
GGTCTAAATGGGATTTGTTGGACAACCTTAATAACAGGCTGGCTCCTAGCTCAGCCTATAATAATAATATAATTGCCCATAATTTTATGTGATACACAGAATACTTATTTATTATTATATAAGAATATTACTAAGCAATGAAGTTCTGATGCATTTTAAAGACAAATACTTAACAAGGACAGAAAATGGCACAGTAGGGGTAAGATTCACAAAGTCCCAGATTTAGGCAGTAGTGGTATTCACAAAACTCCGGTAAAACTCTGCAGATGCCTAAGTTTTTGCAGTAAAAGTTCCCCAGGTGTCTATGTTCCTGCCTCTAAGCATATCCATTCCTGCCCCACTGTACGCGCCCAGATGCCTATTTCTTGCCTAAGCCCAGTGCATTCCACACCCTAGGGGAAGATAGGTGCTCCCCCACTGTACTAGTCTGTGGGGTCTGATCTTGTTCAGAGCACACCTAAGAGCAAGGAAGTGAGGAGGAGGACCACCTCCCTTATCACCTTTACCATGGTCGTTAAGACACCCTCTCAGGATGTGGGAAACCACCAATTTAGCCCCTGTCTGCCTGCTGAGGAGAAGGGAGCTGAACAGGGCTCTGCTATCTCACAGGTGCATGCTATATCCACTGAGCTACGGGATATTCTGTTGCAGGTGTCCCTCAACCCCTCCTGTTGAAGCTGTTCTACTGTTCCATAGGGCCAGAGAGCAAGAAAGAGAGACAGCGTACACACAAGCATGATAATGACTCTATAGCCTACTGGTTAGCGCATTCACTGAGACTCCAGTGCCCTTGCAGCAATGACTCTTTAATTCTTTATTCAAAGTGGAACAGTGTCACTGGGAGAGACTGAAGCACATCTGCACCAGCCTATCCTATAGCCCAGTGGCAAGAACACTCACCTGAGATATGGTAAATCCCTGTTCAAATCCCTTTTTTTCCCTCTTATGCAGAGGGGGAAATTGAACTGGTGGTTTCCCACATCTTGGGTGCATACCCTAACCACTGGTTATAGGCTATAAGGAAGCTCACCCCCACACCCTCTGAGGCCTCTTGCAGGAAATGCTTTAGGTGCTGAACTCCCTCAGAAGCATAGGGCTTAGGACACACTCCTCTTCTCAGCATTTCCCATTGGTTAGCTTAAGGGGACTGCCTACTTTTTCTGGCTTTTGTGAATCCCATTCTTAGGCATCTATCTCCTGCCATTCATTGCATAGGAAGCCTGAGACCCTTTGTGAATCTAGTCCTAAAAGCCCTGTTGAGATATTGAGTGTAAGTGAGATGAAGAATCTGTCTGTATGTCTGCCTGAGGTATTTCTGAAGTGTCTATTGCAATAGTGTCTATACTGAATGGGCACAAATATGGGGAGAACAGTACGGATTCCTCCTGTGCATTTTACAACTCTCAAAATGCAAATTCATGCAATACCCACTAAGTAAACTCTGTGGGACATGTTTTCAAAACTGCCTCTAAAACTGCACCTACAATTATTTGACACTTGTAGTTTTTGAGGTGTAATCAACTGAGAGTGCCAAAATATCAGGTAATTAGATGCCTCCTAAATATCAGGTAATTAGATGCCTGGATTCTATTATTTGCATTCAAAAGTGATTTGCAGGTGTAAAAATTGGCAGCACAATATTGTAGAGATAATTATAGAGATTGGGTTGAGGTCTCACTGAAAATTTGGCCTGAAGATTTATCAAACGATGAAATGGCCAACAAATAAAATAAGAGCACAATAATGAAGGAGAGACCAGTGTTGCAAAACTAAATTGCATTTTCTTTCCCCTGCCCACACAATTATTAGCCTCATCTGCCACAGCCAGACCTACATCACCTGTATCAAACTTGAATAAAGCGGGTCCTTGAGAGAGAAGTTTGGCTTGGTTGGGAAGATGACATCAATCTGCTATTTAAGGCCATGGAATGCTGGAATCCTTTCCTTTTAACAAGTGCAAACCCATCTAACCCATATGATCACTTCTCCTGCCTATATTTGCCATGCTATTTCCACACAATGATGGGCCAGTGTATCCTTGTAAATGTGGATACTGAAGTCCGTCCCCATACCCATCCCACTGCTACTCTTTGCATCCGCCTTTGCAGGGTAGGTATAGGTTCAATTTCTGTGGCATGGTGGGGGTGCCCAGGAAAATCTCTGCCGTCACATCACCTACTGTTCCCGCACATGCATGCAGAACTAATGCAGACCCTAAGTGGTGTGAAGACCCTTGTGTTGGCCGTGTTCTCACCCAGTGACAGCAAGAGCAGAAGCTTTAACAAGGGTCGGAAAAGAAGAGGTCTTCATGCTATATAAGGGTCACAATTTCTGAGCTTTGTTGCAAAGTAGAACCACTGGTAATGTGCAGAGCACACACCGGTAAAGTTACCTTGAAAAAATGGGAATGGTCATGCAACCTACGTAATGTGTTGGACTTGGGCTGCCACCTAATTTGACCTATTTTTTTTTAAAGTTAAATCAGGAGTATATTAAATGGCTGTGCAAAATGCTGCCATATGAGCTGCAATGCCCTTCTGTCTCTTTCTGTCCTAAAGCCTTCCCAGAAAAAACACTCATTGATCCACTGTAACCAATCACATCTGGTGGCTTTTGGAGCTGATGGGGGTGGGATGGAAGTAATACATTTATTTGTTCAATCAAAATAAAAATTAACAGCAAGCAGATTCAAAATCTGATATCAAAGGAGAAAAACCCCAGACTATCTACAAATTGAGCCACCAAGGATTGCCTATGAATAGACTCTCAGTAACACAGCCCATTTTAATGACAAATGATAGGTTTATAAGCTCCTCTGGTTGCATGTTTTACATTAGCTTGTGCAAGGGATTCTGAAAGTATGTCTCCTGGTGGTGCAAACTAGGCTGCAGCTGGAACCATTAACTCCCCATCTGGCAGCATAGTTGATAAACCTGTTATTACCACTGTTATGGGCCTCATAAATAAAGATACTGTACACATAGGGCTGCCTGAAAATAAATGAGCAGTGATAAACAAAGACCATTCTCTGTCTGAGGGGTTGGAGCAAATGCGGTTGTACCTCAGCACAAATAAGTGCAAATAAGTGACGGTCATGGTTAACACCACCCTGTACCGTAAACCCACCAACCGCTATGCCTACTTTCATGCCTCCAGCTTCCACCCCAGACACACCACATGATCCATTGTCTACAGCCAGGCGCTGAGGTACAACCTCATTTGCTCCAACCCCTCAAACAGAGACCAACACCTACAAGATCTTCACAAGCATTCTCAAACTACGATACGCACATGAGGAAATAAGGAAACAGATCAACAGAGCCAGAAGTATACCCAAAAGCCTCCTGCTGCAAGACAAGCCCAAGAAAGAAACCAACAGAACTCCACTGGCCATCACTTACAGTCCTCAGCTAAAACCTCTCCAATGCATCATCACTGATCTACAACCCATCCTGGACAACAGTCCCTCACTTTCACAGGCCTTGTGAAGCAGGCCAGTCCTCACCCACAGACAACCTGCCAACCTGAAGCATATTCTCACCAACAACTACATACCACACCATAGTAACTCTAACTCAGGAACCAATCCATGCAACAAACCTCGATGCCAACTCTGCCCACATATCTACACGCATCTGATGAAGTGAGCTGTAGCTCACGAAAGCTCATGCTCAAATAAATTGGTTAGTCTCTAAGGTGCCACAAGTACTCCTTTTCTTTTTGCGAATACAGACTAACACGGCTGTAACTCTGTTACTCATATGCCATCAATGCCCCTCTGCTATGTACATCGGCCAAAGTGGACAGTCCCTATGTAAAAGGATAAATGGACACAAATCAGATATTAGGAATGGCAATATACAAAAACCTGTAGGAGAACACTTCAATCTCGCTGGACACACAATAGCAGATTTAAAGGTAGCCATCCTGTAGCAAAAAAACTTCAGGACCAGACTTCAAAGAGAAACTGCTGAGCTTCAATTCATTTGCAAATTTGACACCATCAGCTCAGGATTAAACCAAGACTGAATGGCTAGCCAACTACAAAAGCAGTTTCTCCTCCCTTGGTGTTCACACCTCAACTGCTAGAAGAGGTCCTCATCCTCCCTGATTGAACTAACCTCATAATTCCTAGCCTGATTCTTGCTTGCATATTTATACCTGCCTTTGGAAATTTCCACTACATGCATCCGACGAAGTGGGTATTCACCTACGAAAGCTCATGCTCCTATACGTCTGTTAGTCTATAAGATGCCACAGGACTCTTTGCCGCTTTTACAGATCCAGACTAACATGGCTACCCCTCTGAAGCTTGACACTATTATTTAGGTGTTCACTTATGGATTTAGCAATCTAACTTTAATCAGGATTAGGCCACAGCAGGGACTGGCAACCTTTGGCCCGCGGCCCACCAGGGTAAGCCCCCTGACGGACCAGGCCGGTTTGTTTACCTGCTGCGTGTGCAGGTTCGGCTGATCGCGGCTCTGACTGGCTGCTCCAAGCAAAATGGGGGCTGTGGGAAGCGGCGGCCAGCACATCCCTTGACCTGCACTATTTTCTGCAGCCCGCATTGGTCTGGAGTGGCGAACCGCAGCTGGTGGGAGCCGCAATCAACCAAACCTGTGGGTGTGGCAGGTAAACAAACTGGCCCTGCCTGCCAGAGGGCTTACACTGGTGGGCCGTGGGCCAAAGGTTGCAGATCCCTGTGCCACAGGTTAATGCTATTAACTTTTGTACTTTCCACTACCATCATTGTGTCACTACTGACATCACCAAAATCTTTTCTATCACTCAGGCCCATATCTTATGCGTAAAGCTGAGAGTCTATCATGGAGGTCGTGGAAGTCACGGATTTCATGACTTTCCATGACCTCCATGACTTCTGCAGCTGCTGGTGCTGGCTCAGGGGCTGCCCCCTGCCCCTCCCCCCCAGCACCCATGGCGCCCCTGGACTGCCTTCCTGCCAGAGCACCTGGGCCCCCCCACCCAAGTTTTGGTCAGGGTGGGTATTTTTAGTAAAAGCCATGGACAGGTCAGGGGCCCGTGAATTTTTGTTTATGGCCTGTGACCTGTCCATGACTTTTACTAAAAATACCCATGACTAAAATGTAGCCTTACTTATGAGTAATCTTTGATTACTTCACTCCTTTGTCCCACACAAATAAGCCAAAAGCCAAACCTCGCTGCTTCTTCCTCAAAATCATTTTTCATGTGTATGTTTTTCACAACATCCTTACTGTTAAAACTTTCATTCTGGCCCTCATCATCTCCTGTCCTGATACTTCAGCCTCCTTTTCTGGAGTTCTTGACACACATGTAGCATCTCCTTCAGTTTGTACATCTTTCTTACCTGTCATTATGACCATGTCACTCTCCTCCCTCTTCTGAAGCATCAAGTTCAAGCTTTTAAGGCCCTGAATAATTCTCATTCCCTGCTTATCTGTCCATTATTCACATCTCCTTTCCCGCTCCTCTACTCAGCCAGTAGTACCAGCCTGAGGGGCAGAGGCATAAGACGATAACAGTGGCTATACTGGGTCAGACAAGAAGTCCATCAAGCCAACTATCCCATCTTCTGGCAGTGGCCAATGCCAGGTGCTTCAGAAAAGAATGAACATAGCAGGTAATCATCAAGTGATCCATCCCCTGTTGCCCATTCTCAGCTTCTGGCAAACAGAGTTGAGGGACACCACCTCGGCTATCTTGGCTAATAGCCATTGATGGACCTATCCTCCATGAATTTATCTAGTCCTTTTTTGAACCCTGTTATAGTCTTGGCCTTTACGACATTCTTTGGCAAGGAGTTCCACAGGTTGAATATGTGTTGTGTGAATAAATACTTCCTTTTGTTTGTTTTAAATCTGCTGCCTATTAAGGCCTGTACTCTAAGAGGTCCAAGGTAACAAAAATGAAGCTTAAACTATTATATAAAATTATTTAGAAAAAATGTTCACAAGGAAGATAGAAAGCCTGAATTAGACCAAACAAAAGTGTCTCCTGATACCACTCAAGGAGTGTGTTAAGATCATGACCGGTAAACAAGAGGAGAATGGAATCAGAAGTTAATGGACCAAAGCTGGTGTATCAGAAATCAGGTCTAATTGGTACAAAATAATGGTGGGATGGGCTATTCCACCCATCACCCCCTTTTGGCGTATTTAAAAAGGGATTTGGGAGGGAGATCAAAATGGTACAGACAGGTGGACTAAAAGGTCTGAGCTTTACCATCACATCTGTCACCCTTCCATCTCCTGGGACTCCAGCTTCTACCAGGACACATCATCCTGATCATGTCAAGCATCTTAACCTGACTGGGCCAGAGAGAGGACCCAGATAACATAACCACCTCCACCAGCTTTGGTTAATTCCAGAACATCACCTGAAATGTGAGACTTGGGTTCCTGCTGTCCCCCATCCCCTCTAGTGTCCTTTCCCATCTTCACTTTATTTCTTTTCTTTCCTATATTTCTCCTTTTGCCTTCTGTTTAATAACAGTCTGGTTTAGCTGGCCAGGCCAATTCCACCTTTTGTGGCACTGCTGGAAGCAAATAACTAGAGAGGCAGCTAAAAACAATACCTTAAACATCCTGAGGGTGGTTCAAGTTTGCCAGGTGTTGGAGTGGCTGGTAAGACCATGTTGCTGTGCCTGTGTCTCTCTAGCAGTGAGGTTGCAAATGAGAGTCAGCACCAGAGGCAGAAGCTTCATTTTCTATCTTTGCGTTTCTTTTCTCTCCCCTTTGGTGTTTGTCTTGTTTTGCCTTCGAGGAAGCAGAATCAGATTTTAACAACAGAAGCTCCAGCCCATCTTAACTAACTGTTTCTCTTTTCTCCCAAAAGGACAAATATATATATTGAACTATGTCATTAGAACTTTGTATTTTCAGGATATGTCCAGTCATTGTCTGGCCACCTTATTTACTTGTTGTGTCTCTTTCCTATTCCTTCAGGTCTCTGTTTATTTCATAAAATGATAGGACTGGAAGTGACCTCTAGAGGTCATCTAGTCCATTCCCCTGCACTCATGATGGGACTAAGTATTATCTAGACCAGTGGTGGGCAACCTGTGGCCCACTGGTCGCACGCAGCCCGTCAGGGTAATCCATTGGCTGGCCACCAGGCAGTTTGTTTACATTTACCGTATGAAGGCATGGCCACCCACAGTGAACCATGGCCACTAGGAGCTGTGGACAGCCGTGCCTGCGGATGGTCAATGTAAACAAACTGCTTGGCGGCCCTCAGCACATCACCCTGATGGGCTTCGTTCGGCCCACGGGCCCCAGGTTGCCCACCACTGATCTAGACCATCCTTGACAGATGTTTGTCTAACCTGCTCTTAAAAATCTGCAATGATGCAGATTCTACAACCTCCCTAGACAATTTATTCCAGTGCTTAATCACCCTGAGAGTTAGGAAGTTTTTCCTAATGTCCAACCTAAACCACCCTTGCATCAATTTAAGTCCATTGCTTCTTGTCCTATCCTCAGAGGTTAAGAAGAAAAATTTTTCTCTCTCCTCCTTCTAGCAAACTTTTATGTACTTGAAAACTGTTATCATGTCCCCTCTCAGTCTTCTCTTCTCTTCTCCAGACTAAACAAATCAAATTGTTTCAATCGTCCCTCATAGGTCATGTTTTCTAGACTTTCAATCATTTTTGTTGCTCTTCTCTGGAATTTCTCCAATTTGTCCACATCTTTCCTGAAATGTGGTGCGAACTGGACACAATATTCCAGTTGAGGCCTAATCAGTGAGGAGTAGAGCAAAAGAATTTCTTATTGTGTTTTGCTCACAACACTCCTACTAATACATGACAGAATGATGTTCGCTTTTTTTGCAACAGTATTACATTGTTGACTCATATTTAGCTTGTGATCCACTATGACCCCCAGAAACCTTTCTGCAGTACCTTGTATTAGGCAGTCATTTTCCATTTTGTATGCATGAAACTGATTGCTCTTTGCTAAGTGGAGTAATTTGCATTTGTCCTTATTGAATTTCATCCTATTTTCTTCAGACCATTTCTCCAGTTTGTCTAGAACATTTTGAATTTTAATCTCATCCTCCAAAGCACCTGCAACATCTCCCAGGTTAGTATCGGCTGCAAACTTTATAAGTGTTCTCTCTATGCCATTATCTAAATCACTGATGAAGATATTGAACAGAACCGGACCCAGAACCGACCCCTGAGGAACCCCACTTGATATGCCCTTCCAGGTTGACTGTGAACCACTTAAAACTACTCTCTGAGAATGGTTTTCCAACCAGTTATTCATCCATCTTATAGTAGCTCCATCTAGGTTGTATTTCCGTAGTTTGTTTATGAGACGGTCATGCAAGACAGTATCAAAAGCCTTACTAAAGTTAAGATATACCACATCTACTGCTTCCCCCCATCCACAACGCTTGTTACCCTGTCAAAGAAAGCTATTAGGCTGGTTTCACATGATTTTTTCTTGACAAATCCATGCTGATGGGTACTTACCACCATATTATTTTCTAGGTTTGAAAATTTGAAAATTGATTGCTTAATTATTTGTTCCATTATGTTCATGGGTACTGAAGTTAAGCTGACTGGTCTGTAATTCCCTCGGTTGTCCTTATTCCCCTTTTTATAGATGGGCACTATATTTGCCCTTTTCCAGTCCTCCGGACTCTCACTCATCTTCCTTGACTTTTCAAAGATAATCGCTAATGGCTCAGATTTCTCCTCAGTCAACTCCTTGAGTACTCTAGGATGTATTTCAACAGGCCCTGGTGACTTGAAGACATCTAACTTGTCTAAGTAATTTTTAACTTGTTCTTTCTCTATTTTAGCCTCTGATCCTACCTCATTTTCACTGACATTCACTATGTTAGATGTCCAATCACTACTTACCTTTTAGGCGAAAACTGAAACAAAAAACGTTATTTAACACTTCTGCCTTCTCCACATTTTATGTTATTGTCCCCCGCCACCAGTGAGTAACAGGCCTATCCCATCCGTAGTCTTCCTCTTGCTTCTAATGTATTTGTAGAATGTTTTCTTGTTACCCTTTATGTCCCTAGCTAGTTTAATTTTGTTTCGTGCCTTTGCCTTTCTATTTTTGTCCCTACATACTTGTGTTATTTGTTTATATTCATCCTTTGTAATTTGACCTAGTTTTCACTTTTTGTAGGACTCGTTTTTTGAGCTTTAGATAATTGAAGACCTCTTGGTTAAGCTAGGGTGGTCTCTTGCCATACTTCTTATCTGGTTTGTTTTTTTAGAATGTGAGCTCTTTGGGACAAAGATCATGCCTTCTTTTGTGGTAATGCAGTGCCCCGCACATTTTGGGTAGTACTGTAAATACTGCTACTATGACTAACAATAACTAATAATAACTATCCCTTTAAAAATAGTATCTTGGAAATCAAGCTAATTTTTCTCCAGTGACAGCTGAAGTTCCTGTAACCATAGGTTGTATTAATAAAGTTACTTTGCATTATATCAGTAACATACGTTGACTGAGAATCTTTATATACTTGTAATCAGTTATTACTCAAATGAAAATTCAGAAAATATAAAGATCTGCTATAGCCCAAGCTATGGAAAAAAGTAGCTGTAGAAAAACTCCACTGCCTACATCTTTTAAGGTGTGTTGCTGTTACTCCTCACATTTCTGGCTGATGTATTTACCATGTAACATAATTTCTGGAAAACTTATCTTTCCTCAAATTATAATGAGTATGACACTGTGGTTACATGGATATAATTGAAAGAGCGACAACTTTTGAACCCTCTTGATATGATGGTAGGCACACTCTCCTGGAAGGTACTACTACCTACATGTATGTGTGTATTCAGTAGAGATATATTTATTATTTTATGCTTGTAGGATTATAAAATGGACTGTGAGTCTATGAAACATTCTATTCACAATAACAGTGGCTCTGTTAGAACATTATTTTACTTTATTGCCTCATATGGGTTCAGTTAACCTTCTGAAACAATGATAACAATGGACAAAATTAAAGTTATGCCCTGTCTGACCCTGATATTTTGGTTTATACAGCACTTTCTAGATTGACAAGCCTGTATTTTTCTTTTAACTGGTGCAAGGGTGTCAAGGTTCCTCCCCCACTCTGAACTCTAGGGTACAGATATGGGGACCTGCATGAAAACCTCCTAAGCTTACTTTCACCAGCTTAGGTTAAAAACTTCCCCAAGGTACAAATTAATTTTATCCTTTGACCCTGGATTTCCACTGCCACCACCAAACTTTAACTGGGTTTACTGGGAAACGTAGTTTGGACACGTCTTTCCCCCCCAAATCCTCCCAACCCTTGCACCCCACTTCCTGGGGAAGGTTTGGTAAAAATCCTCACCAATTTGCATAGGCGACCACAGACCCAAACCCTTGGATCTGAGAACAATGAAAAAGCATTCAGTTTTCTTACAAGAAGACTTTTAATAGAAGTAAAGGAATCACCTCTGTAAACTCAGGATGGTAGATACCTTACAGGGTAATTGGATTCAAAACATAGAGAATCCCTCTAGGCAAAACCTTAAGTTACAAAAAAGGTACACAGACAGGAATAGTCATTCTATTCAGCACACTTCTTTTCTCAGCCATTTAAAGAAATCAATCTAACACATACCTAGCTAGATTACTTACTGAAAGTTCTAAGACTCCATTCCTGTTCTATCCCTGGCAAAAGCAGCATATAGACAGACACAGACCCTTTGTTTCTCTCCCTCCTCCCAGCTTTTGAAAGTATCTTGTCTCCTCATTGGTCATTTTGGTCAAGTGCCAGCGAGATTACCTTTAGCTTCTTAACCCTTTACAGGTGAGAGGATTTTTCTTCTGGCCAGGAGGGATTTTAAAGGGGTTTACCCTTCCCTTTATATTTATGACACGCCCCCCAAATCTCAGCTAAGGTGAAACGCTGGCTGGGATTTCTTCCTGGAGCTCTAGGAAAAAGAGAGTTAATAAGACACATGCACCTCTAAATATACTACATAAAGACTAACAATATTTTCCACATCTCAAAGACGATTTTAACCAGTTGATTCTGGGAAACTTTCACGGGAGAGTGCATCAGTCACTTTGTTAGAAGCTCATGAGATGTGTTGGATGTCGAAATCAAAATCTTGGAGAGCTAAACTGCACCGAATAAGTTTTTTGTTATTTCCCATGGTGGTATGAAGCTACTGTAGTGCAGCATGGTTGGTTTGCAGGTGGAAACTCCATCCCCAAACATATGGGCGTAGCTTTTCCATGGCGTAGACAATGGTGTAACATTCTTTTTCACTGACTGACCAGTTGCTTTCCCTCTCAGATAGTATTTTGCTGAGAAACACTACAGGGTGGAATTCTTGATCAGGTCCTTTCTTCATTAAAACTGCTCCCATACCACGCTCGGACACATCTGTGGTTACTAGGAACAGTTTGTCAAAGTCTGAGGCCCTTAGTACAGGGTCAGACATGAGTGTCGCTTTAAGCTTGTTAAAGGCCTTTGGACATGTTTCGGTCCACTGAACGGCATTTGGCTGTTTCTTTTTGGTTAGGTCTGTCATTGGGGCAGCGATTTGGCTGTATCGCGGTACAAGTCATCTGTAATAACCAGCGAAGCCTAAGAAGGTTTGAACCTGTTTCTTTGACTTTGAGACAGGTCACTTTTGGATAGCATCCACTTTGGCCTGTAGGAGGCTGATAGTTCCTTGACCCACCTGGTGTCCAAGGTAAGTCACTCTGTTTAGGCCTATTTGACACTTCTTAGCCTTAACAGTTAGTCCTGCCTCCCTTATGCGCTCAAGGACTTTTTGTAGATGTTCCAGGTGTTCTGCCCAGGAATCCGAAAATATGGCCACATCATCAAGGTAGGCGACTGCATATTCTCCTAATCCCACTAGGAGACCATCTACAAGTCTTTGGAAGGTGGCGGGTGCATTTCGCAGCCCAAAAGGGAGGACATTAAATTCATATAGCCCGAGATGTGTGGTGAAGGCTGACCTTTCCTTGGCGGATTCATCTAGCGGTACCTTTCAGTACCCCTTGGTTAAGTCCAAGGTAGAGATGAACTGGGCCCGTCCCAGTTTCTCTAATAGTTCATCTGTGCGTGGCATTGGATAGTTGTCTGGGCGAGTTACAGCATTTAGCTTACGGTAGTCCATGCAAAAACGTATTTCCCCATCTGGTTTGGGAACTAGAACCACTGGAGATGCCCATGCACTTACAGAGGGGCGGATTACACCCATCTGTAACATATCCTGGATCTCCCGTTCTATAGCAGTTTTAGCTTGAGGAGACACCTGGTAAGGTTGGACTTTAATTGGGTGAGCATTACCTGCGTCAATGGAGTGGTATGCCCGTTCAGTCAGTCCTGGGTGGCTGAGAACGTTGGCGCGTAGCTAGTGCACAGCTCCTGGATCTGCTGTCGCTGCATACGCCCAAGGGTCAAGGAGAGGTTCACCTCTTCCACACCACCAGCACATTTCCCTTCATAGTAGACACCTTCAGGCCACTCAGCGTCGTCTCCTCCCTGGGCTGTAAACTGACAAACCTTTAATTCTCTGGAATAAAAGGGCTTTAGAGAATTAATATGGTACACCTTAGGCTTTCGGTTGGAGGTGGGGAATGCGATGAGATAATTAACAGCTCCCAGGTGCTCCTGGACCGTGAATGGCCCTTCCCACTATGCTTCCATTTTATGGGCCTGGAGCGCCTTTAAGACCATGACCTGGTCCCCTACTTTGAAGGAACGCTCTCTGGCATGTTTATCATACCAGGTTTTTTTGCTGTTTTTGAGCATCCTGTAAGTTTTCTTTAGCAAGGGCTAAAGAGGTTCAGAAGGTGTTTTGTAGGTTGGTTACAAAGTCCAGAATGTTAGTTCCTGGAGAAGGTGTAAATCCCTCCCATTGCTGATTCATCTTAACCTCACGGCCATACACAAGTTCAAATGGGGAAAACCCTAAACTGGGATGTGGTACAGCTCTGTAGGAAAAGAGCAACTGCTGCAACACTAGGTCAGAATCATTGGAGTGCTCATTTACGAATTTACGTATCATGGCCCCCAAAGTTCCATTAAACTTCTCCACCATGCCATTTGTTTGATGGTGGTAAGGAGTGGCAACCAAGTGATTTACCCCAGGAGCTTCCCAGAGGTTTTCCATAGTTCCTGCCAGGAAATTAGTCCCTGCATCTGTGAGGATGTCGGAGGGCCAACCTACCCTGGCAAAAATGTCTGCTAGTGCCTGGCACACACTTTTAGCCCTAGTGTTGCTTAGAGCTACTGCTTCCGGCCATCGGGTGGCAAAATCCATGAAAGTCAGTATGTACTGCTTTCCTCTGGGTGTCTTTTTCGGAAAAGGACCCAGAATATCCACAGCTACTCGCTGAAATGGTACCTCAATGATGGGGAGTGGCTGGAGAGGGGCTTTGACGTGGTCTTGGGGTTTTCCCACTCTTTGGTATACTTCACAAGACCAGACATAAGTAGAAACATCCTTGCCCATCCCTCCCAGTGGAATGACCCCCCCAAACGGTCTTTGGTCCTGTTCACCCCAGCATGGCCACTAGGGTGATCGTGGGCTAAGCTCAAGAGCTTGGCCCGGTATTTAGTTGGAACTACCAACTGTCTCTGAGGATGCCAGTCTTCCTGGTGTCCACCAGAAAGAGTTTCCTTGTATAAAAGTCCTCTTTCTACAACAAACCTGGATCGATTAGAAGAGCTGAGAGGCGGTGGGTTGCTCCGTGTCACCGTCCAAGCTCTCTGGAGGCTTTCATCTGCTTCCTGTTCGGTCTGGAACTGTTCCCTTGATGCTGGAGACATCAGTTCCTCATTGGATTGTGGACCTATGCTTGGTCCCTCTGGAAGTGAAGTAGGAGATGGGGCTGTTTCTGTTGACTGTGAACCGCTCTCCGCTGGGACACTATGCTGGGGTTCAGGCTCCGGCTGAGCCTCTTGTGTAGGGTTATGGGCTGCTGCCGGTTCAGGTTCGGTGGGGCCCTCTGGTGTTGAGGTTGCAAGTACTGGATTCAGTGCTGGCAATGGGTCTGGTGTTGGTTGTTCGGCTGGTTCCGGTTCTGGGACTGGTTCCATCTGGGTCTCTGGGACTGGATCCACTACTGCTGTTGCAGACATTGGCCTGGGGTCCGGGTCCATCACCTCTGACCAGGTCCTGATAGAAGTTTCCGGAACAGAGCTAGGTCTCACGGCTTGTTTAGCCTGGCTGCGGGTGACCATTCCCACCCTCTTGGGCTGCTTCACATGATTGGCCAAGTCTTCCCCCAACAGCATGGGAATGGGATAATCATCATAGACTGCAAAAGTCCATGTTCCTGACCAGCCCTGGTACTGGACAGGCAACTTGGCTGTAGGCAAATTGAAAGAGTTGGACTTGAAGGGTTGAATCATCACTTGGATCTCGGGGTTGATTAAATTGGGGTCCACTAAGGAAGCATGGATAGCTGACACTTGTGCTCCGGTGTCCCTCCACGCGATGACTTCTTCCTGCCCACACTCACAGTTTCCCTCTGCTCCAAGGGTATCTGGGAGGTATCTGGGCCTGTGGACCTCTGGTGTGATTCCGGTGCAATGAACTGTAATCTGTTGGGGTTCTTGGGGCAGTTGGCCTTTACATGCCCCAGCTCATTACATTTAAACATCATCCAGCTGACCGGTCACTGGGGCGAGGTGGGTTGCTGGAGAACAGGATGGTGGGACGATAAGGGGTCTGGAGGGTTCTTTGGGAGGTAGGTGGGGCTTTGGGCTGCCCCCGGTAATAGGATGTGGTCTGGGGCTGTCCCTTCTGGTCTCCGCTCCAACTGCGACCAGTTTTCTTCTTCTCTGCCACCTCCACCCATCTGGCTCCCATCTCTCCTGCCTTGATTACAGTTTTGGGCTTCCCATCTAGGATGTATCTTTCTCTTTCCTCAGGAACACCCTCTAAGAATTGTTCCATTTGCATTAGGAAGGGTAAATTTACTGGAGATTCAACACTTGCTCCTGATATCCAGGCATCCCAACGTTTCACAATGTGGTAGGCATATCGGGTAAATGACATGTCTGGTTTCCACCTTAGGGCTCTGAACCTCCGATGAGAATGCTCGGGTGTTATCTCCATTCTGACTCTCACCTTGGATTTAAACAGTTCATACTTGTTCATGTGTTCTTTAGGCATTTCAGCCGCCACCTCAGCTAAGGGTCCACTGAGCTGCGGCCTCAGCTCTACCATGTATTGGTCTGTAGAGATGCTGTACCCAAGGCAGGCCCTTTCAAAGTTTTCTAAGAAGGACTCAGTATCATCGCCTGCCTTGTAGGTGGGGAACTTTCTGGGATGGGGAGTGGTACCTAGAGAAGGATTGTTGGTATATTCTGCTGAGCCTTTACCTTCTCCATCTCCAGTGCATGCTTCCTCTCTTTTTCCTTCTCCTCCTCTACATGCTTCCTTGCCTCCATTTCCCTCCTGTGGGCAGCCTCCTGTACCTCCTTCTCCAGCCGCATGAGTTCTAACTGTCTTTCATGTTCCTTTTGTTTTTCCCCAGCCTGAAATCTGGCTAATTCCATCTTTTGTTGTGCCGTGGATTCTGTCATCCTAACCTCTCTGTTTCTAACTAACTTTACACCCGAGGTTTAGAAATAAACA
The DNA here is from genome assembly GCF_965140285.1 of Lepidochelys kempii. Lineage (NCBI taxonomy): Eukaryota > Metazoa > Chordata > Testudines > Cheloniidae > Lepidochelys > Lepidochelys kempii. Next base: position 301,269,147 of record NC_136380.1, on the reverse strand, counting down.
AACAAAACTTGGCTGTAAAATTTTGCTGTGCTGGAATAGTATACCTATTTTCTGATAGTGATTGTCAGCCTACAGAAAAAGACAATTCCCTTTGTCTCTGCTCTGGCCCTAAATCAAAGCAAAAAACCTCCAAATACTTGGAAACCTGCTTACCAGCAGACCAAAGGAAAAAATTCCTTTTCATACCTGTGCTCCTTGTAAAACAAATACAAAAAAAAAAAATCAAAATCCTAAAAAAAACCAACCCCACAACCCTGCCACTTTTGTCTCCAGGCAAATGGGTAGAACACCCCCCTATTTACTTTTAGGGGGGAAAAAAACTTCTGGTTTGGGAAGACTGTGAATTTCCCTGCAGGAGGTTAAGTACCCTGCCTCCAGGCAAAGAAAACCTGCAATTCACAAAGATAATCCCCTTTTGTCTCTGCTGTGGCCCCAAAGCAGTTGGACCTCCTTTCCAGCAGCCCCAAAGGAAAAAAAATCCTTTTTAAAATCTATTTCTGGTTCAGAAAATCTCAAATTGATCTCAAAATGATTTCAGGTTAATCCCACCACTTTGCCACCATGTCAAGGTTCCTCCCCCACTCTGAACTCTAGGGTGCAGATGTGGGGACCTGCATGAAAACCTCCTAAGCTTACTTTCACCAGCTTAGGTTAAAACTTCCCCAAGGTACAAATTAATTTTATCCTTTGACCCTGGATTTCCACTGCCACCACCAAACTTTAACTAGGTTTACTGGGCAACGTAGTTTGGACACGTCTTTCCCCCCCAAATCCTCCCAACCCTTGCACCCCACTTCCTGGGGAAGGTTTGGTAAAAATCCTCACCAATTTGCATAGGCGACCACAGACCCAAACCCTTGGATCTGAGAACAATGAAAAAGCATTCAGTTTTCTTACAAGAAGACTTTTAATAGAAGTAAAGGAATCACCTCTGTAAACTCAGGATGGTAGATACCTTACAGGGTAATTAGATTCAAAACATAGAGAATCCCTCTAGGCAAAACCTTAAGTTACAAAAAAGGTACACAGACAGGAATAGTCATTCTATTCAGCACAATTCTTTTCTCAGCCATTTAAAGAAATCATAATCTAACACATACCTAGCTAGATTACTTACTAAAAGTTCTAAGACTCCATTCCTGTTCTATCCCTGGCAAAAGCAGCATATAGACAGACACAGACCCTTTGTTTCTCTCCCTCCTCCCAGCTTTTGAAAGTATCTTGTCTCCTCATTGGTCATTTTGGTCAGGTGCCAGCGAGGTTACCTTTAGCTTCTTAACCCTTTACAGGTGAGAGGATTTTTCTTCTGGCCAGGAGGGATTTTAAAGGGGTTTACCCTTCCCTTTATATTTATGACAAAGGCCAATGTAGAATTTTAATGGCAATGAAAAGTTTTGCCAGCAGGAATAAAAATTTCGATTCTTCTTTTATCACTTGTCCCTATGCTAGAGGAGGTTGAGAGCACTAGATGGGTGTACTCTGCCTTATGCAGACAGAAAACAACTGGTTCACGAGTGATTCTGGGTCTGATGTTCCGTTTGGGCTCCAAACACATTGCCATCCATTATTCTCCTTGGCTGGAAGAACAGTGAGTTATGGAGGTGGTATAAAAAAGAAAATGGGGAATAGTTTGTGGAGAGGAATTTACAGGGGTCTTGCTAAAATATCCCTTTTATCTACAAACCCTTTCATGGTATCTGAACTCACTTTTGCAACACTATGTGCAGAAGTTCATTATGTGAATAATAATTTTCTTCCATGTTCCAAATTATATCCTTGATGCTATCAACTGTTTCGGAAGTTCACGTGCCATAGATTTGACTTAGGAGGAGAAGAGTCATCAGATACCTTTCTATTTGGATTAGTGTGCAATTTTCCCATGGATCCATTAGCAAGATGCCTGTTTAAAATATGAAGGGGTGCTGATAGAGGTACCATGTGAGGTCTCTAAAATGAAACTTTTTGATATCATAATCTGGTCCACAGTGCGGAAATGCAGTGCACATTTGGCCAAGATGCTCCAGGATATATCTTCTCAAAGTCATCCTTTTTCTTCTATGTTCTCAAGGCAACACAATGATATAACTGTACCAGAACAGGAACCGTCATTTGACCATCCTTATTTGGGCTTTATAATGGCTTATATTTCCTCAGTCTATTTTTCCCTTAACAAGGTCATCATTATGCGGCAATAATTAATCTTCCACTATCCAATAGTTGGTTGACAATCAGTCACTGAAAGATTGCTAAATGATTTTTATACTTTTCCCTACCAGATAGCTGCTACTTTATGTCAATTAACAGTAAATGATTAAAGATATTTCCATAAGCAAGTAGGTTTGTAGCCCTGTCCTGCTTCTCTATTCAGACTCTACAAGCATCAGTACACATCATTGCCTTTTTTCTACAGGCAGTTGGCATATGTCCTTTGGTTTAACTGAAAAGACTCAGATGAAGTTTGTTGCTATGTAAATTGCAGCAATAGCAATCACAATATTGGTGAGATTTTTCCACTGACCAGCTGCAAGGCCTTTTGTTCAGCTGGTGCTACTAAGTGTCTGTGAAGCACAGCTGATCAGCTTTCCAGTTCCAGCTGGGATTCTTTGTGACAGTACTTCCCTTGCCACACTTAGAAGCTTTACAGTGCAAAATGATGGGCTTCTCTGGATCAGAATGAACTTGTCATGTTTCAATAGCATTTCTCAATGTTTTATTTGCTTTTTTTCCTTTCTCTTTCCCCAAGAAACACATGCTATCCTTTCTGAAGACACCGCTATATGTGTGCAGGTAGAGCAAATAGACTTGGCAGGCTGTTTGGCAATAATTGATCATATCCAAACAGTAATTGAATTTTGTTTGCTGTAGACATAGAAGTAGCTCATACTGTGCTTCCTCTTCTGTGACAATAAGCTCCAAGTCACACTGTTCATGTCATTGCTTGGTATCTATTTCACTCCTCTTGATATGAATCTTTAGTTTCAGTAAGGTTTAGTGGCCCCTTTACATTATACCATAAAACTTTAATGGGTATATTTTCAAATTAGTGTATGGGGATTTATTAGCAATATTTATTATGCAATGGACCAGAACTTCAGCTTCTTGGCAATGGCGCTAGTTAACACTAGCTGAGGTTTGGAACCAGTGTTTCTTAATTACTAATAGTTTGATTGGCTTGGCACGTGACATAGGAGAAACAGAAGTGTATTTTTAGATATTGTTACAATATTTTCCCTCCCTCTATTCGTATAAACATATAACAATTTTCTGTTTCATATAGGTATATAAATAATCTTGCATATTCACAATGTTCACTGTAGTATACAGAAATATATAGCATACGCAATGGAGCTTATCAAAGACAGAGCTAATTTTCCTGGAGTGCCCTTGCCTTGACAGATTTAAATCAAATACACACTTATATAGATCTGCATAGAAGGTCCATGGAAGCAGTCTCTGACAATAGTTGATACGCCTGCTTTCCCTACATCAGATTAAAGACTTGCTAGATCGCAGCATGGATTCTACAAAATGTTCAGAGGGCCTTTGGCTTCTTAGCATAACCGAGCCATTCCTATGGAGGGACCAATCTAAGTGGTGTTGTGGGCTGGCCTTGGTCCTGACTTCAGGGAGATTGCATGGGTATGAATTAGGGCAGAATTTGCCCTACTGTCTTGGTATGTGGTATTGGTACATTAAGGACAGAATTTGCAGACCTAGTTTTAATTTTCTTGAATTGGGCAAGTTATGTTACAACTTTAATATTACCTTAAAATAGACTATTTGCATTTGAAATAGATAAAATGGCTATCGGGCCTTTTTGGTTGATTTCTTAAATCCCCTGAACACATCATTGCTATGCTGTTTTTGTCATGGTTTGGCCTTGTGCTTGGAAATAACAAGGCAAAGGGCAGTAACTAGTGAATAAAGCTGTGGTCTTATTTTGGAAGGTACAGTATGTCAACCTATCTTTCTTTTGGAAAGAAATGACCTAGTTATGTCTGAATTTGAGACTGTGATATTTCTTTATGGTGCTGGAGGATTAAAGAGTTCTATTTTTCTTTTTCTTATTATCTTGGGCCTTCAGGGATTCTAAACTGTGGGTGAGAATGAGGTTGACCTGTAAGGCCAATCCATTATCGCTGTCAGGACCAGGAAACCTCTTGGAAACACATGAAAAATATTTATACTTTGATTCTCCAAGCACCACAAAAGAGGAAAATACTTCAAAACACAGAAAGGTCAATGTGTTTGATGTCTGTAATGTAGTATATTTACACAAATAGCTGTAACATTTGGTGCAGAATAACACACAACCAAAAGATGTAATATTAAGATATATAGGGATGAACTGGGACCTTGGTAGAGGGGGTATTATGTTTCAGGAAGCCAGAGCCTTCAGAGGTTTTGGTTGCAAGTTGGTGAGCATCATACACACCTATATGGTCAACTTAATGTACCCTGTCTACACACATGTACATCATACATCCTTTGAAAGCATATTATGTCTACTTTAAGATGAGATATGATATGGAATTTTCAAGTGGTGCTATTACCATAGAAATAGAAATAAACAATGACACCATCAACACATTAGAATGACCCTTTTGAAACACTTGCATTAGTTTCTGTTGGTTTAATGACTATATATTATTTCAAGACATAAAACTGGATTGCTTTGTGACCTCAAAGCTTCACAACAACAATCTAATGGGTAAAACAAAATCTAACAATACATTTGTATGGTATCATTGAAATGTAATAGCACTGGTGATATGTCTAGTCAGCTTCATTATCATCATCTTGCTCATCATTATGATCTCTGTTGAGAGTGTGTGGGGTCACTGCAGATTTCATTGCCTTGACGTATACACAGTTCTGTGCAGGGAAGATTGTTTTGACTACTGACACAGCTGATTGTGCAGTGACCCCTCTTGGTACAGGCACAAATAAGGTCTTGTAAAAGCTCAAATGCTATTGGGCTGTTGAAGAATACAGGAGGTAGTTCATTGTCCACATTTTTCTATCTGTGTTACAATGGTGATCCAATATCTGGTTTACCTATGTGAGCAGACATCCTAATCTTTGTTTGCCAAGATGCTTTTCTGACATGTTCTTCAAAACTGTCCTCACATGGTAGGAGTTTGGCCAGTAACTTGTCCTTTTTGATGGCTAGATTAAGCAATTCAGGTCTCTGTGCATCTCCTTTTCTTTATCGTTCTAGTCATACAGCACTGCTACCAATTTTCTTGATACAGAAACTGAGGTATGTCCATCACTCTCTCACAATTTGACAAGATCTCTGAAATGGTAAGCTCCCTTTGTTTGGACAACATTAAACACATATTTTTCCCAATACCAAATAGGGATGAGACAGAGTCACATTCTGTTAATGCCTGTACAGCAGGAAGTAAGTTGTAGAAGTCAGGAGTGCATGGATCACCAATTGCATGCACAGGTATGAAGTGACACTTGTCAGTTGCACAGATAATGGTGCCTGCTTCAATCCACATGTTATCTGTGTGTTCCATTTTAAGAAAGTAGTGAACAGCAAGGCCCAAAACATCTGTTTCAGGTTACCTAATTACTATGGTTACTTTGATATTGAGACCCAAAAGCTACACTGGCACATACAGCATGCAGAAGCATCCTTATGTCTGTTTCCTGTTGAGTACTGTACAAGTTGTGGGCTTCATAGAATCATAGAATATCAGGGTTGGAAGGAACCTCAGGAGGTCATCTAGTCCAACCCCCTGCTCAAAGCAGGACCAATCCCCAACTAAATCATCCCAGCCAGGGCTTTGTCAAGCCTGACCTTAAAAATATCTAAGGAAGGAGATTCCACCACCTCCCTAGGTAACGCATCCAGTGTTTCACCACCCTCCTAATGAAAAAGTTTTTCCTAATATTCAACCTAAACCTCCCCCACTGCAACTTGAGACCGTTACTCCTTGTTCTGTCATCAGCTACCACTGAGAACAGTCTAGATCCATCCTCTTTGGAACCCCCTTTCAGGTAGTTGAAAGCAGCTATCAAATCCCTCCTCATTCTTCTCTTCCTCAGACTAAACAATCCCAGTTCCCTCAGCCTCTCCTCATAAGTCATGTGTTCCAGTCCCCTAATAATTTTTGTTGCCCTCCACTGGACTCTTTCCAATTTTTCCACATCCTTCTTGTAGTGTGAGGCCCAAAACTGGACACAGTACTCCAGATGAGGCCTCACCAATGTTGAATAGAGGGGAACGATCAAGTCCCTCGATCTGCTGGCAATGCCCCTACATATACACCCCAAAATGCCATTCATCACCTCTACTGGTGATGGACTTTGCTAATTCACCATTGGAAAAGCTTGTAGCAAGAAGGAGTGTTTGCACTGAGTGTGCTCCTATACTCTTAGGTGCATTTTGAGCCATATATTCACAAAGGAATTCTGCAAGTGAGTGCTTCTTGGATGCCACGTTTATTTTTTCCATGGAGGCACAGGGTGTCTACCAATCACCTGGTATTCCTTGAATCCAAACTTAGATTCTGTCCAGTGCTGTATTTTCTTGCAGTTTTCACAGAATTACTGTCATCATATCTTCCAAAAAGACTTGGATTATAGAATTAGCTTTGTCAAATCCTTTTAGGACCTGCCTCAAGTACTCAGCAGCCAATTTATTGAATGTATGGCATTTGTCTTCAGCCATCATCTGTATGACAGCCATGGTATCTCTGGTGCATATGGTGGTTTCCTTGTTGCATGCTCTCAGTTCGTGGATTCATTCAGCTTGACATTCCAGATTATGCCCTAATTCCTCTCATTGTTTCATCAGCATGGAAGAGAGACATAGGCACAGGCCCTATTGGGTGACTAAGAACAATTGCCACTGAAACATGAGGGTTCTGTGCAAGATAGTTTCTGGACTGATATCTGCTGTGATTGTCCCTTCTTTGCCAGATTTAAATTTGGAATTCTTAGCCATGTCAGCAAATGTTTAGATGCCAAATTTCTTGACTGGGCGAAGAAGCTAAATGTCCCATCAGAATCAAATTCACCAGTCATAAATTTCTCTATTTGTTCCTCACCAACATCTGCTATTTTCAGTAGAGACTCTTGTACAGCTGATGCTACATGCAGTCCACTTGATACGTTTATAAGCACCTCTCGATATGATTAAGGGTCAAAATGGGCTTGTCATATTGTTGATGACATGATTGGTAAGAACTGTAACACCTATCTACATATTGTTAGACTACTTCTCTGTCCCATGGCTTTTGAATATTCATAATAAGCAGCTGTGTATTGTTATCTCTAACACTAATACTGACCTGTGCATAAGTGTCACTCAATTGAAAAGCTAGCTTCCAGAATATTTGAAAGGCAAATACTACATGCATAGGCAATTACAAATTAAAACCTTCTACCAGGCAGTCTAGATACTATCCTCTATGAATAAAAGCTTACAAACGGAAAAGCATTACATTAGGAATTCACATACATTTATATCAACCCACTGTGCAGTACAAAGTACGTGCACACAATCTGCAGCTACTTGTACAATCTTCAGTGTGAGACTGAGCTGGTCAACAAATCTCAGTTGAAAATATAGAAAACAATTAGATCACTGAGAGACACTTAGACAATTAAGAATGTGCAGTGTGAAAACATTTCGTGCTAGCATATTGCCATGTTAGTTTATCACCATTTTTGCCACATGCTAAACAGTTTAATCAATTCTGAAAAAAACTCCCCTACGCAAAACCAATAAAAATCTTTTAAGACATTGTCATTTTCTAGATCTGATCAATAAACACCACATTAAGTGTGGAAATGAACTTAAACAGTAAAAACTGTAGTCAGAATCATGTTGCAGTGTTTCTGGAACCATTCAAAAATGACACTCTCTCATTTTTGGGTGCCATTTTGCATACCATTGTTTCACTCACCTACCAGCTCACAGCACCACTTGACTGCTCCACACCATACCACTCTTAAATGTACATAACATAAGCTTTCAAATGATATATGATGTGGTTGTGTGTAGGGTAGGTATATTAAACTCCAAAAATATGGCCCTTTTTTGGAGAATAGCCAGATGCCTAAAATGACTGGTGGGATTTTGAGGGTGGGAAGAAGCCAGAGTCTTTGGGATTGGATGTACTATTTCTTTTTGCCTGGGGATTGGACTCCTATACGAATGTGGGTCTCATCACCCCTTGTTCTCCCATCTGCCTGGGAGCTGACTTCCTTTGGTGGGAGCCTCTTCTCTTCCTGGTCCTAGGGTTCTTTTCTTTCTCCCCAAGCCTCTAGCCAGGGGATTGGACTCCAGTTGTGGATTCTGTTCTGTCTGCCTTGTCTTGGGATTCTTTTCTCTTCTACCTCCCCATCACCCCCCACCCCAGATGGAAATCTATTCTCACTTTTTTTTCCAGCTTGCCTGGTGCATAGGAAATCAAGCACAATGAGTTCACATAACTCTACTTAATAGCAAAATGTAAAGCAGAGTATATGATCAATGGTACATTTCAAGAAGTGCAGTAGGTACTGTCACTAAAAAGATCTGGCCCAGGGCTTCACAATTCATAAGGCAGAGTAGTCACTCTGCAACTTTGGGCAAGTCATCCAGGGTCAGATTTTGAAAGGCATTTCGATATCTAATTCCCATTGATTTAAATGGGAGTTAGGCACCTAAATATCTTTCAAAATCTGACCCTTAGTCTCTCTGTCTCTATTTCCCCATTTTACAGGTGGGATTAACACCACTTCATTACCTGCTTCACAGTAGTGTTGTGTGCATTAATTAATTGATACTGGAGAAGAACTTTGAAGATGAAGTAGGGAATATTCAGAATTGGCATAAATAAATTATTTGTGTAGTTTAAATGCAAAGTTAGTATTGAATCTTGTCACATATGAGGGAATAGGAAACTCTAAAAAAGACTGACATGTTTACTTGTTATATATTATAAATGTGTCATTTCTATAGTGATGCATTACCAATAATGCAATTACTTTACCACATAGCATTACTAAAAAGTAACTGAGTGCTTTTAACAAGTTGAACTTCTAGGAAAATAAAACTAATACCTTATTAAAAGATTTACTTGTATCCTCCTTTAGGAGCACATACAAGGTATGCTGAGGACTGAGAGGGTCTTTCACTTTATTTTCATTAACAGACATCAGCCCATGTACTGATGCTACTTTCCTTCCACAATCAAACCTCTACCTTTTTTATCTTATATACTTACATGGCCCTATTACTATGGTATCTGAGCACCTCATAACCTTTAATGTATTTATCCTCATAACAATCACATGAAGTACAGAAGTGCTATTATCTCATCTTACAGATGGAGCACTGAGACACAGAGATAGACGGCCAGATTTTTAAAGAGATTTAGGCACCTACAAAGACAGACAGGTGCCTAAGTCCACTATGTAGGTGCCATTGACATTTTCAAAGCTGCAGATCATGTGCTGCCTAATCCTGTCTCGCTGCCCATGGTGTCTAAGTCCCTTAGGTGCATACATTTCCACCAGTTGTCATTTTAAAACCACGTAAGCCCTGAAACAGCCCCCAGTCAATAAGCTGCTCAGAGTCCTCAGGATTTTCAAATTAGGCAGGGCAATGCCTACCTCACTGGCAGAGGCTGATCCAGTAGGTGTGCTCCAAGACTACCTGTCAGACCTCACAAGGGAGGGCTGGATGCAGGCCACCACTATGTGGGAGAGCAGGAGTGCAGCACTGCATTTACACAAAAGACAGCTGGGGACACAGGTGGGCTGAGTGTGAGAGAGGTATCGAGTCTGAGCAGGAAACAGAGAGACAGAGAGTTTCAGCTGAATGGGCTACCTAAGACAGAGTAGCTGCTTAGGTGCCTAACTCGAGAAGAGCATCCTGAATGGAGGGAGGCCCCTATCTCTGACCTGAAAGCTTGGTACCTCAGGTCAGCCATTTAGACCTCTCTTCTCTCCTCACCACTCTCCTCAGCATTTCACTCTTGTCTAGCTTAGTTGGCTCTCCACTCAGCTGATAAGCATCTGAAAATCCATTTCTTAGGGGATTAACTATCCCCAGGCACTCTACAGGGAGCCACTGGGGCATGGAGACAATTAACTCTGCATTGAAAATTCTACTATGTAACACCCGGCCTATGGATTATGCATGATCAACTGAGCAAAACCTGAAATTCTTTAAAAACCTGGCATTAAGTGACATCCCCCAGGTCATACAGGAAAGTCTGTGGCAGAACAGGGAACTGAACTTAGATCTCCTGAGTTCTAGGCTAACACCCTAACCACTAGATCATCCTTACTCTCAAAGCATAGAATACAATACCAATATAGTAGATTAGGCATATCTTCATAATATGATCACGTGTTCTAGGGTCCACGGCACAACTTAGGCTTGGCTCCCCTTCTATAGGAGTTAGGTGCCTTGCATGTCTCTTTGGGCATGGCTGCGCCTTAATGCAGCTCTACTGGGCCCTGCTAGGTTTCTTTGACTTGGCTGTTTCTTGACTAGAGAAAAGGTGATGATCTCCTACATGCCACCTGCTTTTGATACCAAAAAAGGCATCTCTCACAGCAGAATGTGAATATCTCCTCACATATTTTTCTCACCTGCTTTGATCACTCAAGAAATAGTTCTATGCAGTTCAGTTAGTGGTTTGTTTGTGTAAGGACTGTGGGGTTGGGCCCATAGCTAGAAAAATATTTCAGTTTGTAGATTAATCATTTCCTGAATTGTTTACTGAACAATACTGCATCCGATGAAGTAAGCTGTAGCTCACGAAAGCTCATGCTCAAATAAATTGGTTAGTCTCTAAGGTGCCACAAGTACTCCTTTTCTTTTTGCGAATACTGCTTTAGTTATTCAGTATTGACAATTGGCTACAGTTTGATTGGCCATATAGGTTATATGGTACTTTGATTAGATGACAATAACTCTTAGATTCAGATTTCCACTGTGAATACTCACAATTACAAATTCAAAATTCAAATTCTGTAATAGCTACTTAAAATTCAGAGAGACAAGGTAGAGAGGAAATATAGTTTATTGGACCACTTTCTGTTGCTGAACGAGACAAATTTTCAAGCTTACACAGAGCTCTTCAGAAGCTTGAAAGTTTGCCTCTTTCACCAGCAGAAGTTGGTCCAATAAAAGATACTATCTCATCCTCCTTGTCTTTCTAATGTCCTGGGACCAACATGGCTACAAGTACCATACAAACGTCAATGTCACTCATTCAGTGAACATTCCTCCTGTGGCCTATAGGTAGAAATATTTGCTAGGTAGGGCATAGATATAAGACAATGCAATGAAATTGAATGAAAGGCTTGTAAAACAATAGCTTAGCTAAACTAATCAAGGCATGAGGTGCCAAAAAGCCTTAGCATTAGCAGTTAACTAGGAATGACCCTAGATCATAAGACATCACAAGACAGAATGCTATAATGACTGAACTGGTGACAGGTAACCACAAAATGCTAGTTTATACCAATTTGGGTTATTTTAAGTTAGGAACAACAGCAAATGTCTGATCACAAGGGAGCAGTGGTAAATAATTGATGTATATATTTATAAATTTGAGGTAAACAGCTAGTAACCTCCCGGTAGTGTTTATTATTCAGACCTTGAATTGGAGTCATATTCAGATGAAGAGAATGTGGACTGAATTTGCTAGCTTGGGAAGCGCATATGACAAAGATATGAAAACATGTGACTTTGCTTCAAAATTTAACTGACTTTTAAAATTAAATTATTATTCACAGATAATATTTGTGCACTACTTTTCTATCTCTGTTCCCAATTCTGAGATGCTTCCCGTCTTCCGTTCTGCCTCTCCATTGCAAATGGACTTGATGTGTTATAACATTACCTTTAAAATGATTCTTCTAACTTCAGCTTACAATTCCTTTTTTGTCCAGCTACACTTGTTTGTCTGAAATGTACAAAGTGATGAATATCAAGAAGCTGTTGAATTTTATAGCTTGCTTCTGTGACATTCTTTAGAATTTAAAAAATATGTTTCTGAAGTCTTCATTAAGCCTCCTACTGCCACTGAAGATTAAAAAACAACAACAAAACAAAACTTTTAAAGTCTTGCAGACACATGCAAGGCAATGGTCACAGATAAAGTTTACACAGAAGTATAAATAATATTACTTTAACCAATACACAGCTTCACCTCTTTGAATTTTCACAAGGGCTGTATATTGATGACATTTACAGAGATGAGAATGTCTGTGAATCAAGTACAGTAAATGGCCCTTATTGAGTACAATGTTTAGAAACAATTAGAAGATTGTTAGCAGGGCTGTACTATAGTTTTCAGCATCAAGTGGGTTTCCAGAAATTAATGGAAATGCTTTTCAGATGCAGATAGATAATCAGCTTTCTTTGTGTAGCTTACCTGGTTGCTATATTATTATATATGTGCATGTTTTTGTGAATGCACACAGAAGTATGTTTACATAAAAGCAACTCTTAAATCAATGAATTGCTGCTTTTGTTTCTCTTTTTCCACTTAATTGGAAGAATTAGAAGCCTACTTAAATGTTCACAGCATAAAAGGCACAACCAAGTGTGCAAAGGAGGATTTATTTTAATACTAGATGTTGGCTTTTGGATTGCCTCTTACAGCTGAAGCAATATAAAATGACATTAGCTTGCGGCATCCATCTGTATATACTATATGTTAACTAATTTATGTTTGACTGGTTTGATTTTGAATAATCAATTTGTTTATGGAAGATAGTCTACTGCATTGTAGTGGTGCAGTAGGGGTTTCTGCCAAGTGGGGTGGGGGTGGGGTCTTGGGGCTTCAGCCCTGTGGGGCGCACCTGCTAGAGCTCAGGGCTGAAGCCCCAACCCCCAGCTCCAGGCAGGTGTGCCCTAGCTCTCGAACTTCTGAAGACTGTCGTATGTGGCTCAGAGGGCCAGTAAATTTGGTCATACCCAGATTAGTATATTCCCTGAGATGCACAGAAATAAGCTAATTAGACTAAATGGTCAGGGAAGCAATCCCATACCCTGGATGTCCCTACGCCTCTGCCTGCTAGATGCTGGGAGTGAATGACAAGGGATAGATCACTCAATAATTACCGTGTTCTCTCCATTCCCTCTGAAGTACCCGGGATTGGCCACTGTTGGATACTGGGCTAGATGGACCACTGGTCTGACCCAGTATTGCTGTTCTTGTGTTATGTGTGACTGCTACATAGACAAAGGAAGGAATGGAGTTATTCTCAGTGTCTGGAGCCACCAGTGGGACTGAACCTCCAAGCCACCAGGAGAAGCCATTGTCTATAGAGGAATATCTCTGGGAAGAAAGAATGAGACAGTTGGGCAGCATGTCAAAGGGAGCAGGAGAGAAAGGAACTAAATGACAAAAGTATGTTCAGGAAGTGAGAAGGAGAAAGGGACAAGATAGCAAAACTATATGTGCAGGGTAACACATAAAAATACATAAGGACTGTCCTAATATTACTTTCCCATAGAAGCAAACGCTGTAGTTGCACTGGGGATGTTATGCAATTCTGAATGGAAGGAGAAATATAATACAATATTAGTTTGCTGCATCCAGTCTTAATAAGGTGCAGGACCCTGTGATGAATGAGTTTGATATCTCCACAGAGCTTCTTTCCACTTCGCACTCCTAAGCCCAATTCTCTTTCTCTACTCTTCTTGATGTATGAAGAAAACTGCTCTCAACTCAAATTCTGGCTGCTGAGAAACTGCAGTTCCTACCATAGCCACCAGAGGCTACTGTGGTAGCCTAAAATGTTGCCTCTGGGCTTCGCTTTTGCTTCCCAAATTAGTGTTCTCCTTCAGCATCTCTGTTCTCTGCTTTGAGTATGCAGAGCCGCAGGGGGGCGGGGGAAACAGTTGCTGGCCTGGATGAAAAGATGAATGGGAGCTGGACTAGGGGCGTCAGGCAGCAGAGATAGCTTCAATTCACCCCCATCCCCACCCTGGTGGACAAACTACTTGAATAATCCATGATGGGATTAGGAGTGGATTAGAGAAATCTTCCCAGAGGTCTATGTCACACCCACCACACTTCCACACTGCAGGGGTAGAGCAGAGAGCCCAGGGTACATAAAGGCAGGAGGGGAGGCAATCCAGTGTCCAAAGGGAAGGAATGCCACTGTTCACAGGGACAAGGACCAATAGGGCCTGGGGGCAGTCAGGAAGGAGATCAGGGGTATAAGTCACTAAAGCAGAGGGACAGTACTATAGGGGGAGATGGGAACAGTGCCCAGAGGAAAGGCATATCTAAGGAACAGCAGGGAACTTTGTATGGTGGGAGATAAAAGCCAGGGTGGGACCTGGTCACTGGATCTAAAGTTACTGCGAGATGTTGAAAATCACAGTTCATGTTTCAATAATTGGGTTGGGGGGGGGGGATAAATCTGACTCTGACCCAGACTTAGTGAGGGATTTTACAAGCATGAAAACCCACAATGATGTGGTCCCAAATTAAAAGCATCACAGAAAAGTGTTATGCATGCAACCTATTTTAAATCTTTATAAAATAAAAAGTTCTACCCAGAGGAATATCTCCTGGTACCACCATGTTGCAAATTAATGAAATACTGAGAGAAAGGGCTTTCTCATAGTATTTCTATTGAAATATTTCAGCAAGTGGCAGATGGCAACACCCAATAGACTGCAGTATTGGAAGTCTTGAAGGACTTAATTATGGTGCCTTGTTAGAGAAACTGAAGCTTGAAAAAGGCTGTACGTTTTGTTTTCATTGCAGTGTATGTCAGGGATTGCCCTTTAATTCCCTCTTCCAACTCTTATTCTAAAAAGCCTTACATATGATATTTAATGATTTAATATGCATTTTAAACTACTTTACTCATCCCTTTTCTGTTCAGAAATAAAAATTCTGCAAGAACTTACTTTTAAAAATAAAAAATCAAAGATTTGTTTCCAAGTTTCAATAAATACTTATGGTAGGGTAAACAGCCCCTGAAGGTTAAAGATTAAAGGTGTTTTGAGCCCATAGCCTTCTCATTCTTCAGTGTATTCTGTAAATGTGTTTCTCTCACAACCTGTGGTGGTTACCTTTTCCTTTAAGATGGGAATGGAAAGAATGGACTGAGTCTTAAGGAAGTCTGAGACCTTCTAGTTTAGATTGGCTGATTATCCCAATGTCCATATCTACCAAACAAAATAAGAAAATCATCAGGCTTGGGCTTAGGGCAATGGCTAAAGCTGCAAACCTTGCTGGTATCTGTTTACTATGTGGAACTCCTCAGTATAGGCCTCTGTTACCCTGCTGATCTCTGCAAATATTTATTTCTGTTTTAGTTCATGAGGGTTTGCACCCTCTGAGTTTGTTTGAATTTCACATTGAAGCACCATTAAAATAAAAGGATCTGATTTACACCATTGAAAACAATAGTTTTATGCTTCAGAGGCAGTTCCCTAGTGTGCATTAACTTATACTTGTTGAAACTGTGTCAAGGGGCCTTACTGTAAATAAGAATCACATCCAGTGATGTCCATGAGAATGTACTACAACACAGAATCTTCATTGTAAAATGGAAAACTCTAAGGGGCCTACAAGGAGGGGAAGACATAGAAGGAGACACACACATGAACATATGTTGACTTATTAAAGGCTACTACCTTGTGCCTATGCAAAACAATTCTGGAAATCTAAAAATACCCATAAAAAACCTACACTAAATACTTTTGAACATCCAGGAAATGGGGAATCCAGCTGGTTCAGCATAGTCTTTTTTTAAGTGGTTCAATTATCCCCAACAATTAATCTAAGAAATTCCTTGAACATTCATATGAAAGCAGTTTTCAAGGCTGTTGATTTCCCAAGAATACTCTCATGCAGCTTGCGCAGTAATTGGGTAGATAAAATTATATTTTGTATAAACATACAGGACTATATTCTGCTCTCAGTTAAAGAGCTTGTCTACACTGGAAAATTACACTGAGTATATTACATATAGTGTTTAATTAACATGACTTAAACACTCAGGCCAGCTCCTTACCTGGTATTAATTGGCATATTTTGAGTGAAGTCAATAGCATTACAGTAATTTACAGCTAAAGATCTGCAACTCAAAGACAACAGTCCCTGTATGCTCTAACATCATGTCAAAGGTTGGTTGCGGTTA
This sequence comes from Lepidochelys kempii, assembly GCF_965140285.1. Lineage (NCBI taxonomy): Eukaryota > Metazoa > Chordata > Testudines > Cheloniidae > Lepidochelys > Lepidochelys kempii. The sequence goes on along the minus strand of NC_136380.1, from coordinate 301,253,013 downwards.
ACCCTATGGTGGACCTTCATGACAGATAGGACCAATTGACACAATGTTACATTCAACAATCAATGTCTGTACTGGGAACTAAGTCATATTTAACATCATGCTAATTACCACGTTCTGACATGATGTAACTTTCTACCATAGAAAAGCCCGTGCAGGTGTAAATCCTAAAGATGTCTATTGAAGACAATGAAGTTATTCCAGATTCAACATTGTGGAGCACAGCAAAATCTGTCCCATTTTGTTTTCACTCTGATCTTGCAGAAAATCTGTGTTTCTCCCAATTCCCCATAAATAGGAGCCACACAACTTCTTCCTAAACAATTAATATGGATTCATAGAGCTCTCCACAGTCTGGGCCTCTGTTACTCTGCTGAGGGCCATACGCTTTATGACCTGTCTCACCCTACTTTAGTTCTGTGGGGAATCTGGATCTCTCATCTATCTATTTATCCAGTGAAAAGCTAAAACTCTTCCTTGTTATCGGATAGGAATATTTGCTTGTCCGGTGATTTTTTGAACTCAGAAGAAGACTTTCTTGTTTGCACAGGCTTCCAATTTGAAATTATTGGCTGATTTGCTAGCAGAGCTCCATTTTTCCTCATTTTATTTAAAACAACATTAAATGCTTTCATAAAAGTCACTTTGGAAGTGTTTTTGCTTTTCCTTGTCTACTGCAAAATGATTAGTCAGCTGAGCTGCTGCTGACTCTGATAAGTAATGGGTATTGCTTATGTACTGACAACTTTGTGCTGCCAATATTTAACAAGAATATCCCGCAAAAACGTTCTTCATTTGGTGATACATGTGATATATAAACAGCATTAAATGCTCTTCTCCTTTCAAAAATTCCATCAGTTCCATACTCTGGCTCATCTACTCTCCAGCAGTGTTTCTACAATTAGCCCATGACCCGGTGTATCTTGGCCAGCATGACTTCTTCTTCTTCAGAACACAGCACAAAAGCTCTTCTATGTGTCTCCCACTACTTAGGAGGACACCAGTTCCTCACAGAAGCAGTGATGGGCCAGATTGGTGTCCTGAAATGACAGCAAGTAAGTCATCTGGTGGCCTCTGGTTATATGATGGGTGGCTGAGTGGGGAACGGGTCTTCTCTGGTGGTGGAGCCCCTGCAATAGTGGATGCATCCACAGCACTGCAGCTTGAGTGAGTAGGAGCTGGCTCGGTCCCATCCTCCTAGACAACTGACCTTTGTAACAAGAGCCACACATTTTTGCATTTTGGGGAGAGCCTTGAGAATTTGTTTTGTTGACCACTCCAGTCTCTAAAGCATTATCAAATCTCACCTTCCATGTTCACACAACTTTGGATAGGGATTTGAAAAGGATTAGCAAGATGATCCTTTGGGTTCCACTCTGAACTCAACTGGCTCATTTACATCAAAAGTATGTGTGTGTGGGGGGATCTTTTGGTCACTCTCCTCATAGTCCTGCTGGAAGTAGAGCCTGTCTACCAATTCCACTTAATCCTAGTGGATGATTTACTTAAATTTTCATTTTCAAGACTATCTTCACAAGGGAAGGGACTGCAGACTTACTTTCTCTAAAAGGAAATAAAGCACAAGGTTTGTTAATCATAGGACCCAGAGGTTGGCTTTGTTCACAAGGGGCTGACATGAGCCCCATATAGTTCATCACTGGTGGGCAGTATTCTTTCCTTTTTATAGCTCAAACAGTGAAGTAGATTTGCTCTCTTATTTGTAGCAGGACAATATCTAAAGCTAAAACTACCAAGTCACTGGAGGTTACAGCTTCCAACGTAATCAAGGAATTATTATAACAGTGTTTGATAAGAACTGCTGGGAAGCTGCCAACACAAGTGCTGAAAGGTTTAAGTTTCCTTTTCATTAAAATTATTGCATTAACTCAGACATCATGCAAAAATACTTTGCAAAATGGAAAAGTTATTTAGTAATTCTAAAGAAGTAGCAATATAATCTGCTCTCTTACTCAGTCCCTCCGCAAAACGAGCCTGTAAAGCCATGTTGTCAAGGTTCCTCCCCCACTCTGAACTCTAGGGTACAGATGTGGGGACCTCCATGAAAACCTCCTAAGCTTACTTTTACCAGCTTAGGTTAAAACTTCCCCAAGGTACAAATTAATTTTATCCTTTGTCCTTGGAATATCCACTGCCACTACCAAACTCTAACTGGGTTTACTGGGAAAAGTAGTTTGGACACGTCTTACCGCCCAAAATCCTCCCAACCCTTGCACCCCACTTCCTGGGAAAGGTTTGGTAAAAATCCTCACCAATTTGCATAGGTGACCACAGACCCAAACCCTTGGATCTGAGAACAATGAAAAAGCATTCAGTTTTCTTACAAGAAGACTTTTAATAGAAATAGAAGTAGATAGAAGTAAAGGAATCACCCCTGTAAAATCAGGATGGTAGATACCTTACAGGGTAATTAGATTCAAAACATAGAGAATCCCTCTAGGCAAAACCTTAAGATACAAAAAAGACACACAGACAGGAATAGTCATTCTATTCAGCACAATTCTTTTCTCAGCCATTTAAAGAAATCATAATCTAACACATACCTAGCTAGATTACTTACTAAAGTTCTAAGACTCCATTCCTGGTCTATCCCCAGCAAAAGCAGCATATAGACAGACACAGAGACCCTTTGTTTCTCTCCCTCCTCCCAGCTTTTGAAAGTATCTTGTCTCCTCATTGGTCATTTTGGTCAGGTGCCAGCGAGCTTACCTTTAGCTTCTTAACCCTTTACAGGTGAGAGGATTTTTCTTCTGGCCAGGAGGGATTTTAAAGGGGTTTACCCTTCCCTTTATATTTATGACACATGTCAAGCTCCTTCCTTTTTTGACATGTTTTTCATTAACTTAACAGAAAAGAGGGCAGGTTTCTAGGGTGAAATGAGCTGAGACCTTAAAGCCAAAACCAGTGAATGTCTAGTAAACCACTAACTGCTTCACATAATCATTTTGCTTACCTGTACTGTTTAATTACCAGCTTTTTATCAAAAGGCTGCTCAGACTATGCACCTAGCTGCTTTTGAGAAGTGTTCCTTGATTTCCTAAGCACAGAAATACTTTAAGGCTAGGATATTCAAAGGAATCTAAGGGAGTCACCCAACTCACATTGAAATCTAAACATAAATAACATAAAGTTTGCTGTGTAGGAATGTAGAATAGTCCTGTTATTATTATTCAGTATTTGTGTTGCGGTAGAAGCCACTCTATTAAGCTAGGCACTGTGCACATACACACACACACACAACAAAAAGACCGTCTTACCCCCAAAATACTTCCATTCTAACTATGATAAAAGCCAACAGGTGGATATAGAAACAGCCGGGGGAAGCATGAGAGAACAGTGACAAAGAGATTCTGACTGGTGTGCTGGCACTTGGGAGGGTGCAAGGAGCCTTCCTTCTTTGGGAAACACATGCAAGAGCCTGTAACAGTCACCACCCATAGGGACTGCACTCTCCCTGGAAACACCTAGCAGACTGACCAATGGAGCAGGCCCAGTGCGTGGTGTTCAGTAATCACTGCAGGCCCAAGATGCTTGAAAGAGATTGACTGTATTCAGTGATGTAGTTCCCCAACTGTGTCTGCATATCAGAACTTGGGATTTTGCGCTGCCCTTCCCTGGACTTCCTGTCTGGGAAGCTAAACAAATTAAACAGTATGGTTCCCAATACCACATATTCCTTTCCCTGCCAAAATTTAATAACAACATGTAACAAACATTTATTGTAAGTGCTTATAACCAGACTACTCACTACACTTACTAACAATGTTAAATTACTCACTGAGGTACCTTGCACTGTTGCTTGGACTTGTGAGTTACTATCAATATTACCATGGGCAGGTGGTAAATCCATTTTTTTCTGGCCGTGTTGTGTCTTGGGACAGAAATGTGCACCATTTTTCTAATGGCACCTGCCACAACCCTGCTGGTGCATCCAGTGTAGAAAAATGTTTGGCGTCTATCATCTTCCCCAAAATTTCTCCCTTGTCAGAAGTGGAAAGTGTTCCCTTTTAAAATATTTTTTTAATTTTGCAGGGAGGGGTGGTCTATAGATAAGTGAAGGGTTCTGTCATTTTTTTCTACCTTGACCAATGCGGGTACCTATTCTGTTGGTTCTTTTACTCACTCTATGATTCCCAGAGCAATGACGAGCCAACCCAACTGTTCGGGGAACTTTTCTAGGGTGTGTGATTCATGGGCAATTGGGCTGTGTCATTTTTGTTCTGCACTCTGTTGAGAGTTAACCTCTCCCTTGGAAGATGTCCTCAAACCTCTCCTCAATTGTTCTGGTCCCTTGCCCCTCCAATGAGCGCACTCTCTTGAGGAGACCAAGAATGTGACACACCAATAATGAGTGCTCTTTTCTCTGGTACAACTACAATGTATTATTTACTCATACATTTAATTTGTTCCTCCTTTAGTGGGGATAAACTCACCCCATTTTATCTGTTTACCTTTCACTGCCTAGGGTTTTTCTTTTAGTGTTAACAACAGTATTTCTGGCAACACTTTGGCTTGTGCCCCTATGCACAACTTAAAATTAATAAATGTCCCATTCGCTTTCAGGTTGACAGTCCATTTATCTTCTGCTCCAGTCATATCCATTGCTTCTACCAAGAATTCTTCTGAGCTATTGGTTCTGTTATTGTTCTCTTTGACCATGCTGTGCACACTGCTGGTGCCTGCAGACTCTTGCAAAATGATGTAATCCATTCCATTTCTTGCCTCTTTTCCCATATGCTAGGAATTCACCTGGCTTGTGCTGTGCTTGTACAGCTTGAGTCTGACTTTGAGTTCTGCAAAAAGAAAAGGAGGACTTGTGGCACCTTAGAGACTAACAAATTTATTTGAGCATAAGCTTTCGTGACCTACAGCTCACTTCATTGGAAAGCTTATACTCAAATAAATGTGTTAGTCTCTAAGGTGCCACAAGTACTCCTTTTTTTTTGTGGATACAGGCTAACATGGCTGCTACTCTGGAACTTTGAGTTCTGTGTCCCTTTCTGCCTCAGATTTCATTTCTTGTGGTATTATGGATACATTCTCAATTGTGTCTACAGTGTCCACCCTCCATAAGCTTCCTCCTGGACTGGGTGACTTCTGTTGCTTGGCAAATTCTAATTGCTTTGTCTAATTGCTTTGTTAATTCTGGATCTTCCAGTAGTCTCTCAGAATTTTTTGTTCTAGACTGCAGTTAGATCCTGATCTTTTATCAGGGACTCTTAAGCTCCCATAATTGCGAAACTGGCTCTATGGCCTTAGATTAATCACAAAGTCTTCTCCGGTTTCACTTTCTTTTTGGAGCCTCAGGTTAAAATAATTTTTCTAATGTGTTTCATTTTTACATGGGATGCAATACTCAAATTTCTATCATATAGTTTTATATTTATCTTCCTGTGCCTGGGTTAACTGAAAGTTGTTAAACATGTCAAGTGCATCCAAACCTGCTATTTTGTCAGAAATAAGGCTGTCTTCCTTTTCCCTGGCACCCATTACTTGCAGAGAGTGAGTGAAATGCTGTTTAAAACTCTTCAGTTATCTTCCATATTTCTGGAAGCATTCAGCTTTGGTGGAGCTTTTAGCTGCTCCATTCTTCCACTCAGGTTATTTTCTTTAAATTTCTATTTACTCCTGATCCCGCATGGTGTTCAGTGATCACTGTAGTCACAAGTCTCTTAAAAGTGATCATCTTTATTCCGTGCAGTTCTCTAACTACCTCTGCATAACAGAACATGGGCTTCTGCCGCACCCCTCCCCCCCAGACTTCCTGCCTGGGGTACCAAACAACTTAAAGAAACAGTAAAACAACATAGTGAACTATGGCTGATGGTACAGGTTATTTTCTCCCTATACGCTGAGGTATGGTCTCAGTGAGAGACCATACCTCCCCTAGGATTTTGGCTTTCCATGGAGCCATGTGGCTCTACGCAGCCCAGCACAGACTTGGCCTGTACATAAAAGGAAAATTGGGGCCGGAGGGCTTAAATCATTAGTATTAAATGTAGGTGAAATATAAAGCAGTTAAATGCCATTTCTTTGTTTCTTATGTATGAGATATGTTAAGAATCTTATACTCAACTCAGAAATAGTCTTGTGATCTCTAAGGGCTTGTCTAAACAAACAGTTTGTGCATGGGAAGCTGGGGTATAAATCTATAGTGCTCTAGCGTGCTGCACACTAACTGTCCATATGGACCCTGTTACTGTGCACTAAAGGTTCCCTGGTGCTCTCTGACCTGCTATTAGGGATCTTTTACAGTGCAGCATCAGGGACCACAGGGACAGGTAGTGCATGACATGCTGGAGTGCTGTAACTGCACACCCCAGCGAGCTGCACAATAATTGTTTGTCTAGATGTGCCCTTAGATAAGTAACAAAATATATTTTGAATGCCGCATAGATCAATAATTATGGATCTATTTCATTTTACAGAAGATAATACCAAGTACCCATCTCAAGGGAGAGGAAGGGATTGTGAGAAAAAGGGTTCGGATAGGAGTGGAGCAAATAAGCAATCAGCATAAAACAAATAACATACAAAGTTCCAATTGCAAAAATGAGTCTGCTGCTTTCTCTTAACATTGTGGAGCGGAGGACCCTGCCTGGGCCTCTGTTTTCCATATGGCTGTTGCTAGTCACAGCTGTTGCTGGGTACTTCCTCCTGCTTCTTAGGACTGGCTTCACCCCATGAGACCTTGCTTTGTTTCTCCCACCCCACGTGGCTGATGGAAAGGTTGCCGGGGAGTTTTTATTTGGTGGAAAGGGTGCCGGGGAGTTTTTATTTCTTTGTATACTACTACCTTTTTAAACTAAACCTTGTGTTTCTATTGAGAGTCATTTTACTGTAGAAGGGATTTCTACATTATGTAGGATAAGGTTTTGTAGTTTAATCTAGAAGTTAAGATCATAAAATTATAATGATTAAATAAGGTTATTCATTTCTTTCAGTTTAGAAGCTAGATAATAATAAAAAAGGAAACCTTACTGGACTTTGTGAAGTGTTGCTACTTTCATGAAATACTGTTCTCTAAAAGTAAAGTCTTGTTTTTCAACTAAAAACAATCGCATTGTGTTTCCCTTTAATAGAAAAGGTGTTTGCAGTCCTGAGTATAAAATATACAGTTAATTTTGTAATTGTTAGAAAAGCACCCATGAAAGATTAGCTTTTCCAAACCAACATGGATAAAATTGTGTGATGTAGGAGCAATTTATACTCTTTAATAAGTACATTGTTCTGCTGAAAGAGATTATTGTATTCTCTGACAGCCAATTTTCTAGTGATGAATTGTCTAAAACCCTTCTCTCTGATATTTTTAGTAAGCAGTTAAATAAGTGATAAGCTAATTTTTATGTTTTTCTTTACATATTAAAGCCCTGTTTTAATTATGTTTCATACCAATTTTACTGATAAACATCTGAATACAAGAGGCAGTAGTCTTGTTATAGAGAAAAGCACAGGATTTTTAGTTTACTAACTTGTACATTGTTATTGAGATCTGTTTCTCTTTAATCTTCCTTTATTCTGAGGCCTGATCCAAAGCTCAGTGAAGTCAATGGGAAGCTTTCTATTGATTCTTATAAACATTCAAACAGGCCCTGAAGCCATTATTTTTTTTTACATTTTTCTTTCTTTCTTTTAACTTTTTAAACCCTACCTTCATGACATACAGCGAGCATTTGGCCATCATTGTTGTGTCAGGGAACATGAACGAATGATTTCTTCCAGAACAAATCCTGATGCTAGTTTGCACATTTACCAGTGGAAAGCTACCAGGCTCTGCTCCTACAAACGTTCCCTGCATACTAAACCCCCTTACAGTTAATAGGAGTTCTGCATGTAAAAGAACTACAGCCTGTATGTAACTCCACTTCTCACAGGCCTGCCCCACTGATCTGGAGAAACTAGAAATACAAAGGGGAGACTTACGTTTTCTTTAAAAAGAAAAGGAAGTTTTTAGCCCTTTCCCCCAAAGATACAGTAGCCTAGAAAATATAAACCAATACTAACTGCTTCCTGGCTGAAAAGAACAAGTGACTTCTTTACTGTTCTACTTCTGTGCTCTTACTTTAATATAAGGCTTGGTTTACACTACAAACTTTTGTCAGTATAACTACGTTGCTCGGGGATGTAGAAAATCCACACCCCTGAGTGCCGAAGTTATACTGATCTAACCATTGGTGTAGACAGCGCTATGTCAATGGGAGAGCTTCTCCTGTCAGCATAGCTACTGCCTCTCGGGGAGGTAATTAAATACAGCGGCAGGAGAAGCTTTCCCATCTGCATAGGTAGAATCTGCACTAAGCACTACAGTAGCACAGCTGCATTGATGCATCTTCACTGCTGATGTGTTGCAAGTGTAGACAAGCCCTAAAATTAGTCAGTTATGTGTCAGGCTCATCCTAAAGAATCATCTCTCTAACCCTCCCCAAAATCCTTAGGCTAGCCCTGTGCCTATTGGTGTGATTGTCATGGACAAGAGGAGGCAAAACATTGAACAGCGATTTTGTGGTCCTCTGAAAATCGCTATAACTGCCTTGGCCACAGCCACAGACCAAGACTTTCGAAAAAGAAAGTGATTGGATTCTGTTAATCCAAGACAAGAATCCCAGGACATACTAATCCTGGCTGGCATATGGAAAATTCTAATTATATAGACAAATGAATAATGGAGTTTTGGTTTCCTTTTGATTTGCCTATTTTAAGTAAAACAAGAGATTAATGAATAAAAAACACCAGAATAGAAAACTGAATTGGCTAGATATAAGAATAAAGGTCAACAATTAGCATAACAATGCAAAATTAGAACTCAAAGGCCTGTGCATACTGAGAAGTGTTATACAGTATATTACTAATAGGCATTATATCATAGTATTGGCTACATTTTCGAAAGGTAGCGGGCATAGGTATGTGCACAAAATTGCAATAAGTGTGAGTGTGCATAATAATTTAGGTAATTTCACTGATCTATCTACATATTCCTAGAGTGCAAAGCACCATGATAACTAGACACAAAATGTAAGAACTGAAATATCAACTTTATCTTGGAAGGACAATATTCTCTGCTTTGCCTTTGTGCTGTATTTCTTTTTTAGTTCTTGAAAGGAATATTTATAGGTTAAAAGTCTCCACTCACAAATGTATCTTGAAAAGGGGGCAAAATATGGTTCTACTTTAATCTTCTGGATGAGGGAGTTCCATAGCTGAGCACTCTCTCCAAGAACAATTTGTCTGCAGCGCCCATGGGCTTTGACTTTTGTTCTACTGGCTGCATCATCCATGATTAAGGCTACATTTATGTCACAGAGGTCACAGAAGTCATGTAATAGGAGACTTCCAGAGACCTCAGTGACATTCTCTGCTTCAGCCCCAGGGGCTGGCGGACTCTGGAGTTAGCAGAGTTCCAGCGACAAGCGACAGCAGCGACAGGCAGCCCTCTGCAAGGTTCAAGCCACAGGTGACAGACTCCTGAGGGGGTCCTCCTCAGGGTTCCAGCCATAGGTGCTGACTCCGTGGTTCTCCAGGGCTGGAGCACCCATGAGGAAAAATTAGTGGGTGCTCTGCACCCACCAGCAGCCAAGCTCCCCTCCCCACCCACCTACCTCACCTCCACCTCCTCCCCGAGCGTGTCGCGTCCCCCCTTCTCTGCTGACCTCCCAGCACTTGCCACTGCAAAACAGGTCTTTTGTGGCGTAACAAGCTCCAGGAGGGAGGGGGGAGGAGTGGGAACACGGTGCACTCAGGGGAGCAGGCAGGGAAGAGGTGGGGCCAGGGCAGGGATTTGGGAAGGGGTTGGATTAGGGGCAGGGAGGGGCGGAGTTGGGGTAGGAACTTTGGGGAAGGGGTTGGAATGGGGGCGGGCAGGGGCGGAAGGGGGTGGGGCAGGGGTGGAGTCAGGGTGCGGCCGGGGGCAGAGGGAGGTTGAGCACCAACCAGCACCAGCAGAAGTCAGCGCCTATGGTTCCAGCAATGGGCGACAGTCTTGTGTAGGGGGGAATGCCTTGGGCGAGCGGCTGGGGGTGTCCCATTTTCTCTTTGGGAAATATGGTCACTCTGCTGCTCCCAGCTGCAGTGTATGGAGGGGGTCCCCAATGCAGACAGGTTACAGCTTCCTTGAATTTTTGTTTATTGCCCGTGACCTGTCCATGACTTTTACTAAAAATAACCATGACAAAATCTTAGCTATATCCATGAGTATTGTAATATTCTTGAAGTAGTTCTGAGGGAGTGTTGTATTAATTTAGGTGCAATATCTGAGCCAAAGGTGTTAACATAACACAGTCCTTGTCCAGCATTAAACAGTGTTAAACAAGATTCAAGGTTTGGTACACGGAGATATCAGCCTGCTTAGTATGAATGCAAACACACTATTAACACTTTAAACCTGTTTTTAAAGATGCAGAAACAAAAGAAAAACAGTTAACACATTTGGAATGTAAAGTATTAAATAAGGCTTTCATTTTAGCAGCCTCCTTTTTCCTGTTACCTTTCCCTTTAGCTGGAGAGTGTTTTTAGAAGTACATAAAATCCCTTGTTTCACAGTCTCTTTGATGGTATTTAAAATGTTAGTAACTGTTCTGTTGGGGAAGAAGTTGGTAGAGATGGGCTGGAGTTGGTCTTGCTGTTGTTTTTAAAGTCCAGTCCTGTTTCTAAAACAAACACACACAAATCGGGAGAGAAAAGAACAGCAAAGATAGAAAATGCAGCTTCTGTCTCTGGTGTTGACTTTCACTTGCAACCTCATTGCTGGAGAAACACAGGCACAGCATACAATCTTATCAGCCACTCAGAGACCTGGCAAACTTGTACCAGCCTTGGGCTGCTTAGGGCATTGCTATTAGTTGCTTCTTCATGGTCACAGGCTTACAGCAGTGTTGCAAATTATATAGTCTTGGTTGGCTAAGCCGGATTCTTATTAGAAGGAAAAAAGGAGAGAAATAGGCATGTGAAGAAATAAAATGAGGAAGGAAAAGAACACATGAGAGATGAAAAAGACAATGTCTCACATTACAGGTGGCGTATGTGATTCAACCAGAGCCAGTGGAGGTGCTCATATCATCCAGGTCTCTTTGTCTGGCCTGGTCTGGTCAGGTCAGGAGATCTCTCAGGATCAGGGTGACAAAGGCCCAGGATCCCAGGAGATGGTGGGGGTAGCCGCCATGATGGTGAAGCTCACTCCAGTAGCAATTTTTCCCCAAAGTCTCATTCGTTAAGGACCACAAAAGGGAGTGATGGGTGGAATAGCCCATCCTCTTACTATTTTGCCTGCCAGATAGGCCTAATTTCCAACATCCCAATTTTGGTTCACTGATTTTTGGTCTCACGCTGTTCTTGTTTACCAAGCATGATGTTAAAATATATCAGTAGGCCTTTTTGTTTGCAGTAATTCAGTCTGTTTTCCTTTCACACATTTTCCTAGCAACATTTATTAAAATAGATTATTGTGACCTTTTATAAACTTTCAATCATATTGTACAGTTGAGCTCACAGTTAGCGTACATTTACAAGCCCAATGAGCACAACAGAGAAATGGTCTTTCAGATAATTGGATTCTGTTCCACTGAGAGCTTTGAAGTAGGAACTAGGCCCTGGACTTGGATCCGGTGCTGAATGGGGAGGCATTTAAGTGTGCAGAACACCACCGTGATGCATTCTCATTGGTCTGTTGGATCATATTGTAGTTTCTGAATGTCTTTCACAGTCAGTTCTAGATAAAGAATATTGCAGTAGTCCTGCCTTCATCCAAAAATTGTGAACTATTATACCCATGTTAATTCATTAATCCTCACAAGGTCCTATGCTCTGGCACAGTATTATTATACAGCTTTACAGTTAGATAAGTGGAGGCAAAGAGAACAAGATCTCATAGAAAATCAGTGACAGGACCAGGAACAGAACTCAGGAAGCCAGACTTTTAGTCCCGCCTCACTAACTACTAAATAATAATAGCTTATTAGTCACCTTTTATCACTGCCCTGAAACAATTATTCACCTTCTCCAGAATAATTATCTTATGGTCCCTGACCTTAAAGAGATAGAAATAGAAGCCCAAGAAAGCACACACAGAACTTTTAAACACTTATGAGGCCATAAAAACCATTATTTTTGCATTTTATGTTGTGGTTTGATGGATTGATGTTTATAGGACTAAAATATATAAATAGCTTTTGCTCTTATCAAATGTTTCAGCTTTATTTAAACTTTTAATCACCCACAAATGCTGGGCATTTGCTTCTGTCATGATTTTTATTCCTTAAATACATCCCCAATCTCAGGGCTCAGTTAACAACACTCACAATCTCATCTGGATGAGATTTGTGGTTACACATTGTCTGAGGGCTTTGGTTTAATATTAAGTGATATGCTGTAGTGCAGAGGTGGGCAAACTACAACCCGCGGGCCTCATCCGGCCCGTGGGACCCTCCTGCCTGGCCCCTGAGCTCCTGGCCTGGGAGTCTTGCCCCCAGCCCCTCCGCCACTGTCCCCCTCTCACGCAGCCTCCACTCACTGTGCTGCCGGCACAATGCTCTGAGTGGCAGGGCTGTGAGCTCCTGGGGCAGCGTAGCTTCAGAGCCTGGCCTGACCCAGTGCTCTGTGGTGCATGGCTGGCTCCAGACAGATGGCGCGGGTGCCTGTCCTAGTGCAGCTGTGCCGCCAGCCACCGGTGCTCCAGGCAGCGTGGTAAAGGGGCAGTGGGCGGGGGGCGGGGAGGTCGATAGAGGGCAGGGGAGTTCGGGGCATGGTCAGGGGCCAGGGGTGTGGATAGGGGTTGGGGCCGTCAGAGGGCGGGGAACAGGTGGTTGAATGGGGGCAGGGATCCCGGGGTGGCAGTCAGAAAGGAGAGGAGGGATTGGATGGGGCAGCGGGGAGCAGTCAGGGGCATGGGTTCTGGGGGCAGTCAGGGAACAGGGAGCAGGAGGGGTGGATGTGGTAGGGGTCCCAGGGGGGTGGGCAGTCAGGAATGAGAGGAGGGGTTGGATGGAGCAGCAGAGGAGTCAGGGGTGGTGGTTCTGGGGCAGTCAGGGGACAGGGAGAAGGGGTGGTTGCATGGGGCAAGGGTCCCAGGGGAGCAGTCAGGAAGGAGAGGAGGGGTTGGATGGGGCAGCCGCGGGTCCGAGGGCGGTTCGGGAACAGAGAGCGGGCAGGGGAGGGGTGTGGATGGGGTAGGGAACAGGGCGGGTTGGATGGGGCAGGAGTCCCGGGGTGCCATCAGGGGGCGAGAAGAGGTGGGAGTCGGATAGGGGGTGGGGGAACAGCCTCTCCTAACCGGCCCTCCAGTTATTTTGGAAACTCGATGCAGCCCTCAGGCCAAAAAGTTTGCCCGCCCCTGCTGTAGTGAGATTTGGCTACTCTTAATGCAATAAAACAAGAATGGAGCAGTTACTTCAGTCATCTTTGCCATATGGTTAATAAACAAGAAATAGTGGAATGGACATGCAGATTAAGGTATTTGGGGTCTAATGACATTACTCTTTTACAGTCTCCGAAACCAACTAAAAGCGAGCAAAGGAAAATAAGGTTAATTTCCACTTAAGATTGGATTTATGGATTAATAGATGTTCCTTAAACATAGGTCTTGTATAGTTAAAAGGTTTCATGGCACATCATTATATGGACATTCAATTTTTCTTCAATCTTGTGTTATTTATTATGTGCCTGAGCCAAAGCCCATTGAAGTCAATGGGAGCCTTTCCACTCACTTTAATAGATTTGGAGTCAGGTCTAAATGGCAAAAATTATAAACACCATATAGATTAAAAGAGAAATCTAAATCTTTGTTCTAGCCACTGAAATAGGCCTGTGGTAAGGGTGAAAGGCAGAAGTGTTTATCTAAGGGTATGCTTACACTACAGTGGGGAGCATACTTCCCCTCTTGGGTAAACAGAAATGTGCTAAAGCGTATTAAAAATAGCAGTTTAGCCAGGGATAGCATAGCCAGTGGCTCAGAGTAGCTGCCAGAGGATTTGCCCAGGGGTCTGAGTCCAAGCTTCCCTCTGGCTATGGTGCTATTTTTAGTATTCTAGCTTGAGTGGTGTCTATCTATCTGAGCTAGGGAAGCACAGTCCCCTCTTAGGTGTAGACATACTCTTAGTGGAAAGAGGATTCTCTTTAATAAATATCTCAGTATAGCATGCCTGTATATACCTACAAAGGGACTTTTATGTATTTATTTGGCAAGTTGGGATAGTCATGTTTTAGGCTGTATTTTGTGTTGTGTAGTTCAGTGTATGGGCAGGCACCATACAGTGCATATGTTACATGCCTGTAAAACTGTTTATAAAAATCTCCATAAAGAAAGAAAGGGTGTGGCTATCATTGACCTAGCAATCAGTCAAAGAAGTCAAAGATGTGCCTCTACTTAAAGAGATGAGTCAAACAGCCAGGCAATGAATAGCCAAATTAAAGTACATTAAAGTATCTGAGACTTTGGGAAGGGTGATAGGGAGAAGGTCACAGATCACCAGAGAGAAGTTCAAACTTAAAAGATCCTTCTATAGAAAGAAAGGGTTGACCAGAGAAAGCTCTTTTACAATGTGACATGAAAATATAATCTATAGTATTTGTTTAGAAAATACAACTCTACAGAGTGACAAAATAATAAATATGACAGAGATACCATTGGTTTTGGCTGCACTTTAGCACTCCTATTGTCATCAGTGGGATTACACAGGCCTGACAGAAGGAAAAAGCTTTAGCTGTTTATCTTCAGAGAGCTTTACAAGCCTTATGGGCCTGATTCTGCCACATTCACTCATGCTGTGTAGCTGTTTACTCCGGGGGCATGGGTGGCCCAATCAGGGCCTAACTAAGTAAGGCCCAGTTACTCATGTTGAATAAACCCTTCCTCCACAAATTCAGAAGTGTTAAATGCTACCAGCATAATCTGACCCAAAGCTCTCAACTTCAGGGTCTATTTTGAATTATTTTGTGATAATGTTAATCATAAGACCATAGACATGTAGGGCTGGAAGGGAGAAAGTATACCTAGAGTATCCTGACAGATGTTTGTCTAACCTGTTCTATAAAATATCTCATGAAAGAGATTCCAAACTCCCTTGGTAATCTATTCCAGTACCTAACTATCCTAGGTAATGGACTACTTCTTGTCTTACCTTCGGTAGACAGGGATAACAGTTAATCACCATCCTCTATAGCCTTTAAAATATTTGAAAACTGTTATCAGGTAGTCTTCTTTTCTCATGACTGAACATGCCCAGTTTTTTTAGTCTGTCCTCACAGGCCAGGTTTTCTAAAACTTTTATCATTTTTGTTTCTCTCCTGTGGATTCTCTCCAATTTGTCCACATACTTCTTAAAACCTGGTGCCTAAAATTGGATACAATTTCTGTTTGCCAGAAGCTGGGAATGGGTAACAGGGGATGGATCTCTTGATGATTATCTGTTCTGTTCATTCCCTCTGGGGCACCTGGCATTGGCTACTGTCGGAAGACAGGATACTAGGCTAGATGGACCATTGGTCTGACCCAGTATGATCGTTCTTACGTTCTTATGATACAATAATACAGCTGAGGCCTCACCAGTGCTGAGTAGAGTGGAACAATTTCCTCCCATGTCTTACATACACTCCTGTTAATATATCCCAGAATGATATTTACCTTTTTCACAACTGCATCACATTGTTTACTCAATATTCAGTTTATGAACCACTATAATCTCCTGCATAATGACAGGTTTCAGAGTAACAGCCGGGTTAGTCTGTATTCGCAAAAAGAAAAGGAGTACTTGTGGCACCTTAGAGACTAACCAATTTATTTGAGCATAAGCTTTCGTGAGCTACAGCTCACTTCATCGGATGCATACTGTGGAAAGTATAGAAGACCTTTTTATACACACAAAGCATGAAAAAGTGGGTGTTTACCACTACAAAAGGTTTTCTCTCCCCCCATCCCACTCTCCTGCTGGTAATAGCTTATCTAAAGTGATCACTCTCCTTACAATGTGTATGATAATCAAGTTGGGCCATTTCCAGCACAAATCCAGGTTTTCTCTCCCCCCCGCCCCCTGAGTCGGAGACGTCGAAAATAGGATTCTAGGTCACAACAGAACTGTATCATGTTCGTGGGGGTGGAGAGGCAGAAGGAGTATTTCCAACACACCTCTGAACAACATACTAATCCACAGAGACCTCCCTACCAACACTACAAAAAGAAGGATTCTAGGTGGACTCTATATTTGGAGAGAGTCCAGCGAAGGGCAACAAAAATGATTAGGGGACTGGAACACATGAGTTATGAGGAGAGGCTGAGGGAGCTGGGATTGTTTAGCCTGCAGAAGAGAAGAATGAGGGGGGATTTGATAGCTGCTTTCAACTACCTGAAAGGGGGTTCCAAAGAGGATGGCTCTAGACTGTTCTCAATGGTAGCAGATGACAGAACGAGGAGTAATGGTCTCAAGTTGCAGTGGGGGAGGTTTAGATTGGATATTAGGAAAAACTTTTTCACTAAGAGGGTGGTGAAACACTGGAATGCGTTACCTAGGGAGGTGGTAGAATCTCCTTCCTTAGAGGTTTTTAAGGTCAGGCTTGACAAAGCCCTGGCTGGGATGATTTAACTGGGAATTGGTCCTGCTTTGAGCAGGGGGTTGGACTAGATGACCTTCTGGGGTCCCTTCCAACCCTGATATTCTATGATTCTATGATTCCTCCTGAAGGTCGAGACAGCAGACTGGACTTCTACATAGAGTGCTTCCGCCGGCATGCACGGGCTGAAATTGTGGAAAAGCAGCATCACTTGCCCCACAACCCCAGCCGTGCAGAACACAATGCCATCCACAGCCTCAGAAACAACTCTGACATCATAATCAAAAAGGCTGACAAAGGAGGTGCTGTTGTCATCATGAATAGGTTGGAATATGAACAAGAGGCTGCTCAGCAGCTCTCCAACACCAGTTTCTACAAGCCATTACCCTCTGATCCCACTGAAAGTTACCAAAAGAAACTACAGCATTTGCTCAAGAAACTCCCTGAAAAAGCACAAGATCAAATCCGCACAGAGACACCCCTGGAATCCTGACCTGGGATATTCTATCTACTACCCAAGATCCATACACCTGGAAATCCTGGGCGCCCCATCATCTCAGACATTGGCATCCTGACAGCAGGATTGTCTGGCTATGCAGACTCCCTCCTCAGGCCCTACGCTACCAGCACTCCCAGCTACCTTCGAGACACCACTGACTTCCTGAGGAAACTACAATCCCATCAGTGATCTTCCTGATAACACCATCCTGGCCACTATGGATGTAGAAGCCCTCTACACCAACATTCCACACAAAGATGGACTACAAGCCGTCAAGAACACTATCCCCGATAATGTCACGGCTAACCTGGTGGCTGAACTTTGTGACTGTGTCCTTACCCGTAACAATTTTACATTTGGGGACAATGTATACCTTCAAATCAGCGGCACTGCTATGGGTACCCGCATGGCCCCACAGTATGCCAACATTTTTATGGCTGACTTAGAACAACGCTTCCTCAGCTCTCGTCCCCTAACGCCCCTACTCTACTTGCGCTATATTGATGACATCTTCATCATCTGGACCCATGGAAAAGAAGCCCTTGAGGAATTCCACCATGATTTCAACAATTTCTATCCCACCATCAACCTCAGCCTGGTCCAGTCCACACAAGAGATCCACTTCCTGGACACTACAGTGCCAATAAACGATGGTCACATAAACACCACCCTATACTGGAAACCTACTGACCGCTATTCCTACCTACATGCCTCCAGCTTTCACCCTGACCACACCACACGATCCATTGTCTACAGCCAAGCTCTATGATACAACCGCATTTGCTCCAACCCCTCAGACAGAGATAAACACCTACAAGATCTCTATCAAGCATTCTTACAACTACAATACCCACCTGTGGAAGTGAAGAAACAGATTGATAGAGCCAGAAGAGTTCCCAGAAGTCACCTACTACAGGACAGGCCTAACAAAGAAAATAACAGAATACCACTAGCTGTCACCTTCAGCCCCCAACTAAAACCCCTCCAACACATTATTAAGGATCTACAGCCTATCCTGAAGGATGACCCAACACTCTCACAAATCTTGGGAGACAGGCCAGTCCTTGCCTTCAGACAGCCCCCTAACCTGAAGCAAATACTCACCACATACCACACAACAGAACCACTAACTCAGGAACCTATCCTTGCAACAAAGCCCGTTGCCAACTGTGCCCACATATCTATTCAGGGGACACCATCACAGGGCCTAATAACATCAGCCACACTATCAGAGGCTCGTTCACCTGCACATCCACCAATGTGATATATGCCATCATGTGCAAGCAATGCCCCTCTGCCATGTACATTGGTCAAACTGGACAGTCTCTACGTAAAAGAATAAATGGACACAAATCAGATGTCAAGAATTATAACATTCATAAACCAGTTGGAGAACACTTCAATCTCTCTGGTCAAGCGATTACAGAGATGAAAGTTGCTATATTACAACAAAAACCCTTCAAATCCCGACTCCAGCGAGAGACGGTTGAATGGAGTTCATTTGCAAATTGGATACAATTAACTTAGGCTTGAATAGAGACTGGGAGTGGCTAAGTCATTATGCAAGGTAACCTATTTCCCCTTGTTTTTTCCTACCCCCCGCCCTCCTCAGACGTTCTTGTTAAACCGTGGATTTGTGCTGGAAATGGCCCACCTTGATATCATACACATTGTAAGGAGAGTGATCACTTTAGATAAGCTATTACCAGCAGGAGAGTGGGGGGGGGGGAAAGAAAACCTTTTGTAGTGGTAAACACCCATTTTTTCATGCTTTGTGTGTATAAAAAGATCTTCTATACTTTCCACAGTATGCATTCGATGAAGTTAGCTGTAGCTCACGAAAGCTTATGCTCAGATAAATTGGTTAGTCTCTAAGGTGCCACAAGTACTCCTTTTCTTTTTATAATCCCCTGATCCTTTTTAGGAGTACTGCTGCCTAGCCAGTTATTCCTCATTTTGTTTTTGTGCATTTGATTTTTCCTTTTTAAGTGTAGTACTTTATACTTGTCTTTACGGAATTTCATCTTGTGGATTTCAGAAAAATTGTGGATAGAAAAGTATTCAAACTGAAAAGGAAGTATAGGTAAAAGAATTTGATGTTCCAGATTCTGCTGGATTGCAGCTATTTAAAACGAATTGGAGAAAGCAGGTGTTCACACCTGTGATACCATTCTTGTAGTAGGAAGTGTTGTTTCTAACTAATCCAATATGCAACTTGTAAGTTGTAGGTACAACTAAAGCAGTGACTTGAATTCGCTGCAGTTTAGAACAATGTCTGAAAATATGCAGCAAAAAGAAAACAGAGAATCCTTTCATGTGCTAGGTTTTGGTCATGACAGACAGCTGGATTTAAAAGCCAGTACTGTTCTAACAGCCCACTTACAATGTTCAGAGTAAATGTAATTATGTATATTGCTCTCATCAGCTTATTTTTGATGTTAGTGGTTTGCATTGCCATACAAAAGCTATAAGTTGCCTATTTGAGGCAAAGTCTGCATTTACAATACTGGATTTACTAAAAAAAGCTGGAGTGTAGAAGACAGTGAGATAACAGCACTATCTTCCTGCTGCATATATTACCTTGTAATAACTTCAGCAACACATTTTTGGAGTTCAGCAAGCCCATTTCTTTACTTATTTGTTAAATAAATAAATAATCCATATAACAAAGAAGTTATGTAGCACGCCACTGCTATAGCTAGGATAAAGTGTGGTGTCTTATCTATGATTGCAATTTGCTCTGCTGAGTTAGCAAGTACCCACCTTATCATTAATGTATTTATTTTATTGAAATCCAGGTCTTTTTTTGAGTTCCTTTGTTAAAAATTAGAGATGTGCACGTACTTAATGCATAGCACAGGACTTAGCTGAAAAATACTGAAATGAGGGAAGACAATTCATAGATTAATGTGATTCCACTGTATTTGAATATAAGAATGAGGGAAAAAAATAGCCAAGAAACACATCTTTTTGCAACCGGTTATTTTCTGTTGTTTTGGGGGGTTGGTTGAATGTGCGGAGACAGCTATTGCAGATTCACATATTTATCATGAAAACAACAATGGATACATCTGACAAAAAGGAAAGATAGAAACTATTTGAACAACTGAAAGACATAATAAAAGCAGAATCATTATCTTGGAACAAGAGATGCACAGAAGAGTTGTAATTTATTATCTTGTGTGATAGCTGGCACTATCATTTTTATTCTTAGGTAATCAAGAGCTTATAAAAAACCAAGAGTCTATCAGGTATAGTTATTTCAGCTTGCAATGGAGATTTATATTTAGGAATCCTGAAGCTATATTACTACCTTTACCAAAATACCAGCAGTATTATTAGCAGTCACAGAGTACCATGGACACAAAGTGCACTGTGTACTGAAACAGCGTACAAGGGAGGACAGCATTGCAAAGGAGAAATAAAACAGCTTTGAGGTTGGCAGTTGGAAAATTCATATCTGACATCCATAAATTTGGGGGATTTCAATTAAGGAAAAGATAGGAGCACTGAAAGGCAAGAAAACACAGATGTCATGTAAAACTGTGCTAATGGAGGGACTCTCCATCAGGGGAGGAGAGTGAGAATTGAGGCATGCAAAATAAGAATGTGCATTCCGGCAAGAGTGATCCATACAATGTAAGGGTGAAGGCAGCCAGAGTTCTTAGGTCACCTCTATGTCCACCCTCTAGACATTACATAGGTCAAATGTGCCACATTGGCCATTCCTGGACCAACTATAGGTGGCATTCGTTGGTAGCAAAAATTAAGCCATGAGGAAAATGCATTTTGGAAATGCTTAAGTGGTACCTTTGGTAATTATGTTAAAGTGTCATTGTATGACTTGACCACAGCATACTGTTCTTTTGTGATGCTCGCAGGCATTGCTAAATAGCAGCTACTTTCATTACTATTCATTTGTACTAACTTTAGCTTAGTATAGTGGCTTTATCTTCTGAGCCTGCAAATATTTGAGTGCACAGTTGAAAGCTTTCTTGAGAGCAGTCTTGACTAGCTTTACATTATATTTCTTTGGTTTGCCTTGCTGAGGGTGCAGCTGGAGTGAGTGGAATCAAATGTCTTTCTCCAAGCAACAACAAAAGTAGTAATTATGAGTATTGGAGTAGCACGTATAGTCCTACTCCTGGATCAGGGCCCCATGGCGTTAGGCACTGTATAAAAACATAAGCAAATGATCATTGCCCGAAAGAGTTAACCCCAGAATTCCTTTTCCAAAGCTGATATTTCCCAATGCACCTCCCTAGGGTTTCCTCATTGCTCTGATCACATTTGCCAATTGTGACAAAGTTCCTTCTCTCCCTTGGTGGGTCTTGCGCTTATTGGCGGATTTGCTCGCCTTGGAGCTTCACGGCAGCCCTCAGCTTCGCCGTTTTTCTGAACCCACAGTCCAGGTTGACTCCTTCTGTGTCTGACCAGGAGTTGGGAGGTTTGGGGGGAACCTGGGCCCGCCGTCTACTCTGGGTTCCAGCCCAGGGCCCTGTGGAATGCACCTGTCTAGAGTGCCTCCTTGAACAGCTGTGCGACAGCTATAACTCCCTGGGCTACTTCCCCATGGCCTCCTCCCAACACCTTCTTTATTCTCACCATAGGACCTTCCTCCTGGTGTCTGATAATGCTTGTACTCCTCAGTCCTCCAACAGTCTGTGTTCTCACTCTCAGCTCCTAGTGCCTCTTGCTCCCAGCTCCTCACACACACACCACAAACTGAAGTGAGCTCCTTTTTAAACCCAGGTGCCCTGATTAGCCTGCCTTAATTGATTCTAACATCTTCTTGATTGGCTGCAGATGTTCTAATCAGCCTGTCTCCAGAAGGTTCCTGATTGTTGTGGAACCTTCCCTGTTACCTTACCCAGGGAAAAGGGACCTATGTAATCTGGGGCTAAGATATCTGCCTTCTATTACTGTCCTGTAGCCATCTGGCCTGACCCGTCACACCATATACTCGACACTGTTTTTCAGTAAAGATTGGTGTAACTTTTGCTCAATCAGATTAACAGCACACAGTTGATACTCTGAGTGAGCCCAAGGTGTCCAGCACCAAATTATCAGTTTGGCTGGTGTAAATTCAATATTTAAAATGCCAACTCCTCACACCCACTCATTCTCTCCAACATTAACTGACATATGCCCATATAGGTCTGTGAGCAAGCAGACGCTTCTCAAATAACTCTGAATAAGACAGATTTTCACACACACACCCCCACACTGTATTCCATTCTGGGCAGAACCAGTACTGAACAAAAATAATTATACATTTTATTACAGAGATAATCACATACAGGAGACAGAATAGGTTTTAATATAGCCTGAGATTTTTTTTGGCTCACTATAAGTCTGTGGCTCACAAGACCTTGAATTTGATGCATCAATATTTATGATGGAAAGGGAATCAGGTGGAATTGGAAAGTTTCCTAGAATATTTGAATCATGTACACAGATTGATCAAATTTACTGCATCATTTAGTTCAAAGCAGATACATTACCTGGACATATTAGCAGAAAATGGTGGGGATAAATTTGTAACCAGTGTATACAGAAAAAAGGACAGACAGAAATAATCTTCTGCATGATGAAAGCTCTCTTCCACCCCAGTTAAAAAGGGATCTTACTCCCATACATCCAGTTTATTAAAGCTACATAGGATCATAGCAAATGATAGGGAACATGACTATAAAATGAATGAAATAGGTTGGCAGGTGTGTAACGAAAGAATCAGATGGAAGGGAAAACATGGAAGCAAAGATTAAGGTGTTAGAGAAACCACATAAATCTCTATTAGAGAAACTCTTCTCTGTTCCCGGCTTATGCCATAAGGCTATAAAAATACATTGCATTAGAACACTGGCATATCCTGAGAAGTGATCATATATTAGGGGCAATTTTGGAGAACACGTAGCAAGATTTAGATTTGTAAATATAACGACATTTCTGTACTAGATACCTTGTACATAGGGCTCTACTGTGGCTTTTATCGACAATGCTATATGGTGTTACCATAAGTCCCTTTGGAATGGCTAGTGCCCCAAAAGGGTGCTAGCTCTGTGAAGTCCCTACACTGAGGTGAGTGTACATACTGAGATTGCTAGCTTCTGTGCTGTTTTGTAATAACTGGGCCTACTCACTTATCCAGGGCCGGCTCCAGCTTTTTTGCTTCCCCAAGTGGTGAAAAAAAAGACAGAAAAAACCCCCAATTGAGCTGCTGCTGAAGTGCCACAGAAATGGAAGGGAGGGAATGAAGGACCCATCGCCGAATTGCTGCCGAAGACCCGGACGTGCCACCCCAATAACTGATGGAGTACTGCCCCTTTCTATTGGCCACCTCAGGCACCTGCTTCCTTCGCTGGTGCCTGGAGCTGGCCCTGCACTTATCGTAATTGTAATATTAGCTGTAGGAAGCGGGTGAAAGTTCATAAAATGTCATCATAAGTCATAAAAATAAATGTTGAAGGGAAAAGGTGCAAAAGGCAGACAGAAAGAGTCAATTAGTGCAAAACTAAAAGGCCTACTGATATAACTCAAGGACTGTACTAAGATCATGCCAGGTTAGCAAGAAAAGTTGGGGCTTGGAAATTAGACCTAATTGGTAGACAAAATAACAAGGGTATGGGCTATTCTGGCCATCTCTCCCTTTGAACGTAAGAACATAAGAACAGCCATAGTGGGTCGGACCAAAGGTCCATCAAGCCCAGTATCTTGTCTTCCGATAGTGGCCAATGCCAGGTGACCCAGAGGGAATAAACAGAACAGGAAATCATCAAGTGATCCATCCCCTGTCGCCCATTCCCAGCTTCTGGCAAACCCCAGGCTAGGGCAGGGGTTCTTAAACTGGGGGTTGGGACCCCTAGGGGGATCGCAAGGTCATTACGTGGATCTTGGAACAATGGAAAAATCAGTCAGGTTCTTAAAAGAAGGATTTTATTAAAAAAAAAAGAAAGGTAAAATCATCTCTGTAAAATCAGGATGGAAAATACTTTACAGGGTACTCAGATTCAAAACACAGAGGATCCCCCTCTGGGCAAAACCTTCAAGTTACAGAAAACAGGAATAAACCTCCCTCTTAACACAGGGAAAATTCACATAAAACAAAAGATAAACTAATCCGCCTTGCCTGGCTTACCTATACTGGTTGCAATATTGGAGACTTGGATTAGGATGGGTTGGAGAAGATGGATTTCTCTCTGGCCCCTCTCAGTCCTAAGGGAGAACAACCACGTAAACAAAGAGCACAAACAAAACCCTTCCCCCCCACCCCAAGATTTGAAAGTATCTTGTCTCCTTATTGGTCCTTTGGGTCAGGTGCCAGCCAGGTTAGCTGAGCTTCTTAATCCTTTACAAGTAACATGATGTTGCCTCTGACCAGGAGGGATTTTATAGCACTGTATACAAAAAGGTGGTTACCCTTCCCTTTATATTTATGACAAGGAGAAACCTTTCAAATGGATTCTTTATAAAGTATACCTCCAGAGAGCCTGAATAAGGATTTCTGTATTTGTAAATAAGCTAGAAGTAGGATGCTTTTGAATTAAATAAATATAGAACTTCATAGGTAGTGGTTAATGGAAGGTTGATGAATTTTGATTCACAGTGTGTACTTGTTACTATAGATTGTATAGAAGCAAAATTTGATACGCCAAGGTTCATGGGCTGATAATGTCCTGAGAACATACAAACTGAAGAAGGGAGGAAGCCTACTCTCACAGAGTTTTGATCTGGATTATAATACATCTTTTGAAGGGGTAGAGGGTTCCAATATATGGACTAGTGAGGGAATTGGCTAATTAAAGAGGAAGCAGATCCCAAGTTCAGTCCAATCTGTTTCTCACCAATCCCTTATGGTGATGAAAGCATGGGCAGTCTCAACCACTGTTCCCTCTAAGCTGTGTGAATGTGCACGCGCACGCAGATCCTAAACCCCACGCACACGGTAAAACACTGCATGCACAAAAATTTGCACAGAAGCACAACAATTTGCACAGAAGAATTTTTTTGTGCACACGGCCTGTCAAAAATTAGAGGGAACATTGGTCTCAACTCATCATTTATCCACCCATTTGGTATTTCTAATGTGTTTGTCTCACTGTGCTCTCTACATCACCAGCCATGGATGTAAAATATGGCAAGACTGAAAACATAAACATGGAATTGTAACAGGACCAGCCACCTCCCATGCACTCCTGCATGGTTTAGGGTCACACTATAGGCAGTCTGCCTCTGTTTCCTCATCTTCACGGCCCTTAAAGTTCAAAGGTAGTTCAAACTATTTCTTCCTGGAGCTCAGTTTATTGAGTCCAATCCCTGTAGTGCCTACAACAATAACAACAGTTTCCCCCTTTCACTGCAAGAGAAATTTCCTGCTCCTTTTATACTGGAATAGCCTGATTCCTCTCAGGTAAGGTTAATTCTGTAATCAGGATTGTCTTAGCCCCAGGATTTCCAGTCCATGCAGCAAGCCAACCTGTTTCAGGAATGATGTAATAATTGAGCAACATGCAAAATGCTGACTTTACAGTGGTAGGAAGCTGGCATTCTGGGGAACTTCTAATTACACATCAGCTGCTGATGTGCTGCTATTCATAACAAGCTGTTTCTTCTTTCTGTATAGAGCTTTGTAGCCCTTGATTTGCCTATTTCCATTCCTCCTCTTGCTCCATTGATCATCTTGAGTGGAACAAGTTCTTCCCCTAAGTTCATCTGCTTGCACTTCACTTATGTTCTATTCCTTACCACGCAATTTCACAGGCAGACACTAACTGATAGCAGTCCATCCTTTGGGTAGATACTGCTTTTAACATTAGTCACTGCAGCCTACTCGCTTTCCATTGACAATTTAAGCTAAAATCTGATATATAGAAATGGTGACCTCCAATGACTTTCATTTCTCCAAATTGGATGACTCATATGTCCTAAAAGCATGTAAGGACACTCAAATGGCTGAAAAGTGCTCAAACAGATAATGCCCTTTGAACTCAGGCTAAGTTCAAATGAATTCAAAAACTGATATGAATGTTCCTTGCCTCTCTGATTTGCATGCACAGATATACACACTCTGCCTAGCTCCTCCCTCTCTCCCGAGCTTACTAACAACATAGGGTGGGGAGGAAAAACAGCTACAGTACAGATGTTAACCTCTGTGTGTACCTGTTTGCTTTATTTTATTGTTAAGGGTTCATCTACATGCAAAACAGATGGAAAGAGGAATTGTGCTAGTGTATCTCTTTTGCAATTTTGGAGCACAGATTTGTTTGAATTCCAAACACATGATTTCTTTTCTGGTGGACAGAGGACCTCATGAAGAAAATGTTGATGAAAAATGTAGTTGTCACTCAGCATGCAAAAGGTTCAAGCAGAAGAGCAAAGGAAGTCAAAGTGCTAGTGTTGCTTACTCGCTGTCTTTCAAGAACAAATTTCCTATATCAATCAACTGTTTTCTTTTACTTCACTATCTATTCTAGAGGAGTGTTTCATGCTCAAAGCATATGATTTCTATGTCAGCCTCAAGAGTTAGAATTTTCCGATACAAAGTCTGCAAAACGCCTGCCAATTACTGTATTGAGAAGAAAGAATGAAAACAGTGCATATATTGTATTACTGTACATACCCTCTGATATACCTTCAGAACCCATCTTCTGTGCTTTTGGGAACATTATAACCAATTGAAAAACATTTCTGAAAACAATGAACATTGAAAGGTGTGTGTACCGTAAATGAATCTGAATCATTTTGGCCCCATTTTAATGTAAATGTGAATATACCAGTGATAGCCATGAATGGTAATGATTGCGCCACCTACTGGTGCCAAAATAATTGAAATCACAAAGCTGAATTGTGGTGTATGACTTAACAGACTGATTAGTTTGAAATGGCGCTGTTTGGTACATTGATGAGATTTTTTTTTTAACCTTGTAAAGTTAGTCTTTATAAATTGGTAGGTTTCAATACATCCCTATCCCCTACTCACCACAAACACACACACACACACACACAGGTAGACAAGTGCACATGCATACAGATAGATGGACAGATAGGAAGTTGTGCAGACAACATTAAATAAGATTTAGAAATACAATGTGGAATAAAGGAAGAATGCTTACCACGCATGCCCACAATGTTTAATAGTTGCTGGTTATATCCAACAAAGGGTTTGAGTCATGTGAAAGAATATGCATCATTCTTCAACTTTTGATAGAAGTGAAGCTTATCTGAACACATTTTACCAATGTAACGTATACATGGGCCAAATTGTGCTCTAATATACACTTCCATTAAAAAAATCCATTAATATAATAAGTATGAGTAATTTAATGGATTGATGTTGTGAACTATTCCAATATTTTTCAAATTTTAATGATTCTAAAGCAAAGTTCCTACATGGAAAAAGGTGTTTTAATAGAAAATTACTCAGCATGCCAATAAATAAAAATAAAAACCTAACTAGACTATTTAAAAGCATTTTATATGAAAAACAATTAAGAAAATCCTGACAGATCCATTAGGTAAATACATTTAAAAGCATGTCAATGGCATTTCATGTCTGATCTGCAAGTCTATAAAAATCAAGAGCATTTGCTTTTTGAGATTAGGTAGCTATCAGGGAAAATGACTGATTATAAGGAATTTGTATAAAATATTCATTCATTTAAGTATTCAGAACCAGCTGAGCCATTCAACCATCCAGCCAAAAAGGCAATATCCTGGAAGTAGAGGTATTGTTGTTATGATAATATACACAAAACTGAATCCTTAAGCAACTTCATTTTTTCTAATTTAGTGACGGCTCTAAGGACCACATGATGATAAAGTATAGTTCTGCTCTCAGTAATCCCAGAGTGTTTTAATGGGTCTGAGGTACTATGAGCACAGAAGATAATCTGTTGTTCTTTCAGCAGAATTATTAACACACTGTGGGACTGTAGCGAGGCGGTGTGGCTCCCCGCGACCCTGGAGAGGATCGAGCCCCTCCAGACACCAGAGTGGGTGGAGCCAAGAAGCTCTGAGCCCGCCCCTCAGAGGGACAGGCGGCAACCCGGAAATAGAAAGGCACACCCCAGAAGTATAAAGGCGGGCCCTCAGAGCTCACTAGAGGACCAGCTGCCGGGGAGGCCAGACGCAGCCAGCCTAGCCTGTGACTGGGAAAACCCAGGTCCACGCCAAGACTGGCCTGGCTTGGCCTGCCCTGCGCCGGCTATCCAGGGGAGTTACCAGGCCCGCCCTGCGCTGGCTATCCAGGGGAGTTACCAGGCCCACTGCTTGTCCACTACCCTGAGGAATCTATGGTGCTGCCCCCCTGGAGAACTCTGCTGTGATGCAGAAGGAGGGGAGCTAGGAAGTAGCCTGGGG
Source organism: Lepidochelys kempii (assembly GCF_965140285.1). Lineage (NCBI taxonomy): Eukaryota > Metazoa > Chordata > Testudines > Cheloniidae > Lepidochelys > Lepidochelys kempii. The sequence goes on along the minus strand of NC_136380.1, from coordinate 301,224,608 downwards.
GCAGCTGACCCTAGTCTGGCTGTAACTCTGCCAGAACCTATGTCAGTGTGTTGAAGTCTGGATCCCCACTGACCCAGCAGCAGGTCGTTTGCTGCTACTAGGGCCCCGGGCTGGGACGCAGTGGAGTGGGTGGGTCTGCTTCCCCCCTGCCACCCAACTCATGGGTTGCAGTTTCCCCCTCTTCCAGGTCCCTGGAGGCCTGGGCTAATTCACACATGCTGTGTTGCTCAGCCCCTGCTTGAAGGCATGAGCTACTGACTATTTGTTTAACACTGAACTATTTGCTCAGCCCCTGTCTGAGGGCCTGAGCTATTGACTGTTTGTTGCCCCGCCCTGTCCCAGGGCCTGGTCCTGTTACCACTGGGCTATTTGCTCAGCCCCTGCCTGAGGGCCTGAGCTACTGACTATTTGGTGTCCCACCCTGACTCAGGGCCCAGGCCTACGGTGCTCGTTCCAGTTACCACAAGGGCTGCCGAGGGAGAGTCCGGTGGCCAGACAAATTCTCCAAAGTCGAGCTGGTGTGGCTCCTCGCTGCCCCAGAGAGGGTCGAGCCCAGGCCTAGCCCCTTTACAGGGACTGATACTCAGATTTGGGTTCCTAAAATGGAAGCTCAATCCTGCATTTAAGTGCTCAAATTGGCACTGAGATGTACTAGCCCTCTACCGTGTCTCCATGTGCAACATGAGCAAACATATTTTATTTTCCTTAAGCTCTTTTTTCCCCAAGCTAGCTAACATGGCAGATCTGTGTTGTTTGGTTTGCTTGTTTTACTCAAATGAGAAGTAGAGACCTTGTATTTCACTTGACCCAGATTTTCAAATATTTCATTAGAACCTTGCCATTTGCTGAACTGTCATAACTGTAAATGCCGTGCTATGAGATCCCACTCACTCTTTTAAAGAGAAGGTTCACATTTTCCACAAAATGTGACATATCAGGGTCAAATAACAAGACAAAGATCTTCAAGCAAAAATATGTAACTACACTGTCTGTATTTACAATGTAACAGTAGCAGAATGATACATCGTAAACTCATAGCCATTAGTATGCTAGGAAAGAACTGATGTGGCTGTGAACTATAAAGCTATCTCCCTCTCCCACCCACAAGAACTACTTACTAAAGAAAGCTTGAATTTAAAGCGGGTTCAGTTTTTACAGACTCGTTCTATCCCTTAGAGAAAACTACTATGAAGATTTTAGTACTACTTAATATTCAAAAAAGTTTGTCTCAGTGGGCTGAATCCTAAGACATTTATTCAGTCCTACTCAGACAAAACTCCCATTGACATCAGTGAGATTTAATTTTTCTTCAGTGGGAATTTGCTGGAGTAAAGCCTTCAGGATTTGGCACAATATGTCTTATTTAGATGATATATTGCATTGCCAATTTCTCTTTTTATATACAGTCTAATTCTTATTGCATCCTATTGCATTCAGATTCTTATATTATGTGCATCAATTGTTATATAACTTTCTATTCTATTCTGTTCTATTCTAAATAGAACAGAATGGGAATGCCCTGGGAAAAATCTAGTGGCTTTAAAGTAGGGTAGCTTTTTCCAGCTCTTTTAGAGAATATTCCCCCAGTTTAATGCTTGTCTACATAGTCAGTTAGTGGACAGTGAACTGGGTGTAAATAGGTCTAAATGGGTCTATAGGTCCCTAGCACTAACTGGCCATATGGATCCTGCTAAAAGCTGTGTAGTGCACTTTGATCTACTCCCATTTCAGAGCACAAGACCTGCCTGATTGGTTTAAAAGTGGAGTAGATTAAAGCACACTATGGAACTGTTGGTGCAGAGTAGCAGGGTTCATAGAGCCAGTTGGTATGTAAATTTTAACTCCATCTTGCTGCGTACTGACTATGTAGACAAGCACTTAGTCACTCTGGTCATTTTCAATGTCAACCAAGCCTGCAGGTAATATTTCTTGTTTACTTTGGGCAAGAGTAGGATCTGGACATCCTTTAACAAATGTGTATCTTGTCAAAATGGTCGGAGAACGATAGTTTCTGTAACAAATGTATAACACTCTATTTCAGTCTGTTTTTTTTTTTTAAATCCATGAGCATATATATCAAAGAAATCTTTCTTTACAGATGCCAAGAAGAGCACAAGTGGTGAACACAACTAGCTAGGCAGGTGTTGTGCAATAGTGTCTATTATTTAACTGGTTTCTCAGGCTATTGATGTTGGGTCTGAAATTTGGTGTGGGTCATTCTGCCATCTCATCTCAGTTGTATGATTCTTTAGAATCCTTTATACTTAACTGATTTTGTCTTGTTTAACATATAACATTGTTTTTTATGAGACATGCAGATGAGGTCAGAAAAGCTATTCCAATCACTCAGGGGTTTATGCAGAAGACACACTTCTTGCTGTAGTGTGAACTGAACTCAGAATGAGTCATGTTATGCCTTAATTAAGTTCAACGAGGATAATATTCTTGTCTAATTGTCTGAGTTATCTAAACAGTATCTATGCCCTGACTAAAAGAAAAGGAGTACTTGTGGCACCTTAGAGACTAACAAATTTATTTGAGCATAAGCTTTTGTGAGCTACAGCTCACTTTATTGGCTGCATGCAGTAGAAAATACAGTGGGGAGATTTTATATACACAGATCATGAAACAATGAGTGTTACCATACACACTGTAAGGAGAGTGATCAGGTAAGGTGAGCTATTACCAGCAGGAGAGAAAAAAAACCTTTTGTAGTGATCAAGGTGGGCCATTTCCAGCAGTTGACAAGAACGTGTGAGGAACAGTGGGAGGGAGGGGGGAATAAGCATGGGAAAATAGTTTTACTTTATATAATGACACATCCACTCCCAGTCTTTATTCAAGCCTAATTTAATGGTGTCCAGTTTGAAAATTAATTCCAGTTCAGCAGTCTCTCATTGGAGTCTGTTTTTGAAGTTTTTGTTGTTGAAGAATTGCCACTTTTAGGTCTGTAATCGAGTGACCAGAAAGATTGAAGTGTTCTCAGACTGGTTTTTTAATGTTATAATTCTTGACATCTGATTTGTGTCCATTTATTTTTTTTATGTAGAGACTGTCTGGTTTTACTGTCTGCCAGTAAAGTACTACATTTATGGATCTGAAATCCAGTTTGCATCCACTTCCACCAATTTATTTTTGGATAGGTCATTTGCTCACCTTAGAATTTATACTGAATGTTAAAAACCTTAGAAAAATCACTAAAATGAACCAAATATTTTTTTTCAGCAGTTGAAATCATATTCTGTACCTGTCTTTCACCTGCCAGAAATCCATGGACTCAAAGACTAAGATAATACAGAAGAGACCAAGTATAAAATCAGAATTTTAAAGGGCTTTTGAAATATTAACATATCATTGTCAATCACTATACAGCCCTGTGAAGAAACCCCATTTGTGTCTTCTACTGGTCACACGTTAGTGAATCTAATAATTGTGTTTAGAAAGTCCTTGCATATTTTGGGTATTACTGCAATCTAAATAATAAATAGTAATAATTGATTGTAGTCATTTTATTTTTCATTCATTGTATGTCATTTAACAGATTGGCTGATACGAGAGCTTTTACAATTGCCTTTTAAGCTGACGAGTGCCTACTCCCGCACTGCTGAGTGAAATTTCAGATGTTGTAGTAAATTACTCCAGATTGAGCAGCTGAAATGTATTGGTTAGAGAACCCAGTGTTCTAGCTCTTGCTTGAAGTTTGTGAGCTCACACTGGTTTTGAAAAATGCCGCCTGCCCTACGTAGTAAAAAACCCCCTTTTCTTATTAACCACACATTTTCCCTCAAAATTCTTGCATGTATAGGGAACGTGTAGGAGAAAGTTTTAGTGGAGTGGTGCCTTTTTGGAAAAGTTGTGGGGGAGTGCAAATTGAGCTAATATTAATGAGTTCTGAAAAACAACCTAAGAAATTCCTACTTCATCTCTATAATTTTTTCAAAACAATTTTTAATATTATCTGTCACTGTTTCACTATCTTCAAAGCTATTGAAGTAGAAAACATCCTACAACTTTAATTACAAATGTTCTTTAAGGGCAGAATTTTCCACCTACTTGAAGTTCTCTTATTTCATTTTTTAAAATAAAGGGACCACATAATATTTTTGAAAGCCTTAATTTTCTCTGCCATGCAGAAGTCCTATCTTTGCTTTGCATAGCACCTACTTTGTATAATCAGTATGAATGCTTATTTTATGTTAATTGGTACACACTATATTTAAGAAATGTAAATGGTTTTAGTAAATTGCTTTTCTTTGTAGTTATATGAATAAATTAGTCTTTCTATTCCTTCACCACCAATGTTTATGTACATTGGCTGTAAGAGATATCAAGGTATTTTGACCAGCCATGTCAGCAGTTTTCTGATGACACAGATTCACATCTCCTTTTTTACCAAATCTACATATTGCATCTTTTCCCAGAATCTGGCAGAGATAGGGCACTCAGACACTAGGACATTAACAAGAGACATATAGGTGTCTAGATAGACAGGCACAAACTGACTTACACTTACTTTGGATAAGTGATTTGATATTGATAAGCATGGGAAAATATCTAGAGGAATGGGTTGGGATATAATTGTACTTTTCACTGAAGGTACATGTATTTATACTCTCTGAGCTACTTTACACAGCTTACAGTCTCAGGGTTATACTGGATCCATTGCTGCACCTGAATTCTCAGGTTTCAGTGGTATCATGTAATGTCTTTTTTGCACTAAACCAGAGCATTCCAGGCCTTTCAAACCTCAGATATACTGTGTAAAGTTTACTTACAGTCACCTTTGCACATAAAAACAGAAAGTATTGGTTATGATGTACAGTATAATACCATAATGGGGCTCAGCTCTCCAAAACCCTGGGTAATACTTGCCATCCATTCTAGGAGCAGAACTCAGCAGGACCCTAAGTAGGTATTCTCTGTGAATGGGGCATACTTCTTAAAATGTGTTGAAATTGGTGGAGTGCCAGAATTATATTTAAGTGTCTTCAAGGAACAGTAAAAGACACCTGGGGACTCTGCTTTCATGTTAGTTTTATTGTGACCTCATTCTGATAAGCACAGCTTCACCCTTATTCTTCTGTTGTGTCAACATTTTCCATCCAGCTATTGTGTACTGTCTGGTACCTAAATTATAAACTCTGTGGGGCAGGGACTGTCTTATTCTTGTTTGTTTTGTTACAGTATGTAACACAGTCCCTGATCCTTGTTGTCATTCCTATGTGCTACAATAATAAATACTAGTCTGCCTATTCAAACCTATGACTGACCCTGAACTCTTATTTTCAGTAGGAGCAGGTCATGGGATATAATATGCAGGCTTCTTGTCTGCTTTGTAAAAAGATTGATGATTTCTATATGTTTAGTTGTTGAAAGGTGTCATAAATATAAAGGGCAGGGTAAACCCCTTTGAAATCCCTCCTGGCCAGGGGAAAGCTCCTCTCACCTGTAAAGGGTTAAGAAGCTAAAGGTAACCTCGCTGGCACCTGACCAAAATGACCAATGAGGAGACAAGATACTTTCAAAAGCTGGGAGGAGGGAGAGAAACAAAGGGTCTGTGGGTCTGTCTATATTCTGTCTTTGCCAGGGATAGACCAGGAATGGAGTCTTAGAACTTTTAGTAAGTAATCTAGCTAGGTACGTGTTAGATCATGATTTCTTTAAATGGCTGAGAAAAGAACTGTGCTGAATAGAATAACTATTTCTGTCTGTGTATCTTTTTTGTAACTTAAGGTTTTGCCTAGAGGGATTCTCTATGTTTTGAATCTAATTACCCTGTAAGGTATCTACCATCCTGATTTTATAGGGGGGATTTCTTTATTTCTATTTACTTCTATTTTTTATTAAAAAGTCTTCTTGTAAGAAAACTGAATGCTTTTTCATTGTTCTCAGATCAATGGGTTTGGGTCTGTGGTCACCTATGCAAATTGGTGAGGCTTTTTTATCCAACATTTCCCAGGAAAGGGTGGGGTGCAAGTGTTGCGAGGATTGTTCATTGTTCTTAAGATCCAAGGGTCTGGGTCTGTAGTCACCTAGGCAAATTGGTGAGGCTTTTTACCAAACCTTGTCCAGGAAGTGGGGTGCAAGGTTTTGGGAAGTATTTTGGGGGGAAAGACGTGTCCAAACAGCTCTTCCCCAGTAACCAGTATTAGTTTGGTGGTGGTAGCGGCCAATCCAAGGACAAAGGGTGGAATATTTTGTACCTTGGGGAAGTTTTGACCTAAACTGGTAAAGATAAGCTTAGGAGGTTTTTCATGCAGGTCCCCACATCTGTACCCTAGAGTTCAGAGTGGGGGAGGAACCTTGACAAAAGGGTTTGCAGATCCTGGGTATCATGTGTATATATATAAAAAAATTACACTTCAATTTTCTTTTAAAATTACAACACATGACAACTTTCTTCAAAGACAGACATCAAGTTAGCTACGTTAAGATGTTTCTGTTTAAAATATTTACATTCTAGTTTACTGCAATTCAAAGTAGAATAGAGTAGGAAGCATTTACTAAGTAATCCCCACACACATTTTTAGGAGATGTTTTGAATATTTTCCCAATGTATACAATCTTTTTAAGCCACAAACATAATAGAAAATGCTTTTTTTTCATTTTAAATTTCTTTTGCCTCCACAATTGGAGAAATAAGTTATAGACTGAAAAGTTAACATATCCAGTGACTTCTGATAGGATAGTTTTACATTTCAAGTTAAATACAATGTAAATCATACATTTATGTTAATCTTTATGAGACATGTTTTTGAGAAAACAAAGAGTCAGGCTCACAGTCATGTAACTCCATTTGAGTTGAATACAACTATGCAGATTCACACCAGGTAAGGACCTAGCCCAATGTTGTCATTAGATAAGCATCACCTGGTTTGATAACTCCATGCTTTTCATGAGTGCTGAGTTAAGGATGTTTATATAATCCTCTTTAGAAAAAAAAATGAAAAATAGTGAATAATTTAAGGTCTGGGAATGAAATATAAAAGCAATGGTAACAAATTCCACTAAGTGCGGAAGTACTGAGCATGGATAGGAATGGCAAGCAATACAGCCTGGATATTAAAAGGAGACTATGGGGTTCAGATGTCCAACTCTCATAGGATTACAGTGGGATTCAGGTACCTAACATATATATACTGAAAATAACTCCCCATTCAGATGAATAGCAGGTATTGAACACAGACTTCTGAGACCAGGACAAGAGAAAAGAATTAACTTCATCACCACTTCAGACATCTCATGTGAGGAGCTTTATGAAGTGCTGGAATGTTTTTCAACCAGTTATTGAAAGCTAAACAAATGATGTTGGGTGCTGGGGGTGGAGGGAGCAAAGCCAATAGAGATGTGCCATAGAGGCATCCAGGACTTAAAAACATTGCGCCAGATCCTCAGCTGGGGTAAATCAACATAGCTTCACTGGCTTCCAGTTTATACTAGCCACGGAACTGGCCCATTCTGTCAGAAATGCAATGAAACTAAAGCAGAAATTGAAATTAAGCAAAGTTATTCACTAATCTTTGAAGATTACATTTAGCTGATCCATTGGGCAACACAGACATTCTTCCCATGTTTTTATTTTTTCCTAGGAAGAACAAGTTTTTCCATCCTGAAATTTTGTTTTTCATTCCTGTTCTAAGAGGCTGCTTTAAAGGAAATGTCTCTGTATGATACTGCTAGCCTGGTTTCAAAATAATGAGACACCAGGTTCAGAGTGGCTACTTGACTTTCCAACATCTAACATTTTTGTTGCTGAGATGTTGCTCACATAACCAGAGATCATTTATTGTGTTAAGAATGAACAATTCTTTAAATACAAGATACATTATTTTTCACAATTGGATAAATTACACCTTTAAATTGACATCAGGACAGAGACAGAGTGATCACTTGCATGAAAGATATGAATTTTCTCTCTATATATAATAGGTCTAATATCATATAATTGCTGATTTTGATCAAGGTGCAAAATACAGACATCTAGTGCACCTACAAAAACCCAAGTTTAATTTCCTAGTCAGGGAAGGGGTCAATTAAACACAGAAGAAAAACATATTAGACATAAAAAGAAAAGGACTTGTGGCACCTTAGAGTCTCTAAGGTGCCACAAGTCCTCCTTTTCTTTTTGTGGATACAGACTAACACCGCTGCTACTCTGAAACCTGTCATTATGTTAGACATAAAATTCTACCTTATGTGTATACACATTAGGATATAGTGTTGAATTACATGATCATTATTATTTCTAAACAATGCATTATAGTATTCATTTCTTTCTACAGTCTTAAATACATATGTGGCATCTTCAAATATTATGCACTACTCTGTGATACCAAACACAATACAGGAAAATCAGTTTTATGAAAGTTTTTTATCCGTAACCATAGTTACACAACATATGCTGTGTATTAAATATACATACATAACTTTTCAGATAAGTTACATTTGTAGTTGCCTCATCCTGTGATGGTGTACTTAAGGAATACTGCACTGTGGATGTGTGTGCAGAGTAATAAGCCTCACAAGTAACTGCTTCATCTTCCAGGTTGCATCTAAGAAAGGATATGTTGCACAAATGTGTGAACTGCATGCATCAGGTCACTCCGTATTCAGTCTCTTCATCTTCTGTACCTAAGGAAGGCTGTATTACCAGGTGAAAAGAAAATGCATAATACATAGGTGCTTACAAAAAATGTTAAAATATGCAACTTAGAGGGATTTAGACAATATGTGACAAGTAAGACAAATATACTGGATAATTATGACAATAAAAATAGTGTAAGTATACAAGAATGAAAAATATTACAAGATGCTGTGTGTGTGTAAGGATGTAGAGAAATAGTTGTAAGTTATATTATTTTAGAAATAGAACGTGATATTGTGATTACAGACTGTACAATCTGTCTGGAGTGTAAGATGAAAGAGTCACAAGCCCAATCAATTTAGGTGTAATCAATTTTCACCATTATTTATAAATTTTCAGACAGAATAACTGTCACATTTTTTCTGAACATATAAGTATGTCAGACAAAGAGAAAAGACAGAACAGGTAGGGGCCCAAGTTACTGAATTCTAGGGTACTAGGAAGCTTTTCTCCACTTCATGATGGTCATCTTGGTCTCTGGTCTGGTCCTTCAGTTTCTTATCTGGTATTTCTCTGACTTCGGCCCCTTTATTCACTAGATTTTATACCTTTGAGTACTATTATTGATAATAATATTGATTAACTTTCCTCCAATCAATGTTATTTAACATTACATGAACCCAATTATCCATGTACCAAACTTTCATAATTTGTTTTTCACTCTCCATTCTATGTTCTTAAAAATCATTAACATAACATCAACATTAAGCTAACACACAGTTCTTATTTTCTACCATTCAGCAATTTCCCCCATATTTTAGTATATGTGTATACATAGATAATCCTAGATTCATCCTTAATATAACCTTTATGTTTTATATAAATAAAGTTATGGCTCTTTCTGCACCCTTAATGTTTTTACTTTTTTTCAAATATGGGTTTTCAGGGAACTTTTTCTCAAAGCTTAGCATCATGCTGTCAGCCTTGTGCATCATTAATCAATATAATTGTGAGTAATTTTACTTGTTGCATTTTGGTGCTTAATTGTTAGGTCCTAAATAATTGTTTGGACCCCAATAAATCCATACACAAGGGGGAAGATTTACATGATTTACATGCCATCTTAATTTTGTTATTTCCTAACTTCTGTGTGCTTAACTGCTCCATATTAACAACCTCTTACTCCATCTTTTGTTGGAATATTTATAGAAAGTGTTTATCTTTATATACATGGGTTTTTAAGGATTTTTAAAAGTCTCACTCACACACTTTTTATGTGTATAAGATATGTAGTATCAGATATGCCACAGCAATTAAATACTTGTAACATAAAGAATTTTATAGAAATGATATGTGAATAAAAATACTTTTCAAAACCTTTTCTTCAAAGCATATGTTGGAATATTCAAAATATTCAAAAATCAGGTTTAAATTAATTTCTAGTTCTACAAGTTTGTTGTGCCAATCTAGATACAGGACATAATTTCCGTAGTGAGAAAAGAGAGAACTCAACACCAGTCAAATTTTGGGTTTGCTGCTATTATTCAATTAGATGGGCACAGTGTATAGCACAATGGGTCCCTTATCACTGACTGGGACCTCAAGGTAATATCACAATACTAATGTCAAATAATATATAATGTTCTTGTTTCTAATTGTCTAGAAAAAAGAAGAAAATATGGTTGAGTATATTATCCTGACACAGAGCACAAAACTCTTCTGCCTGATGACTAGAAGTCTTTGAAACTTTTGTCCTATTTTTCATCTGAGTAACATACCAAGCAGTGGGAGATTTCTCTGTAAGGAAGATTAATTCATAAAACAGTACATTAGAGCATAGATTTGAGCTACAATGAGTGTTATGCATGCTTGTAAATTCTTGCAGGATTATTAACATTTAATCATTTTCAAGGTTTCAACAAATGATAGAAAATAAAATCAATCCATCATGTTGTGCTGCATAGACTTCTGCACATGAGATGTAGGATGGAAGTTGTCATATGACAAAACTATTCTGCTTAAACCCTTCTCTGTCACAAGCACACAGATAAAAATTACCATGGATCATCAATAACTGGCAGGTGAGCTATGAGCTATACAGACCTGCTGATGTAGCAAGAAGGCTGTTCTAGTTTTTAACAACTCAGCAGTCTTGGACTATAAAATTGTCCTTTTTAGCTTAGCATATGTAGTACTCTTGGGGGAATTCTATGTCACTGTGTGCATGCAGAACTGATGTCCCCCACAGATTTGTTTCCCCACAGAAAAATGACTTCTGATGGGGAAGCAAAGGGAAGCTGCAAGACCAGTCACACACCCCTCCCCCGCAGTGTGGGTGTGTTGTTTCAGGTGCTTAGAGTAGCTGACAAAGAGGTAAATTATGGCGAGGAGTGGGGCTGGAGATGCCCTGACTGGTGGCTCCTACCCTGCTCTGGGCTCCACTGCTAGTGATGGTCTGGCTGGGCTGGGCTGGGCTGGGCTGGGGAGGACAGGACTTGGTTTTGTCCTGCAAGAATGGGCCAGGGCTGGGTCAGACCCACCCTCAGAAACCGTCCCTGGTCACAGGAAGCTCTGTGCGCACACGCGCACACACACCTGATTTCTGCCCCCATATCTCCTCAGACATGGGGAAAGGCATCATTCTGCTGAGAGCTGCTCCCCTATCTGCACAAATCCCATGTATCTGGACCCCCTAGACCAAGACCCCCCGCCAAGCCTCACCCCTCACACCCAGAGCCTCCCCTACCAAACCCCCTGCACCTGTACCCCCACTCCGCCAATCCTCACCCCCTTCATCTGAATCCCCACCAAGCCTCACCCCTGCATGCAGACCACTCCCTCTAAGTCCCCTGCACTCAAACCCCCACCCCAATGAGCCCCATCCCCTCCCTTACTTGGATCCCCACCCCACTGAGCCCCAACCAGCTGCACCTGGACTGCCACCTCACCAAGCCACACTTCCCCAGCATCTGAACCCCACTGCTGAGCTGGGGTGCTGTAACAATTTTTATATGGGGTGCTCATGCTGGAAACCATGGAAACCGTGTATTTGGTGTTTGTTATTACTACTTCAAGCCAGGGGGCTTAAACAAGCATCCCTAGTTTCAGAACCATTGTCAGAGCCCCCTGCACCCAGACCCCCCACCAAGCCCCATCCTCCCACACCCAGTCCCCCCTGCTGTTCCCCAACCACCTTCACCTGACCATCTTCATAGTCCCATTCCCCCTGCACCTGGAACTCCCCAATGAGCCCCTGTGCATCCATATTCCCCCACACCCAGACCCCTTACCAAGACATTCACACCCAGATTGCCCTACACAGAACTCTCTCACCCCTCATGTGGACCCCCCACACACACACTAAGCCCCCCCCCCACACACACACTTGGATCCTGCTGGGCTGAGCCTGCCTGCCCCACACTTGGATCGTGAGCCAGGTCTGGGTGTACATGCGAGACACTGAACTTCTCACTTGCTATCTTGGTGCACCTGGCACTGAGGGCAGGGCCACAGGGTGTTTCAGGGTGCACCTGGCACTGAGGGGCAGGGACTTGCGTTGTTTCAGGGTCAGGTTCAGCCTCAACACCAGTCCATGTCCCTGGGAGAGGGCGGAACTGTAGGGTGATCCCCCATCTCCATGCAGCCAGTGGCCTGTACTCCGCACTGCCATGCTGCAGCCTCCAAATTTATGTACTGACAAATAAAATATGCAGAATTTTAAAATATTATGCTGCACAGAATTTTTATTTTGTCAGCACACAATTTTTAATTTTTGGGCGCAGAATTCCCTCAGGAGTAATGTAGTATAACTTAGAACCATCCTTTTTTTCTTACGAGAACACTGATAAAAAATGTGGACAGATGGTAATATGCCAGTGCCTTCAGACAGGAGATAATTCAAAGCAAATTGTATTCAGCAGGGCAAAGAATCTGAACAAGCCTGAAGCCGCCAAACTGCAGGCATTGCATATGGTAGACCCATCAGCCATGTCTGAGCCACCAGAACAACTGCCTGTGGAGCCTGCCAAGAGGCCAGATGTCACTTTTTGGAAAGCTATATTACACAGCTTGATATTTGAGTCTTTTGATGGCAAACCATGATAAGTGGCCAGATTCTGATCTCAGTTACAGTGGTGTAGACCTGGAGTAGACTCTGTTGATTTCAGGTAAATGACTGAGGCTTTGCTCAGTATAAATGAGATCACAATCTGCTCCAGTGGGTGAATGGATAGTAGATAGACATGGTTACCTACTGACCCTCCTGAAAAGAAGACAACGAGAGAGGAAACTGCAAAGGATTGTTTTAATGAACTGCTTTCTCAATTTGCAGGAATGTCTTTTTTTTAAATAAAAACAAACTTAAATCTATAGATTTAATAATATAGAATGAAAGAATTATACAAAATACAAAAATAGTTCTACAAATACTACTCAGAGTTTAACAGTAATAATTCTTATTACAGGTTCTCCTAAGTAAATGAGTTTTAATATAGTTAATATCCTTGCAAATATGGATGTGTTACTGAAAGTCTAATGAACATGATGTACTTGGCCATGAAAAATTTTAAGTATTTTTGAAATAGTCTGTTCATTAGGAGATTATCTGTACAAAGAACCGTATGAAATTATAGGCTAATAAAAAGAATTAAAACAAGATATAATATAGTCTAATCCCAGCCTGTTCTCCTTATGGTGTCTCTCATACAGGCTCTGTGAAAACAAAAAACCGACATACCAGCAACACTATAGACCAATGAGAAACATTGTGAAATTCACCCTAAGGGACTTGGAGGGTCTGTAGAGTTTACTGATTACTTGTTTATACAAAACCTAAGTTTAATCTTTTAAGGAGTGTGCAAATTGTATTCATACTTCCAGGTGGTTCAAGACTTTTTATTTTAGGAATGTTCCTTCTTTTCCTTTTTTTGTGGAAATATGAGCAAACTGGTCAGCAACATTGTATTATCGCTGAAGTTAAAATACAGGAGAAATAGCGCCTTCAAACGTTTACCTTTGGGGGTCTTCTTTCACTGCCTTTGTTTTGGCTGCAGAAATCTCATGAGGCTTGAAAGCTTAGCCCCATCCCAATGCCTTTACTACAGCCTAATCCTGATGAAGGATAAAAAATGGGGACTGCTCATGAGGTTCACTCCATGACTAAAAACCTGGAGGGGTCTGACTGGGAAGAAATCACAATTTCCAATATGCCCAAATCTTCCGGGTGAACTCAAAGAGAACAATAAGATCCATACAGTACATGCTAAAAGACTCTCAGATTGACAACATCATAGCAGATCTTTGTCTTAAAGGGAAAAACAGATAACATATTTATCTCTCTGAAACCTGCCTGAACACTGCTAATGGTATTTCCAGAATCTGGATTATGTTAATAAATATCAAGGATAATAAATTTTTTTCTGGGGCAAACTGTGGTAGGAGACAGAAGATTTTTCTTTGCTTAAACTATTACCTCTGTTCTAGAATTAGAGGCAGTTTTAAAGAAACAGAAGCGTGGTGCAATTGCTGCAACTTATGATCAATAGACTGTTCAAAATCCATTCCTATCATGGACTATGGAGTTAGCTTTTGGCCTCATCTCTATTGGCTACTTCTGGAAAAGCTACTTTCAGTATTAAGAAACCATGAAAACACAGGAAAGGGAAGAGAGGGTATCCTATATCCTGGTAAATAATTAAGACTATATATGTCCACTGGGTGCCATTTTTCCAAATTAGAGAGACAAGCTGAAAGATACAAGTTTTTGCACTACATAGACCTCCTCTTCAGGTCTGCTGAGCTCTGTGTAGCTTGAAATCTGATCTCTTTCACCAACAGAAATTGGTCCAACAAAAGATATTATCTCACCCACCTTGTCTCTATAATATTCTGGCACCAACACAGCTATGAGAATGCTGCAAACAACATTCTCCAAATTCAAATTCATCCTTTACATACTTCTTTTCTTGTTTAGTTGGTCCTTTAGAATGCTTCTGCTTATTAAGTCATGCTTAGCAGAGCTGTTTGAAATAGTTTAACAGAATATATTCCTAGTGAAATATGGGGTTTCATAAAAAAATGCGATGAAAAATTAGAATTTTGGTATTTTTTCAGATTTTATGGGAATATTAGAAAGGAAATGCTTCAAATTGACATTTCAAAGTGTAAAAATGTCAACATTTTAAAATGAAATTGACATTTTTGTTTAGACCTTTCCAAATCAAAATATTTCAGAATTTTTTGTTTCATAATTTTTGTATGTGTGGATATTTTGACCTTTTTTGCTGTTTTAGGATGACATCAAATTTTAGAATTTCATGCGGGGTGGAAAACCAATTTTTTAAATAGCTCTAATTCTTAGCTATATTGTATATATTCTACTGCTTCAAATGTAGTGGTTTGCATGTCATTTCTGTAGTTTGACTGCTTTGTTCCATGCTATTTGATAACATCCCAGGAAAGAAACACTATAATATGTGAAGTGGCACAGATTAAGCGAGTCACACAGGTCATAAATCCATTACTTCACTATAACACTCAGTGAGAGAATAATCCTATTCATTTTCCACCAAATTTAAAGTCTAATGGTCTTTTTGGTTTAAAATTCATTTAAAATTTATTTTACAAAAATTAAAAAAAATGTTGAAGGAAGGTTGAAACTGCAGAGAAAATTTCCATTTTCTGTTAAAAGAAATATTTTGCCTACTCAAAACAATGGGTAATTTTGGAACTTTTTGCTTTGTCAAAATTTTCCAAAAAAATAACAATTATTTCAGATTGATTCAAAAGTAAAAACAATTTTTGGAACAGCCAGTAAACCAGAAAAATCAGTCATTGTCAGAGCTCTACTCAGAATACTGGAATGGCCGTACTGGTTCAGACTAGTCTGTCATTTCTTCCAGTCTTCTAACCCAATAGTGTCCAGTAGCAGCTGCCTCAGAGGAAGAAACCTTGCAATAGGCAGCTATGAGATAACCTGCCCCCAGGGATGGGTAAAACAATCTCCCCATATACTCCAAAAATACCAGTTGCAGTTGAGGACAATAAGACTCCGGTCCATTTCCTTTCAATGTCACCTCTAGAGGGGTGGGGCATTTACAGGTCTCTCTGGCAGTAACTGAGATACCTTTGCTCCTGACCTCAGGTCCTCACCTCCCCAGGGGCAGAGCTGATCTGATTCTAGCCTCAGCAGGCAATATGTCATTCTTTAAATCTAGAGTCTTCTTTCAGTGGGGGCTGAAGTAGAAGCAGTTCTTTCCCTTCTCATAGGTCTGCAGCTGGAAGGCAGGAGGTCTCATGGCCTCAGCACAGATGGTTGTAGTTCATTTTTTAGCGTTTAATTATCAGCCACAATTATACAGTCATGGGCATGCTGGAAGATGGATTGGCTGAAGATGCTGAAATTCTGAGAAACCCGTGAAATTAGCTAGAAATGCTACAAATCATTTCTGATTTCAAACTTTTTCTTTTTTTTGTTTTCTCCAGTGACAGAGATTTATTCTACCCTTCTGACAGTCTTCTACGTAATAAGGTTGCAAGCTACTGATGAGAACTTGCCTGTTACAGGCATCCATGTACGATAAAAAATGGTGTATTAAAGTATAATAAATTGCTGCAAGGAATGACAACTTAATTACCTAGGCTGAGCAAAGGGCTGCATTCAAAATACCTGCTACCTGGGGATAATGATACAGTTAACTTGATCAGCATATTATCTGAAAAACTGCAGGTGGAGTGTTTGGCACCCAAATTAATCACCTAAAAATAACTGCCTGAAATGCAAACAAATATTGTTGTGCCATTAGAATTCAGCAACATGATCACAGAGAAACATAGACATGGAAGAAGAAGATACCATATAATAGCAGGAAGATGATAAAATGATAGATCTACAAATTCCATATCAGGAAATCTTTTTTCTAGGTTCGTCTATGGTGTTCATCAGCATGGTATCTGAGCCTCTTGGAAAAATCTTCACCACACACAATCATGAACCTGCTCACATAGAATGGATCAGCACAAAAGTGACACACTACCGCATATGCCGTATCCAGTAGGCAAACACTTATGTCTACATCTGCAATATGACAAAACAAAGATACTGATGTAGGGAAAAGAAAGGGACAAAGAGAGTAACCAGGTATTCCCCTAGTGATGGATGAGACTCAAAAGGATCAGATGAGAATCCAAAATTTCAAACACCTATTCAGACTTCTTGGAGCTGCAAAACTGAGCTATCAATATCACAGGAACGTCCTTTGTCAATGTATTTTGACACTTTTTCTTCTGCTGCCAAGCAGAACTGAGACGTGCAGCAACAGATAAGATTGAAAAAAGAAAATTATCCAAACCTTGAGAACCCTGGTTCAAGGGCTTGTGTTCGGATTTGGATTACAGCTTGATTTGATATTGCTTGTTGGGAGCCACTGATTTTATGGTACTGTGCCAGTGTGTCTGTGTGTCTGTGTTACAGGCTAGAATGTTTTAAGTAAAAAAAAAAAATATGCGCATCAAAACAGTTTGTCAAGCACAGGAATGTAATCAGTGATTCACTGGTAATTTAACACCTTGCTTGTCCCTCTCACCACCAAAGCCTCAAGTTTTTCAGTAGCAGGACTTCTGGGAATTATGCCAAATTGTGGTCAGATAACTGGTACATCAGTGAGGATATGTCAGGATCAATACATAAACTATGTGCTCACTACTAATTAAAGGAACTATGACCCTATGAAACTAATTATAATACAAAGTGTACAAAAACTGGCCTGTACTATAGGTAATTGGAAAATATTAAGAACATTGAGTCTAAGGCCATAAGACACCACCAGATCATCTAATCTGACCTCCTCTACATTATAGGCCACCAACACCAGTCAGCACCAGCACACTAAATCCAGCAACTAAAATGAGACCATTGCCCGAGGCCCCTAAAATGGCACAGTAATGTTTAAAAATACCCAGATAATCCTGGCAAGTGACCCTCTCCCCCATGCTGCAGAAGAAGCCAAAATAATAATAATAAAAATTAAAAAATCCCTAAGCTCTCTGCCAATCTGACCTAGGGGAAAATTCCCTCCTGACCCCGCCTATGGTGATCAGTTAGACCCTGAGCGTGTGAGCAAGAGACAGCCAGCCAAGCACCTGAGATAGCAAATGCTTGGTGTCACCACAGAACCCTGGTGTTTCCTGCCCAATGTCCAGTCTCCTGCCATGGACATCCCTGATGTTTCAGAGGAAGGAGACAAGAAGAAAAACTACCCCCAAACAAGGAAACAAATCACAAAATACATGCTGGGCGGAAGAGGGGTGGAGGAGGGAGAGAGGGAAAGGATACCTTCCTGACTCTTGCTGGTAGACAGCTGAAGCAGGACCTTTTAGGAACATAATGTTATTAAAAACAAAAGTAAATAAGCACAGTCTGTAACAGTCACAATATATGTGTTTTAATGCTTCATTGTAATTAAGAGTTAACCTTTAACCTCTGTTACACCCTAATATAAATCAAAAGAAAGTAGTTTTTGCCTACTAGTCTAACAAGAGGTATTTCTTTTTGATATATTTCAGTAGACAGGATTATGGACTTCAAAAGACAACTATTTTTGGAGGCAAAAGCCAAGTAGTGGGGTTACTTAATAATTGTTAGCTAATTGTCCAAAATTATTTCGCTGCAACTATCAGGTAACAGAAAAAAAAATCTGCAGGGGCTGATTTTACTGCTGGCTAAAAACTGATAGGTTAATTTATATTCATGCAGCAACAGTAGTTTGTGTAAAGTGGTAGTCATCATTTATCTGAGCTAGGAACAGTTTTGTATTGACCTTGCTTACTTCCCAAGCTGTGACTGAACAATTTCTAACTGGCTCTGTCTTTAGGATATGTGGTAGCCGGTGAAATCATGTAACATGGGAGGAATAATAAAAGAGTAATATGACAGCAGAACTTTAAAGCCTGAGTCCACAGCATGGCATCACACTAAGAAATTGCAAATTTCACAGGATTCTTAGCTAGAAATTGTGTGTGCTTTCTCACCCCCCTCCATGAGAAACCACTGACAGTTTCTTACACTTAGTTCATTTGAGAGAACAGCATGTCACAGCTATTCCAGTTTTAAGGGAAATTTAATTTCCATAGTAGTCAACAGCACTGGGATTGCTGCACCCAAAGTATTAAATAAGTGAACCTGCATTAATGTAATAGCTCTCTAATACTCACTTTGGTTAGTATGACTCACCTCTGTTTTGCTGATTTACACTGTCTGACAATATTGTTACACACTAGACAGAGTGGGAATATAGGGTCAGCAATCATATAAACTTCCGGTGTAACTCAAGGTATGTCTCCACTTACAGCAGTGTGGAGAGTACAGATGGGTATAAATAACACTGTAGAAGGTGAGGCACATCTTGGGTGAATAGAGCAGAGTGCCCTACTTGCCTGAATACTAGGACATATCCCTGTATGTCTCTCTACACACCCAAGCAGGGCCTCCCACCTCCACACTGCTATTTTTAGCAGTGTGGTGTCCCACTGCTTCCCCATTTCCAGAGCCTTTCCCTGACACATCCCCCCCACCAGAGCCTTTCACGGCTTTTTGTAGCTATAGTCCAGTTACAAGTGTGTACGTGGCTGCCGTTCACTGTGATGTGTAGTTACACGTGCCCTGCATGCCACCATGCGTGTGGACAAGGCCACTGTGCACCTCAGTCCTGTTATTCCAGTATTTGTCTTCTCCTGAGAAGAGTCCACTGATTGCACTGGCCTTATTAAGCTATTTCACAGTTTTGAGTGGACCAACATGTCCTGGAAACAGTGCCATAATAAGATAACATGACATGATTATGAAATCATTATACATTATAATCAAATACATGATATTACTGAAACTGATATAACTTATTGAAATCTTTTGGCTTGAGCTACAAATACATTTACATTCTCCATGATGAAGAGGCAATTACATGTGATTCTAGCATAAAATATTTTCAACCAATCCACTCAAAGAGTTTCCCTGCATTTACGGATATTATTACTATTGGGTCTGTCTTGTCTTTGAATAAGTTGATTATGTTAAAAAAACTAGTCTATTATTGTTGCAGGATAGATCATTCTTAATAAATCCAATTTGACTGAGCTGGAAGAAGTTTGACATAACATCACTACATCTGTAAAACTTTGGTGAGGACTTTATAGTCCATGTGAATGAGGGATACACGTTGAGGATTTGTATATAACTCCAGGCCTCTGCCAGACTTGTGAATCATTGTGATGAACAATTACTAAGTTTGAGCTAACTTGCTAATAGCAACCCACTACTCAACGCAGTGATAGGATACAGCTGGAACATCACACAGAGTAGGAGTCGGTGACTGGAGCAGGGCTGGATGTCATATGACCCAAGGAAGAGTAAACTGAAAATGTACTCACAAGGGCTCAATTATTCTCATATTTTACTTCATATATCTTTTCACCATTGTGTACCTGAGAGCAGAATTGAATTTTCAAAGTGCTGGATTTCCCTTTTAGCTTGGCAATCAAAAATGTGTATCACCTGGAGCTACAGCTGAAGAAATATGAAGGCCTCATGCAAATCTCCCATGTGCAATGTTTCCTTTTGGATACAGCATAGTTACCACTGTTACTTCTAAAGCTGGACAAACAATTTTCTATGAATCTTCTCTTTTAAACAGATGATCTTAGCCTGTATTCACATCACTTCTGTGTTCATTTTTTGTGCCCATTCTAGCAAATGACCAAATTGGTTGGAATATTTGCCAAACTGGCCAATCTTATGAGGCTATCAGAATATTAATGGAAAATGAATCTTGAATTCAAAAACCCAAAAATTTACACCATAAATCTGAATCTATGCTCATTCAGCCAGGGAACAGAAACATACTATGTTTCCTGTGTGTCTAATCAAAATAGCATTGGCCCAATTTTGCCCTGGTTGACATGGGTACAACTTTCATTAACTTCTAAGGGATTGTTCTGCACCATGTAAATACTGACAGACTTAGGTTATTTAAATGTCAAATATCAAATACCTGATACAATGAACCTCTTGTAAACAAGTGACACCAAGAATTATTTACAGAAATTATTCTGGGAATAATGAATATATTAGGAGAAATTTAAAGTCTGTTTGAAGACAAAGAAGAACGGAGGTGAAATAAACAATTTAATTATTTGTTACAAATTATACATTCAGTACTAGGGGTCCCGTAAAGGTAGCCAGACAATCAGGCAGTGGGAAGAATAAGAGCCAGGCAAAGGAACAGACAGGCTAGTGAAGGGAGTGTGTGGTGTTCTGGCAGTGTTTTGGTGCTTGTTGGGGGTTTGTTTTGCTGTGGGTGGTGGTGCTTTGGTTTGGTTTGTGTTTCCCAGACGAACAGGACTTAGGTGAAAAGGCTATGACAGATACAGGGGCAGCAGTGGTAGTGACCCAAGTAGTGGAAGACACAATGAAGATGACTGGATGTGGAAGGTGCAGCACGTACATGATCCTGGAGGGGGTACCTGAAAAGAATTTTGTCTGCATGAAGTGCTGCCTGATAGAGCTGATGGAAGAGAAGATCTGGGGATTGGAGATGCAGGTGGAAACTCTGGTTGAGTTTAGAAGGGGGTCCGAGCGGATGATGGAGCAAAGACATGAGGAGGCTGAAGGGAAAAACTTGGACTTGCAGATGGAAGCAGGACCAAAGAACTGTGAGAGGATACTGCTTGGTGAGGAAAGTGGACAGTGGAAGCATGTGACTAAGAGAACCAGGCAGAGGAGAAGACTGGCCAGTGAAGGAGAAATAGAGCTCAGGAACAGGTTTGCGGAGTTGGAAAATGAAGAAGGGGCACAGCAGGTGGTCACTGAAGGTGAGATGGCAAGGAAGAAGAAAAGAGCAGATAATCCTATAGGAAGAGGGCAAGAGGCAATGGAGATAACACCAAATATGAGCCCCAGGAGGATACGGGATGGGTTGCAGAGGATTGCAAGGGACAATAGGAATCGAGAGGACTTGCGGCCAGATGGAACAGAGGATAGACTGCAGAATCGCACCATCGCCAGGAAAAGGCAGGTCTACGTGATTGGCGACTCATTACTGAGAAGAATAGACAGGCCTGTAACAACAGCTGATTCAGAGAACAGAAGGGTGTGCTGTCTGCCAGGTGCTAAGATATGGGATGTGGACCTGAGGCTGAAGAGGATCCTAACAGGAGTGGGAAAGAATCCATTGATTATCCTTCATGTGGGAACAAATGATACGGCTAGATTCTCTCTGGAACATATGAAGGGAGACTATGCCAGGCTTGGGAAGATGCTTAAGGAAATCGAGGCTCAGGTGATCTTCAGTGGGATTCTACCTGTTCCTAGAGAAGGGCAACAAAGGTGTGACAAGATTATGACGCTCAACAGATGGCTCAGGCAGTGGTGCTATAAGGAGGGCTTTGGGATGTATGGCCACTGGGAAGCATTCATGGACAGAGGACTGTTCTCTCGGTATGGACTTCATGTGAGTAAGGAGGGAAATAGACTTCTAGGATGGAGGATGGCACAACTGATCAAGAGAGCTTTAAACTAGGAATTCAGGGGAAATGGTTGGGAGATGTCCAGGTAATCTCCACTCCAGATTTTCTCTTTGAGAGGGAAGAAAATGAAGTAAGAAAGGATACAGCCATGGGTAGGAGAATGGACATAAGGCAGAAGGGCAGCGTACATACCAATCTAATAGGTAATATTGGTGGTAGAATGTCTGTGCCCAATCGGGTAAAGAATGTGAGCGAAGCCAAACAGCAAAACGTAAGATGTTTGTACACCAATGCGAGGAGCCTAGGTAACAAAATGGAGAAACTAGAGCAACTGGTTCAGGAAGTGAAACCAGATATTATAGGGATAATAGAAACATGGTGAAATAGTAGTCATGACTGGAGTACGGGTTTTGAAGGGTATGTGCTGTTTAGGAAAGAAAGAAATAAAGGCAAAGGTGGTGGAGTAGCATTGTATATCAATGATGAGGTAGACTGTAAAGAAATAAGAAGTGATGGAATGGATAAGACAGAGTCTGTCTGGGCAAAAATCACACTGGGGAAGAAAGCTACAAGAGCCTCCCCTGGGATAATGCTTGTGGTGTGCTATGGACCACTGGGATCCGATTTGGATATGGATAGAGACCTCTTTAATGTTTTTAAAGAAGTAAATACTAATGGGAATTGTGTCATCATGGGAGACTAACTTCCAGATATATACTGGAGGACAAGTGCTAGTAATAACAACAGGGCTCAGATTTTCCTGGATACGATAGCTGATGGATTCCTTCACCAAGTAGTTGCTGAACCGACAAGACGGGATGCCATTTTAGATTTGGTTTTGATGAGCAGTGAGGACCTCATAGAAGAAATGGTTGTAGGGGACCACCTTGGTTAGAGCGAGCACGAGCTAATTCAGTTGAAACTAAATGGAAGGATAAACAAAAATAGATCTGTGACTAGGCTTTTTGATTTCAAAAAGGCTAACTTTAAAAAATTAAGTAAATTAGATAGGGAAGTGGATTGGAGTGGACCTAAAGGTGGAGGAGGCCTGGGATTACTTCAAGTCAAAGTTGCAGAAACTATCAGAAACCTGCATCCCTAGAAAGGGAAAAAAAATCATAGGAAGGAGTTGTAGACCAAGCTGGATGAGCAAGCACCTCAGAGAGGTGATTAAGAAAAAGCAGAAAGCCTACAAGGAGTTGAAGATGGGAGGGATTAGCAAGCAAAGCTACCTTACTGAGGTCAGAACATATAGGAATAAAGTGACAAAGGCCAAAAGCCATGTAGAGTTGGACCTTGCAAAGGGAATTAAAAGCAATAGTAAAAGGTTCTATGGCATATAAATAAGAAGAAAACAAAGAAAGAAGAAGTGGGACCGTTTAATACTGAGGATGGAGTGGAGGTTAAGGATAATCTAGGCATGGCCCAATATCTAAACAAATACTTTGCCTCAGTCTTTAATCAGGCTAATGAGGAGCTCAGGGATAATGGTAGGATGACAAATGGGAATGAGGATATGGAGGCAAGTATTACCACATCCGAGGTAGAAGCCAAACTCGAACAGCTTAATGGGACTAAATCGGAGAGTCCGGATAATCTTCATCCTAGAATATTAAAGGAACTGGCACATGAAATTGCAAGCCTGTTAGCAAGAATTTTTAATCAATCTGTAAACTCAGGGGTTGTACCGTATGACTGGAGAATTGCTAACATAGTTCCTACTTTTAAGAAAGGTTAAAAAAGTGATCTGGGTAACTATAGGCCTGTTAGTTTGACATATGTAGTATGCAAGGTCTTGGAAAAAAATTTGAAGGAGAAAGGACATTTAGGTCAATGGTAATTGGGACAAAATACAGCATGGTTTGACAAAAGGTAGATTGTGTCAAACCAACCGGATCTCCTTCTTTGAGAAGGTAACAGATTTTTTAGACAAAGGAAACGCAGTGGATCTAATTTACCTCGATTTCAGTAAGGCATTTGATACGGTTCCACATGGGGAATTATTAGCTAAATTGGAAAAGATGGGGATCAATATGAAAACTGAAAGGTGGATAAGGAACTGGTTAAAGGGGAGACTACAGCGGGTCACACTGAAAGGGGAACTGTCAGGCTGGAAGGAGGTTACTAGTGGAGTTCCTCAAGGATTGGTTTTGGGACCAATCTTATTTAATCTTTTTATTACTGACCTTGGCATAAAAAGCGGGAATGTGCTAACAAAATTTGAGGATGACACAAAGCTGGGAGGTATTGCCAATACAGAGAAGGACCGGGATATCATACAGGAAGATCTGGATGACCTTGTAAACTGGAGTAATAGTAATAGTAATGAAATTTAATAGCAAAGTCATGCATTCAGGGATTAATAACAAGACTTTCTGTTATAAACTGGGGACGCATCACTTGAAAGTAACAGAGGAGGAGAAGGACCTTGGAGTATTGGTTGATCATAGGATGACTATGAGCCACCAATGTGATATGGCTGTGAAAAAAGTAAATGCAGTCTTGGGATGCATCAGGTGAGGTGTTTCCAGTAGAGATAAGGAGGTGTTAGTACCATTATACAAGGTACTGGTGAGACTTCATCTGGAATATTGTGTGCGGTTCTGGTCTCCCATGTTTAAGAAGGATGAATTCAAACTGGAACAGGTACAGAGAAGGGCTACTAGGATGATCTGAGGAATGGAAAACCTGTCTTGTGAAAGGAGACTCAAAGAGCTTGTCTTGTTTAGCCTAACCAAAAGAAGGCTGACAGGAGGTATGATTGCTATCTATAAATATATCAGAGGGATAAATAGCACGGAGGGAGAAGAATTATTTAAGCTCAGTACCAATGTGAACACAAGAACAAATGGATATAAACTGGCCATGAGGAAGTTTAGACTGAAATTAGACAACCGTTTCTAACCATCAGAGGACTGAAGTTCTGGAACAGCCTTCCAAGGGAAGCAGTGGGAGCAAAAGACATATCTGGTTTCAAGACAAAGCTTGATAAGTTTATGGAGGAGATATGATGGGATAGCCTAATTTTGGCAATTAATTGATCTTTGACTACTAGTGGCAGATATGCCCAATGGTCTGTGTTGGGATGTTAGATGGGGTGGGATCTGAGTTACTAGAGAGAATTCTTTCCTGGGTATCTGGCTGGTGAGTCTTGCCCACATGCTCAAGGTTTAGCTGATTGCCATATTTGGGGTTGGGAAGGAATTTTGGGCAGATTGGCAGAGGCCAGGGGGGTTTTTCACCTTCCTCTGCAGCGTGGGGCACGGGTCACTTGCTGGAGGATTCTCTGCACCCTGAAGTCTTTAAACCAAGATTTGAGGACTTCAATAGCTCAGACATACGTTAAGGGTTTGTTACAGGGGTTGGTGGGTGAGATTCTGAGGCCTGCATTATGCAGGAGGTCAGATTAGACAATCATAATGGTCCCTTCTGACCTTAAAATCTATGATGCTATGATTCCATGATTCTACTAGTTATTCCCTGTTCTAAGGATAGAGAAACTGTAGTGTCTCAGATAACATGGAGTAGTAAGTGTTGGCAAATGATGAGTATTTAATGTCACTAATGTAGATGGTTTTAGTTAGACAAATATTTTATATAATATATTTATACATGTCGTGTTTATCTGCTGATTTGCCAATGGATAGAATACAAATTTTACTATTATCTGCAGATTTTATACTTCCCAAAGTATCTCTTATTAGTTCACAACCTTTGTTTGTTTACAGTAAGAACAGTACAAATAAACTGACACTTGTTATCTTGTGTTTAACAAAAATGTTAATCACTTAACAAGGTCACCTTTTTTGAAAAATAACTTGCAGTGATTACAGAATTAAAGAAAGGAAAAGAAGTGAAGCATAGAATATGCAAATTAAATTTACATTAATTACATTTCTCTGCATGACAAGTACTAATGATATTATTTGGAAATGAGAAGCGGTACTCCTGAACTGGTTTTACACTGCTGACCTTAATTGTCATGGTAATTTTATAATGAATCTTAATGATATTATAGTCACAATACCAGCATGTATTTCAAGTCTGAGTGCAAAAATAATTCTGTTAGATTCAAGACCACCTTTTTTTGTATATATCCCACCACAACTCCAATCAAAACATCCTTCCCCCCTCAGAAGTGAGACCAAAAAGGACTAGATTCACCAGGGGGACTTAGGCTCTGCATTGTAATGCCTAACTTTTAGGTGTCCTGCTGTCGAATGGAATTTACAACCATGAGTAAGGTACCCAGACTCCCTACAGAATGCAGGGAGAGAGATAGGTATCTTTAAATGTATTCACAGAAGCCAGCACACTAAGCTACGCTGACCAGTAGGAAATGCTAAGAAGAGTGTGGTGTAAGACTTGCTCTTCAAAAGGAGTTATATTGGGATTACAGCTGTAAACTCTCTCCTGGAGTTAGGCGCCTAAGCCAGGTCATCCCTTTCTTAAGAAAAAGCAAGGAGCAGGAGGAGGAACTGGTGGTGGTGGGCTTCCTCTCGTTACATTCTCTATTGACAGGGCTCTTCCCTCAAAAAAGGCAAAACAATATCTATGGAATTAAGATATTCCTTTTGATTCAGGTAAACACCTAACCACAATTAAAAAATATTTCTAGGTACCTTAGATCAGTGGTTTTCAAACTGTAGATTGGGACCCCAAAGTGGGTAGTGAGCCCTTTTTAATGGGGTCACCAGGACTGGCATTAGACTTGCTGGGGCCTCGGGCTGAAGCCTGAGCCCCACCGCCCAGGGCCAAAGCCAAAACCCCAGGGCTTCAGCAGGGCTCAGCAGGGCTCAGGTTACAGGCCCCTGCCTGGGCTGAAGCCGTTGGGCTTCAGCTTTGGCCCCCCTGCCTGAGGCAGTGGGGCTCATATTTTGGCTTTGTCTCTCCCGCCTGGGGCTGCGAGTTTGATCCCACCTCCTAGGGTCATGTAGTAATTTTTGTTGTCAGAAGGGTGTCATGTTACAATGAAGTTTGAGAACCCCTGTCTTAGACAAATAGATGAAACACAATCATAAAAATAGTTTTCAGAGTAACAGCCATGTTAGTCTGTATTCGCAAAAAGAAAAGGAGTACTTGTGGCACCTTAGAGAGTAACCAATTTATTTGAGCATAAGCTTTCATGAGCTACAGCTCACTTCATCGGATGCATACTGTGGAAAGTGAAGAAGATCTTTTTATATACACACAAAGCATGAAAAAATACCTCCTCCCACCCCACTCTCCTGCTGGTAATAGCTTATCTAAAGTGATCACTCTCCTTACAATGTGTATGATAATCAGGTTGGGCCATTTCCAGCACAAATCCAGGTTTTCTCCAGGCATTCTTACAACTACAATACCCACCTGTGGAAGTGAAGAAACAGATTGATAGAGCCAGAAGAGTTCCCAGAAGTCACCTACTACAGGACAGGCCTAACAAAGAAAATAACAGAACGCCACTAGCCGTCACCTTCAGCCCCCAACTAAAACCCCTCCAACGCATTATTAAGGATCTACAACCTATCCTGAAGGATGACCCAACACTCTCACAAATCTTGGGAGACAGGCCAGTTCTTGCCTACAGACAGCCCCCCAACCTGAAGCAAATACTCACCAGCAACCACATACCACACAACAGAACCACTAACACAGGAACCTATCCTTGCAACAAAGTCCGTTGCCAACTGTGCCCACATATCTATTCGGGGACACCATCACAGGGCCTAATAACATCAGCCACACTATCAGAGGCTCGTTCACCTGCACATCCACCAATGTGATATATGCCATCATGTGCCAGCAATGCCCCTCTGCCATGTACATTGGTCAAACTGGACAGTCTCTACATAAAAGAATAAATGGACACAAATCAGATGTCAAGAATTATAATATTCATAAACCAGTCGGCGAACACGTCAATCTCTCTGGTCACGTGATTACAGACATGGAAATTGCTATATTACAACAAAAAACTTCAAGTCCAGACTCCAGCGAGAAACTGTTGAATTGGAATTCATTTGCAAATTGGATACAATTAACTTAGGCTTGAATAGAGACTGGGAGTGGCTAAGTTATTATGCAAGGTAACCTATTTCCCCTTGTTTTTTCCTACCCCCCCCAGATGTTCTTGTTAAACCCTGGATTTGTGCTGGAAATGGCCCACCTTGATTATCATACACATTGTAAGGAGAGTGGTCACTTTAGATAAGCTATTACTAGCAAGAGAGTGGATTTGTGTGTGTGTTGTGGGGCGGGGTGAGAAAACCTGGATTTGTGCTGGAAATGGCCCAACTTGATTATCATACACATTGTAAGGAGAGTGATCACTTTAGATAAGCTATTACCAGCAGGAGAGTGGGGTGGGAGGAGGTATTTTTTCATGCTTTGTGTGTATATAAAAAGATCTTCTACACTTTCCATAGTATGCATCCGATGAAGTGAGCTGTAGCTCACGAAAGCTTATGCTCAAATAAATTGGTTAGTCTCTAAGGTGCCACAAGTACTTCTTTTCTTTTTGCGAATCATAAAAATAGTAAAACCCATACCACATCCTTGTCCCTGTCATAAATATAAAAGGAAGGGTAACCACCTTTCTGTATACAGTGCTATAAAATCCTCTTACCTTTAAAGGGTTAAGAAGCTTAAGTAACCTAGCTGGTATCTGACCAATAAGGGGACAAGATACTTTCAAATCTGGGAGGGAGGGAGGAGGAAAGGCTTTGTCTATCTGTGTGATGCCTCTGTTGGAGACAGATCCAGAAAGCAAGCAATTCAACTCCTATAAAGTTAGTAAGTAATCTAGGTAGAAAATGCGTTAGATTTTATTTTGTTTTTTGGCTTGTGAAATTCACTGTGCTGGAGGGAATGTGTATTCCTGTTTTTGTGTCTTTTTGTAACTTAAGGTTTTGCCTAGAGGGATTCTCTATGTTTTCAGTCTGACTGCCTGTGAGATTATCTTCCATTCTAATTTCACAGAGGTGCTTCTTTTACTTTTTTCTTTCCAATAAGTTCTGTTTCTTTTAAGAGCCTGACTGATTTCTCTATGATTCTAAGACCCAAGTGTTTGGGTCTGTGATCACTTTGTAACCAATTGGTTAGGATATTATTCTCAAGCCTCCCCAGGAAAGGGGGTATAAAGCTTGGGGGAATATTTTGAGGGAATAGGAACTTCAGGTGGTCCTTTCCCTAATTCTTTGTTAAATCACTTGGTGGTGGTAGCATACTGAATCCCAGATACAGAGAATTTTGTTTCTTTGGAAAGTTTTAACCTAAGCTGGTAGAAATAAGCTTAGGGAGTCTTTCATGTGGGTCCCCACATCTGTACCCCAGAGTTTAGAGTGGGGAAGGAATCCCTGACACCCCCAAAACTGGAAATTACCAATCAGGAAACAAACATTTAAGGATAAAAGTGGGGCACCCTTAACAGCAATATTGTACCATCCTTCAGCACACCTCTCCCCAAGGTGTGGGGAAATAGATGGGTTTTTCCGAATGCCCTGAAAGTCAACTGTTTGGACCAAAAGGTGAAGGGGAGTGAATTCCAAAGTCAAGGAACCTGCATGGAGACTACATTTCTGGCAACCCCCTCATTTTTAAATGGAGGGCCGCCGGCTGGAAAGCCACCATTGATTGCACATGCAACAATATCATAGGAGGAGCAAAAGTGGTCTCTTAAATAGTCATGTGCCATGCCATGCAGGACACCTTACACTCTCCATTTGAAAACCAAACAACAAATGCAGATCCCAGCATACTGGTGTAATCTGTTCATAGTGGCAAAAGCTGCTTAAATGAGTGAACTACCACCTTCTGCACTAACTTCATTCTCAGTGGATCTGTGGGGTAGCCCCATATGAAGCATGTTGTATAGTCTAATGTGGACGTTAAAAAGGTATGGATGACTGTTGCAAGATATGCATCTGAGAAGAAACAGTCACAACCTTGGAGTCAGCAGTATATGGAAAAAATGTCATCCTGGCTATTGATGCTAACAGACCCTCAGACTGTGAACTGAAACAACAGGAGTCAGGCACACACCTACTATCAAAGGGACACATTTTCCAGTGCCTTCTCCCAACCTACCAGTATAATTTCTGAATTATCAAGATTAAGATTCAGCTGACTAAACCTCAACCAAGCTTCCAATTCAGCTAGACACTGGATGAGATTTTCAGCTATATCACTGAGATCAGAGGAGACAGAAATAATAGGTTTGGGCATCATCAGCATATTGGAGATAAAGCTTTCACGAGAAAATTCATGGCGATGGGGTTTGAAATGTATATTAAAACAAATAAATGGAATGTATTTGGGAACACTTACTGGATTTTATATTAACTCCATATATGGTGATAGCATAACAAAAGAGAGAGTGAAGATAAATAGTATCTAAGGACTCAAATAGATGCTATGTTACTACAGAACCAATAATCCTTTCCCATCTGTTCACTCAAAACAATACTAAAATACCAATTTTTATTTTTGTCCCAACGTGCAACAAAGTCAAAATTTGTCTTACTTTACAAATACCTGTACACAATACACAATACAATACACAATACAAGGTCTAGAGTAATATACCAAGGGGGTATGAAAAAATCAATCAACATATCTCTTTCCTTTGCCAGGATTGTGGTTATCGATATCTTTATTCTATGAGCAACAATCAGCCCCTGACTCTTACACCCATTGTGGATGATTCCAGTACAGACTTTGAGCTGATGAGAAGACTCTTTTAATTCCACCTCTCTCGTGTGCATGGAAGATAAGGTGTCTTCTATTGAATCAGATAATACTGACTTAGATTTGTTAGTTAAATAAATTGTAGGCATTTGATAACTTTCTAGGCATTTGCTATCTAGGACTTCTATTTGAATTTAGAGAGCGGTAAGCATTTACACCCTTATCCTTTGTACTATACCACTTTGTACCTTAGTGATATAATACACGGTGGCTATGAATAATAATGGGACCTCAGGAAAAACATGCAAAGAGATAGGTAAGACTGTTTTCAAAAATTTTCCTGGATTTTCTGATACAAAGAAGTATGAAATGCCACAAAGATTAATTAATAGAAATTCCTTATTATAAAAAATACACTATGAATTAAAACTGGTTAGCTGAGGCAAATGCCCCCTGCATCATGATAATTGCTATGTTGCTATATTTTTTTCTTCTCCAACATTGCATTCTGACTTTTGGAGAACATATTTGATTGGCAGATGTGATAAATGCTGTCAGAAAGATGGATTAGGGTTAAAGGCACCCACAGTTTCCCTGTGTCATAAATATAAAGGGAAGGGTAACAACCTTCCTGTATACCAACTACTATACAATCCCTCCTAGCCAGACGCACAAAATCCTTTTACCTGTAAAGGGTTAAGAAGCTCAAGTAACCTGGCTGGCACCTGACCAAAAGGACCAATAAGGGGACAAGATACTTTCAAATCTGTGGGGTGGGGTGAGGTGAGGGGAAGGTTTTGGTCTGTCTGTTCTGTGTGCCTGCCAGACACAGATCAAGGAAGCAACCAATCCAATTCCATTAGAATTAGTAAGTACTAGCAAGGGAATGCATTAGCTTATTTTTATTTTGGCTTGTGATTTTCTCTGTGCTGAGAGGAAGGTGTATTTCTGGTTTTTCTTTTTGTAACTTTAAAGTTTGGCCAGAGGGAAATCCTCTGTGTTTTTGAATCTGATTGCCCTGTAAGATTATCTTCCATTCTAATTTTACAGAGGTGCTTCTTTTACCTTTTTTCTTTCTAATAAAGTTCTATTTTAGAATCTGATGGATCCAAGGTTAGTCTGTGCACATTTTGTTTATTCTCAAGCCTCCCCAGGAAAGGGGGTGCAGGGGCTTGGGGGGATATTATAGGGGAATAGGAACTCCAAGTGGTCCTTTCCCTGAGTTTTTCTAAATCACTTGGTGGTGGCAGTGTTACCTAATCCAAGGTACAAGGGAGAATTTGTGCCTTGGGGAGTTTTTAACCAAAGTTGGTAGAAATAAGCTTAGGGGGTCTTTCATGCAGGTCCCCACGTCTGTACCCTAGAATTCAGAGTGGGGAGGGAACCCTGACACCCTGTGTTTTGATTAATATGATCTTAAGATATATTCCAATCTGGTGGCAATAACACTGCCAAAGGAAGAAAACCTTATGATACTAAAGTTTTATTAGAATATAGGTACAGGAGTTTTTCATCTTTTTTTATCTAAGTTTAACATTTTTGCTTTTTTGTCTATGTGTTCCACCTCTTTGATAGCATGGTCAAGTTATTCTATTCAGTTTCTTTCCCCATAAATATGCCTTGTAGAAATTAGACTAAAACATGTGTTATTAAAAGAAATGGCAGCTCACCATTAGAGATGGATATACACTGAAAACCCAGGTCTGCCTGGCTGTCAGTGGCCCTTTAGGCATGTGAACTACTGTATCTATGGTACTTTGGATATCAGGGGACTATTATGTTTTATGTTTTTATGTTAGTCTCAAAAATACCAGCTATAGGCAGATCTTCCCTGACCTAGTGCAGTCCATTTTCTATTACCATGACAAATACATGCTGAAGGAAAATTGCTTCTTTTCCACCTTAGAGCCAATTCTAGCAGCAAAGGCATGTGGCCTTCTGGGGTGTACATGCTCCACAAAGCCATGCATTTTGGCTGCACAGCAGGCCAAATTATTCCAGAGGAAGTTTGGCCTGATGGGTAAAGGAAAACAGCTCTACATTTCCATATAATGATCTTCTCACAAAGAAAACTGAGCACTGTTACTCTTTATTTTGAGTCCCACATCCCCACTGTGCCAGACAGACCATAAAAGTTACCACTATAGACACACACAGGAATTCCTATGGGCAGAGGAGGGATGAATCTCAGCTACTTTTCTTTTGGGTAGAAAGATTTGCCTCTTAAAAGCACAGGATCATTCCTCTAGCTCATTCCTAGTCCATCTATCTAGGTCACTCCCAGGGCAGCTATCTTAAAGTGCAGGTAACAAAATCATAATTTCAATCCCCAAAGTCATTGCTTCTGTTATATTTATCACAGCCATGCCAAGAATGCAGTGCTATAAACGGTCCTGCTTGTTTTATGCACAGTGTTCTCAGGCAAAACTCCCACTGGCTTTAAAGAGAAGTCTGTCTGAGTTAGGAGTCCAAAATGGGTCTTTAATCATGGCTCTAGGACCCAGATAGGAAATTAATAATAAGAAGGGGTTCAGTTGTCCCATTTAGGCACGTTCTCTGGTTGAGCCCTGTAATGCATTTAAATATTAGAAACATACTATTTTTCTGACTTATTTAAATAACTAAAGAAGTCTCCAACCTTCTCCAAGGTCAAGAGAAAATGAAACGATAGCTTGAGTAAATAGATCAAGCAGTTTTTAGCAAGTTAACTAGGTTTTTCCTAAATTTGACACTGCAACAGGTCAAACCTTTGATGATAAGAATAGAGTACTTTATTTCCTCTCAGAAAGGCTCTATTTATGTTCCTACTTGTAACTAGAATCAAAATACCTATTATTACTGTTACAGAACTGGTCACTCATCATGGTCCTCCATTTGGATCCAAACACTGGATCCCACATGCTTCTAAGCCCACTGAGTTTGAGCAATGTCCAGGTGCTGTTTCTGACACTGGCATTCTAGGGTGCAGACTCCTTCTCAGAAGTGTGACTCGTAGTCCAGCTGCCCTGGGCCCCAAGTCTCCTGAAAACCCCTCCCTCCTGTGTCTTCACTACTCTGAGAGCCCTTTGGGTTTTTGCAAGTTATTTTTGGTCTCAGGACCCTTCTTTCATCCTGCTCAGCCTTTGGGTTCTCTCTCTGGAACAATCTCTTGTTATCTTTTTCAGGTCCAGCAGCCAATAGGTTCCTGATAGCTCAGAAAGCATGTGTCTTTTAACAGCACCTGGAATCCCTCTTTCTTTACTCCTTTTCTGCTGGGGAATGTCCATTGCTCCAACCCCACTCCCTGCAGACAACCTGGTGGAGAAACCAGTCACCTTTAGTCTAGCCAATTTCTTTAGCAGATTAATTGTTCTACCAGCACAGAGTCATTCTATGTTGACTACTTTTTCATTTGTCCAGCAGCTTATTTCCAGAAAGTATGTGTGATATGTGATGTGGTCTCTATCAACAAATGGCTGATTTAATACACATTGTGGGTTAGAGTTATACACAGAATTCATAAAATGAATTATAATTCAGAAGTTGTACATAGATAACCCCAACCATCACAATTACTTTACAACACACTATAGCTAAGGGATAAATATATGGAAGATGATACTTCTAGATCGGTCTCCCAAAAATCAGCATTTATGTCAGCATACCTCTCTTTGTTAGTGGTGACCTGAGTAAATCCTTTGGCAGTGAGTGGCTGTTGCATGAATCCCTGTGGCTTTTTCCCTTCAGCTTTTAAACATATTTCAAAAATTAAACATTTGGAAATAATCACATTGGTAAGGGCTTCATAAGACAATCCTGTATTTTTGGCCTGCGAAACTGTATTTCAAACAAACCAAAATCAGAATTTCTTTCTTCTTATTTTGTATATCTAATCTAACTATATCTATCTTTTCTTTAAAAAAAAATGTGTCACTAGGTGATTGGCTCATTTAAGAGGGAGCAGAGCCAATGCACCTATGACTCGTCAGCTGACTCCAATTAAGTTTAAAAGAGAGCACCTGGGCCTAGAGGGGCGTGCGATCTGATGAGTCTGAGTGAGGGAGTTGCAAGAAGCAGTAATTTTCTTGTGACAGGCTGCCAGAGTGTCCCCTTCGGATGGGAGGCAGTGGGAACTGCTGGGGAAAAAGGTCCTCCAGGAAGAAGTTTCAAGGCTTGAATGGCATTTCCATGGCACTCAGTATACATCCTATAATTGCATAGTAGGCAGGACTCAGGATAGATATCAATCTAAGGGTACATCTACAATTGAACTGGGAGGTGTGATTCCCAGCTCACATACATGTATCTGTGCTAGCGCCTAAAAATAGCAGCGTGTCCATGTCAGCACGGGCAGCCATTCAGGCTAGCCACCCACCTACAATCCTGCCAGAAGCGCTGGGTATGGACTTGAGTGGCTAACCTGACCCTCCACCCATGCTGCGGTGGACACACTGCTATTTTTAGGCACTAGCATAAGCAGAGCAAGCTCAGGTATGTCTATGAGAACTGGGAATCCTACTTCCCAGCTCAAAAGTAGATATATCCTAAGACACTTACATGGCCCCCATTACCATATTATCTGAGTGACTTACAGTTTGTGGTGTATTGATCCTTTAATTCAAAATAGAAACAAAGATTACATGCATATTTTGGAGACAAATACATTTGCTGTTGGGAACTTTGGCCAACAATAATGGACAAAAGTTTAAGAAAGGGGTAGAGTTAAAAAAAACCTGAGGACACTGGTCAAAAATATCCTAAAATAAAAAAAAAAGTGAGGAAATAAAAATGGAAGCTAATTGCCATAATGCAGACATTGAAAACATACACAAGTCTACAGATAAAGTGAGTCTGGAAATCAAGAAACACCAAGCATGATAACTAGCAAAGTTTAAGAGTTATTTTCCAGGTATCCTTAAGAAAATAAAAATCCAACCCTAGCGAAGCCAATAGGAAGAAGCAGGTAAAATAATTGAGAATTGGAATGGTTAAGAAGAAATTCATGACCTGATCGAACTTCCCCTCAGAATGCCACCTACCCATATAAATCAGTGGGGGCACTTGATGTGGCTGGCAGTGAAAGGGGGGCAGTCCCAGTGGCAAACGAGGGGGACACTTGCCAAGGGACAATAGGTCACCCCTCCCCGTAGGAGCCTCTGGCATCCATTGGCTGTCTTAGGGAGAGGGTTGCTGATTGGCCAGCATTCCCCAACTCCCAGGATTTAGCCCAGCACAGAGGCCACGTGGACCCTCTTTTGGTTCTGTTCCAGCAGCCCCAGCCTACCCATCTGAACTAGGAATGGGAACCTGGGCAAAGAGATGTTGCAGATCTTGTTGATCACCTGTTTAAGGGGTCAGGAAGGAATCTTTTCTCCAATGGGACAATTGGCAGAGGACCAGGGAGTTTTTTGCCTTCCTCACAGTACCTTCAAGCCACAGTGGGTTGAGTATGAACACACTTAGTACCAAACTGAAGTACTAGGGTTGAGTTGTTTACTTGTTGCAACTTGGTTTCCAAAATAGTTAAGAGAATAAAAAGAATGGCTCCCAGAGCTAAAAGACCTGGGATTTTGGTGATTGGCCTTGGGTTCAAGAGATAGGAGAGACCTTGCAATCCTTGGGGGCTGCTGCACCCTCAGTCCCCTTTGTAGGGGGGATGGTGCTTGGACACAGAGAGAGCTGAGTCCTGGGGTATAGGTTGAAGAGAGTCTACCCCGCATTATGGATTATGTGGTAAGGAGTCCTGCAACTCTGGCACTAATTACAGGTGGTATGGTAAGAAGCCCTGTAACCCCACACTGGAATGAATTAAATGCCTGATATAGTAGGGTGTGGGTGATGGATAGGTAGCTCCCTTCCTTTGTATTAAAGGTTAATAAAACTTGTGGTCTGCCACTTAATTCCATGCATGTGTCTGTCCTCATTTTGCTGCTATGTCCACATCAGCCCACTTCCACTACAGTTGAAAGGGAGACTCCCACAGAATTCAGCTGGAGACAGGTGACAAAACCACTTAAAAATGTGGAAAATCTCCCATATGAAGAGTAGCTGAAAAGGCTGTGATTTTTAGTTTAGAAAGACGAATAAGAAGGGACTTGATTTAGTTACACAAAATATGAGTAATACAGGAAAGGTAAACTTGGTGCTTCTACTAACTTCTGTTCATAATATAGGAACTTTTCTTGTACAAGACATAATTAATGTGTGGCATTCATAACCAAAGTCTCACTGAGGCAGAGAGCTGAATAAGATTGAAAAAGGATTATATACTGACATGGACAGTGACAACATCCATAATTACATTACACAGGATATGCATTTTAAAGGGAGGGATTATAATCCCTCAAATTTCAGGGCCCTGACTGAAAGATGCTAGAAAGAAACTTCCCTTATTGGTGGGTTACTTCATAAGGGTTGACTATGAAGCATTTGGTTCTGGCACAAGTAGGGAAGGATACTGTACTAGCTGGACCACTGCTCTGTTGCAATATAGCAATTTCTATGTGTGCACACATACACCCACACACAGAATGAAATCCCAGTTCCATTGAAGACAACAGGAGTTTTGCTACTGCCTTCAATGAAGCTACGATTTCACCAACTGAGTGTACATATTTCCCCTTCCAGATTTCAAAAGGGCATTTATATTAACGACATAGCTCTTCCCTGTCTTGTACTACTGGGCATAGATTTCATTTCAGCTTAATACCACAGGCGCAAAAAGTATATATTTAGATCTAATATATACTTCTGGCTTTGCATATATTTTACTAAATCACAAGCTACAATACGTGTCTCTAAAACTAAGCTAATCCTGCCTTTTTACTGTGCCCTTTCAATTTTTTGTCTGTGTGAGTGGCTGCTTGCATGAATTCTAAAGGTGAGCAAAATCTCATCTCCAGTCCTCAAAGCCATAAAATGCAAGTTTACAATATGCTTAGTCTTTCAGAAATATGAACTATAATGAAAAATAGTAAATCACAAAATAAAGTTGACCACAGCCATTATCCTTCATCCACCCCTTCTTTGTAGTCTCTGCAGATTCCTATGGTTCATCAACCAAACCTGAGTTAGACATGCTTGTGCAGCTGCTGTGTAATCTGTCCAGTCTCATTGGGGTACCATCTATCAAAGGAACTCGTCTTGAAGAACAGCATAGTGACAGTGTTACCTATGTACTTGACTAAACCAGAGTGCAGGAGAAAACTGTCTTTTGCTTTAGGGAATACTGTGTTTTCAATTTTGGCAGAGCAGAAACCTGCTGTCATTCGGGAAAATGTTTGCAACAGAACTTTATTTGGGGAAAACTTTGAAATTTCATTTAATCAATGAAAACTTCACAGTAATAGGAGGAAAATTAATGTGAATTTTGCTCTAATTCAGACTGGACAAAAATGTGTTTGCATGTTCAAGTAGATTATAAAGTGAACATCTGAGTAGAGTTCTGTGTGTTCTTTCATGTGTGTATTTCTAAGGATATTTTAGTGGAGCAAGAAACCAGACCCCTCAGAATATCTGAGTTTTGGACTAAGCTCTAAATTGGTTTGCATCACATTTATGTAGCATAAACTCTGCACATGACTGCACTGCACCTTTAAGCAGGGGGAATTTGGCTGACTGGCCGAATGAAGGGAACAGTGCTCTATGGCTGGGTGGAAGGGGAGAAGAAAAACTGCTGCAGAAGGTAGGAAAGGTCAGCGTGCTTGCTGAGCCATCCCCTGGGAATGAAGGGCTTAAAAGGGACAATCCTGTGCCTGAAGCCTCCCTTTTACACGGAGCAGGCTGAGGCAGCACCCACTCTCCCTCCCCTTTATGTGGTAAAATACCAGGTTTGGTCAAGACCTGCTGTGGGCATTGTGCTGGCCGCCCCTTTTTTAGGGGGCTAGGAAGGAATTTCCCTTACCACCATATTGTCTTGGGTGCAGTTGGGGTTTTTTCGCCTTCCTCACAGCAGGTTCAGGAAGGGCTTTGTTCATGCATGGCATGAAGGGCAGTAAGCAGCATGTCGCAACTCATTATGTAAGTGTAGAGCAGATAACTAGTGCAGGGACTCCATAGGGAAGGTATACAGTGACCGTTTAAATGGCTTGGAAAAGGACTTAAAAAGGAAGTGTTCATTAAAGGAATGAACAGGGGGAAGGAGGGAGGGTTGAGGACTCCTATCATTGGTACAGCAGGGAGCCAACCCCCGTTTCTGATTAGCCCACCTTAACCCTCCTAAGGGGAGGTGGGGATGGATGGTAAGGTCCCAGCAATGGATTGGCTGGGGGACCTGGATGGAAAGAAAGGGGGAGCTGGTGCAAGTTCCCCGAGTAATTATAGAATAAATGTGGGGTTTCCTACACTGTACACTTTTATCTGCCGGGTAGGCCCAGACATCTAATAATAAAGTCCTGATTAAACGCATATCAAATGTCACATGTCCTTCTTTCAATATAGCCAGACAAAGGGAAACAATGGGTATGTCTGCACTGCAAACTTCTTGTGGCAGTATGTAGGGTACGTGTGGCTGCCAGCCACAGGGCAAAGCAGGCTGTGTCCATACTGTGATGGGTTGCTGCACATGTCAGTAGACAGCTCTGGCAGAGGGAAGTGGTGGGGAAAGGCTCAGCAGCCAGAGTCTTTGCCCCCTGCTAGAGCCTTCAGGAGTCTTTCTCTGCAGCAGGGAAAGATTCTGGCAGTTGCCCCTTTCAGGAGTGGTTCCCTGCTGCTGGAGCCTTTCTCTGTGGTATAGAAAAACTCCAGCAATGGGAGGCAGTGGGACACTACACTATTAAAAACAGCTGTGTAGATGGAGAGGCACTGCTTGGTCAAACAGAGAGCTATGTAGGGTATATACCTGTTCAGGTGTGTCTTTGCTCTATTTGCCTTAGCAGTGCCTCATTGTTGACACTGCTGTACTGGGGGGCTTGCAGTGTAAGTACTCTACATGCTGCCAATGTTTTCAAAAGTGATTTTGGTTGTCCAACTAGACATACCTTAACTGGCCCTGATTTTCAGATGCTTGGGTCTTAGCGTGTGCTGAAAAGCAAGCCCCTTTAAAGTGTCTCAGGTTGGGCACCCAGATGAGATCTTACAAGTTAAAGCACTGTATACCCTGAGTTTACATTAAGGGTGGAATTTTCAAAAGCTATTGAAGGACATAGAAGCACAAGTCTCATTGACTGTCTCTAGGATTTGTGCTCCTAAGTCACTTAGGCACTTTTGAAAAACCCACTCTAAACGTTCTGTGGAATTTTGCATGCTCCAAATGTCATTCAGTGTGCTATGCTCCAACTGGCATGAAAATATTCGGTTTGCAACCAGAATACCAGGGCAGATTATAAATTGTTATACAAGTCTCTCTCTATATGCTATTAATATAGGAACTAATCCCTTAGTCCTTTTCAGATAAAACTCCCACTGACATCAGTGGCTCATCACCACAAACAAAACATTTGAAGTCAGTGTGACTTTTGTCTAAGTAAGGATTGAGCTGGTGTTGTATACGGCTACAAATGTACAAGTCAATAACATGATTGTTCAAATATTTACTGCTAGAAAGTAAAAACAACCTTGCTATATCATATTTTGTCCTAAGTCATTTTGATATGCTAAAAATCAGGAATGGATTCCGTTACCATTCAAACTTTCACATTCAGTGGGAACAGAACAAGCCTTTGGATGGATTGCACTTTGTTCCTAAGGCTTCCTAATACAGTTGTGATACTGAACTTTGTCACTGATTTCTGGTTCATGGTCTGTTAAACAGGCACGGTATTTAAATTAGAAGGTGACATAATGAGCAGTGAAAGTCATCAATAAATGGATTCTGTAGACAGCACACTTAAGTAGGATCCCATTTGGAAAAGAAATGGTATGAATGAGACATCATTTTTGTATGGATGCAGTTATTTCTCACTATTAATTGATATTAGTAACACCACTTAAGACCATCCTTTCCTTTATTTTTCCTAAAGAAAATCAGTTTTACATCTTCTAGACAAATTCTACTTTTCTCATTTTGTAGAGAAGTGCTTTGGAATCTTTCAAGGAGTGAATATGGCATATGGGTTGGCATCTGGTGTCTGTTTAAACATTGTATTCCCCCATCTCTTATCCATAAATTCTTGAAGAATTTTTGGAACAAAATAATTGATCTTGTAAGCCAGTCACTTCCACCCTTGAGACACAGGTTCCTTATTTCAATGCCAGAGTGCACCGATAAAGCTTGGCATAGTTTTTATAAAGCATACGTTTCCTATTTTATTAAAAATCTCCATTTTAAAAGCATCTATGAACAGCACACACATCTCAAATGCATTCTGAAAAAAACCTTTAAATTATCCTGCTTGAATTCTTCAGAGAGATAACCTTAGTTTTCTAATATATTGTTTCTGGATCAGCTGTTATATCTGCATCTGTGTCAATTTCTAGTCTGACTTTATAATTTCCAGGAATACAAGTAACCAAGCAGTCTTTTTGTTCTGTAGTATGAAGGTGCCTCCCTCAGGAACAAATATTCTCTTTCTGTGATAAAGTTTTTGGTATCACTAAAGTCTATTTTATGGGGGAATCTTAACAATTGAGTTCCTTAGCTCTTAACTAACTTGATTCAAGAGGAGAAAAAACTAAACATATTACCTATTTTTGTATGTGAATGTAAACATACATACATTATCTATGGAATTTTGAGGTTATTATGTTTCATTTAGAGTTATGCACCACAGTAAATGAAGGGCCAAAATCCATTTGCTGTGGATGTAAGATCTTAACTACAGTTTCTGCTAAGAACTTTTCATATCGGCCCAGAGTCCACAGCTTGGCCTGGGCCACAGGGGCTGTCTAACAGAGAATGATACATGGCTAAGAGAAAGCTGGGGTAAACAGATAACCTTGTGTGTTTCTAGTCAGTAAGCAGAGTCAGCATAACTCTGAGTGTAATTGGGCATCCTTATGGCGAGTTATAGACACATGAAGCACTGAGAAAGACTTTATAGTTACTCCCTAATGCTGGGAGGAAATAGTGGTACAATACCCCTCAGATCCCAGACAGAATTCGGGGAGAGGCCTAATATGACTGACATGAGTTATGACATCCTCCCCTCACAGATGTATGCCAATCTTAGCCCACAGAAATGCAAGGGTAAACTTATAAACAATTGTTATGGTTAAGTACTAATTGCTGCTTTTTTGCTTTAAATCTCCAGGAATGTACCTGTTGGTCAACTGGGAGAGCTGCTACCTCATTCCCCTGGACCCAAAAATTAGGATTTAACCTATACACTTTAATAGATATAGTTTGGGGGTAATTCAGCAATATGTTAATTTGAGCCTTGGGCAGAGCCATTATGTAATCTTTTAGACCATTAGCTTATTGTGCTTATCTGGTCTTGCTGCTAGAACCCATCCAGGGGCTTGGGAAAACCCATCCCGGTTGCTTCTCTCCGCCCAGTGAGCACCCCATATAATCTAGTGTAATAATTTTTCTGCAGTGTCTCTGAGCCTAATAAGTGAAGCGAGACTCCGCCAGTGCTGTGCGTAGTAAACTCCTGTGCTTGACTCTACACGGTGTGAATTAATGTTCCTTCAATAAACAAACAACTATTTGTTTTTCTTTTGTTTAAAAGAAATCAGAACTATTCAGCTTATTTTCTTTCATCTCTTCGAGACCCAAAATTACACATTCTTTCTTTTTCCCTTTCTTTCCTCTGGATTTTCTTGATCATGTTTCAGGACTTTTTTCAAGGGATTCATAGAACAACTCCCTGTAGCCTGGAGAGTGAGAGACCTTAAAGAGGAATCAATTTCAATCTCCTGCATGGCAGTGCAAAACAAAACCGCCAACCCAGCTTTTCATGGGTTGACTGTGCTGGGTGGAATGCTGGCGACATGTTCTCCAAGATATAGCACTTCTCCCTACATCCCCCAAGAGGCATTTTGCCCTAACTTTCAAAGTTCCTGAGCACCTGCAGCTCTCATGGACTTCAGCTGGAGATGTGTGTGTTCAGCACATCTGAGAATCAGGCTCTATGCCTCTTCCTCCTGTGATTCAGGGTTTGGGGATCCATAACTGAGTCTACAACTTGTTCTTTCTTACAACCATTAAAATCCTGACTTATCAGTGGATTATTGGCTGATATTAAATCACTGTCTAGATCCTGAAAACCAGCTTTATTTAATGTAAATTTACCATTTTTAAAGTTAGATTGCAGAATTCACTGTGGATTAGATGCTTGTTTTGTGATCTCAGTGTAACAGAACATGTAATGCTCTGACTTTAGATAGACTGGCCAGCTGATTTAAGAATGAAAGGCATCTCTGTGAGACAAGTACAAAAAGGTGCGGAACCTTATTCCATATTATTCAGAACACATGTGCTGCAATGCATGCAGACACAAAGTTGAGCTACTCTTTGTATTTTGAGTTTTAAAAATGGGACAGAAATGGTCTTTTATTATTCTTGACTTTGATACAATAAAGTCCATATTTTCCTTGTGTATATAAGGGAAATCTTCGCCTTGGTATTGATTCAGCAAGCATGAGCCTAACTTTAAGCATGTGAATAGCCCTAGTGACTCCAAGGGGAGTATTCAAGTGGTTAATGATCTGGTTGCATGGGGGCCCTTTTGAGCAAGTTGTTTGTTGCAAGTTACAACCGACATCATCGAGAAGTCATGAAATAGCTGCAGTATCTCAGATATCATTCTGGTGATAACTTTTTAATGACAAAGTGCTGGGGTTATGGCTTTTCCTAAGTATCTAAATGTTGGTTTCACAGAAAAAAAAATGCTGTCTTCTCTTTCAAAAGCACTTCTACAATAAATGTCCTTGTGCTATTGCTTGGCGTAGAGTTGCTATTTTTTAATTACATAGCCAGGTATCTGAGCATGTCTGTATGTCAGATATTAAGGAATACACAGATCAATTCAGTTTCCTGCTATGGAAGTACTTAGCATTCTTTTATTTCAATAAACTCCACAAAGATGTATTGGATCATTGCTGAATAGCGTGTGGTACTAAAGGTATCCATATTTAGTGGGAAAGTCCCAAAGCATGGTAATATAGCTTAATGGCTGTAAACTTCATAACGGATATAACAAAAGTGAAATTACCAGTGGATTCATTGGCCATGCTTGTATATGTCCTCAGTATAAACAGCTAATCAGTCTCTAATAAAAAAATTACTCTTACACTTCCTGTTATCATCAACATGTGCTCTTGCAAGATTTTGGAGTGCCTCTTGAAAATAGGTCATGGTTTAGTAAATAAATGATAAACTCCTGAATGACATGAGACATAAGGTCTCAGACATTATAAGGCCTGATTCTGAACTTACACCAAACTGCATCAAG
The DNA here is from genome assembly GCF_965140285.1 of Lepidochelys kempii. Classification (NCBI taxonomy): domain Eukaryota; kingdom Metazoa; phylum Chordata; order Testudines; family Cheloniidae; genus Lepidochelys; species Lepidochelys kempii. The sequence goes on along the minus strand of NC_136380.1, from coordinate 301,180,529 downwards.
AGTAACTCCATTGAAATCAGTTGAGATAAATGGTCATAAGATCAGAATGAGGACACATTTCTTCTTTGTGATGTAAAGTGGTAATTCAGATCAGTTGAGATTCTTAAGTTAATAGTCCCTTTATAAGTATGTCTGTGGATCAGGCAATATGCGTTCAGTAGGGGGCCCTCAACTTTGGAATTTACTTTGGTCTGAACGAGCCTAAATTAATTGACTTTCATGGCAAGTTGCGTGTTTACTCAGGAATTTTGTGAGGGATTTTTCTGAGGTGGAAGGATTTGAGTGTTTTCTGTTGCAATAATGAGCACAGTAATCCTGTTCATTATTATCAGATGACAATGTGCCTATTCATATTGGCTGAGATTTAAAAGCTGTCTAATGAATTTGGCTGCCCAAATCCCCATAATTTAAATGGAAACTAAGCATTCAAATTTCATAGGCAGCTTTGAAAAATCACAGTTAATCTCTGTGATTCCTTCTTTTTGCTTTTATTCATGCATCAGAAATTGATAGATGCATACTTATGGACTGGAAAACAATGGAAATGGAATACATTCATCAACAATTTACTGACATTTTACTGTCTAAATGTATTTGCTATCACTTTCTTCTAAACATTGTTAATTCCTTTTTTTAAATGTAATGTTCTGCAGTAATTAGCCAAACTCCTAAAGTGTTGCTACTGTGAGTTACAGTGTTTTGTATTGTTCCTGCAGAATTCTGTTTTTCATAGGGGATGTAAACAATGTTATCAGAAATAGTGTCTGTGTTGGGAAAGGTAAATTAAGATCAACTGAAAAGTGTCTCGCTAGTTCTTAAATATTCTATCAGTGACATCTGATAAAAATTCATTCACTTCAGATCAGTGCTCAGTCTGGTCAAGGGATCCATTGTTTATGCTATATGCATGCTTCTCATTACTGCTAACTGAAAACAGGGAAACAGTGTTAAGTAAAGAAGGAAAAGTTGCAGAAGTTGGAGTCTGCCTTCAGGTAAATAAAACTCAAATGGTTCTGCAAGGAACCATAGAACATACTACAGAAACACTGTATCCAAAGAACTTTCTCCATTAAAATGACTTAAGTGTATGAAAAGAAGTCTTTGTTACCTTAGGTACCTCAATGCTAATGAGTTCCACAGTCAAATAGTAGCTAGAAGCCTCTCTTCTTAGAAACCCCAACCCCTCTCCCAGGAGCATGTGAATTAAACATTTCGGTGTAAATTACATAAGGCTATCAGGGTATCAATTTGGTCCAGGCCTGAGGGAATTAACATTTAGAATCATAGAATCATAGAATATCAGGGTTGGAAGGGACCCCAGGAGGTCATCTAGTCCAACCCCCTGCTTGAAGCAGGACCATAGAATCATAGAATCATAGAATATCAGGGTTGGAAGGGACCCCAGAAGGTCATCTAGTCCAACCCCCTGCTCGAAGCAGGACCAATTCCCAGTTAAATCATCCCAGCCAGGGCTTTGTCAAGCCTGACCTTAAAAACCTCTAAGGAAGGAGATTCTACCACCTCCCTAGGTAACGCATTCCAGTGTTTCACCACCCTCTTAGTGAAAAAGTTTTTCCTAATATCCAATCTAAACCTCCCCCACTGCAACTTGAGACCATTACTCCTCGTTCTGTCATCTGCTACCATTGAGAACAGTCTAGAGCCATCCTCTTTGGAACCCCCTTTCAGGTAGTTGAAAGCAGCTATCAAATCCCCCCTCATTCTTCTCTTCTGCAGGCTAAACAATCCCAGCTCCCTCAGCCTCTCCTCATAACTCATGTGTTCCAGACCCCTAATCATTTTTGTTGCCCTTCGCTGGACTCTCTCCAATTTATCCACATCCTTCTTGAAGTGTGGGGCCCAAAACTGCACACAGTACTCCAGATGAGGCCTCACCAATGTCGAATAGAGGGGAACGATCACGTCCCTCGATCTGCTCGCTATGCCCCAACTTATACATCCCAAAATGCCATTGGCCTTCTTGGCAACAAGGGCACACTGCTGACTCATATCCAGCTTCTCGTCCACTGTCACCCCTAGGTCCTTTTCTGCAGAACTGCTGCCTAGCCATTCGGTCCCTAGTCTGTAGCTGTGCATTGGGTTCTTCCGTCCTAAGTGCAGGACCCTGCACTTATCCTTATTGAACCTCATCAGATTCCTTTTGGCCCAATCTTCCAATTGGTCTAGGTCCTTCTGTATCCTATCCCTCCCCTCCAGCGTATCTACCACTCCTCCCAGTTTAGTATCATCCGCAAATTTGCTGAGAGTGCAATCCACACCATCCTCCAGATCATTTATGAAGATATTGAACAAAACCGGCCCCAGGACCGACCCTTGGGGCACTCCACTTGATACCGGCTGCCAACTAGACATGGAGCCATTGATCACTACCCGTTGAGCCCGACAATTTAGCCAGCTTTCTACCCACCTTATAGTGCATTCATCCAGCCCATACTTCCTTAACTTGCTGACAAGAATACTATGGGAGACCGTGTCAAAAGCTTTGCTAAAGTCAAGAAACAATACATCCACTGCTTTCCCTTCATCCACAGAACCAGTAATCTCATCATAAAAGGCGATTAGATTAGTCAGGCATGACCTTCCCTTGGTGAATCCATGCTGGCTGTTCCTGATCACTTTCCTCTCATGCAAGTGCTTCAGGATTGATTCTTTGAGGACCTGCTCCATGATTTTTCCAGGGACTGAGGTGAGGCTGACTGGCCTGTAGTTCCCAGGATCTTCCTTCTTCCCTTTTTTAAAGATTGGCACTACATTAGCCTTTTTCCAGTCATCCGGGACTTCCCCGGTTCGCCACGAGTTTTCAAAGATAATGGCCAGTGGCTCTGCAATCACAGCCGCCAATTCCTTCAGCACTCTCGGATGCAACTCGTCCGGCCCCATGGACTTGTGCACGTCCAGCTTTTCTAAATAGTCCCTAACCGCCTCTATCTCCACAGAGGGCTGGCCATCTCTTCCGCATTTTGTGATGCCCAGCGCAGCAGTCTGGGAGCTGACCTTGTTAGTGAAAACAGAGGCAAAAAAAGCATTGAGTACATTAGCTTTTTCCACATCCTCTGTCACTAGGTTGCCTCCCTCATTCAGTAAGGGGCCCACACATTCCTTGGCTTTCTTCTTGTTGCCAACATACCTGAAGAAACCCTTCTTGTTACTCTTGACATCTCTGGCTAGCTTCTCTGACCAATTCCCAGTTAAATCATCCCAGCCAGGGCTTTGTCAAGCCTGACCTTAAAAATTTAAAACTTAAAAACTTCCTAGGAGCCAGCAGGAAATAAGAGTAAAACATATCCTCAGGCACTGGACTACAAGGTCTTAAAGGCACCAATTCGATCCAGATCCCAGGGCATTAAATCAAAAAATATCTTTGGCACCAATCTGATCCAAATGCTAGGGCATTTTGTTCTTGGAATTTACAGTATATCAGGATAAAGGGTCAAGGATACTTTAAGAGCAACCTAATAGGGCATACAAAGTGATCTATTTAACCCCTTTTCACTGCTCCCTATTAGTTACAATATATAGCACATTGAAGCAAGTGGCCAGCTGCAACACAGATGGCATTATAGAACCTGAGTTCTATAATATTAAAACAATACGGAGTCTGGTGGCACCTTAAAGACTAACAGATTTATTTGGGCATAAGCTTTCGCGGGTAAAAAAATCACTTCTTCAGATGCATGCATTTTACCCACGAAAATTTATGCCCAAATAAATCTGTTAGTCTTTAAGGTGCCACCAGACTCCTCATTGTTTTTGTGGATACAGGCTAACTCTGATACTATAATATTAAGTCTCTTTAAGTAATTACTACAGACCTGGGTTTGCTGTCATTGAAATTAATGGCATTTTAGCTATTGACTTCAATGGGTGTCTTTACATGGACTTCAATGGGCTTTGGATCAGGCCTTATATGTTGAATGGCACCCTAAGCCTGATTATTAGCTGCATTCACAAGATACTGCTTAAGTTATTGGGGTCGAGGACATTTGCAACAGGGTGTTAACTTCCAGGACCTTATATAAGAACATAGGGCTCTTTTGTAGTCTTATCCTGCTGCACCCATAGAGATGTAGTGAGTCAGCAAAAAAAGCTCTTCTACAGAGAAGAGGTGAGTTATATTAATTGCAACCAAACCCTAAAAGAATTTGAATGTTTCTATAAACAGAAGGAATTTGAGACAGTGATGGAATATAGGAAATTCCATACTGGATCTGACCCAGCATTCATCTAGTTCAGTGAGGCCAACAGCCAGATGCTTCAGAGGACGGTGTAAGGAACCCACAGTAGGTAGGTGTAGGATTGTTTGCCTCCCTCTCTCCCCCCAGGGTATTTTAGCCTGATCTCTAGTCGTTAGAGATTGGTGATTGGGCGGGAGAGGGGTGCTTCAGAGTTAGAGAATCATAAAAAACAAACATCCTTGAAAAATTGTGTGACACTGATTTTTTTTCCAATCAGCAACAGAAATGCTTCTGTACCTCACGCACTTGACAAACATGTACAGCATCACGTAGGTCTGACAGCGTGTCTGAAGGCCACATAGTGGTCAGTAGTGTAACATCCCTCACTGGAGTAAGGGAGGGGCCTTCCCTCCCTCAGGGTACTACTGCTACTTCTACTACTTGTCATTTATATTATTCTTTTACAAAACACTGACATCTCAGTTTGGCAAAACACTAAAGCATATGCATGGCTTTCAGGTCCCCTGAAGAAATGTATTTACAAATAAGATGTGCTTAAGTGATTTGCTGGCTCAGGGCATGACTTGTTCCTCACAACAGCCTGGTGATGTAGGTAAGTAAACATTATTAATTCTATTTTACAGATAGGGAAACTGAGACTGAGAGATTAAGTGATCTTCCCAAGGTCAAAGAAATGATCATAGCTGGGATTAGACTTTAGGAGCTCCTGAATGCCAGTTCTGTGCTGAGATCACTACACCATACCTCTAGGTCAAATATTGTCTCTTGTCATCCGGCACAATTTACCTCTATCCTTGTTGCAGAATACTTAGGATGATTGAGACAGCCTAGCAATGAGGGAATCTGGTGAGATCATTTAAGAGGACTAGAACTTTAAAGGGAAGAAAAAAGTTTTCTCTAGCTCTCCTTTTTGTTTATCCTACTTGGCTCCGAAACAAACAGATGAGCTCTAGTGAATGCATGAGCAGAGCATTAGGGGTTTCTGTGACCAAACTGAGATCAAAGTAATTTGTGTAATTAATTTTCATTTATCATAGAAGATTAGGGATGGAAGAGACCTCAGGAGGACACCTAGTGCAACCTCCTGCTCAAAGCAGAACCAATCCCCAATTAAATCATCCCAGCCAGGGCTTTGTCAAGCTGGGCCTCAAAAACCTCTAAGGATGGAGATTCCGTCACCTCCCTCCTAGTGAAAGTAACCCATTCCACCCTCCCTCCTAGTGAAACATTATGTTATATTTATAAAATATAACCACCCTCCTAGTGAAATATTTGTTATAAAGCTCTTTTGTTTTTATGGATTGAAAATAAAACAGATATTTAATATCTGCGCTTTTTTATGCAGTGTTGTTGACAAAGTAACTCTGATCAATAGCTCCTATTCGATCCCAGCTACACCTAATTATTAAACCATCAGATTTGGATCTGGATTTAAAACATTCCTACACTTGGAGCATTTAGATTTAGGTTCGATTACATCGATTATAAATAGGCTTGGCAGACTCTGATATAAAACTTTAGAGCCTACAATTCCAATCAGAAAAGGAGTACTTTTCTTTTTGCGAATACAGACTAACACGGCTGTTACTCTGAATTCCAATCAGTCCTACTTCTTGTTCAGCCATTCACAAAGAGAAACAAGTTTGTTTACATGCCGTCTGCATTGCCGTAGTGACTTCCAGCTCTGTGCTGTATGTGGAACTGGAAGGGTTGGAGAGATAAGAACCATCTGGTCACCTTCTCATTTTTTTCATTGTTCTGCTGCAACCTCTGAAGAGGGGCGTGGTCAGTCACGAGGACAAACTGCCTCCCTAGCAGGTAGTAGCACAGTGTTTTCATGGCCCATTTAACGGTGAAGCATTCCCTCTCAACCACCGCATATTTCTGTTCCCTTAGGAGGAGTTTCCTACTGAGGTATAGAATCAGGTGTTCTTCTTCTCCGACCATCTAGGATAGGACAGCCCCCAGTCCTACTTCAGCTGCGTCTGTCTTCAGGATGAACCCTCAGTGAAGTCTGGGGCTGTGAGTACAGGGTTACTGCAGAGGGCTGTCCACAGAACTGTAAATGTCCTCTCTGCTGTGTCAGTCGATTGTACCATCTCAGGTCCCTGAGCTTTTATTAGGTTGGTCAGGGCACTTGCCCTGGTGGCGAAATGGGGGATAAAGTGTTGATAGTACCCCACTACCCCAAAAAATGCCCAGACTTGTTTCTTGTGAATTGGTTGGGGCTAGTTTTGGATGGCCTCTAATTTATTGAGTTGGGGTTTTACTACACCTTGTCCCACAACGTAGCCCAGATATTTAACCTCTGTTAACCCTATGGCGCACTTGGTGGGGTTTGTGGTAAGGCCAACACGCCTTAGGGTATCTAGGACAGCTTCCACCTTTTCCAGGTGGGTTTCCCAGTCTGAGGTATGAATAACCACTTTGTTCAGATAGGCGGCCGCATAACTGGCATGGGGGTGCAATAGCTTGTTCATGAGGCACTCAAAGGTAGCTGGGACCCCATGTAGACCAAATGGGAGGACTGTATATTGAAAGAGACCCTCCAGCATGGAGAAAGTGGTCTTCTCTTTTTCATCTTCAGCAAGGAGAATCTGCCAATACCCTTTAGTCAAGTCTAGAGTCGTCAGGAACCGGACATTTCCCAGTCGGTCCACTAACTCGTCTATGCGGGGTATAGGATATGCGTCGAACTGGGACACCTCATTCAGCGGATGGAAGTCATTGCAGAACCTCGTAGAACCATCCCGTTTGGGTACTAGCACGATTGGGCTAGACCACTGACTGTAGGACTCTTCGATTATCCCTAACTCCAGCATTTTCTTTACTTCTGCTCTGATTTCTTCTCTTTTGCCACTGGCACCTGGTAGGGCCTCATTGTTACCTTGGCCCTGGGGTTTATAATGATGTGGTGGTACGTTTCAGTTGTTCAACCTGGCTGCGATGAGAACACATCTTGGTTTTGGTTGATCATCTTGGACACCTTCTCTCTTTGGGCTGGTGTTAAATTGGGAGCTGCTCATGGGTTTTGTTTTCCTGTGGTGGGTTCTTTCGGACAACTACACACACTTCTTGGGTATGCCAGGGTTTTAGAAGGTTAATGTGGTACACTTGTACTTGTTTTCTATGTCCCGCTTATCATAGCTTGTAATTTACCTCTTCTATAGGTTCAACTATTTCATAGGGCCCCTGCCACTGGGCCAAGAGTTTACTCTCTGACATGGGTACTAACATCATTACTCAGTCTCCTGGCTGAAACTGCCAAATCTTTGCTTGGTGCTTGTAGTGAGATTGTTGGGCTTTTTGGGCCTTCTCCAGGTGATTCTGCACAATGGGGGTAACCCGGGTTATACAGTCTCTCATTTGCAATACATGCTCAACTGTATTCTTCCCCATATTGGGCTCCTCTTCCCAAATCTCCCTGGCTAGGTCTAGTATGCCCCGGTGACCATATAATAGCTCAAAGGGAGAGAAACCAGTGGAGGCTTGGGGAACTTCCCGGATGGCAACATAAGATAGGGCAAGAGGGTATCCCAATCCTCTGCCATCGGCCGTGGTGTCCCGCCCCGCTATTCCCTCCACCAGCTCTGAGGGTTCCCCTCCCCAGCCCCCAGGGTGTACGCCCAGGTGGCAGCAGCCCCCCCACCTGCCACTATGTCCTCTCTCCCATCCACCGCCTCTGCTACCATCTATAACGGCCGGGGTCCCTTCCCCACCTTGACCAGGAAGCACGGCTTCCGTTGCCTCCTGGTGCCAGCCTCGCCCCACATAGAAATCTACTTGCAGACACTGGCAAAGGTGGTGGGGCCCACGCGCATTGTGGCGGCCTCCAAAATGTGCGGAAAAGTTGTCTTCTTCCTAGCATCAGAGGCTGCCACTCAGGAGGCGGTGGAGAAGGGCCTGGCGGTGGGGGGGGGGGTGTTCGTCCCCCTAGAGCCACTAGAGGACCTGGGTGTCTGACTAGTCCTGCCCTCTGTCCCTCCCTTTCTCCCGTTGCCCTGTTACCTGCCCTCTATACCTGGGGAAACCCATTTCTGTTGTTAGCCCTCTCCCACTGGGCTGCAAAGACCCCGCCCTCCAACGTGTCCTCTTGTTCCGCCGGGAGGTGCAGCTTCAACTGCCGCTGGTGGCACGTGACAGAGAGGCGCTTGAGGGGCCATTCCTGGTCCCCTACCAGGGGGGCCATTACCGGGTGCACTATTCTACAGGGGAGGCCCGGTGCTATCTCTGCCAGGCGATGGGGCACGTCCAAAGAGATTGACCCTGGCCTGGCAAGGAGGGGCATCTGGGACCCCTGAGCCCTGGCAGGGCGCTGGCCCCCTCATCACCGGTACCCCTGGCTGCCCAGCACCCGGAGCCACTCCTCCTCCTTCCCAGCCCACCACTGCTCCTGCTTGGGCCCAAGGGGCACCTCCCTCACTATGTCCAGATGAGCGGGAGAGCCCTGCTGCCACTGCCTGCAATCTGGCGGGGCCTGTGGAGAAGGGTGCGGCGGGGATACTGCCAGGCATAGGAGAGGGCCCGCCCCAGGGGGAATCTTCCCTCCCTTGTGTTGCCCCACCGTTACCTCCCCGAGGCCCTGAGCCATCGCCTCTGCCCCCGACCCGACCCCTGCTAGCCAGCCCCCAGATGATGCCATGGAGGGCTGGGCCCTAGTACAGGAGAAGTAGGGCAAGTGGAAGGCTCGAGCTCTACTCCTTTCCACCGATGCGGAAGCCCCCCTGAAGACCAGGAAGGGGGGCACTGATGCCGAGCCTTCCACCTTGCCCACAGGTGTATTCCACCAACTGGTGCTGGCTGGGGAAGACGTGGCAGCACCGGAGAGAAGTGCTGCCCCTCCACGGGCGTCCCTTCCCTCCGAGGCCCCCGATGGAGCCCCTCCTGTCCCGTTACCACCTGAAGCCCCTGTGAGCCCCGAGGTGACTGTCGCTTTGGGTGCCGGTGAAGAGAACTCCGGGGTGGTAGAAGGCAATCGCCCCTCCATTTATGAGGAGATCGAAGCCCTGGGTCTGACCCCGGTCACCTAGGGGGAGGACGACCCTCTGCCAGCGGGCCTCTATCTGGGCGACCTCACTCTGCCCCCCCTTTCCCCATGCTCCTTCCCCCTAACCGTTGCTTCTGCTCCTGCCTCCGAGAAGCCCCTGGACTCTTCCACCAACCTGGCTGCAGATGGCACCCCACTGACTGCCGCTGAGCCTGTTGAGGTGATGGCCAGTGCCACATGGCTGGGACCTGAGCCACCAGAGGCACCCCTCATTGGTGTGGAGCAATCGACCTCCTACCCAGGCAGGGGCCCTTCAGAAGTCCACCTCCTGATGCCAAACCCACCATGGAGCCTGCGCCCGGCATCACTGAGAGCCCCCTTCCCACTCCCCGAACCTCTGAGCATTACCAGGAGGTGCCACTGTCCAGTTGCTTGGCTTTTGGACCCCCAAATCTTGCCTCTGTTCCTGACCCCGGCCCTGCCCCTGTTGCCGACCCCGTTCCTATTCCCTCCACCTCCTGCGATGTTATTGCTGCTCCTGGGGCTGTCTCCTTCCCTTTTCCGGCAGATGACCCCTAGGGAGTGGCCTTTGTATTTCCCTGTCTCCACCCACTGGGACTGCTATCTTCCCTTCGCTGCCCCCTTCTGAACCAGGATTTTAGGTGAGCCATGTGGCGTGGCCCATCGGGCGCCATGTCGGGGGTCCGCCCCTTGCCTGCCCATCTTGGTGGGCCATAGGGCCGGGGCCCCACCAGAGGATGGTCAGAAGCCAGTAACTTCACCCCCTCATGCACTGTGAGAGGAGCTGAGGGAGTTTCTTGAAGATGTCCGCGGCTCCCACAAAAAGGTACAGCTTGCTCTCCAGCGATGGGGGACATTCATCAAATCCTCCGGGCCACGAGGACCCTTATGCGGGAGGGTAAAAGGACCAGGAAGCAGGCCACCGCAGCCTACCAGGGGGTCCATGGCTTCCGTGACTCCTTGCTCACCTACGGGGTAGGTCACAGTTTGCTGCGCGGCTCAATGGGGACCATGAGCAACCCTGCAATCGAGGATCCCCCCTAGCCCTCCTCATGGCACCCATCACTATCGCAACATTGAACACCCAGGGCTGTAGGATGGGTTTCTGCAAGAGCCAGGTGCTCTCCTTCCTTCGGGAAGGGGGGTACTCTGTGGTTTTCCTGCAGGAGACCCATACAGATCCAGCGGCTGAAGACAGCTGGCTGCTGGAATGGGGGGACAGGGTCTACTTTAGCCATCTCACGGTTCATATGGCTGGAGCGGTGACCCTGTTCTCCCCCGACCTGTGGCCCGAGGTGCTGGGGGTCGCCGAGGCTGTGCCGGGCCACCTGCTGCACCTCCGGGTCCGTATTGAGGGGCTCGTGGCCAACCTCGTTAACGTCTATGCCCCAACATTGGACCCGGAGCGGCTGTGTTTCTATCAGCAGGCATCCATCTTCCTCGGCACCTTGGATCCTTGCGAGTGCCTGGTCCTGGGCGGGGACTTTAGCACCACCCTCAAGGAGTGGGACTGCTTGGGGACCGAGCAGTGCCCGGCCGTTGTGGACGTCCTCTGGGAGATAGTCGAACACCACTCCCTGGTGGACATCTGCCGTGACTACCACCGGACAACATCTCAATGTTCACCTTTGTCCGGGTGGAGGCCCATTGGTCACGCCACTCCCGGTTGGACTGCATCTATTTATCACGTTTCCACCTTTCACAGGCCCACTCCTCCAGCATCCAGTCGGCCCTGTTCTCTGATCATCATTTAGCCACCGTGCTGGCCTCTCTCTGCACAGAGAGGCCGGGGCCGGCCTATTGGCATTTCAACAACAGCTTGTTGAAGGATGTGGGCTTCATGGCATCCTTCCGGGAGTTCTGGCTGGCCTGGCGAGGGCAGTGGCATGCCTTTCCCTCGGCGTGGCGGTGGTGGGACCTGGGGAAGGTGCATGCCCGGCTCTTCTGCCATGACTACACCCAGGACGCCAGCCAACAGAGGGATGCGGCGATAGAGCAGTTGGAACGGAAGGTCTAAGAGCTGGAGAGGCGTCGGGCTGCCAGCCCCGAGGATCCATCCCTCTGCAGAGCATGCCGGGAGAAGTGGGAGGAGCTCTGAGCCCTCGAAGACCGTTGGGCCTGGGGTGCCTTTGTTCGATCCCGCATCCGTCTCCTTTGGGAGATGGATTGCGGCTCTGGCTTCTTCTATGCCCTGGAGAAAAGGAGGGGGGCCAAGAAGCACTTCACCTGCCTTCTGGCAGAGGATGGCACCTCCCTCACGGATCCGGTGGAGATGTGCCGAAGGGCCAGGGCCTTCTACACAAGCCTTTTCTCCCTGGATCCAACTGATCCTAGCTCTTGAAGAGTGCTCTGTGATGAACTCCTTATGGTCAGTGAGGCCGACCGAGACTGGCTAAAGCAGCCTCTCACTATGGCCGAGTTCTCGGAAGCCCAATAAATCTCCGGGCATGGACAGGCTGACTGTGGAGTTCTACTGCGTGTTCTGGGACGTCCTCAGCCCAGACCTAGTTACTGTCTGGGACAAGTCCTTGCAGAGCGGGGTCCTCCCTCTTTCATGCCAGTGAGCCATGCTCACCTTATTGCAGAAGAAGGGGAACCGTTGTGATTTACAAAATTGGCATTCCGTCTCACTCCTCAGCGTGGACTACAAAGTTGCAGCGAAAGCCATCTTGCTGTGGCTAGGGTCTGTGCTGGCAGACGTGGTCCACCCAGACCAGACCTACAACATCCCGGGCTGCACCATCTTTGACAACCTGTATCTCATCCGGGACCTCTTGGAACTTAGGTGTAGGGATGGTCTGTCGTTTGCTCTCCTGTCCTTGGATCAGGAGCAGGCATTCAACAGGGTGGACCACGGGTCTCTCCTGAGCACTCTGCGAGCGTTTTGCTTCAGACCCCAGTTTGTGGGTTTTCTCCGGGTGCTATATGCCTCCACAGAGTGTCTGGTCAGGCTCAACTGGACCCTGACCCGGTTAGCTTCGGGCGAGGAGTACGGCAGGGGTAACCCCTCTCGGGCCAGCTGTATGCTCTGGGGATTGAGCCCTTCCTCTGTCTCTTCCGTAGGAAGTTGACGGGGTTGGTGCTGTGTGAGCCGGAGCTGTGGCTGGTCCTGTCGGCATATGCTGACGATGCGCTCCTTGTGGTCCAGGACCCGGGCAACTTGGCATGGGTGGAGGCTTGCCAGGCCATCTATTCGTCAGCCTCCTCCATCCGGGTCAACTGGGTCAAGAGCTCTGGCCAGGTGGTCAGGGATGGATGGCAGGTGAGCTCCCTCCCACCCGCGCTTCAGGCCATCAGGTGGAGCGTGGGTCCGCTGCTATCTCGGTGTTTACCTGTCTGCCACTCATCTGTCTCCGCCAGAGAACTGGCACAATTTAGAGGGCAGGGTGACAGAGCAGCTCCAGAAATGGACAGGACTACTCTGGTGCCTCTCCCTTCGAGGGATAGCTCTGGTGCTAAATCAACTAGTCCTGTCCATGCTCTGGTACTGGCTCAACACCCTGGTACCAGCCCCAGGTTTCCTGGCCAACCTCCGGACATCTATTCTGGAGTTCTTCTGGTCAGGACTGCACTGGATCTCTGCAGGGGTTCTCCATCTACCCCTAGAAGAGGGAGGGCAGGGCCTGAAGTGTCTACACACTCAGGTCCATGTTTTCCGCCTCCAGGCCCTGCAGAGTCTCCTTTATGGTGCAGGTAGTCTGGTGTGGAGCATACTGGCGAAAACCTTCCTGAACCACTTCCAAGGGCTCTGATATGACTGGCAGCTCCTTTATTTCCATTTGAGAGGTCTTCCGTGAGTCTTCTGCCGGTCTTCTACCAGGACCTCCTTTGGACCTGGAAACTGTTCTCAGTGATCAGGTCCGTGGCAGCCACCGTTGGGGCAGATCTCCTCATGGAGCCCCTGCTACACAACCCCCAGCTCCATGTGCAGGTGGTGGAGTCCCCCTTGGTGCGCCAGAAGTCGGTCCTGGCAGAAGTCACAAGAGTCGGAGAGCTCCTGGACTACGACCGGGGAGACTCACTGGATCCCCTGATGCTCACTCAGCACATGGGGCTCTCCAGGCCTTGTACTCCCCGAAGCGTACTTCAGGAGGTGAGGGCCACTTTGCCACCCACTGCTTGGGTTTACCTCGACTGGGTCCTGCACGCCCCGCCCACCCTTCACCCCAGGACCTCTGGACCTTTTCATTGGGCCTCTGCCCTGTGAGCCCAACTGACCCCCCCACTCTTTCACTGTGAGCCGGCTGCACAATCAGCAGCCGGTCTGCTTCCAGACCACACCAAGGAAGAATCTATACATGCTCATGCTCCACACCTTTCACATCCTCACCCTCACGTCCCACCCCAACACAAAATGGCGGGACCTCCTGCCACCTCTAGAAGGTGAGGAGCCCCAGTGGGCCAGCCTATACTCCACCCTGGTTCCAAGGCCCACCGGGGATTTCAGTTGGCGGCTCCTTCAAGGGGCCGTGAGTATGGGCATGTACTTGGCGCAGTTCACTCCTATCCCGGACACCTGCCCCTTTTGCAGCGTGAAGGAAACCCTGGCGCACACATACCTGGAGTGTGCCAGGCTGCAGCCCCTGTTCTGCCTCCTCTTAGATATCTTATTAGGATTTTCGTTACACTTTTCCCCTCACCTTTTTATTTATGCACTCCCTATCTGTGGCCCCACAAAGTCACGGGACCTCCTGGTCAACCTCTTCCTGGCCCTGGCTAAAGTGGCCATCTATAAAACCAGGGTGAGGAGGTTGGCCGATGGAGTCTCCTGTGACTGTGGGGCCTATTTCCGATCATCCGTCCATTCACGTATCCGGGTAGAGTTCCTCTGGGCAGCGTTCACTGACTCCCTTGATGCCTTCGAGGAGCAGCGGGAGCTGTCTGCAGTTCTCTGCTCGGCGTCCCAGTCTGGTTCCCTTCATTTGACCCTTTGACTGCACTCCAGTCCCTGTTATTTCATTAGTTGTCTCCCATACTTATTTGGTTTCCAGGTCCTGTGGACCTGCCTCTTAGGCTGGGGGAGGGGGGGAATCCTTCACCCACCCACTTCCTGGATCCCAATAGGACCACTCACTTATATCCTTCTGATCTGAGTCCATCACAGGTGGAAAAGACTGAGTAGAAAACTACAGTATACCCTCTCCCACCCCTCTGCTCCTCCCCACCCTCCCAGCTTTTCATATCTTTCTTCTTGCACTTTGCTTTGTCTCATTCAGAGGTGTTTAGTTGCCAAGGATTTATAGTCTACACATCTAACCCTTTTTAAAGAGACTACTGCACCTAGCATTAGTACTCATCTACCCATGCCCTTCCACACCGATTGAGTCTGGAGAATAACATCTCACTCTGTACTGCACACCCCATAAGAATTTGAAGAACAAAGCCTTAATAGACTAGAGTGCTTCTGCAATCTCAAAAGCAATTGTCTTCTGGGGGCTGTGATGAATTCTGTGAATGTAAAATTCACAGTCAGAATAGGGGAAACTATTATATTCTGTGTTTTGGTGACATATCTGTTGGATAAGTGGATTCAACCTTAACAGTCCAGCCAACCATTATTTATTTAACACGAAATGCTTGTTACAGTTATGACAGTGTGCGCTATGTCCAGGAGAGAAAGACATGACAGCCTCTCGAGACTGAAAACTAAGCAGTGGGCACAAAAACACATGGCAGATTTAAAAGAGCTTTAGGGCATGTTTTCAAAGGAGCTGACCACAGACTGCTACCATTGGCTTTAATTAGTGTTTTGCTTACTCCACTGACAACTAGGCCCTTAGTTTACCATTACTGAGTGACCAATCATAGTTGGCAGAAGTACCTCGATAAAAACCCCACTCACATGCAGAACAGCATGCTCAAATTTAAAAAACAAAGAAAGAAATAATACACACACACACGATCTGGATTTTATGTATTATGCAGTAAAATCAAGCTGTCATCACAACACTTCACTCATCCTTATTCTTTTGAGTGTCATATCATTTGACCTGAATTAATTTTTACATGAATTTGTAATTACAGTAATTTCTCAAACTATGATTAGTTTCTTTATTGCCCTTTAGTGTCAGGGATGTCTAATGGCTGATGCTGGCCTCTTTCAAGATGATTTTGCTTAATTGGTCAATTAGCATATGGTCTCAGATTATGAGTATCTGAAGAAAAATTGTCTGCCAGATTCCAGAATATGCTGCCCAATTTTGTGTTTTTTTATCTTCTGTAAGTGAAGTCACGTTTTGCCTTTTTTCCTTACCTCTGTTTCCACACACACCCCAGCCCCCGATTTGCGTAGCCTGTCCCAGTGTAAATGTATTGCAGTTTTGAATACTGATAGACACATGGATGTAAACAATGACTCATCTGGCAAAGTTAAGGACAGGAAAATGTAAAAACAAAAGCCCTAGAGAAAGATAATACAGCCTTCCTGATGCAGGCACCATTGAAATATGAGTCTCTGCTAGCCTGAAGAGCCCATTATCAAATATTTGTTCCCCATGTAGATACTTAAAGACTATGATCAAGTCACGGCTTATCCTTCTCTTTGTTAAGCAAAATAGATTGATCCTTGAGTCTATCTTTTAATCACTCTTCCCTGAATTCTCTCTAATTTATCAACATCCTTCTTGAATTGTGGACACCAGAACTGGACACAGAATTCCAATGCTGAATGTAGAGGTAAAAACCTGTCATCTACTCTTATTTGAGATTGCCTTGTTTGTGCATCCCAGGTTCACATTAGCCCTTTTGGTCACAGTGGGAGCTCATGTTCAGCTGATTATCCACCATGACCCCCCAAATCATTTTCAGAGTCACTGCTTTGCAGAATAGTCCTCCATCTTTTAAGTATGGCCTACATTCTATATTCCAAGGATGTATACATCTAGTTGCATTAAAACATTGTTTGCTTGCGCCCATCTTACCCAATGATCCTGTTTGCTCTGTATCAATGACCTGTCCTCTTCATTATTTATCATTCCCCCAATGTACGTGTCATCTACCAAGCTTATCACTGATTTTATATTCTCTTGTAGGTCTTTGATAAAACATGTTAAATAGGATCAGTTATCAAGTTTTTATCCATTTGTGCCGTATTAATTTTGTATTCTAGTTTTTTAAAATCAAAATAGCATGAGGTACCAAGTCAAAAGCCTTACAGAAGCCTACATTATGTTACATCAACACTAATAACTTCATCAAACTTGTAGTCTCACCAACAAATATCAGGCTAGTTTTACGGGATCTATTTTCCATACATCCACATTGACTGGCATCAGTTGTATTACCCTCTAATTCTTTATTAATCTATTCTAGGGCTGTTAATTGCAGTCAACTCACGTGATTAACTCAAAAAAATTAGTCATGATTAATCTCAGTTTTAATTGCACTGTTAAACAGTAAAGTATCAGTTGAAATCTATTAACTATTTTGGACGTTTTTCTACATTTTAAAATATATTTATTTCAATTACAATATGGAATACAAGGTGTACAGTGCTCACCTTATTTTTTTTTATTATAAATATTTGCACTGTAAAAATTATAAGAAATGGTATTTTTCAAGTCAGCTAATACAAGTACTGTAGTGCAGTCCCTTTATCATGAAAGTGTATCTTACAAGTGTAGATATTTTTGTTACATAACTGAACTCAAAAACAAAACAATGTAAAACTTTAGAGCCTACAAGTCCACTCAGTCCTACTTCTTGCTCAGCCAATCACTAAGAGAAACAAGTTCGTTTACATTTACAGGAGATAATGCTGCCCACTTCTTATTTACAATGTCACCTGAAAGTGAGAACAGGCATCACATGGCACTTTTGTAGCCGGCATTGCAAAGTATTTATGTGCCAGATATGCTAAACATTCGTATGCCCCTTCATGCTCATTAAAAATTATGCATTAATTACTTAGTGACTGAACTCATTGGGGGAGAATTATGTCTTCTGCTCAGTTTTACCTGCATTCTGCCATATATTTCATGTTATAGCAGTCTCGGATGATGACCCAGCACATGTTGTTCATTTTAAGAATACTTTCACTGCAGATTTGACCAAATGCAAAGAAGGTACCAATGTGTGAGATTTCTAAAGATAGCTACAGTACCTGAACCAAGGTTTAAGAATCTGAAGTGCCTTCCAAAATCTGAGAGGGAAGAGGAGTGGAGCATGCTTTCAAAAGTCATAAAAGAGGAACACTCCGATGCAGAAACTACAGAACCCGAACCAGAAAAAAAGAAAATCAGCCTTCTGCATTTGACTCAGATGATGAAAATTAACATGCATCAGTCTGCACTGCTTTGGACTGTTATCAAACAGAACCTGTCATCAGCATGGATACATGTCCTCTGGCATGGTAGTTGAAGCAAGAAGTGACATATGAATATTTAACGCATCTGACATGTAAATATCTTGCAATGCCAGCTACAACAGTGCCATGCCAAAGCCTGTTCTCACTTTTAGGTGACACTGTAAACAAGAATCAGGCAGCATTATCGGCTGCAAATGTAAGCAAACTTATTTCTCTTAGTGATTGGCTGAACAAGAAGTAGGACTGAGTGGACTTGTAGGCTCTAAAGTTTTACATTGTTTTGTTTTTGAATGCAGTTTTTTATATAATTCTATGTTTGTAAGTTCAACTTTCATGATAAAGAGATTGCACTACATTACCTGTATTAGGTGAATAAAAAAATACAAATATTTGCACTGTAAAAAAAATAGTAATAAAATAAAGATAAAGTGAGCACTGTACCCATTGTATTCTGGGTTGTAATTGAAATCAATATATATGAAAATGTATAAAACATCCAAAAATATTTAAATAAATAGTATTCTATTATTGTTTAACAATGCAATTAATCATAAAATTTTTAATTGCTTGACAGCCCCAATCTATTCCTGTATCAGCTGCTCCTTTTTGTTGCTCAGGATCGATGTCAGACTGACAGGTCTATGAATACCGGGGTCATCCCATTTAACCCTTTTAAATAATAGCACAATGTTAGCTTTCTACCACAATTCTGGAAGATGCAGAGTTCCAAAACTTTAGGGGGAAAACAAGAAAAAACAACAACCACCAGCCCATTAATGATCCAATGGTATCCTCAGCCAGCTCTTCTAAAACTCTGGGACTCAAGTTGTCCAGACCCACTGATTTAAAAATATCTGACTTCAGTAGCTGCTGTTTGATAGCTGCCCACATTACTATTGGAAAGGCAAAAGGGTTATCCTTATCACATATGACTACATCTGTTTTTCCCTAAATACAGAACAGAAATGTTTATTGAACACTTCTGCCTTTTTGTCATTAATGACAAATCTAACATCTCCATCTAATAAACCATTCTTAACTTATACACACAACAACAACAAAAAAATCATTCAACTCTCAACTTTTTCTGTCTCCCAATATGCAACAATTCCATACTTTCCCATACCAAATCCATTAATCTTTCCCCTACTAATGTAGTTCTTAATTCACCATATGTCCCAATCCTTGGTACTTCACTGAGGCGTTTCTGTGTGGCTCCCTACCCTGCAATCAGTTCATAATGACAACAGTGATGTCAGCAGCAGACTTGTCCTATGGATTCTGGCTTTGGGATGGTTGATCAGCTAGATTGTAGATCACCTTGACTGGTAGTCTGTAGGCTCAGCTGGGAAATGGGTCCCCTTCAGCTCTTGAGGGGGTATGTCTCTTCCAAATGTTGGAGGTTTCCCCTGTCTGGGATGGGTAAGAGAGTGTGGGAGGGAGAGAGGGAACAGATCTTTGGATGCTGGGCTGAGCAAACAGGCACTGGCATTAAGACAGGCAGGCTACAGGACTTCAACTCAGCGTAGTAGCAGCGTCACTGTCTTCTCTCCTTTCTTCCTTCTTGGGTGCTGCTCGAGGGGTCAGTGTGAGGGACAGGTTGGGCACGTCCCAAGAGGAGTTCCTCTTGCCACTGACAGAAACTGACACACACATTCAGATAGCACAGCATGCTTTAGCAATCAGATCTGTTTAGCAAGCAGTTTGGGACGGTCGTGAAACAATTTTTTGCCACCACCACCTCCTCCCCCCATATACCGTTAATGTCTGTCCATAATTTCCACACAGGGTCAGCCCAAGGATCTGGAGAAATATTCACCCCATGTACTTAACTGACTCATTTCCACAACAGCTATATGTTGGGAAAACTGTAAAACCCCTAGCTGGAGAAGAGGAACCCACTGCATATTCCTTTCAGTTTTAGCAAATGGTTAGCATTGATATGTTTTCAAGGCTGACTTTTTAAAGGATTGAGTGAAGGTTTAATTCATGCCTGCACTTGAGCTGAGCCAGTTAGCTATCTGAAACAACACCAGGTCTGGGAATAACCAGGGTGTCATAAATATAAAGGGAAGGGTAAACACCTTTAAAATCCCTCCTGACCAGAGGGAAAACCCTTTCACCTGTAAAGGGTTAAGAAGCTAGGATAACCTCGCTAGCACCTGACCAAAATGACCAATGAGGAGACAAGATACTTTCAAAGCTGGAGGTGGGGGGAGAAATAAAGGTTCTTTCTGTCTGTGTGATGCTTTTTCCAGGAACAGAAAAGGAACGGAGTCTTAGAACTTAGTAAGTAATCTAGTTAGATATGTGTTAGATTCTGTTTTGTTTAAATGGCTGATAAAATAAGTTGTGCTGAATGGAATGTATATTCCTGTTTTTGTGTCTTTTTGTAACTTAAGGTTTTGCCTAGAGGGATTCTCTATGTTTTGAATCTGATTACCCTGTAAGGTATTTACCATCCTGATTTTACAGAGGTGATTCTTTTACTTTTTCTTCAACTAAAATTCTTCTTTTAAGAACCTGAGTGCTTTTTCATTGTTCTTAAGGTCCAAGAGTTTGGGTCTGTGTTCACCTATGCAAATTGGTGAGGATTTTTATCAAGCCTTCCCCAGGAAAGGGGGTGTAGGGTTTGGGGAGGATTTTTGGGGGAAAGACATTTCCAAGTGGGCTCTTTCCCTGTTATATATTTGTTAGACGCTCGGTGGTGGCAGCAATAAAGTCCAAGGGCAAAATGTAAAATAGTTTGTACCTTGGGGAAGTTTTAACCTAAGCTGGTAAAAATAAGCTTAGGGGGTTTTTCATGCAGGTCCCACATCTGTACCCTAGAGTTCAGAGTGGGGAAGGAACCTTGACACAGGGTTTCAAAACACCATAGCCGTATCCCCTTCCTTTCAGGAATGTTTCCACATGCCCTCGCTGCTGAGGTTATCATGAGCAGTGTGTGGTAACATCTACTGTACCATGGCTGCCAGATGCTGTACCTACATCAGGGGAAATCCACAAGGGAGCTGACTGACAGCTTTATGTCTTGTCAAAGGTAGCCATGGAGCACTGATGAACTGACCCATATTATTATAATGAAAGCTTTCCAGGACTGAAAAGCAGGCTCTGTTAACAACGGGGCCCCAGGATCCCCTTTCAGCTCATCAGTGCCCCAGTGGAAATCTATCCACTGTACTTCTGTTAGAAGTTTCACGCCTCGCTTTTGATGAAATATTTATTAGTAAATAAACATGTTGCATTCATGAGGATAAAGCCTCTAGGCCAAATTCACAGTTCGGTATTATTTCAGGATAACACTAAAACAGCTACTGCATTCCCAATGCAAATTTGTTTGGGTGTTAGCTAAGACTGAAGGTAGGCTTAAAATATTTAAATTGTAGAGTACTAACATCCCCTCTCTCCATACAGAGATATTCAAAGGGCTATATTCACTCTAGGCTATGCCAATTTCCATTGAGGTAATGCGGGAATCCTGGCAGTGTCAAGTTTGCCTTGAAAGTAAGTAGTGGCAGTGCAAGGCACGTGCGGCACATGCTCTGCTGTGGGCCTTGCAGCCAGCCAACTCTACCGCCAGAGTGGGAAGAGTTGGTTGGAGAAGGATGATGGCGGTAGCTGTGCAAGGTTGGTCTGTCTGCACCAAAGCGGACATATATCCATGCAGGACTCCCAGAAAGGGTGTCAGTGCACACATGCTTGCCTCCTTTCTCTGGTGGTAGAACCTCTTTACAGCTCAGATGTCATGGGAAAAAACACACAAACAAGATATGTGATGCCTGGATAGAAAAAAAAAAGTGCCTCTCCAAGTAACACTAAGTATGCTCTGAAAATAAAGCCCCAAATTTAACACCATTAAGGAACATAAACCCATACTGGGTCAGATCAATAGTCCAGCTAGCCCAGTATCCGGTCTTCTGAAAGTGGCCAATGTCAGATGCTTCAGAGGGAATGAACAGAACAGGGCAATTATCGAGTGATCCATCCCCTGTCATCAAGACCCACCATCTGGCAGTCAGAGGCTTAGGGACACACAGAGCATGGGGTTGCATCTTTGACCATCTTGGCTAATAGACATTGATGAACCTATTCTTTTTTTTAAATCCAGTTATATATTGGCTTTCACAACATCCTCTGGCAACAAATTCCACAGGTTGACTGTGTGTTGTGTTTGTCTGAAACCTTCTGCTTGCTTATTGTGTTACGTGAAGGGGTAAATGACACTTCCTTATTCAGATTCTCCATTCCATTTATGATTTTATAGCCTTCTGTCATATTAGTTTCTTCTTCTCCAAGCTAACCAACGCCGGTCTTTTTAATCTCTCCTCAGATGGAAATTGTTCCATACCCCTAATCATTTTTGTTGCCCTTCTCTGTACTTTTTTCAATTCTAACATCTTTTGAGATGTTGTGTCCAGAACTGCATACAGTATTCAAGGTGTGGGTGTATCATTGATTTAGATAGTAGCATTATGATCTTTACTGTCTTATTGTCTATTCCTTTCCTAATTGCTCCCAGTGTTGTTAGCTTTTTTTGACTGCTGCTGCACACTGAGTGAATGTTTTCAGAGAACTATCCACAACGACTCTATGGTGTTTTTGTTGAGTGGTAACAGCTAATTTAGACCCCATCATTTTGTATGCATAACCGGGATTATGTTTTCCAGTGTACACTTCTTGGCATTTATTAACATTTACTTTCATCTACCATTTTGGTGTCCGGTCACCCACTTGTGAGATCCCTTTGTAATTTCAGGATTTAACTATCTTGAGTAATTTTGTATCAACTGCAAGCTTTGACACTTCACTGTTTGACCCTTTTTCCAGATCATTTATGAATGTTGGACAGCACTTGTCCCAGTTCGGGTCCTTGAGAGAGGTAGATAGTGGGCTTCTCCCATTTTGAAAAGTGACCATTTATTCCTTCCCACAAATCTGTTCACAAAACTACAGTCTATACATGGAAGCATTTTACAGTGCCTAGTAATTTAGTTGCTTGTGCAGTGCTCCAAGTGCTGCTGCGGGGGAGAGGGGGTATGTTCAAGCAATAAAAGTTATTTGGTATGTAGTTAAATGGAGTGGACAAACTGGTATAAGAGGGTTTGTTTCTATGTTTTAACATTTTATTGATTTTCAGGCAAAGAGGAATAATGTATTACACCAAGATGAAGCAGGGGATAGCAGACAAATAAAAACTAAGCACAGCTCAAGTTCTTTTGTTGTCAACATCACTAACTAGTTTAGCCGGATTCTTCCCCCAAAATGAGAGACAACGTTGGTGGTTCTCTTCCCCATCTCTGCCCCGCTCCCCAGTACAACGGGTCAAATCAAATGGAGTAGCTGGTCTGGAAAGCCTCAGGGAAGAGTTTGGTAGCTGTAATTAACTTTCACAGCTGTTCAAAATTAATATTTTTTTGGATGGATGGAAGTGTGGCTTAAAGTTCTGCTTTTCATTAGAGAATGGGGTGGGGATCTAAGTTTAAAAGTCACCACACACTGAAATAAGATATCATAGCCTTGTTTCCTCTCGCCTCACACCTACTAGTAGAATGGAGCAGAGTGAGGAGTGAGAAGCAGTAGTCACAACGGTAAAACCCAGGCAGCATGATTTGCCCCACACTCATAATACTTGACTTATGAGGAGAGGCTGAGGGAGCTGGGATTGTTTAGCCTGCAGAAGAGAAGAATGAGGGGGGATTTGATAGCTGCTTTCAACTACCTGAAAGGGGGTTCCAAAGAGGATGGCTCTAGACTGTTCTCAATGGTAGCAGATGACAGAACGAGGAGTAATGGTCTCAAGTTGCAGTGGGGGAGGTTTAGATTGGATATTAGGAAAAACTTTTTCACTAAGAGGGTGGTGAAACACTGGAATGCGTTACCTAGGGAGGTGGTAGAATCTCCTTCCTTAGAGGTTTTTAAGGTCAGGCTTGACAAAGCCCTGGCTGGGATGATTTAACTGGGAATTGGTCCTGCTTCGAGCAGGGGGGTTGGACTAGATGACCTTCTGGGGTCCCTTCCAACCCTGATATTCTATGATTCTATGATTCTACCCCAAATCACATTTTGTTGAAAAAACGCACCTTAATTCCCTCTCCCTGAAACAGTCATTCCTACAGAAGGTAGAAATATGATCCTTAAATCCACACAAAATAGAATCAGAGTTTTAAATCCTGCATGCTTGGTTTTTTTTAAAATGCAAAAATGGATATTTGTCAATGCACAGGAATGTTTGAAACCTGACAATGATAGATGGGAGTTATCCTTCGAAGAAAATTGGAGAAGCACTATCTCATGAGACAAGTAAAGTAAGAATAGAAAAGGCACTGGAAATACATTGTAGGAAAAATAATTGAATTAGACACACTGATTATCTGACTTCATAAGTACTCGCCTTAAATATCTATGCTTCATATCTCCACTGAACTGAGAACAACATAGATGCATACAGCAGTCACTACTGAAAGTCACCCGTGTATGTCTCGAGTACCTTTCTTGATGTCATGGAGTTACTCAATTCCTACTACTTTTATATCAATGTATCAAGCCGAGCATCTCTCACTAGATACTACAAAATTTCCATTTCCTTACAATAGGAATCAACTGCAGTCTATCTCCACCATGAGGTAACTGAGTAAATCCTTACTATTTCATACCGTCTGTTGTATGTACAATACATTGTTCAGTCAGATGAAAAAATAGGCTTAATTCTCTGCTGGTGCAAACTGGCAGAATTTCATTTACTTCGAAAGACCTCTTCATTCACAGCAACAGAGAATTTGGCTCCATGTGCTTGGTGTTCTTTGCAAGAAACTTAAAAAAAAATAGAAAATACACCCTGCAGAATGCTTTACTAATTAGTTTAGCTTGGCTACACTTTTAACACTATTACAATAAAAACAATTGGAAAACAACTTCTGGGCTTGGCAACAGTTCTATAAACTTTAGTGAAGAAAAATACAGAGTTTCTCTGGAAGTGACTCAGCTTTCTGAAGTATTTGTTAGTTTGGACTGTGAATTCCACAGGAAATATTTGATGGTTTCCATTTCTTTTTCTTTCTTTCTTTCTTTCTTTCTTTGTGTGCATGCATACACACAAAATGCAAGAGCAGGTTTCCTAGGCGTGAGAGCTTACCTGAATGTTCAGTAGTGAAACAGAAAAGAGCATTGTTCTTCAAAGCTAGAACAAAACAGCTTTTAGGACTGAGACAAGTAATTTTATTTCATATTTATATATAAAGTGAGGGGACCAATGACAAAAAAGAGATCCATGAGAACATGAAAAAGGTGGGACACGAATAAAAATAATAATAATAAAAAAACCTTACAGGGAGAAGCAGCTCTGACACGTCTACCTCATGCTTCTCACAATGGGCCTACCCTTAGAAGGTGTTTTTAAGTGTCCTCAGCACCCATTAACTTCAGTGGGAGCTGAGGACACTCAGCACATCTTCGGAGGCAATCAGCCCCACACAAGTAAGTGGAAAAAAATGTTTGGTTCAAGCCTAGGTAACCCTTTTCTAGGTTATTCTATTTGCCGTTCACAACTCCGGTTTTTGTTTCAGAGTAGCAGCAGTGTTAGTCTGTATCTGCAAAAAGAAAAGGAGTACTTGTGGCACCTTAGAGACTAACAAATTTATGAGAGCATAAGCTTTTGTGGGCTACAGCTCACTTCATCGGCTGCATAGAATGGAATGTATAGTAAATTGTGTGTGTATATATATATATATATATATATATATATATATATATATATATATATATATATATATATATATATATATATATATATATATACACACACATATACATATATATATACATATATATATACATATATATATACACACATACACACACACAGATAAGTTGGAAGTTTCCTTGGGGGCTTTCTATTGCATTATGTAACTTGCTTGGTTAAGTTTGCACACTTTGGTCTCCTCCTGATACTACTGTCTCTCCTGTGCAAAGATCATTTTGAAGTTCTGTTCTGTAGTATCTTCACATCCTTTGTTAATATTATAAATTTATTCAGTTTTCTATATTACAATAGAAGAGTTACCTGGAAGTTCTACCTCATAGCTGAGGAATGGACAAATAGGTGCTGAAGCAGAGGTTAAAGGTACAACATTTTCATCATTCTGGTCTTGAACAAAGAGACTGAACAGGTAACTTAAGCGATCTTTATATTGAAGAATAATAATCGAGAAGAATAAAGGGACCACAGAGTTTCTGCACTCCAGAAGGACAGTGAAAAATTTAACATGAAACATTTATTCCATATTTCAGTATAAACCAGGACAACAATAATATCTCCTTTTTCACTCGGCACCATGAGTTTGTAGTTCTCAAGCTAGTTGTTTCCCAATCTGAAAACTCATTGTTAGTACATCAAAAACAATGCTGTTTGCTGTATCACCCATGGTACCTATATTCCTATTGTAAACATTAACCTTACTACAGTATTAACATTTAAAAACATAATTGATGGTGTTGTTTTCACAACTCCAAAGCAGAAAGAGAAAAAGGGTAGTATTCCTCTTAAGAAAGGATGTCCATCAACCCTTAGTAAATAAGAAAATAGTGCAACATCTTATTTCTGCCCTTGCTCCTGCTTTTGTAGCAACTGTATCAGTGTATTTAGTGCTGAAAAAGAATCCAAAGCTTTACTTTTTCAGCTTGAAAAAAATTTAACAAGGGTTATTGCAAAAAATGTAGGATTATTCTCCCTGATCTTATGAAGTTGTTGGCAGTTTGTATATATCACCACTATGTGGAACATACAGTGCTTAGAAACGTTTAAGTATTAGAGATATATAAACCTTGTTACTTCTATTACCAATATTTTGGATGTTATTATGCTTCTATAAAATTGCTAAAATATGCTACAGCCATATCCAGAATATCCATTACACACTGATTTTACAACAGGCACACACAAATGTTATATAGTGATTTCATCCTACTGTAGGAACAGTTGCATGTACTTGCCAGCTTCAGTTCTTCGCATGTGTTGAAGTAATGGAATATAGTGCCCTGACCTTCATTTCCAAGTCTAAATAAAAC
The DNA here is from genome assembly GCF_965140285.1 of Lepidochelys kempii. NCBI lineage: Eukaryota > Metazoa > Chordata > Testudines > Cheloniidae > Lepidochelys > Lepidochelys kempii. The sequence continues at coordinate 301,153,936 of NC_136380.1, read as the reverse complement.
TGTTTGTCAAAGATAACCTTTATGACAAAATCCACAAGGACCTCAGATTAATGTTCCAGTGAATGGACAAACATGGGTTAAGGAAGTAGCTTTGGGGAATTAATGCTTTTAGATATGCTACTGTACTCTTGGAGCAAAAGCTGTCTAAAAGGGGAATTTAAGAGTGACAGCGAAGGAGACTGTAGCTGGGTGAAAAGATCACATCAGACTTTGGAAAAGAATTTAAGGTTTCTTCTTTCTGTGAAAAATATGGCTAATGGTGTAAGGATTGTTCTGTAGCCACCTGTATTTTACATTCATGCCAAGGTGTACCTCATATACTTTTTTGAAAAATCAGATGTTTTGGAGGTTTGCAATGTGGTATTTGAATGAAAAGGTACTATAGTCCTTTACTATTTTTTAATCATTACCAGACAGAATATAAAGTGCTTAAGTAATTAACCAGTTTTGTAAACATTTCTATGGTAGAATTGAAAGTGTCAAAATAAAACCATTTTATGATAATATTTCCATCTCCCCTTCCTTTGCAAAATGTAATTCATAACTCAGGTACCTGATAGTACAAGATAAACATTGAAAATGAAAAGCCTGGTAGGTACTTTGAATCACGTTTAAGACAGAAACTTCAATAAGAAGGATCAAGCTACCATAAGTCCTATTTTCCATAGGTCTGGCAGTTCAGCTAGTAAGAAAGGGACTGTAGAGCTAAGGGTTCCCCCCGTGTTTAAAATCTCAGTAATAAGCAACTTGTAAGCTGGGATGAAGTAGTTCCTTGATTGCAAACCAGCATTCAATGCAGTGAGTGACATTTTAGGAATGTTTGAGTCCTGTCAAAAAGCCACACGTTTTTCAGGTACTTTGATTAAGACAATCAGGTGGAACTTCCTGCCCTCGGATAATTGTTGGCAAAATTCCACAGTCATTAGGCTGAATCAAACAAACATATGGCAAGTTTCAGGGGATTGGAAATATCTGAAGTGAAAAAAAAAATCCACACACAAGATTTGGCTGATTTAGGTCATTATGCGTTAAGATTTTGGCTCAGACAGACTCACAAAATACGTTTATTCAGCATGTAAATATTAAGTTGCTTGGATAAACAAAAGAAACCTCATGAACTAAAACTATTTTTTTAATTAAAAAAATTTGAAGGGTTTCCCAAAGCAATTCTGTCAAATCTTTGGCACAACTATTTTATGTATCTCAAGGTTGATAGTTTAACTGAATGGTAAGTTAGAAAGTAGCTTCTCCTTGCCAAAGGTGAATAATAGCCGTCAGCTGCTAGTTAAAATATATTTTTTGCAATGTGGTTAAAAAAAAAAAGTTTGCCAAACAACACAAATGCAACTGAGAGAGCCAACAAGCTCAGGGATCCTACAGATTTCCACGTGTTCGTTCCAGCACTTTTCTTCTCCTACACACTCCAATCAGTTACCGTCCTTGTACCGCACTTAATGCTTTCATACCAGGAATCAACATTTCCTAATGCTGTCTGCATGAATTCAAAATAAGTGTGTTCATTAGACTTAAAACTCCCGACTACCACTAGCATCAGGTTAACAGCCGGCAGCACAGCCTCAATGTTTTGTTGTTGTTGTTTTAAATGAACTATAGGCCTTTTGGTCCCTTACATGGACTATTTACAAGTAGGGGGCAGAAAAATAAAACTTGTCCTTGCAGAATTTTTAAGGCATCTTTTCCTTGGCAGGAAAGGGCGGGGGGTGGTGGTGTGTGTGTCTCAGGATTTTCTCTGTTACCTCTGCTCAAGTGGCAGGGCTCTGGCTCCCTGGCCCTTGTCTACACTGGATTTTAAAATGTGTGATACAACATGCATTAGCTAACAGAGGTAGCTAAAGTGTTTGAAAAGTCTAATGTAGACAAGGCACATGCTCTGTAACATATACTAAATAGTAAAGCCTAGCCTTTCCCAAGTTGGGCTGAAGCCTAGTGGAAGAGGCTAGGCTTTAATTAGACCAGGGCTTCATTGCCCTTTGATTTGGAACTATATTTATCATAACTGTGATAAGGATTTTAATTCTATGAGCATAAGATCCCAGGCTGGTCAACAATGCAGTCAAGGAAACAAGGAGACCAGGTGAGGTGAAAAAATAATTAACATGCAAATAGAACATTGAGAAGGCTCTCTAAGGTAATGCTCAAGCTCTCCCAGCTGTTGATACACAAATTATAGATCCCTTGAAGTGACCAAGTGTACTGGAAAGACTAGGTATCAAGGGACACTTATCACCATTGTATATTTGGTAAATATACAAGGGGGATTGTGTACTCTGAGAAATGTAATTACGGGGATGAAGTCCTATCTCAGAGGTAATTGTACAAGGCTGTTTGGTTAGAAGCCTGAGGACTGTTAATGAGGATTATTGACACCTCAGGACAAAAGAACTTTGATCTATAAACTCAAACAAGCCAAAGGGAACATAATGAACTGGGAAAAAGGGATCATGTAACTGACTCATAAGAACGGCCATACTGGGTCAGACCAAAGGTCCATCCAGCCCAGTATCCCATCTACCAACAGTGGCCAATGCCAGGTGCCCCAGAGGGAGTGAACCTAACAGGTAATGATCAAGTGATCTCTCTCCTGCCATCCAGGTCCACCCTCTGACAAACTGAAGCTAGGGACACCATTCCTTACCCATCCTGGCTAATAGCCATTAATGGACTTAACCTCCATGAATTTATCCAGTTCTCTTTTAAACCCTGTTATAGTTCTAGCCTTCACAACCTCCTCAGGCAAGGAGTTCCACAGGTTGACTGTACTCTGAGTGAAGAAGAACTTTCTTTTATTTGTTTTAAACCTGCTACCCATTAATTTCATTTGGTGGTCCCTAGTTCTTATATTATGGGAACAAGTAAATCACTTTTCCTTATTCACTTTCCCCACACCACTCATGATTTTATATACCTCTATCATATCCCCTGAATGATTTATCCCCTGGATGATTTAACTGGGAATTGGTCCTGCTTTGAGCAGGGGGTTGGACTAGATGACCTTCTGGGGTCCCTTCCAACCCTGATATTCTATGATTCTAATCTCCTCTTTTACAAGCTGAAAAGTCCTAGCCTCTTTAAGCTCTCCTCATATGGGACCCGTTCCAAACCCCTAATCATTTTAGTTGCCCTTTTCTGAAACTCTTCCAATGCCAGTATATCTTTTTTGAGATGAGGGGTCCACATCTGACGCAGTATTCAAGATGTGGGCGTACTATGGATTTATATAAGGGCAATAAGATATTCTCAGTCTTATTCTCTGTCCCTTTTTTAATGATTCCTAACATCCTGTTTGCCGCTGCACTGCATGGACGTCTTCAGAGAACTATCCACAATGACTCCAAGATCTTTCTCCTGATTAGTTGTAGCTAAATTAGCCCTGATCATATTGTATGTATAGGTGAGGTTATTTTTTTTCCCAATGTGCATTACTTTACATTTATCCCACATTAAATTTCGTTTGCCCTTTTGTTGCCCAATCACTTAGTTTTGAGAGATATTTTTGAAGTTCTTCGTAGTCTGCTTTGGTCTTAACTATCTTAAGCAGTTTAGTAGCATCTGCAAATTTTGCCACCTCACGGTTTACCCCTTTCTCCAGGCTCAACCCTGCACATTGTTGGCAAAAGCATTGAAGATGGTTGCTGTGACTATAGAACTTTGAATTTTGCTTAAATCAATCATTTGTAACTATAAAGTTCAGCCTGGCTAGCTAGGCTTTCCATAATCTTCAAACTAGTCACCAGAAATTTGACTATTTTATTTTGTATAAGTTTTGAATACTTTTTTCTTCCCCTGACCCCACATTCATAAATAAATCTTACTTTATTTAAAGTAGTTAGGTGCTTTACAGATATTGGGATCCTATATTTTGAATATGAAGGTGCTACAGCTCTTTACTACTATTTTTGTCATTACCAGACAGAGTATATAGTGCTTGAGAGATCCTTAACCATTTTGTACATTTCAGTGGTAAAAATAATTGAAAGTGTGAAAATAAACCCTCATGTACATTAAATGGCCACTTCTATAGAACCCTCTTGCAGTGAGGGCAGAGAGAGGAAGGAGAGCACGTTTTACAGTGTGAAGGGGAAAGTGGGCATTATGTACTGACAAAGGTCCCACAGGGATGTGAAGGGATTGGATACCATGGACAGCAGCCATTTCCTGTGCCCACCTCTGATCACCCCTTCCCTGCAGAACTTTAACTCCATAGAGAACCTATGGGTTTGGAAAAGGTGGTTGGGTAGAAGCTGAATTCTTCTATGCTGCCCCCTCGCATATTAGTCTGTTAAACATCTCCATTTGTGTTAACAGAGAAGAGCTATAATCCTATATTATTATTCTCTTTCTTGGTGCCGTGAAGTGTCAGGCTCACATGACACTTTATGTGCTATAAATCTTTCATATGGGATATCTTGAGAAACATGATCTAGTCTGCAGAAATTCTGTAAACACAAGCTTAAAATTAAACCTGCATCTCACTCAGCCACATAATGTTAATTTTGTATTTCTTATTCTTGTCTGTCTTTACCTTTCCTTATCAAGGTTCCCCCTACCTCATATGATCCCCATACCTCGTGCTATCTGAGCAAGTAATCTGGAATTGCCCCTGAAGTTAGTGTCTTAATTCCAGGACTTTTAGTTGTTGCAGTCCTGAGGTGTGACTGCAAAAAATGGTAGACCCCTGTATTGCACAGAACTTGAGGCTATATCAGAATATACCCTTTGCGAAAGGATGTGGCTCTAGTTCATTTTTCATGAACTATGACAACATTTATTCTTCTGATCTCTTTTTAATACACTTAGGCTTTTCAAAACAAACATTCAGTGTGATGAAAGCATAAAGTTTTACATTTTTATGTGCATTCACAAGTCATTTTTTGACCATTTTTGCCCGTGGATGAACAAAAAAATAATACAATTTTTCCTGGGGGCTTGTTCCTTTCAGATCCTCAAAGGGTTCTCTTCTGCCATTGTACAATTCAAACAAACACACAGCGAGCATGCACAATATTCTTTTTAAAAAAATATTTCTGTGCTGTTAGCAAATGCTCTTTGAAGCATTTTTTGCTGTTTGTAAAATTTATGACACTAATAAAACATTACACTAAATAGGACTATAGCTTGAGCTATGATTTCCACTGAAACAAAGGGATAAAAGCCACAAGCCTACATTCAAAACAAGGTTAAATTTGAATAATTCCAAAGATTATATGAAAGGTGAACAACGGAGGCAGCATTATGGTGACTGTGGTTATTTGTTAAAGTATCCCATTATAGTGGGCACAAGCTGGGTACAGAGAGCATCATTTCCTCTTGTGCCACTGCATGGATGCTGCCTGGAATCCTGATGGGGAGAATAGCCTCTCTTCCCATCCCCTTGAGCTCAAGGTGTCTGAGGGGGATGGGAGTGACAGGGCTATGAGTCCACCCCAATCCCAGCACTGGCCAGATGGATAAAGTGCAGGAATATGCTGTTGTGGTGTAGCAGGCACAGAAGCATGGGTTCCCAGGTGCCCTCGAGAGGAACTGTGGCTGACTGATCCAGAATTACTCTTCAGGAATCTGGCTGCTGGGCCTCTCTACTCCCCCTCTAACAGATCTGAAGGCACATTGGCAGAACCTAGCTGAGTAGCTGTGGCTACTCTAAAAAGATGTCATAAAAACTAGACCACATCAGTTTTAGGGAGCCACAGGCACTCCACTTGTGCCCCCAGAAGCAGTAGTTCCAGGAATGATCGGTTGCAATGGCCAACACTCATTACCCACTACTGTGATGCAATTTCTGGAATTATGGCTTCTACCCCCACTATCTCATCTGGGCGTCAATTAGGAGCATGATGTCAAATTAACACTCTGAACACTGCTGAAGACCATGCCAACGAAGCTGAGACAACTTCAAGAAACTTTACCCATTGGTGAGAAGCTAAATTCCTGGTGTCTTGTCTTTCTTCCTGAAAAATCTGGGACAAAGTTCCTCAGCCTATCCAAGAGGTTACCGCTATATCCCTTCATCAACTCTCACCTCCAACAAAAACAGACAGAGGGAAAGGGGGACAGAAGGCTCTAGCCTAGGTAATATACCAAGTGGGGAAACTTCCTTCCCCAGCTTCAAACATGGCATTTAGACCCACTGCATAACTGCAGAGCCAAACCCCAAGATACCATAAAGATGAATGTGTTCAACATATATTGCTATTTTAATTGATGGAAACTGTGAACATAAGTTTGCAGTGAATAAATCCTGCCCTCTCTGCCCTTGCCAGCTGTGCTCAATCTACTCCCACTGCAAAGGGGAAAGAGGTAGCAGCACTTCCCCTTGCCTCCCTCTCTACTCTTAGCTAGGACAGGAATTTATAGCCAGGCTCACTTGAATAATATAAGCTAGTTCTATGATATTGTGAGAATGTGCCTTCATCACTGATGATGTGGGACTGACTATATGTAAACCCCAGGACCTGAAGTCTGAGGGTATGTCTACACAGCAAAGAAAAAACCAGCAGCTGGCTCATGCCAGCTGACTCTGGCTGAAGGGCTGTTTCATTGCTGTGTAAGGCCCTGGAACCTGGAAATCTATGAAGTATTGAAACAGCCCTGCAGCCCAAGCCAGCTGGCATGGCCCACATGTGAGTTTTTCTTTGCTGTGTAGACATACCCTTAGAGAGCAAAGAGCTCTCTATTGTCATCTGGTGGTGAAATGGGACGAAAGGGAGAATGCTTAAGAACGGCAGATGTGCAGGGGCTCCATAGGGGACGGAGCTCTCTGCCAGCACCTGTTGGAGAGCAAAAGGAATTGACTGATTGGACCAGGCATCTTTTGTATTTTAGCTCTGTGACAGTTTGGTTAAAGCAGAGTTAAATTTTGGCTTTGGGGGTAACGAAGTGCTATTAACCTGCTTGGGAATCACAAGAACAAGACACTGACATTGAATGTGCCTAGGCTCAGCCTGGTTGAGATTGTTATTGGACGCAGTTGGGTAAAAAAGACTGGACAGAGAGGAAGAGATGGGAAGAAAGAGGAGGAAAAAGGCTGAGCTTCAGCTAGGAGTGCCTCGCTAGTGGTGAGGACTCTGTAAGGGGTCCCAGATACTAATGACCTGTAAGCGGAGGCTGCTGAAGAACAGTGGATGGCACAGAGTTGAGGGTGGCTTCTAGGCAACTGATGCTGCAGTGTGGCAGCAGCAGCAGCAGCTTTGAGGGGCCAGATGGTGCAGAGCAGTGGTGGCTCAAGCAGATCTGAGATAGTTTGGGCCAAAGCCACAAATAGAGTCGTCTGCTTGAGGGACTCTGGTTCAGCCTCCCTATCCAGCAATTAAAGTTGCAATCACTCCAGTTGGCCAGGTGGCCGAGCCCCCAGAGCAGGCCAGGCAGCATCCTTGGACTTCTCCAATTCAGGACAGCTGACTGTGAGTAGGGAGCAGAGGAGGAAGTGGCTGGAACACACCAGCCACTCAACTGCCAGGAAGACTGAGAGTGGGACTATGGTTAAGGCACCCAAGGGGGTGGAAATCTTATCTCATAGAATTTCAGAATGAATTGCTGATTGTCCCACATTCATTCTGTTGTCTCTTCCCCACACACCCCAAAAAGTTTTGTTTTGACCTAGAAAATTGAATCCAGACCTTTTTGCTGTCAGAAGGGTTGTGTGTGTAATGCACTGTATAGCCACCATGATTAAGCATGGTTTGATCCTGGCTGTGGCTGAATTGCCTTCTAGAACAGCTTGATAGGGTCAGGCCAGGCCATTTTCCAGCTCTTTGTAAAACTGCATGACAAGATTAAGTTAGAGCAAGAGCCAAAATCTTTTAGAAGTTAAAAGGCTGTTATAATCCTACATCCTGTCAAACTAGTGGGTATTTTTATTAGCAAGAGTGTTTGTTTCAAATGCCCAAGTTTTAATTAAGCCTACTATGAAAAAAAAGTTTTATGGGCCAGTTTATTATGCTGTTCTATCATGCTGACACATTTATATCAGAATATTTACTTATCTTTTAATAACAGAGGAGTTCATTCTATAAAAGACAAGGTTATTAGAGGCATATTATTTTCATATGGGCTACTAGAGACAAATTCACATACTAAGTTGTACATATACATAAAATGGGCAAGATGTTCTCAATGTCAAAACCTGTTCACTTTACATACGAGTAGTGCAATTATCATTTTTGGGAAAACTATCATTAAGGAGAGAGGCATTTGATCCGTAGTCTGTACATGGAAAAGGAATAATGATATCAGTGCTAAAAGTAAGTGGCCAATAGCAGGTTCTTTAATATTTGCATATATGTTAAATGGCTCAATATCAATGATGCAAGGGTGCCTAGTAGTTTGCTCAAGGTATCAGACATAGTATTAGCATTAATATAAAAAAATTAAAGCTCTTCAAAGAATGCTTAAAAACAGGGTTGGAAGAAAGTTTTTTGTAAACAAGTGGCCTCCTCCCAGGCACGCCCCCGTGGCAATCCTGCAAATGGCCCCTCACCTCCATTTCCCTTTGAATCACCAGTAACTTCATGGAATCTGGTCCTCCATTCCAACAGTTTAACAACAAATTCCATGCAAGTAGTCCCTAATAAAGTCACAAAACAGTCCACATCACCTCAGCGCAAGTAGTCAATAATATGTTCTCTTGGGCCTTAACATAAAGTCTAGCATTTTCTGCCATGCCCAGACTGTCAGTCATCCTCTGTCCTTCTGCCAGGACAGCAACCTCAGCCCTCCCTACTGGTGTGCAACCTTGCTCTTCCCAGTGGGAACTCCCACAGCCTCTCCACTGGGAATATCTTCCTTTCACTGTTCTCTGGGTCCAGCTCTCCAGCAAGAAGATGTCAGCGAGTATGCCCCTCTCTGGATCAGAGTCAGCAGGCAACTCCCTCTACGGCTGTGTAAGGGATATATGGAAGATAGATGCCGTCACTGGTTAATAACTACTGCTTCCTTCTGGCCAGTAAAAATGAGAAAAACTATCCACTTTTTTTTGTTGCTTATCCCAACATGGGATCCACCTAGGAAGACAATAAGAAAATGGTTCACATCACATCAGACACTTTGTCCTAAGGACCCACATATTAGCCAGGTTCAGGCATCTCTGTCCCCAAGAACAGAAACTAAAATGGCTAAATGTGAGAATCAATCATCTATGCAAGACTCTTTCATAGTTTGCATATGGATAAAACCTCTTCTCTCTCCCCCCCTCCCCCAAGCCAATCTAGCTAAAAAGAACTCCAAGTTACCAAGCAAGGGTCATACCCTGCTTTCCTAGGCAAAATGACCTATTGCACATTGAGTGGATTGAGAGATGGGTGGGGAAGCTGCAAGTTAATCAAAACAAGAAATGTGACTAAGATTGAAGGTCAAATTTGGTAACTACCTGTTACCCTAAGACATTCAAGGCACATGTTTTCACACCAAATGAGCTATACATTTTTTCACTGTAAATCAAATGATCTCTCTTTCACCTTGAATTAAAATATGCACATTTGGTTGCCTTGTGAGTCAAATCTACATCCTTGTACATGTGTAGAAAGTATCTCTTGTTCTACTGTAAGTCCTAAATAATGGAAAGTGCTTATGTATAATCAAAGAATGTATGGAGTATGACCTCCCAAATCCTTATTATTTAAGGATTTTGTTGGTTATTATTATAAATAATTGTTGCCCTTTAGAAATAACAGGAATTGTTTGGCACAAGGAAGAAATGTTAAAAGATATAAACCAGGGTATAACTTTGGGATATTGAGAAATTGCTTAGAAGGGGGGGAGGATCCCAGTCATTAGTGGGGGCAACTAATGAAATACACTCCTCGAAATGAATCAAACTTAAAAAGCCTCTGATAAGAAAAGGATTGAAGAAATTTGTTAAATGCCAACACTGTCTAATGAATACCAGTGGAAGCAGCAAAGAAACTGGAAGCTAAAACGTAAACACTCACTTGTCATATATCCAATGGAAATAAAAGAGTGGCCATGTGCTATGGGCCCTGAAACTAGGGTATATAAACTGAAGTCACCCATGTGCTCAGAGTTGACTGACTGCAACAGAAGAAGCTGCAGAATCCTAATTGTGACCAATGCCTGGACCAACCAGTGGAAAGGACTCTTCCCTATCCCAGGATTAAGAGAAGAAGAAGTGGTGAGATTTCAGTTCAACTATTGTATTTCTTTTTCTATTCTTTAATATAAATAACTGTAGGTTATCTTGCTAGTCCACACTCTCTAGTGAGACCTCAAGTAACCATATTTTAGATTTTAACTCTTTTATATAGCCAAGCAAATTGGCCTAAGAGTTTGAAAACAACTTTAAGCAATTGCTTTTAATATTCCAAACTTGTCTCTTTCAGACTAGTCCAGTCAAGTTGTACTAACCACACTTTTCAGAGTGCCTTAAAGGCAAGTGCACCCTTGGAGGGGAGATAAATGTGTTATGCATCAATTTTTTAGTACCTATGTGTAATAAAAAGCTTGGTAATTTGCAGTGTGTGTAAAGTATGTGTGTGTGTGTATATATATATATATACACACACACACATATATATATACACACACACACACACACACAAAAAATACAGTCTTGCAAGCAGTTCTACAGAGCCTCAACTCTAGTCTGTGTGTGTGTAATGCAGACCTAGAACATCAGTTGTGCCTGTACATGAGTAGTGAAATACTGATGATTATATGTAATAAATCGTTGATTTACTTTATTTGTAACCAATGTCCTGATTTGAGAAACTCTGTTCAAGTTTGACCTGTAAAGAACCCAGATGATCTAGTAAGCTAATGCTCCCTGGACTCAATAAAAAAAAAGTTATCCTATTGGATTCTATTATGCACTGGCAAACCTCGTTTGTTAGATTTCAGTGTTAAAGTGTAACTGGCACCGAGCAAATTCATAAATTGACCCCCTGTCACACTTGCAGCTACTTCCCCGGTCTTCAGCCTTCCTCAGCTCATTAGCCCTGGCTCTTGGATTTGGGGATGCCAGCCAGCAAACCCCTCTCGCTGGTTTCCTGCCTTTCGTCTTCCCCCAGGAACTACTTTCTGTCTGTGGCAGCTCTAATCTCCTACCCAAATCAATTTGCTCTCACCAGGCCTCTTATAAGACCCCCAGGTGCTGGCCCAACTGGGAGCACTTGCCCCATTTCATTGAACCAACAAGTTATTCCCTTAGTTTTCAAAAGTTCAAGTTTTGCAAATAAATAAATACATTCCATGAATATTGTTTATCTTCCAAACAGCTCAACCTGAAAACATTCAGGAAACTATGGTTTTTGTGTGGCTGCATCTGGGGATTTGATTGTTGCTTGCATCATGCCCCTCCCTACTCCAGGGCCTGCAGTACTCTCTCTTCAGACTGGAGGGCTGAGTAATGGTCACCCTATAGTCTTCCCCTTCCAGAGTATCAAAGTCCTACAGGGCAGCTGTCTGAATGCCATTCCAGACAATCTCCTATACCAAGGCCTGGTCCTATGACACTTTCCCAGCACCTGATAGGGAAACCCAGGTCCACTCACTACTCCAGGTTGCAGCTCAGTGAACCTTGAATCAGCCGCCAAGGTCTGCACCATCCCAAACTTTACTGCTATTTCCCCAAGCCTTTTCCTACTCTACATCTATCAGGCCTCCCTACTCCACCACCTCTCTAGGTACACCCTTTTCTAAAGGCCAGGATCCCATAGCTTCTACTTTCACCCTAGAATTTTCCCTTTTTCCCCCTCACTAAACCGAGTAGCAACTACAGGCTTTCACACTGGAGCCTTGCTGTGTTTTCAGCTTGCTGGCTTTATACAAGCTCAGCCTGCCCATGCCCACCTGGGCTTCATCATCAATTAGCCTTTCAGGCCCTGGCTGTCCCCCAGGTGCAGCCTGTGAAGTTAATTGTCCTAACAACTTCTGCCTTGTGTGGGGTGGACACCCCATCACAACTTGGCATTAGATTAATTCTTAACATAAGAATTGCTAAACTCATGCTGAAATAACAGCACAGCAGTCATTCAAAACCCTGCTGTTAAGGGAATTCTTCTTCTTCTAGCACACTGTAGATGTGGTGATGGCTGCAAGATACAGCCATTGTCTGTGCTGAAACAAGCTACTTTTAGCCAAGGAATGAATTTAATGTACACAGTATCTGATCCACCCTTATGCTACCTACACGTGGGGAGCCATTTTCAAACACAGCTGCTGGTATGCTCTTTCAACCTATTCTCCACAGTGAGCTACAAGCCCTAAAACCTCAAAGCTACAATAATACAGTGGTGCAATTCCTCAATAGCCATTACCCTGCACTAAATAGGAATATTGATTTTAGAGGAAGCATTTATCCACAATCAAAGCAATTGCTGAAGTGCAATTATTGTCTTCCTCCCAAAATGTCTAAGCTAGCACAATGCAAAGTTTAAATACCCAGTCCTTTTTATTATTAAATGTGTTCACTACTGCTGAGCCTTTCTTTAGTTGCACTTGAATTTAATAATTCAAGATTGCCAAATAACAGGCTCAAATAGAATGATTTAATCAAAGATTATTAATCAAAGATGAATACAGCACTATAGAGAAAGAATAGATACTTTACCACCCTCTGTAGATGGTAAAGAGAAAGAAGCTCAGTCCCAGCCTCAGATAGAATGCTGACAGAGTTCATTCCCACTCTAATGTTCCAACCTCTTTCCTTTTGTAGGATGTGAGACAAAGAATCTTCTTTTTGGATGGAAAAGTCCTTTCCCAGTTTAATTTATCATGTGTTCTGCTTTCCTAATTACTGATTAATTTCTTTTGTGGGTCTCAGTTTATCTGAAGGATAAGTAAAAAGGAATCTCTAATCCAGCTATTATTACAGCTGTGACAACTGACAGTTCTTAATGAGTTAAAAACATCTTTCAGTGAGTTATTTCCTCCATTACAGAACCCATCTGTAATAAGAATTATTTCTTATTGATCACCCAGTCCATAACACAAAACATCTGCCATAACAAGTGTCCCTTATCAATCACCCAGTTTTGTTTATAACATACTTTTGTAGATACTTTTATTAGTTTGAGAAGTCTTTTCCCTGGACACCTGTATTCCTGCAGACGTGGAGATGCGGAGGATAATTAAATACAGGTCAACACTCAAACACATACAACATTTCTGAGTACAGATCACTCACAGGTTAAGAACCAACCCCCTGGGCCTTAGAATTCAAACACACTCTTTGCCAGTATCATAAAGATTCTGGGAGAATCATTAATATGCAAATGCATTTAATATACAAGAAAGAACTAAAAAGATTAATATTTACTAACACTTTTCATGTTTGATCTGTAAACAAATGAATAGAAAATGAATTTAATAAATCACTGGTGACAGGTTCAAGAGAACCCTGCTGTTATTTTTAACTGAAAGCTAAATGAATATGGTTAAAGGTATAAAAGGAATTTGGTAATGGAGGGTACATTATTGCTCTGAACTGTTTGTAACCTTAGTGGTTCTTTTGTAAATTGTAATGAACATGCATTGCCTGCTCTGTCACACTGAAATCAGTATAATCGATGAAGCTGAACCCAGTATACATTTATCTTTCATTTAACTTGTTTTGTGAGTGATTCATTTTTTGATGGCCCGTTAACTCAGGAGGTGCCAAAGATATTCATGTATCTTCCAGCAGGGGAACCATGTTTTATCACTTTTGAGGATGAGTGTCTTATTCCCTCATAAGGCATATGAGATCTGATCCTGGGTGGCTTGCCATTGATTTCAATTACAGCAAGATCAGGTTTTTAAAGCCTGGGGAATATATTATCATCAGACCTATCAACGGATATTCAATCTATCTCTAAATGACCATTAAGCAGAAATGAAATATCTCCAAGCAAAAATCTTTGTTCAACAAGAAGAATTGAAAAGTGCTGATATAGGTCTTTCCTCCCCAAGGGTCAGATGCCTTTTCCAGAGTCCCAGTATTAGATTCAGTGGGAGATTTCCAAGAGTGAAGATTGTGGGATCAGGGCTACAATGATTTCCATATACAACTTCCAAGATAAAGCTGTTCATATTTTTATAGGTAGGCAGCTATTTCATATAAGATCCATATACTGGTATCCTGCAAAGTTCTTCTACTTATTTTCAAGGTCTTGGCTAAGGTGATTTATTTCTCACTCCCAGATTGTCCCCTCAGTAGCTCAACCATGAACCTGAGCTCTCTTACATTTAACTCCAGAGGAATTTGTCCCCTCAGTGACCTGCTACAGCTGTCCTTCTACTCCCTAAATAATCAGAGTATGGGTATTCCCACACTTCTAAGCCTAGAGACTTGAGCCCTGCTCAGTGCAATGTCTACAGTAGGTCATGAACCACTTTGAAAGGGACCTGTCTGTTCCAGTGCAATCACTGATTACCTAGGTTTCACATGGATAAAACAATAAGCTTCACATCTGCTCTGCCCACCATTTTCTCTTGAGTATCAGAAAAAAGTGTGTGAATTTCTTAAGAGAACACTAAAACCCAAACTCATTGTATTTCTATTCTGTTTAATTGGGTCATGGATGAGCATGATTCAGGAGTTTGTATTCCTTTGAGATTAAAACAATACATCGGAACTCTACAGAAATCTAATCTGTCAGCTGCATTCCCATCTCCACAGTGCTAGCCAAACTTGATCAGATGACAAGACCTTCAGAGAACCCTGGAGACCCTCACATGTGGACAAGTAGAGGTTTGCAGCTCTGAGCCCCCCACTATGAAATGCTCCTCCACACTCAGATATTTTTCTTAGGCTTCCAAGGAATATCTCTACTCCTTCACAACTGCTTTCCTGCCAATCTCAGTGTCTTCAGACTATTAATTCATGATGAGCTTGACTGTGCCCTATAAGCATATTCTATATTAAGGGACTGCATGGAGACACATTGCAACACAGGAAATCTCAGGTACCATGCTCACTGCTACAGTGCTCTATGGGAATAGTTTACTACTGAAAGAGCAAGGACTGTAAGTATGGGATTAGTCTGCCATGAGGGAATAGTCACATTAAAGTCAATAGGATTACTCATCTGGGTAGAGGTTGATCACGTGTATGTCTTAGCAGAATTGCCAGAGCCTGCTAATGCCACTGATAGAGCAGGATCATTCCATGAAATATGAAAACAGATTTCTTTTTATTTTCAGATAGATTATGCTGTTTAATGATTAGAATAATTAGATTAATCCCGCTCACAATATGCTATTATACAATAGAAATGTCTTAGTTGGGTACCCATGTGAACAGCCTATTATCCCAGTTACATGGTATCTCATTCTGGGGTGCAATCCGGACCAGTGAGGGGTTGTGTCACAAACTACCCTGCAACCTTGGGTGCCTCACAATGCTTTGCTGTTGTAGCTCCCAACCTGAGCCACTCACAAACAGCCTAACCACATCCAATATGAGTGTCTGTGTATAGCTGTAGTCCTGGACTAACAACTTTGACCCCAGCAGCCTGGTTTGACCCCAGCTGTCACACACTGGTTTCTACCAGCCTTGGTGACTACATGCAGGGTGACCCCAATACACTCCCAGTTCTGAATTTTCCCAAAAACCTGTGTTCTCCAGTGTTCAGCTCTCCCATGGACAGTTCAGATATTAGAGGTTCTTTGCCCATGTAAGGGATCAATATCCAACAGTTTGCTACTTTAAATGGAGTTACCAAAAAGCTCAGTTTAAGCACAGCTCTGGATTAGTTCTGATTAAAAAATAAAACAAGTTTATTTAACTACAAAGAGAGATTTTCAGTGAGTATAAGTATAAGGTATTAAAATCAGAAATGGGTAAAAGAGAAATAAAGATAAAACAGTTTCTAGTAGTTACAACTTAACAAACTAGACTAGGTTCAAGGTAAAATCCCTTATCACATGTTCAAATGATACCTCACAAGGCATAATTTGTACAAAGATTGTTAAATAGTATGTACGGTGTGAATACAGGGTTGTATCCAGTCACACATGGCTCTCCTAATTGCAGCAAAGGGTCATTTAAAAAAAAGTCTGAAAAGATTTTAAATGAGACTCTCTATGGGACAATAATGCAATAATAAAATGACATTCACTGCATTTCAGATGAATTTAGTCTTTTTTCTTCTTTAATACAATGAGATCTGTAGTTAAAAAAATCCCATTGGTGTTCACAGTGGCACAGCTCTGCTTGCCATACCAATGGTAGATGTACTAGGAGTAGACACTCACACAACATGGTGTCTAGAATGTGTTGGCAGCCACAGTGCCTTGCCTACACTGAGGCTTCCATTGCTTCTAGCCCAGTAGAGTCACACCTGTATTATATTCAGTGAGAAACTTTTTCCAAAAGCCTCTAGTGTAAACAAGGGCATAATCCTTAGTTGTCTTTTGGTGTACGCGGGAGCCTGAATTCTGCTCCCATTTACACACATGGTTATATTGAGGAAATCAGAAGGCCTAAGCACATCATGACATGGGTCTCCACATGGCTCCACAAGTGTGGACTCACCCATACTTGAAGTAGTAATGGCTGGGGGCCCCCAACCCTTGTAGACGGGGAGGGCAGCAGCATGGGGATTCCTTCTCTCCCTCTAGGAGTATCATGGATCCCCTGTACCTCTCTGGAGAGGCAGGAGTGGCAGCCAGGTGCTCCAAGAATGTGCCACAGCAGCTAGGTATATCTGTTTGTGTAGGCCTGAACTCACTGTATACTTCTTCTACTGACCCCACACAATCTTCTGTAGAATCCCTCCACCTTCACCCCAGCAGAGCAGTGGAACTTGGAGTTAATAACCCATTGAGATGCATGGGGCAGTGGACATCTCTCAGAACCATTGCTTCAGGCTTCCTGCAGACACTGGCAGACATCACTTAATGATCATGTTTGGTTCATATTTTCAAGCTTTTATCTGATAGTAGGAGAACTAGAAATTTTTTTTTATTTAAATGAAAGCTTAGATTCTGTTGTAATTACATGACTCCAGGAGCTGTGGGTTTAGGCATGGGCATGGCCTATAGTACTTATGTCTTTGTCCAGCCTGAGTTACACTTACAAAACCCCACTGACTTCAGCTTACATGGATGTAACAGATCACACTTTGCCTGGGAGTTTACAATTTCACATATATTTAACAGCTAGTTAAGCAACACTTAACCCCCTGAGCACTGTCTGTAACCCCATTAGTAGAATTTATGCTAATGTTGCACCTATTAAATAATAAGTAATTGACTGTCACTAGCATCAGGTTAAATGGATATCAGAGGAGACATCCCAATTAAGCATATTTTCGAAATATGTCCAACTAAGTACAACGTACTGTATTAAGTAAAACATGTCACATCTTTTGGCCACCTCTCTGGTCCTCTTGCTTTCTTTAGGTTGCTGAAAGCTTCTACTTTGGTTATATCTAGAGCACCTGTCACTAGGATCTAAAGTCTCAGTCCTCCAAAACTTTTCCCATATGCTTAACTTTAAGCACATTAGTGAGTGGCATTGAGTGAGTACCCACATGCTTAAAATTATGCACATAACTTAAGCATTTGTAGGATTACCCCTAAATGTTTCCACCCTTTCTTTTCTTTCATGCAGAAAACAAATGGTCTTAAACAACCCAGGACACAAGCCAAACCAGAAAAAAAAGGCCAGATATACTTGAGTTTGAACAATAAAGAGGTTTCTCTGAACTGATATCCTGAGACCTAGAGGTGCTGAGAACTCAAAACTGCCAGTGAAATCAACAGCATCTGTGGGTGCTCATCACCTTTGGAAATTAGGCCTATCTTCTTGAGACGCTTTTGTGTCTCCAGCTCCACATTTAGTTCTGCAGCTTCTGTTGACTCCAATAGGGGTTGCATTTGGTCATATTACAGCTCACAAACGTTAAGATTGGAAGGGACCATCATAATCATCGAGTCTGACCTACACATTGCAGGCCACAGAACCTGGCCCATCAATTCCTTTAATAGACCCATAACTTCTGGCTGAGTTACTGAAGTCCTCAAATCATGATTTAAAGACTTCAAGTTACAAATAATCCACCATTTATACTAGTTTAAGCCTGCAAATGACCCGTGCCCCATGCTGCAGAGGAAGGCAACCCCCCGCCCCTCCCAGGGTTTCTGCCATCTGACCTGGGGAAAAATTCCTTCCTGATCCAAATATGGTGATCAGTTAGACCCTGAGCATGTGGTCAAGACCCAGAAGCCAGACATCTGGGAAAGAATTATCTGTATTAACTTGGAGGGGCTTTCCCTCCCCATCTAGTGTCTCTTGTCCAGCCATTGGAAATATTTGCTACTAGCAGTCACAGATCAGCTACATGCCATTGTAGGCAGTCTCATCATACCATGCCCTCCATAAATTTATCAAGCTCAATCTTGAAGCCAGTTAGGCTTTTTGATCCCACTACTCCCCTTGGAAGGCTGTTCCAGAGCTTCACTCCTCTGATGGTTGGAAACCTTTGCCTAATTTCAAACCTAAACTTATTATTGCCAGTTTATATCCATTTGTTCTTGTGTCAACACTGGCCCTTAAATAATTCGTCCCTCTCTCTTGTATTTATCCCTCTGATGTATTTACACAGAGCAATCATATCTCCCCTCAGCCTTCTTTTGGTGAGGCTAAACAAGCCAAGATCTTTTGAGTCTCGTCTCATAAGGTAGGTTTTCCATTCTTCTGATCATTCTAGTAGCCCTTCTCTGAACCTGTTCCAGTTTGAATTAATCTTTCTTAAACATGGGACACCAGAATGTCACACAGTATTCCTGATGAGATTTCACCAGTGCCTTTTATAATGGTACTAACACTTCCCTGTCTCTACTGGAAATACCTCACCTGATGCATCCTAGGACTGCATTAGCTTTTTTCACAGCTGTATAGCATTGGCAGCTCATAGTCATCCTGTGATCAACCATTACACCCAGATCTTTCTCCTTCTCTGTCACTTCCAACTGATAAGTCCCCAGCTTATAGCAAAATTCTTGTTGTTAGTGTTTATGTGCATGACCTTGCACTTTGCACTTTTAAATTTCATCTCATTTCTATTATTCTAGTTTTCAAGGTCATCCAAATTTTCTTGTAGCATATTCCAGTCCTCCTCTGTATTGGCAATACCTCCCCACTTTGTGTCATCCACAAATTTTATTAGCACCCTCCCACATTTTGTGCCAAGGTCATTAATAAAAATGTTAAATAAAATTGGTGTCAAGACTGAACCCTGAAGAACTCCAATAGTAACCTCCCTCCAGCCCCGGGGTTCCCACACTTGGTTCGCGGCTTGTTCAGGGTAAGCTCCTGGAGGGCCACAAGATGCTTTGTGTACCTGAGCATCTGCAGGTATGGCTGCTCGCAGCTCCCAGTGGCCGCAGTTCGCTGTTCCCGGCCAATGGGAGCTGAGGGAAGCGGTGGCCCGGCTCATGCCGCTTCCCGCAGCTCCCATTGGTCAGGAACGGTGAACTGTGGGAACTGGGAGCCACGAGCAGCCATACCTGCGGATGATCAGGTAAACAAAGCGTCTCGTGGCCTTCTAGGAGCTTCCCCTGAACAAGCTGCGAACCAAGTGTGGGAACTCCTACTCCAGCCTGATAGTTCACCATTCAGTATGATCCGTTGTAGTTTGCCCTTTAACCAGTTCCAGCTGAATTTGTCCCAATGTGTTTGGTTCTTCACAGGCACATGCTATAGCAACATTTAAAAACAGAAGCTTATCAACTTGCAATTAAATTCCTATGGAATCGATAGCCAGTATGAATAATTTTACATGTTCTATATTAGTGTATGTTTAAGTAATGTAGGGCATGATCCTGCAGCCATTCCATGTGTAAAACTCTCAATGACTTCAGTGGAAGATCTGAATGTTGAATGACAGCACAGACAGGCCAAGTCTACAAAATATTTGCATGCTCTACCAGTATTAACAAGAAAAAAAATATGGTTTTATATTTGGCTAGCAAGTCTGCTTTCAAGCAGTTAATAGTTATCTTGAAATATATAATCCTAAACATACAGTAACTCCTCACTTAAAGTTGTAGTTATGTTCCTGAAAAATGCGACTTTAAGTGAAACGATGTTAAGCAAATATAATTTCCCCATAAGAGTGAATGTAAATGGGGGGGGGGAGGTTAGGTTCCAGGGACATTTTTTTTGCCATACAGTACAGTACTATAGTTGGGAGGGGCCCCCGCCTTACCCACACAGGCACAGCCCACTGGCACTGGAGATGAGGCAGGCAAGGAGGATGAAGGTGCCGTAGGCTAGGAGAAGTACGTTGCGCAGTTGCAGCTTCCCCTACTCTGCAAGCAGCGGGGGTGGGGAGGGCTCAAGCCTCATCCTGGCCACTCCACCCCTTCCCTCAAGCCCCCACCCTTAACCCGCCTCTTCTTCCCCCCCTCCCATTTACTCCGCACGCTGGTCCTCCCCTCTCCCTCCTGCTCACAGCAATCAGCTGGCTTGCAGCGTTCAGGGGGCAGGAGGGAGTGGGGAGGAGTAAGGACTCAGTGCGCAGCCTTCCCCCTCCCTGCCTTGCCTCCTGCCCACGGCAATCATCTGGTTTGTGGCGTTCAGGAGGCAGGGGAAGGAGGGGGAGCCTGTGTGCCATGTCCTCGCTCCTCCTCCCTCCTTCCTGAATGCCGCAAGCCAGCTGATTGCCACAGGCAGGAGGCGGGGGGAGGAGGGGAAAGGCGCTGATCCGCGGGGTCTGCTGGCGGGCAGGGCTGTGGGAGGGGGCATAGGAGAGCTGATAGGGGGGCTGCCAGCTGTGGACAAAGCAGGCAGCCAAACGATGTTATAGTGAAGCATTGCACAATTTTAAATGGAGCATGTTCTGTAATTGAGCAGGGATGTAAGATCGAAACAACGTTAAGCGAGAGGACGTTAAGTGGGGAGTTACTGTATTACTGTGTAGTGCCTACAGCATCTAATTTCCCTCAGTTGGAGCCCTGTCTCTTTAAGGGATGTCTTTCCTCAGTCCTTTGGATCTTGCTACATGCCTAGAATATAATAATTTGACTTGGATTGATTCCTGAAACAAATTATTGTACTGTACAGTTCTTCACTCATACTAAGTCACAACTTACAGCTAACAAGTTACAATTGATTTCAAGAACAAGTATGATTGTAAGGGAATTTTTCTAAATCTACACAATTGTCTCCCCTAGCTTACAGTTTGAGGGAAGGGTTTATGGGATATAACTTTCCTGCATTTCAGAAACAAATTGGGCCTTCATACATTGAAAAATGACATGTATGCAATTAGGGTTTTTAAAAAGCATTTACATTTAAAAGTAGATTATGTTTTGTAATTTTATTCATACTCTGTCACTGGTTATATCTCTCAGGAAACATATTTCCCCCTCAGTCCTTTTGCATCTCCATTTGGCTGTTCAAAATCTGACTTTATTGATTAATTCTTATAGTACAGTTACTTTGAAGTTAGCACAGATATTTTCTTTGAATACAAACATGGAATTTTTCCCAGGAAATCATTATTCTTTGTGTCACTGTGCCTTCCAGATGTCCCAATCAGATCATGGCCCCATTGTGCCAGGACCTGTGCAAAATGTAATAAGGGCCAGTCCCTGCTCTGAAGAGATCACAGTGCAAAGTCATGATCTGAAAACACTTATGCACATGCTTAAGTCCTTGGAACTGTTCACATGCATAAAAAAAAGCACAAAGTGTTCACAGGATTAGTTCCTAATTTGTAATGTACTCTGGGCCTGATTCACCAGTATCTTGCACCTGATGTAGTCATTTACACAAGTACAAATTTGGTGTAAAAATCCTGTCGCATCAGAATATTAGTATTTTACACCATCTTTGCCTCATCCTTATCACAAATATAAATGACTATATGGAGTGGAAGGCATTTTAGAAATGGACTGAAGTGTCACTTTGACTAATCTTTGTAAAAAAAAATGTCTTCAACTCTAGGACTAGGACTCACTACAATAGTTTCCATCAATCTTATTAAATGCTAGAAATGTCAGAACATCTAAAGTATTCCAATATATTCTAAAATATCTTCACTTTAGAAATCTTGATAAAGGACTCAATTTCCATAACTGCCTGAAGAGTTGCACACTGGTATAAAATTGGTGTTATTAAGTGGAGAATCAGGCCTATATTTACATGGATAAAAATCAGACCATCATTTTGTAAGAAACGCTTGATTATAGTGTTCAGGATTTGGAAAAAAAAGAATAGACAGATGAAACTACATTATATTTATTCATATTCTTTTGTATGTGACTGGCTTTGATTTTTTTTCAGTAAATCTATCATTTTCCTTCAGTCAGCCTGAGCTGTTTTATAATGCCTCATTTGTGAATAATTCTTAAAAATACAAAGTTGACACTAGCATAATAGTTGTTTTTACTGGAAGCCAGAGTGATGTTTTAAATCAGAAAAGTATATATTGTCGTTCTGGTCCCTCTAAAGAACATGGACCCACCTACAGAATTTGCTGCAGATCTGTAAGCCTTCCAAAATTTGTAACTCATAATTTCCTTCTGAAGGGTAAGAGAAAATAAATGAGCTGGAAATCTGGTATAAGAAATGGAATGGAAATCAGTCTTTAACTTTTCCTTGTCCCCCTGCAATGAGGAATGTGTGGATCTGAGATATGAATTCACTGCTTTTGCATGTAAAATATATAGGGCCTGTATCTAGAGCTGTGTGAGTTTAAAAAAAAAATCAGTAACTGACCTCACTTCAATTTTTATTGAACCGTCAATGCTAATTTCATTAAGCTTTCAGGTCTGAGGAAACTAATCAAATAGAAAAAAATGTATTTTTCTGATTAAAAGTTAAATTCATAAGGATTCATGGGTATTTGTGACAACATTCATGAATCCTGAAAGTTTCATGGCTACTCCAATGACACTTTGTACTGAAAGTGTGTTTATTCACGGTTGTGCTGTTTCACAGTCATTCTGTCCCCAGTCAGAAACAATACAAAGTGACTACAGTGACTAACCACACAACACAAATAATGAATAGCAAATGGCAGAAGCAAGCAGTTAGCAAACAGTAAGATGAAAGGTCAGAATCTAAAGTATTCAGTAACAGTAGGATTTTGCAGTTGGGACAGAGGCAGTGTGGACACTCAGGATGTAAGCAAGTGATATTATGCAAAAGTTCATTATGCAAATCAGCTCCATCTTTTAGAAAAACAGTGAAATGCACAATTTTTATGCTTCATATAGCCAATAATTTCTGAGATGCTAGCTGTCTTGCAAAGCAGCCCATTGTCTTTTCTATGAGTCTGTCAGTGTCTTAGGTTAACTCTGAATCAATAAACTTTAACACTAGTTCATTCAAATGGTCCTTAGTCAAGGTATTGGATCAATAGGCTTTTAACTAAGCAATAGTGATCCATAGTTTCAGTAACAGTATAGGTTACGGCTTCCTTTCCTAGCCAGTATTTTCTCTGTTGCAGATAGTCAATAGATACCTGGTGCTTATCATCAAGTAAATATGGTAAATAGAAGGTAACTAATTGTTCAAGCTCATAGGATTTGAACTGACTGAAATACAGTCTGCATGAAAATAAAACTGGTGCAATTTTATAGTAAGCTTCAAATCTGTCATTTTGCTGCATGAGTAAAGCTTCCACAAATGCAAGAAATAATGAAGTCTCTAGTAAATCTTGGTTGGGGAAAAGGGAAAGCAATTCCCTAAAAAAGGAAGTGTGTTTGCTCACACAACCTGTCAGCTTTCCAGAATGACAAGGAGGAGGATGACTATCCATCTATCTTAGGTTTTATACTGCACCCAACACGGTAGTATGAGTGCCTTGCACACAAAATTAATAGCAATAGTGAAGTCCATGGTTGACTTCATGGAGTTTCTTGTGCTTCTTTCCTTTTGGGATAAAAAATCTGTTCAGAGGGAAGGTTTATGGTTTTAATCTGTTATATATTATTATCTCTATTTTGGTGGGAAGGGATTTAGTGTTCAGAAGGGATGTCAGTGCTGTGAGCACCATTCTTATAACAGAGGAAGGTTTTGCAGTTTTCTTAAGATGGTCAGACTCCATTTTTGCCTGAGCTCTTGAGAAGTTTGTTCCATAGCTGGATCCAAAATCTGGATCCAAGACCTTAAAGTGGCATAAGAAGCCTGTGGAAGGACTTGAGCCCAGGACTGATGTGCTCATGGTAGCCTAAGCCATGGAGAAGTTGTGTAGCCACATTCTGGAGCAGCATAAGCCTGTGTATCATCTTCACATTTAGCTTCAGATTCAGTGAACTACAGTAATCCAGCCTGGGGTGACAAATGCATGAATCACTTTGGCTAGGTTCTTTTCCCGGAGGAAGGAACATAGTTTTCTAGTGTGCTGGAACTGAAAGAAGGCATTTTTAGGTACCAGTGTTACCTGGTCAGGACCCTGTGGCTTTGCCTCACTCTGAAAAATAGGGCTGTATGCCTTCAGTGGAAGATGAAGACAATGTCTTAGCTAGTTCTTCAAAATGTTTCCCCTCCCAACCAGTATCACTTCAGTCATGCCTGGGTTTAGCGCTTCTCCAACAGCTAATTTCCTGTAGGCTTTCTCACTTGTTGGGAGTGGTGGTGGTTGCATCAGCTGATATATAGTTGGGTGTCACTGCCATATTGTTTGCAGCTGAGCCCATGGCATCTCACTCTCTCTCCCAGTGGTCTCGTGTACACACTGAAGATAAGCAGGAATAATATGGATCCCTGCTGGACCCAGCAGGCGAGGTCCTTCAGAGAGGAGGAGCAGTGATGCATCACCACTCTGAGTTCTGTTGGAGAGGAGCAACTGGACCCACTGTAGCATCTGTTATTGCAATGTCACGTAGGAGGGTTAACAGTACCTTGTGGTCTACAGTATCAAAAGCTGTGGAGAGGTCCGGCAGTCCAGACGCCTATTAGTCCCCTGCCTCCTGCCCTCCTTTGTTCCCTAACCCTCAAAAACTCCTTCCTCCTTTTCAACTTCTTCAAATCATTCCTCCTCTTTTGTCCCCCTTGCTTCTGCCTTTCTTCTACTGTTCAGTTCTGCATATTGACTCTGTCAGAGCATTAGTTAAGGCCACAGGAGATCAGATGGGCTATGCATTCATTTCATGGACATGCCACATACATTTGTTCCAGAACACAAATGTTCCTCCCTGATCATGGGTCACCTGAGTCTACAGTGAACCATGACCTGGAATAAATATTTCTTTAGTGTCTAGATTACAGTTGTGTTAGTTAACTTGAATTAAATCAATTAACTCAAATTACAACAGGCTCAAAAGCCCTAGTATAGACAAGGCCTCTGGATCTCTGCAGATCACATTGGTTTCCTATACTGGGGTCTCCATTTGAAAAGGCAGGCTCATGTTCTCCTCTCCCGCTCAAGTCCCTGTCTGTAAAATACACTGTTAACAAGGGGAACATTTAAATTAGGGATCAGCAACCTTTGGCTCGTGGCCTGCCAGGGTAAGCCCCCTGGTGGGCCAGGCCAATTTGTTTACGTGCCACATCCACAGGTTTTGCTGATCGCAGCTCCCACTGGCTGCGGTTTGCCACTCTAGGCCAATGGGGGCTGTGGGAAGCGGTGGTCAGCACATCCCTCAGCCTGTGCCACTTTCTGCAGCCCCTCATTGGCCTGGGACAGCGAACTGCAACCAGTGGGAGCTGCGATCGGCCGAACCTGTGGAAGCAGCAGGTAAACAAACCGGCCTGGCTTGCCAAGGGGCTTACCCTGGTGAGCCGCCTGCCAAAGGTTGCCGATCCCGGATTTAAATTATCCTCCAGAGACAGCCCTCTCAGAGTGAACACCTCTGTGAGACAGCATCACTATTATTGCAGGATCTCTCCTTGCAGCAGACCAGGCACCGCACCACTTTGAACTCAGTTCATGTTTGGGAGATTTTCTTTCACAACCATAAGCGTTACAACATAGAATTAAAAATATATATCTGAGTTCTTATATTATAGCTTAGAATGTGCAGATGCTGGTGAACCACATGGGACAAGATGGGGAGCCACCACCTCCACTGTACTGAAATCCACCATTGACAGTATATAGACAATATTTATTACTTTAAGCTACTCCTTTGCCTCAGTGTGATTACTGGAAAATACTAGGTGTATTTTAAAAGGATAGTAAGAAGCATTGCTTCTGCACATTGTTACTGCACAGCCTTGTAAAGAGACAGCCAAGGGCAGCAAAGTTCTTTAGCAGACGTGCTGCGAGGGAAGAGGGTAGGCAGTGCAGAGATTATGGGAAGTGGCACAGGAAATCCAGGATTCTACCGGGCTGCAGACAGTGTCTTGTGGACTTATTCAATGTACTGGCTATGTCCTGATGACTGAATGTTAAAAAAAACAGTGTGAACCAAGGGAAAACAACATCAGCCTACTATTAGTAAAATAACCACCAAAAGAATTTGGAAGAGTTTTTGAAGATCACCATTCTCTCATTAAAAGTGCATTTTAGATATCATTACTACAGTTTTTTTCAGATGAAAGTGGCCCATGTGAAGCACATACTGTATGACTGTTTCTGGTGACTCAGCCAGAGGCACAGGGATCAAATATATATGTTCTGGATACTTGTCCTCTGACTATTCAGGGCATGAGTTTGGAGTATTATATGACATGTAATGAAAAGGAAGAAGGATTTAACTCACTTGAGTAATCCTATTTCCAAACATTCATTATCAGTAACTTCACAGCAGCTGTATGGCTTGCTTATTAAACTAAAAATTAAGAAGAGAACTCTGTTGATGTCAGATTTATTCAGTGTGTGGAGGCTTACCACCCAATCCCTGGGTAACTTGGAGTGGGAGGATGGCTTTAACAGAAGGTTAGAGTTCGACTATTATATAGGTTTCAGAGTAGCAGCCGTGTTAGTCTGTATTCGCAAAAAGAAAAGGAGTATTTGTGGCATTTTAGAGACTAAATAAATAAATTTAAATTAATATATTATTTATTTGTCTATATATTTATATATATAATATATATTTATTTAAATATATTATTTATTTAACTCAAATAAATTGGTTAGTCTCTAAGGTGCCACTAGTACTCTTTTTCTTTTTGACTATTATATAGCTTTTATTGCGTGTCACACTGCATTGTAGATTTGGCTAATGCAAAGGATTTTTCAGTAATTTTCAGAACTGCCAATGAGTTGAGATGTTTAAACAGTTTCTCTCCGTTAGTTTCATGTTTATTCCAACTACTCCTTCCTTCATCCAGTTCTCTCAGAGGCCCCAGTTCCTTTACAGAGAAGAACTCTTTAGTGCATGCTTAAATATTTTGCTGAAGTGGGGCTTGTGTCACCACTGAGGTACTCATTTTGTCCCTTCACTACTACAAATATGTAGGGGATTACAGACCAGTCAGCTTAACTTCTGTACCCGGAAAGATAATTGAGCAAATATTTAAGCAATCTTGACTTTAGTAAGGCTTTTGATATTGTCTCACATGACCTTCTGATAAACAAACTAGGAAATACAACCTAGATGGAGCTACTATAAGGTGGGTGCATAACTGGTTGGAAAATCATCCCCAGAGAGTAGTTATCAGTGGTTCACAGTCATGCTGGAAGGGCATAATGAGTGCGGTCCCTAAGGGGTCAGTTCTGGGTCCGGTTCTGTTCAATATCTTCATTAATGATTTAGATAATAGCATAGAGAGTACATTTATAAAGTTTACGGATGATACCAAACTGGGAGGGGTTGCAAGTGCTTTTGAAGATAGGATTAAAATTCAGAATGATCTGGACAAACTGGAGAAATGGTCTGAAGTAATATAGGATGAAATTCAATAAGGACAAATGCAAAGTACTCCACTTAGGAAGGAACAATCAGTTGCACACATACAAAGTGGGAAATGACTGCCTGGGAAGGAGTACTGCGGAAAGGGATCTGGGGGCGGTCATAGTGGATCACAAGCTAAATATGAGTCAACAGTGTAATGCTGTTGCAAAAAAAGCAAACATCATTCTGGGATAATTAGTAAAAGTATTGTAAGCAAGACACGAGAACTAATTCTTCCTCTCTACTCCACACTGATTAGGCATCAACTGGAGTATTATGTCCAGTTCTGGGTGCCTCATTTCAGGAAAGATGTGGACAAATTGGAGAAAGTCCAGAGAAGAGGAACAAAAATGATTAAATGTCTAGAAAACATGACTGATGAGGGAAGATTGAAAAAAAAATGGGTATGTTTAGTCTGGAGAAGAGAAGACTGAGAGGGGACATGATAACAGTTTTCAAGTACATAAAAGGTTGTTACAAGGAGGAGGGAGAAAAATTGTTCTTCTTAACCTCTGAGGATAGGACAAGAAGCAATGGGCTTAAATTGCAGCAAGGGCAGTTTAGGTTGGACATTAGGAAAAACTTCCTGTCAGAGTCGTTAAGCACTGGAATAAATTGCCTAAGGAGTTTGTGGAATCTCCATCATTGGGGATTTTTAAGAGTAGGTTGGACAAACACCTGTCAGGGATGGTCTAGATCAGGGGTTGGCAAACTGCGACACGCATGCCAAAGGCGGCACACAAGATGATTTTTAGTGATACTCTGCTGCCAGCTGGGGTCCCGGCCACTGTCCCCACTCAGCCCACTGCCTGCCTGGATGAATGGAACCCCAGACCAGCAGCTGGCTCAGCGGTTCATCCCACTGCTGGCCTGGGGTCCCGGCCACCAGCCCCGCTCAGCCCACTGCCGGCCTGGGGTTCCGTGCATCCAGGCTGGCAGTGGGCTGAGGAGGGCCGGTGGCTGGAACCCCGGCTCGCAGGGGCCAGTGGAGCAAACCCCAGACCGGCAGCGAGCTGAGCAGCCCTCTGCAGGGCTGGGGTTCCATCCGCTGGCCCCTGCCAGCTGGGTTCTGGCCATGGGGGTTCCATCCAACAGCCCCTGTAAATGTAAAATGTATTACTGGCATGTGAAACCTTAAATTACAGTAAATAAACGAACACTTGGTACACGACTCCTCAAAGGTTGCTGTCACCCGGTCTAGGTAATACTTAGTCCTGCCTTGAGTGCTGGGGACTGCACCAGATGACCTCTCGAGGTTCATTCCAGTTCTGTGAGTCTGTGATTCTACATTAACCTTCCTTTGAAGTAAAAAATACTTAAAAAAAAAGAATATCCCAAAGTAGCCAACTAGACATCTTCCTGAAGCAGGAATGAAGAAACCTGCATTGGTTTGGGCTGTGGGGATCTCTAATTAACTTCTCCTTTGACCTGCTCTCTGAGAGTGAAGTCCTGGAGATCAAAGCTGTTTTAGGTTGACCAAACTAGCCCTATTGTGTTAGATCCTCTGGCCAACATACACTTAACACAGGACTGAAGTGACAGGGCTTTGCCACAGTTGTCACTTTCTGATCCTGAGGCTGGCCAGGAGCCAGTTGAATCACAAACTGCAAATTAGAGTTATATCCAGCTACTGCTTGCCCCGATAGCCATTTTGGGAGCTTGTTATCACAAGAGTGCATGCTCTGACCATGCTCCCTATTTCTGACCACATTCCCTATGCTGATGGCTGGTGGGGGGATGGCATAGAATCATTGCACCAGCCAGGGATTGCTGCACCACTGAGGGAATGCTCAGGAAGTCAGTTATGTAGGCTTTATGATCCCTTTGCTCCCCCAGAGCTAAGCAGCTTTAATGGAGAAGAACTGCAGGGGTCAAAGGTGGACTGGCTCTGAAGGGGGCATTTTTAGGCAAAAAGCTCAGGAGGGAAACTATTATTATTAGGAGGAGAGGTTATACACTGTCCTCCACTACTCTCAGGTTGCAAACTGTGGTCCTGTGGCTAAGAACATGAGCAGAGGGGCATTATTGGAAAGTCAGAAGGCATTTCTCGGTGGTCAGAGAAGTGCGGCATGGTCATGGAGTGGGCATTTATTCGGCCAGCTCTTAAGTGGGCATGGTAAGGGTGGGAGAGGCAGAGAAGGGCAGTTGTTGAGTGAACAGCTGTTAGAGTACCAGAGCTGATAGATACCCTGCTGAAACAACATCCTCTTTGCTGTGGTCGGAAGGCTATTTAACCATGTGTCAGTCATCTCCAGCCACAATACACAGACAAATGAGCCTGAAGAGAAGGAATAGCACTCCCGTCTTTGAATACCAGAATCAGCACAAAGCAGGTGGAGTGGGGGCTAGGGCTGGCCCTTCATCTTTAGTCACTGGGCAGGAAACAATTTTTTTTTGATTCAGTCATCTCAATTAATGATGTTCTCAGAAAATACAATCTGTTAGTGGTAAGAGTCTCATCTCTGGTATTTGAGTGATTTGAGAATTGAATGATAATTTTGTAATGATTTCTTCCCTCTGGAATGTCGGATAGAACATTTGTCACCAGCAGAATTTTGAGTGTTTAAAAACAAATCAAATATAAAAAAATCTCCTTTCTCTGAAAAAGAGGTGATTTTTATTTTTTTTAATAGAGAAGGGAAAAGTTATGGGAAATAAGCTCTAAAGTTGGAGAAGACTTTTAGTTTTCCTCGAAGGAACAGTCCTGCATTGACAGAGGTGAGCTGGATGATCTAATAGATCGTTTCCATCTTTAACATCTATAATTCTGGACAAAGACACTGATCTGGATGAGTGGTTCTCAATGTGGAAAAGGGGATAAACATCTTCAGCGTGTGTAGCTCATGAAGAAAATTTTTATAAATTAGTGTATCGGTGTATATATATAATTTTTATAAATTAGTATATAATTAGTGTATTGGTGTCTGACTCCAGTTAAGATACATCATATTTTTGCTACTAGGGAGACACTGTTGGAAGGGTGACGGGCAATGGGAAATATACTTGCATATGTGGTGATTGTGTCCAGGAATTAGACAGTTTTGTGAGGAGATTATTAAAGAGATTTATCTTACAACCATATGCATGCTTCCTAGAGATTGCCTGAACACTTACTTAATGCTCCAATAAAGGATTTACATTTTAAACAGAATAACAAATTAATTTCTTTGTTATTGTTAGCAGCAAGACTTTGCATAGTATATTATTGGAAAATCTATGGAATTATGGTATAACAAACATGGACTGTCCTTATAATGGAAAATTTTCACACCAAGTACATACTCAAGAGAAGCGCCAAAAAGATGATAGGTACTTAGAAAATTGGCCATCCATTTTAAGCATACTCAGAGGAGGACGGTTCCCCAGCCAGCAAGCCACAATCTTTAGCTACAGGTTTCAGAGTGGTAGCTGTGTTAGTCTGTATCAGCAAAAAACAAAAACAAAAACAAAAAAAAACCTGAGGAGTACTTGTGGCACTTTAGAGACTCACAAATTTATTTGGGCATAAGCTTTCATGGGCTAAATCATCAGATGCATGAAGTGCATGAAGAGCAACATTTCACAACTGACCCTTAGCTCAAACCCAAATGTCTTCAAGTTCACACACATCTACTAAATATATATTTCTATGTAGTGTTTCAATATTAATTGCATACATAGCATATCAACTGTTTGAGCATATGCCCTTATTTCACATTTTTTGGTGTGACATTAATTTTTTGTTTATGTTGTGAATATAGGGAGTGCAATTATTAAATATGGGCATATATCAGAAGTTAATTTCATGTTAGGACATTCAGAGCAGCCAGTATGTCTACAGTGGGCATTATGGATGCCTATGTGGTAATTCATATTCACCCTAATATCTTAACTGATGCGCCCAAGTTTGAAAATCAGGGATGAGTCTGCATGAATGCCTTTTCCTGTTGTTGACACAAAGAGATGCCTTTTACTATATTTTCCCCTTGTGAATGGCAGTGATTCTCATTAATGAAGCAAAAAGGGCTAAATCCCACTTCATGTTGTACTGTTGTATAAGACGGTGGTGGAAAAATGTACCAAATCTGCTCCCGCACAAGAAGCAGAGCAGAATCAACAGAACCCCAGAAAAGATAGTCTTCTATGGATGTGCTACATGCCTTGTGGAGGGATACAGAGTGTGCCCAGGACCCAGCCAATTAATACACATACTGTAATGAACATCAGACCCCAATATGGGAGATGCAGGAAAAGTACGCACCACATCATGTCTCCTCCATTTTCTTGTACAGCTCTAGCATTAAGTCTGACCTTATTAAATATCTTCATTAATAACACAAAGAGAGGGATTAAACAGCTCATCAATAAAACTGACATATAATATTGAAGTGGGAGGAGCTGTAAATATCAGGGAGGACAGAAAAATAATACAAGGAGAGAGATGAGAAATATGGACAGAATGTAAACAAAGTGAGTTTGGGAAAAAATGAAAGTTGATACAGATGGAAAAAAAAATTGGAAACACAAATGTTCAGTTGGAAAGAGAAACGCAGATAGAGCAATCATGCCAAAAGACATTTAGCATTTAAGTGGACAATAAATTAGACTTTAGTTTTCAATGTGGTATGTCAACCACAACAACAATGTCAAGCTATTACAATGTTGGTCTCCATAAGCAAGGGCATCATGTCACAGAGCAGGAAGGTAATAATGCTTCTCTGTCCAGAGTGGTGTGACCACACTTGGAACAATGCATTCATTTCTGGGCACCTCATTACAAGAAGGATAATGATAAATTGGAGAGTATTAGTCCTGTGGTTATCAAAATGTGCAGCATCTAGTGAAATATATGCCTATTTGTGTGTGTCTACACTTGTGAGTGTACATGGTTACATGTGTGTGCTAGTGCCATAACCCCCTATTGTCCACATTTAAAGACCTGAAGCACATTCCTTAAGGACAGTGTAGTGCACAAAAGCTAGTATGCATGAGGGATGTGGATAGGTACACACCTCTTCTGTGGTATGGCCGCATACCAATTTTATAGTGCAGTGTGAAAGGGAGGAAGGGATGTGTACCAGCTCACAGGTATCGATAGTCCTCCAGGGCCATTCCTACAATGCATTGATCCCTTTAATGCTTGACCCTTACTCAAGATATAAAGGTTCCTGACCATCCCCCTTGCAGAGGTAGTAGAAACCAGTGCTGAGCACTTCAGAACAATTTTTTGCGGAAGTCTATTGATCAATACAGGTGATCATGGAACGTGGTTGACGGAGAAAACAGGGGTGCTGATCAATGTGTAATCAGAGTACACCATCCTCCACGACTTTACCTGAACTGGCAGGAACATTCACCTGTACCAGGAGATCTCACAAAGGTTGGAGGAGGTCATCATTCACCAGACTCCATGCCAGTGTTGTGAGCACAGGAAGTACCACAGGCTCCTGTATCTTAGAGTGAAGGACTCCAACAATCACTCCAGGAGGGGACCTAGCACATCCCCGTGCTGTGATGAGCTGGGCTTGGTGCTTTCTAGGAGTTGTGAGTATGGTGTTTTAAAAAAGCCTGAGTGGGGAAAGCAGAGTTGCATGATACTTTCTGGAAATATCCAACATTGCCCCTCTCTCACCTCTATCTCCATTATACCTTCCCTTTATGAACAGGAGCTATGCAAAGCAGGGTTGGGTGTTTGGTGGCTTGTGTGTGGGCCTGCCTAGGTATGGGAAGGGAAGAGGGAACTGCTTGGCTGTCCAAGTAAAGTCAGAGTGGTCCATTGTCCCTGTGCCCTTTTCAAATGTTTTGTACTATGCCCAGTCCCTGGCATGTGTCTTCTCACTGCACTAAGCCACTCTTCAGAAACCGGGAGAAGCAATGGAAGGGGGCAGTGAGGCATCCGCTTCAATGGTTGCGCAAACACAATGACACATCCCTTAGCAGCTGAGAGGTGACTGGCTTGTGGTATTAATCCAAAACTTCAGGGAAGAGAATGCACTTCCAGAGTCACTCTTTGTTTCCATGCCTCTTTCAATGCTGTTTGTTGGGCGCATGGGCCAGACTTTCTGGTGATGTGGGATGCGGGCAGCTTGGGAGTAGGTGGATGTTTTCTATGGTTTTCTGATCCTCTTCCATGGGAACCCCGTCTGCTAGAATATGTACAGTCAATTTCCTCTTGAATTGCCACCCACTCCTGCAAGCATAATTCAGCAAAATTTTGTGTAGCAGAAATTCAAGCTGGTTCTTCAGGTTTAATATCAGGGCAAATGTGCTTGGTACACCTTTGTAGCTCACCAAATCCCTCTACTCAGCAATGTGCAGAAGGATGATCATAGGGAGAAATATTTCTCTGGCATACTTGGTGGGTGTCCTCCTCAGGACTGGAAAGCCACTTCTCTTTTCTATTCTGGTACCCTGAAAATGGTTATATTGGCCAGCCTTTAAAGAATAAAAAGGTGACTTGGTAACATTACCCCTGAAGGAACCAATGCCCCCAAGCAATGCATCCATTCATGGTAAACATTACAACATTTAAATAAAAGTAATGCAGGTATCTTATCATTTTTAACTTTAGCTCTTTCCTTGTGGGCTGCAAAAGTAGTCTGAAGGGAAGAAGCTGTATCAGCTGCATTTCTGGGATTCTAAAAAGTATCAATATTGTGGCCTTCAACAGCACAGTTATGTTACGTGGGGAGATTAAGATGCCTTCCAAGGAAAAATGAACTATAATGCTAATCTTCTCTTTGACTTGGCAGAACATTCCAATGCTGAAAGGGAAACCATTCTGGTGGTAGGGCAGGAGCAAGACCACAGAGATAGCAGAGGAAGGCCCCTGGAAGATCTGTTCTTTGGCATAGATAAGAGAAGTCAGATGTAGATATGCCAGTAAGTTACTGTTCACATCACTTGTGTGTGCACCTTGCTCTCCAGGTATAATCAACATGATATTTTCCGTGTATTAGGAATGGGATAGCAGGACTCACAGCACATGATCATGGTTTCTGTGATATGTGGTGCTGGTGCCAAAGAATTGCAATGAATTCTGTCTCTCCCACACCCCCATCTCTCCTCCTGCTATGGATTTCCGAATGTTAAAGCCTCCCACCAAAAACAGGTTTTACAATGAACTAAGCTGTGAAATAACAGTTGCAATCCAAAGCACCAGAATGGAAAAAAAGATAAGCAAAATGTCATGTCTTTTTGCCTTTGTTATAGACTTTGTTAACAATATAAACAAAGGAAACAAAAGTTAATTAACAGTGCATTTTTGACCCTTCCTCCCCCACCCCTACCAAAAAATCACCATTGGAAACCATGGGAGGACTCATGCCATGGGAGTAATCATTCATAGCTGATTGGTGCACTAAGAAATGGTGTCATTGTGTGGAAGAAATGTGTGAATTCCCTCCAAAAACCTTACAGAACTTTTTTCTAAAGTACATTACCAATGCTTATGTGCCCCCCAAACAGAACAAACCCAAACAGAGCTATTCATGTATAACAAAACTTTGCTCAGTAATGCCCCTAACATGAATTAAAACTCCCGTCCTGACAAAACCACAACCAAAGGTGATAACCTTGAAGGCACTCCCGCAGTTGTCTGTTTTCAGTTTGTATGTTAATGTCAGCTGCAGGGGCTCCAAATCTACTTAGTTGTCTCCCAACAGAAGTATGTGGCAATGGTCTATTGAACTTTTCCAGCAGCACCACAGCATCCAAATAGTGTCTCCATACACAGTCCGAAGTCACCTTCTGGGTTCCCACTTTTCCATGATGTACAAGCACACAACATCATGAATTTCCCTAGATTGCCACGAACCAGG
This sequence comes from Lepidochelys kempii, assembly GCF_965140285.1. Taxonomy (NCBI): domain Eukaryota; kingdom Metazoa; phylum Chordata; order Testudines; family Cheloniidae; genus Lepidochelys; species Lepidochelys kempii. Next base: position 301,118,390 of record NC_136380.1, on the reverse strand, counting down.
AGTGCTGTGCACATAGGTGGGATCTGGCTACCCATAGAAGCATTGAAATACATGTCTCCTTTGCCCCCTCGCTGTGTAAGTATTCCCCTTTAGCCTCACATATGTTGTGCAAAGCATAGCACACTACAATAATCTGAACCACCTTGGTCACGTTGACATCCAGAGCTTTCAAGTGCCCAAAGGTTCATTCTACCACCATTCAGCAGCTACTCAGTGTGTATTTGAATTCCTTTTTTGCGGGGCTTGGTGACATTGAGATATGGCTTCCTGAGCCATTGTTAAAATGTGTATGCGGGGTCCCTCATAAGAAGTGTCAGCACAGAAACACCATACATAATCACATCATTTCAGGGGAATAAAGTCATTTCTTACCCCCTGTGATACAACACCAACCTCCTAACCACCCTGGTATCATGGAGCTTTCCCCTGTGTCCAACTTTCATATTCATGAGCTGACCCCTGTGGTCCACTAAGCCTTCGAGAACCAGTGAATAGTAACCTTTTCAGTTCATGTATTCACTGGCCCCTTTCGGCGGGCAAAGTATAAGTATGTGAGCAGGGACGGATTAAGACCTGTAGAGGCCCTAAGCACTGAAAAGATTATGGTGCCCCCCATATGTAATTCAAAATAAAAACAATACTATACCGTAAAATAAAATTTTATTTTTCGAAATGACACAAAACTTACGTGTATGCTGAAATTAAAATAGCTTCTTTCTAGCTTCTTTCTGATTGCAAAATTCTGGATAAGTTCATCGAAGCTGACTTGACGAAGCATGTCCGCTTCCATACACAATAGGGAAAGTATGCATCCGAAGAAGTGAGCTGTAGCTCACGAAAGCTTATGCTCAAATAAATTGGTTAGTCTCTAAGGTGCCACAAGTACTCCTTTTCTTTTTGCGAATACAGACTAACATGGCTATTACTCTGAAATAGGGAAAGTGAATCAAGTCTGTCCTGACACACTGTTGTTCTCTGGAGGGTTTTTTTATTCTTTTCAGCCGAGAAAAAGAGCATTCTGTGGAGCAGTTAGTAACCATCAATGTTAGAAAAATACGTAGTGCGATCTCTACATTTGGAAATACACATTGTATTCCGTCTTTCAGTATTGTGTCATGAAGATCAATGTGACTGAATTTCATTTTTCCTGTTTCATTAAACTTTGTGCGCCTATAACAGAGGAACTGCCGTACTTCTCCACAGAGATTCATGTTCAAGTCAACAGGGTATGAGTCAACTAGCTTTTGGGAACCTTATGAATATTGTTTGTCAGATAAGTCCACATTGTTTAGAAAAGAAAATCTACTTGATACTTCTTTGTACACTTCACCTCTCCTCTTCATATGAACTTCAAGTGTATCAATTATAGCGTAGTAAGTAGATATGCAAAATTTGTCTCTAGGATTCAATGCTGTTTCTGTTGCACTGCTATCATTTGCTTTGTTTTTTCCTGATTCACTTGCGGGACTGGGCTTCTTTGTAGTTAGTATCAGGCAAGATATCTTTTGACATGTCTTCAAATCTTTTGAAATCATTCCTCGAAGTGTGTGAGTGGTCTGCTAATGATTGACAGAGGTCTGCACATGTTTTCAAATCCAATTCTTTTTCTTGGAGAGCTTGACTTGTTTGGTAAAAGTGTTGTAAAATTTCATTCCACATGGTCAACATAAATACAAACTCTAGTTCTTGCATCTTGTTTGCAATGTTTTCTGCCTCTCATATAGAATCATACAACCATAGAATCATAGAATATCAGGGTTGGAAGGGACCTCAGGAGGTCATCTAGTCCAACCCCCTGCTCAAAGCCCCATTCCCCATTTAAATCATCCCAGCCAGGGCTGGGTTTCTCCCTTTTGTGATTGGTTTTCAGCTATACTCTCTAATGCATCCACAATCTTTGAGTAGGACTCCAGAATTGCACTTGTTACTACTGCATGTGCCTCCCAGCGAGTATTAGAAAAAGAGTTCAACACATGATCATTGCCCAAATATGTTTTAAGAACTGCCCATCGGTGTGTTGAGGCCGAGAAAAACATATAAAGTAACTGAACTGTTGAGAGAAAACTTACTGCCACCGGACAACAATCAACAACACTGCGGCCAAACAGATTGAGAGAGTGTGCAGCACACGGTGTGAATATGGCATTTTGTTCTGTTCTAAAAGCTTCTTCTGCATTCCTTGATAACGCCCTGATATATTGGCAGCGTTGTTGTAAGATTGACCTCTGCACTTCGAAACTTGGCACAGATAATGCAGTACTTGATTTGCCATTTCTTCACCAGTGTGGCTTTTCAAATTCAGGAATGTTATCAATCATTCAACTGGTTTTCCATCTGTGGGAGACACATAGCTTAGTACAATACTCAATTGATTAATATGTGAAACATCAGGTGTAGAGTCGACAGATAAACTGAAATACCCAGCAGAACTTATTTCATCCACAATAGCTGAACGAACTTTGTCACTCATTAGACCAATGAGTTCATCACATATTGTCTTGGATAAGTATAATGGGTTACCTTTGCCAGCATTCCCATATTTTGAGATATGGCCTGCTAAAAATGGGTCAGACTGAGCCACAAGCTCCAACAATCCCAAGAAATTTCCATTCTGCAACGATCCAAATATGTCATTTGATCCCCGGAAAAGCAGACCAATGTCAGCTAATGTTTGAATAACAGCTATAACACTCTGCAAGACATGTTGCCAGTACTCTTGCTCCCCTTTAATTTGTTCTTCCAATTTTTGTGTCAATTCAAAGCCCTGTCTTTGATCTAAATAGTTTGCAAACAAAACAGTACACAGACCCTGTTGATGGTGAATACAGAAACCATTCTCAAGTGTATTTCTCACCATTCGCTTTCATGCTGAAAAATATTTTTTGTGGACAATATCTTGTTTGTTTGCCATTGGTAAAAGTCCGATGTGATTTCTCATGTGGCCCAATGCGGTGTTGACAATCATTTGCTCCATGATCTATCCAGTAAGCTTCATCATCGTTACTGAAATCAACCCACATACCAGGACCTTTTCTCCTATTATTTACAAAATGAGCAGGTTCAGTCTCTGACACGTCCACACCTTCTAGAACAATGTCTGTTTTACCACCAGGAGTAGGATGATCAATTACAGTCTTTGACACATCCACATGTTCTGGAATGGTGTTTGTTTCACCAATAGAAGAAGGGTCAGTCTCTGAAACACCTACAGGTTTTGGAACAATGTCTGTGCTACTGAGAGAAGATGTTGCTTCTGATGGATTCGCTTTCAAAAATGATGTCAGTTTTGGAAGATTTTGGAAAATTTCACTAGTTTTTTGTTTATTTTCTTCCACCAGTTTATGTTTCTGTGTTCCACTCAGTTAGTTACGTTTCATCCTGTCCCTTATCTCAGTTATCTGAACTTAAAAAAAAACAAATTATACAATGTACGCTATTTTTATGTGTGTGTGTGTGTGTATATATATATATATATATATATATAAAAGAAAAAAATGAATCAAGTACATATAACTCAGAAGAATATATCAATAATAAAACATAAATTTATTGCAATACATGACAGGATCTGATTTCCTCGCATTATTTTGATCTATGTTAGTAGGACGCCCCCCTGGTTTAGGTTGGGATAAGTCATAAAAGGAGAACAGAAAAATGGAAGAGTGTTTAGTGGAGTGTAAGGAAGTCTAACAAAGTTCTGATTTTTCCCATGATGACTACTTCAATGCTTTTTTTGAAATATCAAATATCAAATTTTTCCCCAAAAAATCTTTTTTTGGTGCCCCCTGCTTTGCTGGTGCCTTAAGCACATGCTTAGTCTGCCTTTTGGGTAATCCAGCCCTGGATGTGTGCTCCATCGATGCTTCTCTCCCCTCCCCCAAACCCAGTTTGGAAACCTCATCCTCTGAAATCCCACAGTAATTTCAAAGACTTGGGTTATGGCAACCACCTTTGGGTAGATCACAGTCTTGACAGCCTGGCAAACCTGTACAATCACTGCCCCAACAGTTGACTTCCCAATGCCAAACTGGTTTGCAACTGACTGGTACTTGTCAGGAGCTGCCAGTTTCCCAAGGGCAATAGCTACCTGCTTCTGTACAGATATGGGTTTCCGAAATGGAGAGATCTGACCCTGGAGTGGTGTTGCAAGTTCCTTGCACAAAGTTAGTGAAGGTCTGCTTCCTCAGTCTGAAGTTCTGCAGTCACTGGTCATCATCCCAGGTTTCCAAGATGATGTGATCCCACTGCACCATGCTGGTTTTCAGAGGCAGTAGTCCATCCATGCCCCATCATTGTAATCCTCGCACTCAACACATCTGTTCCATGGGACTCAAGTGGATTTTCAGTCCCCCTCTGAGTCAGCCATCTTTTGCCACCTTAAATCTCTCTGGACTGATTCCATCCAGCATCCAGAACTGTACCACATGAACATTTGTTCAGTGAGCAGCAGCAGAACCACATCTTCATGGACTTGCTCCATATCGCCCATGTAGTTTGTCAGAAGGAAGAGATGAGCAAGTGCTGCCATCATCCAATGTGTGAAAGCAGTGACCAGTACCGGCAACACACAATAAGGTATTTCTCAGAGTGTTTCCTATGAGGCACAGGACTCTTGCATACTGCCCCTGAACGGGAAGCATTACCACTACAAATGAAAAAGGGGTAATGTGGAGGCAGGTATATGCCTGTGCTCAATGTGCACCCATTCCCTGCTCAGCGTACGTGAGCACTTGGCATGGGGATGGGGTACATGTGCTAGCACAACACAGATAACTACCCAGGGAAGCGTTGAAATGTAGACATGGCCGTATATTCCTAATTTATTTGCGAATGTGGAGATACTTGCCATTGTGCTGACAAAAACATCTTTTTTTTTTTTAAGAAACACATTATGCTGTATTTTCATTATAACAATTTGAACAAACATGAATTCCACACCTTTCACATTATTTCTCTCTCAGTGTCACCAGTTTGCTGCCCATGTCGACTTAGTTTATTTTATTTCCTGGAGCTAAAGTCTATAAACACAATACGGTGGCATAAAAAGTGGATTTTTAGGTTTTTTTTTTAGTTTTTCTTTTTGATTTTTTTTAAGAAAGGGAGGGATAGGGCTTGACGTATATTGAAAAGGCTAGAGTACAGAGTGGGCAAGAGACAAATGGAGTCATCAAGAGTTAGGTGGGAGGAGATAAGCAGAGGTTGGAAAGCTCAGAATTTGAGGCTATGTTTCAAGGAAGCACTTAAGGACGTATTGAGTCCATCCCTTCTCAGGAAAGGAGTTAAGCACACACTTAAGTCCTTCTACTGTATCAGGACACTTTTGTGAATTGAGTCCTGAATCTTGAACACAGTGATAATGTAAAAGAACAAATACACAAAATGTCCACTATGCAACTATGCTGTAGCTGTCTTAAAGAAAGTGATGTTATTTCAGGGCTGTTCAGAGGGAAAGTACATCTGTATTTTGAGAAATAATTGTGCCTTCCTAAAATGGACATGGTTAAGTCTAGAATCTTCTAATGAAATTCTAATCTCATTTTTATTTGGAATGTTCTTGTTGAGGTTGGTAAATATAAAATTATTGATGTACATAGAATGTAGACATCTGAAGTGAAACTATTGCAACATTTCCGATAACTAAGATTACAAAGTAAGTTGTGTAAAAACAATTCACAAGCTTTATTATAGAAAACCATAGTTAAATATTCTTAATATTTTTTCAGTTACCTAGTGGTCTTTATAGGATTTTAAAATATTGACACAAGTACATGTTGCAATATTATAATGGCCATATGTGTCAACTTTTAAAATGTCTTTCATTCTAAAACCTGGAAGAAAATCAATGGAACTTTAATACAGAAAAGCATAACGGAATAATAATAATTGGATTGATTTTGAACGGATGATGTAGCTTTCCATTTTCTCTGCATACCTACTATTGTTTTGTTTGTTTGTTTATTACAGAACTTAACAAAGCCCTCCTAGTAATGACTACGTGGCACAGAAAGTGACTGCAATAGAGTTTCTTTAACCTCAAAAGCCTGGGTCCAAAATTTGCAATGCGCTGTTCTTGTCCACACACAGTCCATTTTCAATTAGTGCTCTGAGTTCCTTGCTCTAACTAGTTACAGATTAACACAGTGCCAGAGTCTCCACATGCAAAGATTCCTTTTTGTGTACAGATCTCTGCTTTCTCATATAGAAAAGAATAGAGATCAGACATTTCCATAGCAGTTTTCCCCATACTTCACAACCCAGAAGTTGACATTTGTGGGCAATGGATCTAAATGTAGTTAGGAAGTCATGGGGGGCTGCATATCATCCATTCCCTGTTGTGTCCAGTGGTGATCAGAAAGGAAAGTTAATGCATTCAGAGATGAAGTTTTTGAAAACTCCCCTAAAAGGAAGGACCTAGAGCTACAGAATGGCTAGGGAATGGGATACACTCTCTGCCTGCCTGCCTGCCTTTCTGTCTCACTCCACACACACATGAAAACATGACATATAGTAATCTTTGAGATATCCCACGTGAGCTCTTTGATGCAGCAAAGCAAAAATACATAATAGGAACGGGACAGTACCATGTCCAATCAAAGTTGCAGAGGAAATTTACATAGGCAGAATATGATGATCCAAACATTCAAACACCAAGGTGGAGAATACCTAGCACCTTGAGGGAAGAATGCTACCTAATATTTAGGTTTTCCTTCATGGGTTCCCATTAAGAAACACCCAATGACTGATGCTGTTTAACCTGTAAGAGTTGATGGGAGCGAAGATGTAGATTCAAAAGTTGTCAAAATTGAAAGTAGCTCATTTTTAAAGGCTTCTTACTTTTTAAAATAAAATTGAGGGGAATTTTGAAATGAAAAGTCATACTGAACTGAAAAATCAAAATGTTTAATTTTAAAAATGTCAAAACAAAAAGTTTTGACTTTTTCCAATTTTTTTCCCCAACAGTTTCACCAATTTGCAAATCTTTTTGGTTTTGCTGAATCTGCATTTTTAATTTGAAAAAAAGTTTGGGCGAAAACAATTCACCAAGCACTGATCAGAATACATTTCCCAAATGAATTGTCTTAATTCTTATTTTCCTAAGAACACTTTTACTTTCATGCAATCCCTATTTTCTTCTGTCTTTAATAGTTCTATTATAACCTGCCATTATACCTGCTTCTGTTCTAAGGTAAAGAATATTGTAACAATGATTGTGAAGCTTTATGATTATGACAGTATGACTTGTAATCTGGCTTGATAAAACTGGGGAGTTTTTAGCAGAGATAAAAAGTCATCTCTGTCAAGCCTTGCAGCTCTAATTTATTGATATTTTATAAGCAACCATATATATATGTTTGTGTCTCAGTTGTTTTTGGAAATCAGAGGGTTAAAAAAAGATTGTCACAAATATGCCTCTGTCAGATCCTAAGACCAAATCACACAGTGTAAATAGAAGAAATACAATGATGAGAATGATGAGCCACAAGATTAAGGGTAAACATAAAGAAGATGATAATGGGACAGACACCAATACATGCATATTACTAATGGCAAAGAGATTTAAGGGTAAACGAGGAATGATTCAAAAGGACATTTGTTTATCATTTATTTTACATTCCTGATAGAATAAGTAATTATGTGCAATTTGGCATTGATAAAAAATGAGCATGAAATTAAAAAATACCCACAAAAATAGCTTTTAAAAATTTATAATGCTCTTCTGAGAAAAAGCAAGAAGCACAGTTGGGAGTCACAGACTAGGTGTGAAAATTACAGCAGCAGAAAAATCCATTTACATGAGAGATATCATGTTTCTGCTTTGAAATGGCATGGCACCTCAAGATACCTCGCAGGTGTAATGTTCTGAAGAAGAGTCAGGAATGCAGTCAGAAGGGACCAGCGACTCAGCTATTTGTATGGTGTTTGGCCATGTTATATTGACACAAGTTGCTTGCTGGAAGGACTGGAGAAAAGGGGTCTCCATTCACTGTAGTTAATCCACCTTCCTGAGAGGCAGTAGCTAGGAAGAATTCTTCCATGGACCTAGCACTGTCCATACTGGGAGCTTTCACACTCCTGAGAAACATAGCTATCCCAGTGTAAGTTTTCAGTGTAGATCAGCCCTCAGCTTTGCAAATCTCTGCTTCAGAAGCACAACCCAAGTTGCTTTTGCACCTCTCTCATCCTGTACTTTCTTTTGACTATTCCATGTAGAGCGGGTGGAGGAGAAGCTAGTCCTTCATGAAAGACAGAAGCAGAAGTTTTAAATATAGTAAACCTTTTCAGAACAGTATAAAGGTGACTAAATCCAGCCTTAGCTTTATGTCCAAGGATTGTTTGATTATGTTTGAACTCAAGGAAGGAATATGAATTAGATTTTGGGAGGTTAAAGTTAGATAACATTTATCAAAGACGTGCGGTTACCCTTCTTCATTGTGTCTGAAAGAAAGCCGAATCCCTAATGAGACAAGATCGTATCTCACAAGATAACCATGAAACGGGCAGCAGATTTTATTAGAGACTTAGGCCTCATCCTGCATCAGTGAAGCTTTCACTGGAAGCTTTGCCCAGCAAATCAGTGCAGGATCAGGCCTTCTCCTAATAATATCTGCTGCCTTGTCTTCTTTCCAGGTACCCCCAAATCTCCATTCATGAAATTACAATGCCAGTGAATCTTTGTTTCAAAGGCAGAGAGGCAGCACTTCTGGAATCAAGGGGCAAATCCATCCATGATTTTATCCTATTCTCTATGGGCATGACATTGCCTTCGGTAATCAGCTTATAAGAATTTGCTCTTATGATGCAATATCTGTATCTTGCATTTTGCTGCCAAGTTTAGATGGGAGTAGAATTTCTATGGATTCAGACAGAAATGAAATAGTCTCTCATTTCCTTTGTTATTCATTTCCATTAAGATAATATGAATTCATCTCTTGCTTTTAGCAAACTCATTTGCTTATTTTCCCTAATTAGTTTTGGAACCCTTTATTAACTGTTACTCCAAACAGTAATATCAGAATTGTGGCTAGCTGGTAGAAAAAACTCCTTCCTGATTTACCAGCTGTCCAGGTCCAAAACTGTGGGGTGGGAGAAAAGGCATACCCACAACAACTCTAATTGTAACATATGGGTGTTAAGAAACTGAAGAACTATGTCCTCACGATACAGGGTCGCCATCAACATTTATATAGAAAAAGTTTTGTACCTGAAGGCAGAAGACTGCCTGCAGTGCTGCTGTTAACCATATGGGGTTAGATCATGAATCTTGATGTCTCTTGCACAGGGGTGCAAAGAGCCTCCTGCCCCTTTCACTATCCATATTCTACTCCCCCTGCAGTGCAGGTGGGTGGATAGTGATCAAAGCCTTGGCTATTCTCCACAGCACACAGCCAGTGCAGCTGAGCCAATGTAGGAGGGGAAGTAATTCATGACAGGAAAAGCGTCTGAGTCACAAATTTGTCCCTGTTCTTTGCCTAAGGCAGCACAACTACATTGACTATCAGACTAAAGCCTAGCCCATATTTGGAGAGTAGATTATATATAATGAGCTCAAGACAAAGCTGTATAAACTCTTGAAACAAATCAAAAGCTCTCTGTAGCTTGAAAGTGACAAGCTACATAGGTAATGCAAGGAGAGGACTTAATGGACATTTAGTTGTTGCTATCTACACAAACAGTGTATCTTTATATTAAAAACTCTACATTCAAATGCTGGAGCTATTTAACACTTTGAGGGTTTAAAATGGAGTAAATTGTGCTTCAAGTTTTTAAATTAATGAGAGATAATAAGTGAGAAATCCTTATAGAAGAGGACAGAAATTTCCGTTTGTGGCTGATAAAATCCCTCATGTGTCATAGTAAGTAACCAATATTCTTTTCAGCTAAGCAATCCCTATTTCTTTTCAGGTAATTGTAATTTCCTTAAACAAAGTGTGGGATTTCTGCCTGCCCAAATAAAATCAACAAAGAGTTTATCCAGTTCTCTTAGATTCTTGCTTGGAATAATCAGACAGCATTTGCATAGGGTAGAGATCAATCAATTTAATTAGGTACAGTACAATATGCCCTCACTAAAGGAGAAAGGTGAAAAATACTCCACTTACAGAGATTGGCTTTAATGCTATTAATTAAATGGGGATGCAGTTAAAAAGGTGAGACAATTCAAAGAACATATTCAAATCTAAATATGTCCATTTCTGGACTAATTAAAAGGAAAGCCTGAAATCCCCTAATAAATAATGTTATTAGGAAAAGAAGGAGTTTCAGAATATCCATATAGGCAGTTTTTAACATAATTGTTCTATATTTCATAAAAATCAAAGTCTAATGGTTAAAGCACAGGACTGGGAGTCAGATGAGCCGTAGTCCCAGCATTGCAAAGGCGTGCTGTGAGAACTAGGACAAGTCACACAACCTCTCTATGCTTCTCCTTTTCTAGCGGTAAAGTAGACAGTTCACACCACTGGTGTGAGGATTATGCATTAGTCTGTGATTATGCAGTTGCAGGGTAGCTACGCTGGGGGCTGTGAACACACACTAGTACTGCCGCTGTGATGGACTTATCCCCACACTCATGAGATCGTGTGTGCTGCACAACACTACAGCCTTGGTTCCCACAGTTTTCCCAAATTTTGGGGATACCCCAAAACTGCCTTTTCAGTCATGAGGGATGCATCATCCCTGTTCTCCTACTTTAACGAGAAAAGATAATCATACGGGGGTAGTCTGTTAACTGACGAACAGCCATTTATCCTTTACTCCCTCCAGTGGTCAGTGGCTGATCAAGTAATAGAAGAGGGCAAATACTCTTACCTAGTGATTCCATTGCACTTGCTAATGTACAAGAATTTAATTAAAAAAAGTAATAAATATGGCAGACAGCAATGGTTTTACTTATGGATGGGGATATCACTTGCAGCAGGCTGCTTGTTCACGGCTGAGTGTATGCAAACAGGCTCAAACACCCAGCAGATCTAAGGCTATTCTACGTGCTGCACTGGGTTGGTTACAGCTCACTCAGCCCTTACTAAGGTTCTGATCCTGCTTCAGGATCAATTAGTGCAAATCCATACCTTAATGAGGCTCACTAAAGTCAACGGGATTCCACCAGGGTACAGAGATCGGGACAAATGAATCCTGAGGCAGGATCAAATGCCCAAGTATTCCGCCTTTAACACATAATGTCTTTTGCTAGCAGTATGTATTGTGCCTTTAAGAGCACAGCACATGTTCGAGGAAACTCGATTGGGGCTAGTGAGAACCAGCTGGAAGTGGTCTCATGACAGCTTGACTCAGCTAGAGCTCATGGTGCTCCTTTAGCTTAGGTAACTCTGGCGTTGTTCTAATAAAGCCTTACTTCTTAAAGCCTAGACTGTTTCTCCTTCTCATGAATGCACAAGACAACACATGGCACCAGAGAGGGACAGAGAAAAGAGGACGGTAATGAAGAAGTAATGGAGTTATTGTGCAGATGGAGCAAGTAAAAGTCCCCCAAGGAGCTGGAATACTCAAGTAATGCAGCAGATTCCTGGAAGAAATTCCAAAGAGAGTTTTGATAAATTAGATAGATAGATAGATGTAAGCAGCTGGCTTTGGTGAGAAAAAAGATCACCAGAAAATAGCAATCTTCTTCAACATTGCAGGACTGGAGGCAATGAATGTCTTTAATAGCATGCAACTATATCATTCAGAGAGAGCAAGTTATGATGAAATTTTGCCAAAATTGGAAGAGTATTGCATATTTTAAAAGACTGAAACGTTTGAAAGGTATAAGCTTCACCTTAGAAGGCAAAAGGAAGGAGAATCCTTGGAAGAATTCCTAACAGAGCTGAAGTTAATGAGCCAAACTTGAGCCTATGGACACTTAACAGATTCAGTTATAAGCGATCAAATTGGAACTGGAATCAAAGATCCAATGCTGCAAAAAAAAAAAAACGATTGGAAGATATGGATCTCACTTTGGATAAATCACTCTGACGAGAATAAAACCAGGAAGGAAAACAGGACACTGGTAATCTGGATAGAGTGATATGAGAGAAAAAATCTGGCAAGCAGTAAATCCGTACAGGACAAAAAACAGAGAAGCTCGAAAAAAACAAAGCATGCGAGTTTGCAGGGAATAGCTTCAAGTATTTCACAAGATGAGGGCACAAATTGAGATCTCTACAATGCCCCGCTTTTGGTGAGCACTGCAATATTTGTAAGAAATACAATCACTTTGCCAAAGTCTGTAACCAGGATCAACAACTGCAGAAGAGAAAGCAAAGTCAAGCCAGCTAATGCAGCAATCCAGAAAGAGAGCACAGACAGCAATACGGAAGAGGAGTTCTACCTAGGAGCTGTATCTGAAGAGGAAGGAACAGAGGAATGGACAATTCCTTTAGGTACTAATGGACAATTCCTTTAGGTACTAATGGGATCCTTATAACCTACAAATTAGACACTGGGGCCCATGTAAATGTTGTTTCGGATGCTGATTTAAAAGGTTGAAGAAAAAACAGGCAACACAGTGAACAAACTGGTTAAATTGAAAGCATATAATGGGGAGTTCATTTCTGCTAGAGTACGTGTGCCAGCAGTGAAGGTAAAAGATCAAATAAAACTGATAAACTTTGTGTTAGTTAAAGGGAATAAAACACACATATTGGATTTAAAAACATGCCAAGCCCTTGGGTTGATTCTGAGGGTGCACATGTTAGAGGAGACACAGGACACAGACATAGAGAAACAGTATCAGAAAACTGAGGGCATAGGAAAATTAGCAACTGAATAGAGAATTGAACTAACAGAGCCAAATTGTCCTGCCCTACATGCCCCTAGAAATATTCATCTAGATATGAGAAAAAAAGCTCAAAGAATAACTGGGTCATTTAGTAAGAACAATTATTATTAAAAGAGTCTACAGAATGGGTGCTCTCATTAGTAATTAGCATAGAACACTAAGATTATGCTTAGATCCTGAGGTGCTTAACAAATATATCAAAAGGGAACACGTTCAGTTACCTTAACAAGGAAGACTTTTTGGTGATAGTGCAAATTATTTTACCACTTTAGATGCAACATCTGGATTCTGGCAGATTCCCTTAGATGAGACAAATTATGTATTTTTATTACACCATATGGCAGATATTGCTTTCTCAGATGACTGTTTGGTCTCAAATCCACTCCAGAAATCTTTCATAGAACTGCAGCAAATCTTTGAGGGAATCGAAGGCACAACATTCATATTTTGAAGGACGTATTCATCTGGGGCAGCACAATAGAGGAACATAATTACAGGTTAAAGAAAGCAGTGGACAGAGCTAGAGCAGTGGGTCTGAAGCTAAATAAATAAAAATGTAAACTCAGGCTCAGAGAAATTACCTGGTTAGGAGAAAAGTTAACTGAAGAAAAAATTAACTGGCTGTATTGATCCTAGCAGAACACAAGCTATAACAAATATACCATACACAGAAAATAAAAAGGGAGTACAGAGGTTCACAGGAGTGGTTAATTTTGTTGGTAAATTTATGCCTAATTTGGCTTCACAAACCAGCAACCTCCATGCATTCATGCAAAAGAATAGTCAATGGACATGGATTGCTAACCAAAAAGAAACAGTTGATTCAGAATGCTCCTGTCCTAAGGTATTTTGACAAGAAGAAGCAGACCAAATTGTTCACTGATGCCTCCAAAGAAGCACAGAGGCTGCATTGCTACAAAAATATGACCGCCCTTGGAGACCAGCGATGTATGCATCCAGGGCTCTTACGAAAACAGGATGCCACTCTGCCCAAATTGAAACAGAACAGTCAGAAACAGACTATAATCCTCTGATACCATTTGCAAAGAAAGGGGTGGAGGCTACAATGACTGTTTCTCAGCTCCAGTTGTATGATTTATCAATAATATATAAACCAGGAAAAGAGTTAGTGGTAGCAGACACATTGTCCAAAGCATTGGATAAAACAGTAGTAGAAACAGAGGAGGAATCAGACATAGTGAATGTCCACCTGATACTGTCAAACGGTCTGGAGTAGTTCACGACCATGAGTACCAACATCAAGGCAGACTGTCAAAAAGCAGGGCAGAGACTCCAAACTGGTGGTGTGTTCTATAATTAGATTTCACCAATCCAATCATAAATGTGAACTCCTGAAGCATTATAACAGTCTTACCACAGAGTCACAGATAGTCTCCTTGGGCATTCCAATCTATCTGGCCACCCAGGCAAGCTGCACTGAGTAATAAATGGTCATTTACACTAAAGATCACAAAATAGTCAGGTTGCTCCCAGTCTCAAAGGACCAGATCAATCTATACCTTAGATTTCACACCAAAGAGAACACTTGTAGCCAGTCCTAAAGTAAACTAGCTAAGGATTTATTAACTAGGAAAAAGAAATGAAAGAGTTATTTACAGGTTAAAGCAGGTGACATATATACACAAATGAATTGCAGTATATATTTCCAGGTGACAGAATTGTAGTAATCTGTCAGCACTGAATGTCTTTTAGGGCTAACCCATCTTGACCTAGGGGAGCTCTGCTTTCGTTTCCTAGTTCCAGCTCTGTGAGAGTCCAAACAGCAAAGAGATGAAGAGTTTTCACGTCAGCTATCTTTATTTACTTTCAGAATTCAATCTGATGGGACGAGCTTTCTTGCACATAATAGCACCTTTGTGGGTGTAAGAGGGCCATCCACCCAGTGTTTGCAGCTTGATGGTGTATCACCCTGACAGTGGGCTCTCAGATGATCAAATAAAAGGTTCTACAAGAGTTGACTGGTCTTGTCATTTTTTTCTTATTTCTGTACAGCGTCCCCTGGAGTGCATGCACATGTGCGTTTGCACACACACACGCATGCTCGCACACACAGAGAGTCATGTACAAACACACAGAGTCACATACAAATGACAGCCAGATGCAAATTTAGGCTCCCAAGGCACTTAGCACCTGCCACACACACACATACCCCCATCTCTGGCATTCTTTTCCACTCTAGCCATTATTAGTCAACCAGGCACACTGCAGATAGTGGCTTTCCATCGCAAAGACATTTATAGTCACCAATTTCTACATTCTTAGGCAAATAAATAACTTCAAGTAACACATTACCTGTCTATGGCATTCAGGTCCCAACAGTGCAACATTCACTATTTGTAAATTTTTACTTGAGAACTGATGAACAAATTAAGTAACTTTACATGGTCAGTACAAGAGGGTAAAACATATTTCACAGAATATGAACATAAGCAATGTTATAGATAGTAGAAGGTCATCTGATCCGTATTTTTACAATCTTTCTAATTTTACAGAGGTAAAATAGTGTCTCCCAAACCACAATACCAAATAACCTCAGCTTCTGGAAGGGCAATATTGTGTTTTAGCACCTACGTTTCAGTAACAGGCTGTCAAGGTTCCTTCCCCACTCTGAACTCTAGGGTACAGATGTGGGGACCTGCATGAAAGACCCCCTAAGCTTATTCTTACCAGCTTATGTTAAACACTGCCACCACCAATAATAACAGGGGAAATGCCCACTTGGAAACGTCTCCCCCTCCAAAATCCCCCCAAGCCCTACACCCCCTTTCCTGGAAAAGGCTTGATAAAAATCCTCACCAATTTGCATAGCTGAACACAGACCCAAACCCTTGGATCTTCAGAACAATGAAAAGCAATCAGGTTCTTAAAAGAATAATTTTAATTAAAGAAAAAGTAAAAGAATCACCTCTGTAAAATTGGGATGGTAAATACCTTACCGGGTAATCATATTCAAAACATAGAGAATCCCTCTAGGCAAAACCTTAAGTTACAAAAAGACACAAAAGCAGGAATATACATTCCATTCAGCACAACTTATTTTATCAGCCATTTATACAAAACAGAATCTAACGTATATCTAACTAGATTGCTTACTTACTTTTTACAGGAGTTCAGACCTGCATTCCTGCTCTGTTCCCAGCAAAAGCATCACACAGACAGAGAGAACCTTTGTTTCTCCTCCCCCCGGCCCCCCCAGCTTTGGTATCTTGTCTCCTCATTGGTCATTTTGGTCAGGTGCCAGCAAGATTATCTTAGCTTCTTAACCCTTTACAAGTGAAAGGGGTTTTCCTCTGGCCAGCAGGGATTTAAAGGTGTTTACCCTTCCCTTTATATTCATGACACAGGCACAAAACAACAAAGAAGGACAAAGATGGCTTTACTCCTTTGGGAAACCTCTAGGCTGATTGGAGGCCAGTACAACCTCCAGCACAATTTAGAGCACCATCCAGAGGTGCTGACTTTCTGATTTGCCGGGGGGTGCTTGACCCTGTCTCCGCCCCAGGCCATGCCCCCACTCCATCCCATTCCCCAAAGATCCACCCCTGCTCCACCTCTTCCCACCCCTGCTCCACCCCAGAGCTCACCCAGCCCTTGGTCTGCCTCTTCCTGCCCCCATTCCTCTCCCTCCCCCCGAGTGCCTCCTGCCTCCTGCTAAACAGCTGATCCTCAGAGGGCAGGAGGCATTGCGCGGGGGGTGGGGGGAAGAGAGGAGCTGACCGGCGGGGCCCGTCGGTGGGGGGAGGGGGGAAGGGGAGGAGCTGATTGGCAGGGCCCGCTGGTGGTTGCTGAGCACCCACTATTTTTTTCTGTGCCCCGGAGCACCCACAGAGTCAGCACCTATGGCAACATCAGAAATAGCTCTAAGTCACCTGGCAGACTCTTGGAGAGACTGGGTTTCCAGGGTCTGTGGCTCTGGGCAGACTGCCCTATGCTCAGTGACACCAGGGCTTGATGACTCTCTGCTGTGGAGCTAGGTGCCCAGAAGCCCTGGGAGCCCTGGCTTGAGATCCGGCTTGCAAGGCTTCTAGGCTCCACCTCAACTCCATGTTAGCAAGCCGCGCTGTCTCCAGCTCTGGGAGGGTAGTACTGGGCAGTCATGACTGCTGGCTGCTCCATCGGATTTTTTGGGGGGGGAATCAAATGGAAACATTTTATTTTTTCCAAAATGAAATTGTTTTGGAATTTTCCTTCTATGGGAAGTTTTGAAATTACTAGCTTTCATTCTAGTTCAGAACAAAATCTTTTTCAAAATGTCCTAATTTCCTGTGGAGCAGAAAATCCAAGTTTTGACTAGCTCTGCTTGTGAGTGTGCGCTCATGTCCTTTAGTCTTTGCAGCTTTGGGCCCTAATTCATATAACTCATAGATGAGGGCTCCAACATTTCAATGCAATCTGTTTGCACTAAATAACGCCTGCATCCTTTTAGAGGACTTTGAGAGTATTTATTTGAATTACAGTAGTGCCCAAAAAACCCAGGCAGAATTAGGGCACCATTGGGCTAGGTGCTATAAAAACATATAGTAAAATAGTGTCTCTACACTTACAGCATAAAAAGGGATTTATGGTGGGACTTGACTCAGAGGTTTCATCTCGGAGTTTTTTTGCAGGACTTGATCCAAGTGGCATTGGGAAGCAATACATGATTTAAAAAAACAGTTTTTAAAATTTATTTGACCCTTTATCTAATTGTCACTAGGTAACTGATGAACAAATTAAGTAACCTTACATGGTCAGTACAAGACCCAGTGCCTTTACTACTGCTATTTGTAATGTTTCTTGTGTTAAAACCTTGCCTATTAAGTTTCTTTTTGCTATTTAAAACCTAGCCAATTTTCTTTGTTTATTAGCTCTGTGTGACCCTATACCTCATTGCTGTTTAATATTTATGAACCGACATCTACTTGTTTCTATTCCTTTTCTTTTTAGTTACTAATTTATTAATTTTTCCCAGTTTTGTTTTTAACTTTTAGCCCTAGCCTACCTTTTGCACCCTCTCCAAGGCAACAATACCCTGCTAGATAGTTCATTTCCCCAGTAAAACCCAATGGTCTGTGTGTGTGTGTGTGTGTGTATGTGTGATTTTTTTTATCATACATTATTATTGCACAAAAATGTAAACTTTTTCTACAGAATTCACCGAGACCTAAATAATGAAAATAAACAAATACATAAAAAAACAGGAAGCAATTTTTGTCAGTCAGACTTTGTGAATTGAAAATTTTGACCCACTCTACTGTTAAGGGAAGAAAAACCAAAGAGTTCTTTTGGTAGCATTTCCCTTACATAGTTTTGTCACATAGGTGGCCTTTTTCCTTCCACAAAACAGACCATGGATCTGCCCCATCACTCAGTGGATTCTGGGGGACCTACAAAATGCCAGAGAAGTCCAAGAAGAGACTCTTTGCCTCTGGACTGGCTGCAGGTCCTCTGACAGTAATGCTCTAATTGAGACCTGGTATCATGGACCCCCAGGATCATGACTGTTTCCAGCATCTTCTTTGAGAGAGGTTCCCAGCACAAAAGTCAGTGGGATAAGTAGTGCTGTTTGAAGCAGTATTCTCTTTCTTGGGAAGCTGAGGTGCCAGTGAGATATGGGGGACAATGTGCACCTGCCACTCACTCTGAAATCCATGTAAGCCACACCCACTGTCTGCTCTTGTCTCTAACCAGTGCCCATCCTCTCCCCACATGAAATCACAACCTGGCAGAGGTCTCAGTCCCGGTGAGGAGGGTCAGGGGAACAGGACCACAGATTCAGCCAGCACCTTCCTCCCACCACCTTCCATGGAGTCGGGGATGAGAGCTGCACACAGAGGGTCACTTCAGAGGGGTATGATCTGGCCCATCCTTCCTGTTGTGTGGTATCCAATAATGTACACTATACCAGAAAGGGCCGAACATACTCACTAAAGAAGTGGATCTAATAAGACCCAATAGTCCATTTTTCTTGGTTTCTTCTTTACAGTTTATACTTAACCTTAGGGGTACCCTTTTCCTTTTGTCCATATAGCTCCATCACACTCCTAACATCATGTGAATAGTCAGTTACGATGATGATTGGTACAAAACCAATATGTAGATAGTCTGATAGCCCAATATGCAGATAGTTCCTGTAGTGAAAATATCCCTAGATGTACCCAATGATCCTTTTTCAGAGGGTTCATCAGAATAGCAGCCATGTTAGTCTGTAGCCGCAAAAAGAAAAGGAGTACTTGTGGCACCTTAGAGACTAACAAATTGATTTGAGCATAAGCTTTCGTGAGCTGCAGCTCACTTCATCGGATGCATTCAGTGGAAAATACAGTGGGGAGATTTTATATATACAGAGAACTTGAAACAATGGGTGTTACCATACACACTGTAACAAGAGTGATCAGGTAAGGTGAGCTATTACCAGCAGGAGAAGGAAAAAACAAACAAACCCTTTTGCAGTGATAATCAAGGTGGACCATTGCCAGCAGTTGACAAGAACGTGTGAGAAACAGCTTGGGGAGGGGGGATATAAACATGAGGAAACAGTTTTACTTTGTAATGACACATCCACTCCCAGTCTTTATTCAAGCCTAAGTTAATGGTGTCCAGTTTGCAAATTAATTCCAATTCAGCAGTCTCTCGTTTTTGAAGTTTTCTTGTTGAAGAATTGCCACGTTTAGGTCTGTAATCGAGTGACCAAAGAGATTGAAGTGATCTCTGACTGGTTTTTGAATGTTATAATTCTTGACATCTGATTTGTGTCCATTTATTCTTTTACGTAGAGACTGTCCAATTTGGCCAATGTACATGGCAGAGGGGCACTGCTGGCACATGATGGCATATATCACATTAGTGGATGTGCAGGTGAATGAGCCTCTGATAGTGTGGCTGATGTGATTAGGCCCTATCATGGTGTTCCCTGTGGACACAGTTGGCAATGGGCTTTGTTGCAAGGATAGGTTCCTGGGTTAGTGTTTTTGTTGTGTGGTGTGTGGCTGCTAGTGAGTATTTGCTTCAGGTTGGGGGTCTGTCTGTAAGCAAGGACTGGCCTGTCTCCCAAGATCTGTGAGAGTGATGGGTCATCCTTCAGGATAGGTTGTAGATCCTTGATGATGCATTGGAGAGGTTTTAGTTGGGGGCTGAAGGTGATGGCTAGTGGCGTTCTGTTATTTTCTTTGTTGGGCCTGTCCTGTAGTAGGTAACTTCTGGGTACTCTTCTGGCTCTTTCAATCTGTTTCTTCAATTCAGCAGATGGGTATTGTAGTTGTAAGAACGCTTGATAGAGATCTTGTCGGTGTTTGTCTCTGTCTGAGGGGTGGAGCAAATGCGGTTGTATTGTAGAGCTTGACTGTAGACAATGGATCGTGTGGTGTGGTCTGGATGAAAGCTGGAGGCATGTAGGTAAGTATAGCGGTCAGTAGGTTTCTGGTATAAGGTGGTGTTTATGTGACCATCGCTTATTAGCACCGTAGTGTCCAGGAAGTGGATCTCTTATGTGGACTGGTCCAGGCTGAGGTTTATGGTGGGATGGAAATTGTTGAAATCATGGTGGAATGAGAAGTGGCCCCCCAGGATCATGACTGTTGTGTGTACAGGTCTATCGTGTGGCTTGATTCTCCTTATCACTTCTGAGATAAACTCCTTTATACATTCTGAACATTTCTGAAAATGAGGTGTTAGTCATTTTCTGTTACCTCTTTTTCCCCCACTCATGATTTTTTAATGTATGCAAAAACTATCAGAGAACTAAACCTGTTGTTAGAAAACCAGGCAAGATTAGAGCTCTGCCTAATCATTCATAGCAAAATCCTGTGTAGGTCTGCATTCAGAACCCAACACTTGGCCCAGGTTCGCTAAGGTCTGCAGGACGAAATCCTACCCTGTACTGATGTCAGTGGGGTTAGGGTATCACCCAAAAATGTTTTGACAAACCTGTGGCAACGTTTCAGGCGAACATGTCTCTGCAGAAGACATAATTTCTGGATCAAACCTTAAATTCTGTGAAAACAGCCTTTTTTCCTTCAAATCAGGCATGACTCAACAGTTTCACTCTGAATTTTTGGGTTCATTCTAGCTGGCAGTCTAACTGAAAATCAGGAGGTGCGAACAAAGATAAGGATTTAAAAAAAATACATTTTTGCATTGACAGTGTGCCTTTAAAATAAGCCTGCTATTTTGGGCTTTATTTCCATGCTCTAAAGCTCTGCACCCAGGCTCTTATTTACACTGACAGCCCGATTATTGTTTAGACATTTAAATGGGTGCTACAGTATGCCTTTTTGTCTTCAAACCTGTTCAGTGCTGGTATAAGTGTTTTCTTGATTTGTACTTGACCAAGTTTATATGAGGACGAAGGGTATGACTAAGCTGGAAAAAAAAAAGAGGCAGCTAGCCGAATTGTATAGACACGAAAAATTGTTGTTTGTGAAGTGACATGAAAAATCTCAGTATACAATGCTGTCATCTCTCATAATTTTTTCTGCTCTACCAGGACTAACTTTGGGATTTTTTTTTGTCTTTCTAAATTTGAGGATTTGACAACTCAAATTAATACAATCCCTTGAAGATTACCCATCCCTGGTCTGCTGTTGTGGGCTGCAGTAACTCTTTACAATGCCAAGAGTTCACATCCTTTCTGTGGTGTGAATCCTCTTTCACTTCAGCATGTGTCTTCAGACACTGGTGCTCTTGAAAACACATCAGGATAACTTTAATTGCAAAAACATTCATAGTGAAGAAAAGTAAACCTACTGTAGCTTTTCATGCCAAAAGGCTTGAGAAAGCCACCTTCATATTAATGGAATGGTACTGTCAAGAAACTGTCAAACAGGATTTCTGATGCGGTTAATGTATTCCTTTTGTGTTAAGGAAAAACTTGTAACTATGCATCTTAAAGAAAAGTACTTACTAATTCTGCTCAGCACTTTATTGAGAATTAGTTCTGTTAATTGCCAAAAGCTCTTCAGGTCAGGACTTTTCTACCTTGGTCTGATAGGAAACTATGGAATGTAGTGATGGACTGGAAAGTATGGGCCAAATTCTGATCTGATTTACATCCTCATGCAATACCACCGATGTCAATGGGACTGCTCAAGTTTTAAGACAGTCTAAAGTTTGGTCTTATGTATCCAATCTGTTAATCAGATACCTTTCAATATTTACATGGATATTAAAGGGAAGAAACAGTGAAAGTAGCTTAATAAAATACTGAATATTGTCTCACTAGGCTGATAATAACTGGGTTTATTGAAATAGCAATATAAATGATACTTGCTTAAAAATTAGCTATTCACATGTGGAACTTATCTGAACTGAATATGTCATGCTTGAATTCCAGTATTTATGAGAATTATTGGAATGTATAATATCTCATAAAAGTGTCTTTGGATTCAAAATGCTCTCACTCAGAATCCTATTTTCTTTTGCACAACCTGCATACATTTTCCCCACATATTTTATTAATATCCATAGATCTCTAATGAAGGAAAACAGAGAAGAGGTTGTGCTTAAAGGGACACTGTCAACTTAAGAATCATACTTCTTTCTGAAAGCTTTTTATCTTTTATGTCTACAAGTAACATCTCATATTATTATAACCGAAAGAGAGAGAAAAATAAAATATTGCCCCTTAAGTCCTCCCCCTCCCCAACAATTTTTTATTTTACCCTCTGTATTTAATAGCGCTCTGGGCCTGATCCATAGTCCCTTGAAGCCAATGGAAAGTCTTCAATTGATTTCAGTGGGGTTCGGATCAGGTCCTTTGTGTGTAGCCCATTTCATCCTTTCCTTCCATTGATTCAGTCATCTTCTCCTGTTTGAGAATCTTTCACAAAGCTACTGGAAAGATCCTTTTTTTAAATAGGAAAATGTGAGTGTAAAAAGAAAACACTTCACAATAATTAGCACGAGGGACTCTGAAGCAGGTGTAATATCCAGTACAACTAAACATTTTTAATTGAACAGATTTGTTGTCAATGACCTTTTGCTTTCCTCCTATACTACTGAGTGCTGTTTTTTTGTTTGTTTGTTTTTTTCTATGAGAATGAGCTAAAACATAGACTGTCCTGGAAAGAAGCATATCCCACCACACTCACACAGTGTGGCCTGACACTGTTACTAAAACACAACTCCTCCAACAGTGGTAGCATCAGCAAGAGGGCTCCTGTAGACAAAGGACTGGTGACCTCCAGCCTTTGACCACCACATCTAAACCTGCTTTAAGGGCTAGATGACTTGCTGGTTAAAAAGCTGCGGGATCCTCATCTACACTTTGCTATCACCTTGTGAGACCTTTGCTGAGTTCCACTGAAAGGTTAATGGAACATTATGGCTCAGATTATCTGAAACTAATTTAGTTCATTTTACCTTTAAGTATGTTTTTAAATGGCAATTTAGAGTAAATGAAGGCAAGCCCCAGCACCCTTGTACAGCCCCATTGATTTCAAGCTGTGAAGAATGCATTTCTGGCAGAACTCTAGATTGAATAAACTTTGTGTTATGATTTGAGAAACTTACAGGATTTGAGAAGATTTTTACATTACCCGGCAGCTGTCTGAATACTAATGAATAATATCAGCCTTCAAATCATGGTGAACTAAACTGGGCGCATTCAAAGAGCCATAAGAATCCATTTATTTAATGTTTGCCCAGCTCTACTGAGGAAGCTTGAATATATGCCTGGTTCCTGTTACCAGTTTAAATGATAATATACTGTTTGTAATTATGCATGGTGTCAAGGTTCCTCCCCCACTCTGAACGCTAGGGTACAGATGTGGGGACCTGCATGAAAAACCTCCTAAGCTTATCTTTACCAGCTTAGGTCAAAACTTCCCCAAGGTACAAACGATTCCACCCTTTGTCCTTGGATTGGCCGCTACCACCACCAAACAAATACTGGTTACTGGGGAAGAGCTGTTTGGAAACGTCTTTCCCCCCAAATACTTCCCAAAACCTTGTACCCCACTTCCTGGACAAGGTTTGGTAAAAAGCCTCACCAATTTGCCTAGGTGACTGCAGATCCAGACCCTTGGATCTTAAGAACAATGAACAATCCTCCCAACACTTGCACCCCCCTTTCCTGGGAAATGTTGGATAAAAAGCCTCACCAATTTGCATAGGTGACCACAGGCCCAAATCCTTGGATCTGAGAACAATGAAAAAGCATTCTGTTTTCTTACAAGAAGACTTTTAATAGAAATAGGAGTAAATAGAAGTAAAGAAATCCCCTCTGTAAAATCAGGATGGTAGATACGTTACAGGGTAATTAGATTCAAAACATAGAGAATCCCTCTAGGCAAACCTTAAGTTACAAAAATGATACACAGACAGAAATAGTTATTCTATTCAGCACAATCCTTTTCTCAGCCATTTAAAGAAATCATAATCTAACACAATCTAGCTAGATTACTTACTAAAAGTTCTAAGACTCCATTCCTGGTCTATCCCCGACAAAAGCAGCATATAGACAGACCCACAGACCCTTTGTTTCTCTCCCTCCTCCCAGCTTTTGAAAGTATCTTGTCTCCTCATTGGTCATTTTGGTGAGGTGCCAGCGAGGTTACCTTTAGCTTCTTAACCCTTTACAGGTGAGAGGAGTTTTCCTCTGGCCAGGAGGGATTTTAAAGGGGTTTACCCTTCCCTTTATAGTTATGGCACATGGTAAGATGGGCATAATCAGATCTCAGGCTTCAGGTCACTGGAGGGGTCAAGTAGGAATTTTATGCCTCACATATAGCATTGCACAACTACATGCGTGCATTATAATTTCTCTTCACCTTTCCCAGAAGCATTAGTCATCGGCCTTTGTTGAAGGGAAGATACTTGAGTGATGAACTAATGGTCTGATCTACTATGGCAAATCCTATGTTTCTAATATAAACTCAGGGGAAGGATTATGCTAAGATAAAATTAACAGGTGTTTCTCACATTTGTCCACATGTGAAACAAAGAAAAGCAGAAATGTTTATTTCTCCTCTTCAATTGTATATTGCAAAAGGGAGAGTAATGAACGGTTGTGAAATAAAAGAAGAACAAACCTCATATTTCATCTCCTACTTTAACTCCATTTTGTACCAAGTGATAAAGACAAGAGAACAGAGAAATAAAACATTTTATAAGAAGTATATTTGTTTTAAAATTCAGTTACTGCTTAAAGGTTTGCTGTGACCATTGGGAAACTGATATAAAAGCAACAGCACTTTTGCTATTTCCCCCCCCTGTGTTTTTGAGGCACCGTAAAAGATTTTCCAGTTGTGAGAGACCCAGCATATTAAAATGAAATCTGTGGCCCCTGCAGATGCCCGCCCATAGCACACATGCAGAATCACAGCTATAGGTTTGTCTGAGATACAGTTTTCTTTTTTGAAACTATGTAGAATAGAGAAGAAAGAGTCATTCTAACACTCTGAGCGTGGGATTGTCAGCCATGAATTTCTAGTTCTAATGCTAGTTCTCATACTAACTATAGCTGTGGTCTAGTACAAATAATTTATTCTCTCTGCCTCAGTATCTCCATTTGTAAAATGATGATAACATTTACTTACTTGTCTAGCATGTTGTGACTGAGATTCGGATTCTACGTCTTCAGAGATTTGTGACTAAGTATTGTTCCTGGGTCAGATTTTGGTCTTTCCCCCCTCTCTCTATATCAGAGGCCTGAACAGCCCAGTGGAGAACTCACCTACTGCAGAATCTGCACAGGGCATTCACATCCCTACACCATTCCCCTCACAGCCCCTCATATAGGGCATGCCAAAGGGAGGGGGAGGCCAGAAGGGTAAGCTCACAGAATTACACTCCCTTTGAACTGTGCTCCAAAGCAACATTCTGTCCATTTCTGCTAAAGTACTTTTATGAAACCAAGTCCACTTGGCAAAATATAATCCAAGGTGAATACATAAAGACTTACATCCTTGTAAGATGGAGAAACCACGGGAATGTGTGTAAGATTGCTAATCAAAGCTATGATAGAACACTGCACAGAGACTCATAGATTCTACTGTCAGAAGGGATCGGTGTGATCATCTACTCTGACCTCCTGTACAGTAATGACTGTAGAACTGTCCCAAAATAATTCTTAGAACATATCCTTTTGAAAAAACATCCAATCTTGAAAATTACTCTCACTGTTAAAAATTTACACTTTATGTCTAGTCCGAATTTATCCAGTTTCAGCTTCCAGACACTGGATCATGTTACACCTTACTCTGCTAGACTGAAGAACCCATTATTAAACATTGTTCCCCATATACTTATAGACTGTAATCAAGTCACCCCTTAACCTTTGTTAATAGATTGAGCTATTAAGCTTATAGATTGAGTTCCTTGAATCTATCACTAGATTCAGCCTGTTTTTTCATCCTGTAATCATTCTTGTGTCTTTTATCTGAACCCTCTCCAGCTTATCAACGTCCTTCTTGAGTTGTCGGCACCAGAACTGGACTCAGTGTTCCAGCAGCGGTCACAGCAGTGCCAAATACAGAGATAAAATAACCTCTCTGCTCCTCCTTGAGAGGCCCCTGTTTATGCATCGCAGGATCCCATTAGCTCTCTTAGCCACAGCATCACACTGGGAGCTCATGTTCAACTGGTTATCCACCATGATACCCAAATGTTTGTCACAGTCACTGCTTCCTGGGATAGTTCCCCATCTTGTAAGTATGGCTTACATTCTGTGTTCCCAGATCCATACATTTACATTTAACTTTCTTAATATGCATTGGTTTGCTTGTGCCCAGTTTACCAAACAATTTAGATCGATCTGAATCAGTGTTCTGTACTCTTCATTATTTACCACTTTCACCATTTTTGTGCCATTTGGGTCATAAATACTTCTGTAACTGCTTGCACAGTTTATTTAACTTAGGAAATTTGAAGTACTTTAAAGAGAACCAAACATCTCTGCAGGAAATCTCCTCTGTGTTAGAACCCTCCAAGGCACCACAGAAAAGAGAGATCAATATTTTTCCTATTTCTACAAAATGA
The DNA here is from genome assembly GCF_965140285.1 of Lepidochelys kempii. Taxonomy (NCBI): domain Eukaryota; kingdom Metazoa; phylum Chordata; order Testudines; family Cheloniidae; genus Lepidochelys; species Lepidochelys kempii. Next base: position 301,091,635 of record NC_136380.1, on the reverse strand, counting down.
TTTTCATAACTCACTGTGTTGATGATAGCTGACTTAAACTTTTTCCCATTCAGCTTCTTTTGCTTCTCCTTGACTTGTTGTCCGAGAGTAAGAACCCAATTGTTACTAACCCTTAACCAAACACTAACTTCAATAGTCTTTACAGCCTTTGCCAATAGGGCAAGAAATAAAAGTGAGTTAGGTAGAACCTTCCTCTCCTTGTCAGACATAAGCATCTGTAGCCCTCAGATTGTTAGGTTAGGCCACTGCCTTTGAGTCTTTTTAGACTCTTCAATACTACTGATTGCCCTAAGAGCCTTGGCAGCAAAACTTACTTATTTCCAAGTGTGACTTACCAAGGATTATACCCTTCCTATGGAGCACAAATCTGGTCACAGTAACCCAGAACTAGGAATGCAGCCACACACCTTGAAAAAAACAGGTACAAAATGCAGCAGCTCATTTCTCTTAGTGTCACCTTTACTCTTGGTATTGTTTCCTCACTCACTACTGAGTTTGGCTCAAGGTCTCTCCTGAATTTGTGTCCCAAATCAGGCTAACAGCCCATCTATTCCTTTACCCTGCTTCTGGCAATGTCAATCACCAGGCACTTAGGGGGCTGGTATAGAGACATTATAATAGAGAAGAATGTACTAATCTGTCCATAAACAGATCTTCTCTACCCCCTGTCAGTTAGTGGCTTCTGTATGTACTGAAGCATGAGAGTTTATTGCTCATTTTTTATAAATTCGGTAACTGTGGATGTTCTTAGAACTGGTCAGAAAATGTTTTTTTTCTCAACCTTAGAAAATTTAAATGAAAACAACAACAAAATTGCTTTCAGTGAAAACTCCCCCCCCCCCAATTTTTAACTTTTTAGTGAAAAATTGAAAACCAAATAGTTCAGATTGGAAATGCCACTATGATGCTTCATGGGAATTGTAGTTGGGGTGCCTCATAAGTCTTCTATGGGCCATGTTCCTAGTTGGACTACATTGTCATCTCCCTTCTCAATGCATTATGGAAGTATCATGGCTGTGGTGCATCATGGGAGATGAAGTCTGATTGGCAGCATGGCCCATAGAGAGAATGAGGATAGGAGGCAATTGAATTATAGCTCTCATGAAACACCACAGTGACAAAGTTGTTTCTAAACATTTCAGTTTTCAGCAATATATTTTAGCTGAAAGACACTTAGGATTTTAAATAAAAAAAAATGAAAAAAAATCCATGAAAAGCAGACTTATTTGTAAATCCAATTTTTGTTAAAAGACAGTTTTGACATAAACATTTCACCCAGCACTACTTATTACCCATACAAATATATAAACTTTTTTCCCAATTTTGCTAAGTTTTTGACATGAATAACATTATGTGGCAGTGGGTTCCAGAGGTTCATCTTGGAATACCTTGCAAGAAAAACTGTCTTCTTGTTTAGGAAGTGCCTGTTAAAAAGTCATCTTTCTTTAAGCCAGAAGGTTAACATTAATTCATTTTTAGTTTTCCATGCAGACCTTGGCTGCCCTTATAATCTTGCATGTTTCCACATGTTTAAAATGTATTTTTCCAGAATAAAATTGTAAAGTGGCCAATGAGTATGCATTCATTTAACATTCTAACAATATAAATTGTTATGAGCTAATTTTCTATATGAAAGAACAAGTGTTCCTCTACTGTAATTCTATTGTTATTTATTATTTCATATACAGCAAATGCACCATTACACTGAACATACTGTCCTTAATTGAAGTGTTTGTAAATGTCACCATTTACTAAGGGCATGCCAGGAGCTAAAGGTGAACCCATGATAGATGTGCTAATATAAAGGTATTTAATTCCCTGTCAAACTGTACTGAAAAGTTCGTGTAAGTCTTTTCCACTCACTCACCACCATCTCTGAATGTACAGTATTGGACGTTTAAAGGTCTATATCCCTATTCAAAAATGTAACTGCCCCCTTAATCTTCTTCATCCCCTGTTCCCAGCTAGCTGGTGTCATGTCACCAGATCAATCTTTTCCAGGCTTGCTGCTCCCACAATCATTCCATATCCACTTCATCTCCTGCTACACAGTCTAGCCACTCTTTTCTTGTCCATTCTCCTGTTCTCTGCCAACCAACTGTAGTCTCAAATGCCTCCTGAATAGGATTCTCTTCCTCCATCCTTCATACATGCCTATACCATCTCAGCTTTCTCTCTTGCATCTTCTCTTTGATACGATACTGCAGACCTTGGTCTCACTACTGATGATATTATTCCACCTGTGGTCCAGAAATGTCACCCCCTCACTTCCCTAAAACATGTCATTTCAATGGCTTCCAGCCTTCTCAAGTGCCTCTCTTTGGTTGCCCATCTCTCTGATCCATACCAAAGATGTGGTTTACCATCATTTTATGTAGTTGTCTCTTAAATAGTCCAGGCACCACTTATCATAAATCACTCCACTTATCTTGCAACAGACGTCCCCCATGTTTAGCAGCATTGCTTGCATTTCTTTGCTGTTTTCTCCCTTTGCTGCTAACCAGTCCTCAAGGTATTTAAAAGCAGAAACCTGATTTAGATGCTGACCCTTGACATTGCCTTCTAAAGGCTTGCAATGGCCTGGGTGTGAGGATGAGCAATAAGTCTCTATAAAAATGATCCAGATGGCCAATGTAACACATAGCCTGTGAAAACTAAATTCTTACCACTTGCCTTCTCATGGCAGAGGTGTTCCAATGAAAAAGTGTGGGTGTGAAAGGCAAGTGTCTCTCACCATAAAAGAAGGCTGCTCAGGGCAGGTGGGGCTTTTTAGTCGAGGCAGACAACTCACTTAGGAGAAGCAAATCTCTGATTTTGAAACCCTCTGGAGATGGGAGAAATGTTCTTTTAGAGTACTGGGCAGCAGCAGGAGCTCTGAAGACACAAGCAGTAGCTGCATATACATGCCAGAGAACCTACTGGATTGTGCTGTGCCCCACAAAAGTGAGAAGTTGCTGCCAGGCCATGGGTCTTGTCAGGCCTTCCAGCTGAACACCTAATCATGGTGCTTTGTGACATGCTGGATCTTTGTTCTTTCTCAATTTGCACTTAAAGGATGAGAGTAGTTACTGATTTTAAGGGGTAGCTAGTCCAGCCTACATATTGACCCACCAGGAACTCTTGTAAATGGTGGGTAGGAGGGCTGTTTAGCTATAGACCAGAAGTTCACCCACCTCAAGCCAGACAGCCCTGGGCCAATAGGATTACCAGTGGCAGCGTCTGGTAGAACAGCCCCAAAAAGTGAATTACCAGATGAAAAATCTGATTCATAAAACAAATGCCTAGGAAATCTTTGCAAGTTGCCACTCTCAATTTGTTGTTCTTAACAGGTACTTTGCACTGAGAAAGGTATGACAAAATTGTCCTTTCTACTGTTCACAAACAGATCATAATTTTCTCAAATGTATTTGAAATTATTCACCACATTTCTGCAAATGACTCTTGATCCATAATTTCATTATTATTATTATTATTCATATTCCAATAGCACAGAGAGGAACCAACTAGAAGCATGTGGGAAATTTTATGATATAATAGTTTTTCATCCAAAACACGCTTGTTCATTGAAATTTTGACAGAAACCTGCCTGATTTCTTGCCAGCTCATCTGCCTACATGCCTGCCACCCTTCCCAGGCTTTCTGGCTCCTTAGCACTCTACCTGGTCGGCTATCTGGGCATTGTGAGCTTCCAGGTTCCAGGCTCTTCAGCAGCCCATCTGGAATACTCCTGGGAGACCCACAATTTTCACATTGCTGATTTTTTATAAAAATAAAAATCTTGTAATTTTTCATGGCTAAGGAGTTCCATTTTCTGGTCCACTCTAACCCCAACCAAGATTGAGGCCCCATTACACTAGACACTGTATAAGTATGTAAGGGAAATTGACCTATGTGAGTGAGGCCTGCTATAAACTTCAATTCAATTTAGAATGTATAAACTATACTTCTATTTCACTTAAGTGGGATTTAAGTTAATAGAAACAGAAGCAGCTCCGTCTCCTAGCTTTGCTGTTGAGAACAAGGTGACCCTTTACTCAGTCAAGCAACAAACTGCTGGTACTCCTGTTCTTTACTGGTAAATGGACCCTAGGAATATTTTAAGAAATGTTGAGAGGGTTAAATGTATAAGAAGTACGTGTGGATGAGGGATAGTGACAATTCTTATGAGGTCATAATCATATCCAGAAAGTGTGTGGGCGCTGAGCAATTGGGTACCAGTTGCCCCTCCAACTGAACTAAAAGGAGGAAGGGTTGAAAATGCATCTGTGAAGTCATCTCCTGTTAATACCATGATTTTTATATTTTTAAAATATGTGCTAACCCTGGGTGCTTTTCCTTTGCTTGTAACATTTAAGCTGGACCTCAAGAAAGTTATTTTGATACTTAATCCTTATAAGTGGTTCTTTTTAACATCTAGCAGTAGTCTGAGTTTTTTAGATGCATTTTCTTTCTTTTTTGTTTTTAATAAAATTTATCTTTTTAAAGAAGAGGATTGGATTTTATGTTCTAAAGATGTTTGTGCATGTTGTTTAATTAGCTGGTGGCAACAGCTGATTTCCTTTGTTTTCATTCTCAGCTCTTCCCTGGAAGGGGGGTGGGGTGAAAGGGCTTGAGGGTACTCTGTAGGGAGGAATTCCCAAGTGTGCCTTCCTGGGTTTAAAGGGTTTTGTCTGTTTGTTTGTTTGTTTGTTTTGCATTTGGGTGGTAGCAGCATCTACCCATCCAAGATCAGAGAGAAGCGGTAACCTTGGAAGTTTAATACAAGCCTGGAGTGGCCAGTATTAATTTTTACAATCTTTGTGGGCCTCCACCTTCTGCACTCAAAGTGCCAGAGTGGGGAATCAGCCTTGAAAGGGGCTCTGTCAGGGGTAATTCAACTGCAAGATTGCAAACTATGTGGATAAGAGCTGGGAGAAAGGAAGTATTATTTCATTTTCCTAGATGGAGAGCTTAGGCACAGAGAACTCAAACATCTTGCCAAAGTCATAGAGGAAGTTTGTTGCAATATTGCAAGCCAGGGATTGAACTCAGTTCTTTTAATGCCCAGGCCAGTGCTGTATCCACCATCCTTTCTCTCATGAGTAGTTTATTGCAAGTATTGGATAGTCAAAGTTAGAGCTGTTTCAACTGAAGAAGCAGTTTATGTTGGATATGTTTCTCTTTCTGATTAGATTAACATAATTTGCAGCACAAATATTTGCAAGTATCTGTTTGAAATTCACCTTCTGTGAGTTTTCTGCAGTGTTTGCAGAAAATATATGATATTAGCAAACATTCCCAGTTGTACGCCCAATTGATAGAGTATTCACAAAAAGTGAACACAAATAGTGTGAGCACAGTTTAAGCAAATTCATTTACAAGTTTGAATATTCATGCAACTTTTCAATTTATGAGTTAATCCTTGATTAATTTAAAATGTATATACACCTTTAAAATATATTTAATTTCAGAATAGAACATATTGTTTGTGGCATGAAATCACATGAATTTTATATATCACATTTATACATGTACAAACATTGAACTAAATATGACTGAACCATTTCCTCATCCCAACCCCCATAATTTGGATAAGAATTAGGGTCAACCTGCTCTCCATGTCCTAAATTTTCAAAAATGGAGGTTCAGAGCGTTATGTACACAAAAATGCACCCAAGATTGCACAATCATAATAGTGTGGGGGAATTTGGGTGATTATATATGCAGCCTACTAGTCAGGTGGCTAACTAGCCTTTTGCTCGTGCTTTACCTTATGTTTTGTATGCATGGATATTTGCTTGTAGAAACGTGTGTAAGATCTCCTGGGTGGATATTTTAATGAGTGGTAAGCATAGCAAGTTTAATGTTTGGTTTGTAATACAGATTGTACCCAATATCGATATGAAGCTCAAAGGGGCCAGCTCCCAGAAGTAAAGTTAAGAAAGAGAGCTGGTGGACTAGTTAATCTATAGGGAGAAAATGAGCCCTGAAGTCTTCACAGACTCAAGAACCCTTCCTGTGTATCGTCAATCTCCCTTGCATGGGAGAAATTGATAAGATTAAGAGGTGAGCCAAATCCTAGAGGTTAGATGTGAGGGATTTAACTTTGAATACTAGCTATTTTGCATGAGGCCATTTAACACTGTACTGGACCCAAGTAGATGCCTAGTATTTTGGAAGTAGGGTTTAGCCTCCACCCCATTAAAATTGATTTCATAGTTATGGCTTTCTACCTTGAATCCATCCCACTGCCTATGTCTCATTCTTATGGTGGCATGATCAATCCCAATTTCAGTTCTTTACTGTTTGTACATTCATAACCTTAACATTGTATTCACATAATTTTTTGTATTTAATATGCTATGTACCTGTCATATAGTTTAAGCAATGCTCTCATTTAAATAGAACGATAAAATGGGAACTAATTTAGCCTAATATATTTCTATATCTGTTCATAATAGATGAATAGCAAATTTTATTCAGGAGAACCTGTTTAAAGCTTCTCATTTGGCAAACCTTTTAATCTAAAATGTGCAGATGTTAGTTATATCTAATTGTTTGACTCCTCCATCACAGGGCACTCCAGAGCCTGATCACTGTCTGCTGCTTGCCTGCATGCCTTGTGATGGCTTCAGCATGAGTTACTGTATTATGTGTGGGAAAATGTAATTGCTTTCTCTCATCACAGAAGTGCAGCCACTTCTAGGGTGCAATACGGTTGCTGTTCAGGAGCACACATATAATTGCTAAATGATAATTTAGATTAAAAAGTGGAACCTTCTCTGCACTCGCCTCTCCCCACATTGTACACAATTGAAACTGTAGGGGAAATTTAGGTGGGTACAATGTTATTCAAATTTGAAGTTGATGAGGTAGCAAGACCTATATATAGACTCCAGCAAAGAATGATATGGCATTTTTAATATTGAAAGTGGTCAGGGCCTCTGTTTTGTATCATACTTGAAAGACTAGATGTATAAAACAATCTATCGTCCCTCTATAGTCATTGAAATATATTTCAATTCAATTCTGATAAATTAGAATATTTTATTTTCCAGCAGCATCCATGCAAATGTATTGATTCTAATACGTTTATAACTTCATAAATTAGTATCTCAAGTCACAAATGTTTCTTTATAAGTAATCCATTAGGGGTTAATTGTCTTCTGTTACAGAGATTGTGCATAAATAAAAGTAAATGGAGACATTTCCGCTATATCTACTGAAGAAATACTACAGTTATTTTCTGTTTGCATACATTCCTTAAAGGTGGAATAGTGAGAAAGAGGCTGAGAAGTCAGGGGAGATATGCAGGATTTACACCAGCTGAATATTGGTTCCGTAATGTTTAGGAGACACATGAGCTTGTGAAAAGTTCAAACCAGAACCAAATAGCCAGGCCCCCCATATACTCTATGGGATCAAGTACCTTCTCAACTCCTTACCCCCACCCTTCTTTTATGGCAAGATCTCCTAAATTCTGCCGCAGTGTTAGTTTATTGTATCGCCATGAAATATCCTTCATTCCAATCCTGCTCACATCTAAACACAGCCATCCCCTACCAAAGGCGCATAGCTGAAAATACTCGTTGGTGTACAATTTGTCAAGATAACCTCAAAAGGGCAAATGGAATGTTACTGATGCCTGAGCTTGCCAAGGGCCTGAAGCAATCGCTCTGAAAAGTGTGAATTGCTTCAATAATCTAACGAAGGGACCCAGGGACTCTGATTCTGCAGCTGCAGAATTTGCCGTTTTCCCAAGTTACCACAGACTTCAGCATTTTTACGGCATAGGTCATTATTGTGCGGCAGCCAGGCAGCCAGCATTTTGTTTTCTGTCTACCTGCCTCATTAGGACCCCCAACACACAACCACCCTCCCATAGTTACTTGTTTCTTTGTGTCTTTCCCCACAAGAGGTCATTACAGTACATGCTTTCTTCAATGCTGTGCAGAATCAGGGAGGCAGAACTAGAGACCAGCTTGAAGTGAGGGAATGGGGGGAGCTAGAAGTATAGGCTGGGCAGGTAGGCTGCCTAGAAAAGAGAGCAATAGCCAAGGCCTAAGGAACTGAAAGATAATAAAACTCTCTTCTTCCTTTCCTGAATGAGGTGGCAGAAAAAGATTTTGAGCTGGATTATCCAGAAAACACTGTAACTGCTGAATTTTACACAATTGGTCCATTTGGAAAACATAGGGAAAAAATCCAGTGTTGAAAATCATGATTCACAACTATCAAAATTATAATTTTTTTCAAATAAAACTGGAACATGCTCCTGCAGCAAGGGGAAAATTCTGTGGCAAATTCTGTCTCAGAATACATAAGGCCCTGCATACAGCAGATCTTGCTGGTATTCTCTCGAACCTTTTAAATAATGCCCAGAGTCCAAGGCACACACTGATCCCTCTAAACAGATGTTTGTAGATCTTATAATTGAGAAGGAATTTGAAAGAACTGATGGGGTTTGAATCTCTCAGGGAGATGGATCAAATAAGCAGGATAAGGAATTTTAGAAAACATGTTAAAACTTTTCCTTTTTGGGCCACACTAGTCTGGCCAAAGTCCTGTTCCTAGGAAAATAAGTCTTCTTCAGGATTATATGGATGCAGATATTGCATTTAATTTTTTCTTTGCATGTTCATACAATGTAATTGCGGGTGCATGTGAAGTTTTAATTGTGAAGGGGGCATTCAGATCCGTTTGGGTTATTTAACTGCTTCTTTGCAGGGCCATGGTATGGGACTTGGGGGGTTGCAGCCAATTGCTTTTCCAAGAATTCTCCCATCCCAAGAAAATAGACCAATTGTATTTCATTTACTGGTGTGTCATTTTCTGTCATCATCACAAACACTACCAGAGTAATTGCACAGGTGCTATTAGCTGTATAGTTTGCAGTCGGATTCTTGTCTAGCTTGTCTCTGTGAGAGGACTCTGGTGAATGGTTTTAGAAATTTGAGTCATCTCCTGTGGAAAACAGTGTTCCATCCCATAAAATTAACATTTCTGGTACCAATAAAAGTTAGGTTTAAAATCTATTCACTTTCAATGCAAAGATGTCACAGGGTACCTGGCCCCTTTTGGGGAGATGAGCCTCAGTCCTACCTATGACAAGATCTGCTCACCTCTCCAAATGGGAAAAATGGAGAAGGCCATGTGACCAGTCAAGCCTGGGGTATATATCAAAAAAGGCCAGTGGAGAATGCCTGGGGTCCTTTCCAGGACAAGAAAGCCAAATTCCAGGGCAGGAAGGCCTGGGAATGCCTGGGAGGAGAACAGGAAGACACTCTCAAGAAAGACAGGCTGTGCCCAGAAGAACAGTGCACAAACTGTGAACGGAAGACAGCATCTCAGGGAGGAGAGGTTGGGCCCAGCCTGATACTGGGGTGAAGACTCTTTTGTTTTGATTTTCATCTGTTTTATGCCACCGCATTGGCAGGAGGTAACAAATTGGACTTTAGATGTGGAGTCTTTTAAATATTGTTGGAATGTGGTGTGGAGGGTTTAAGAAGCCCTGAAAAAAGGGAAACTGAAGCAGGGGTCTGCAGAGCCACCACAGGTCACAAGGGGGTGCATGTTACATGGCAACCCATTTACAAAGGGCAAAAACTTCAATTCACTTTTCGTAGCTACTTATGTAAGTTAGACATATTGTTGCAATGTTCAGAGAGAACAGAAAAGAGGCACCCAAACAACATAAACAAGTTCATTTTAAAATTCAAATAAGTACTTACAGAACAATTTTTTCAATATTCATCTAGTTGTAGTTGCATAAGCAATTTTAAGCACAGTGTTTGGAAATGTACCACTCAAACACAGTTTGCTTTAAGGCTCTTAAACCTACCAGTACTGAATTTCTGCCAAACCCATATGTTTGGCCCTAATAAATATGGTATTAAGAAGGCAATTATTTGGTTGTGATTGAAAACTATACACTGGGTAAATCCTTCAGCTGTTTCTTCACTTAGTATTTCATATTCATATACAATGTGACAAAACCAGTATTCAAATATAAACATATTTATTATGCATTCAAATTAACTTCTACTTCAGTTTTCCTGAAATACAGGAAGGCTAAAATAATTATATTGAGACTATTACTGCTGAAATGCAAGTGTGAAGTCTTTTCATGTTGCTAGTTTACTATCAACAGCATTCAGATGGTTTTTGCAGCTTAATTCATTTTGCAGTGAGTGCACTCAAAGTAATAAAGGAAACATCTAAATAATGCTCCTTCTAGGCTTTACACAGTCACTTTCTGGTTTGCCTTAATAACAAATGTTTTTATTATTAATGCATATGATAAATATTAAGGGCCACATTCAACAGCCTTCGAAGTAGATGGAAGAACAGCCCCCGTATGAACAGAGTACCTAAGTCTATAAAAGATTATAACACTGGGCTCCTTTGTCTTCGAATATGGCTTCTTTTCCCCTGTGCCAATCAATCGGTAATTTGCTTGTCCATTATGAGCAAAGTCTAAGCTTGTATCATATGAATGATCTCACTTATCCATTGATTCAGCATTTCTTTTCCCATGCTAACAAAATTCTACTACTCTTGGTGGGTTTGCACACGTTTATGGTCAGCATTATGCCAAACAAGCAGGATTTTGAATCCTGAAGGATGACTGTGTTGGATCAAGATTTTCAGAAATGGGTAGCTTAGGTTAGGCTCTAAGACCTCACTTAGAAACATGAATAGGTAGCCTGATTTTCAATGACCTGAGCACCTACAGCTCCCTGTTAAATCAATGGGAGCTGCTGGATGCTCAGCATGTTTGAAGAAACAGGCAACTTATTTAGGTGCTTAAAAATGGATTTAGGGTTTATTTTTATGTATTGAGCCAAATTTACCCTTAGCGGAAAATGAGCATTTTTTTAATGTCATCCTGCAGTGGGTTAGACAATGCACTTCTTCCAATATCTCTGATTTGGACCAGATATCTATAAATTGTGGAATAGCTTCCAAAGGAACTCAATTCATTGATTTGTTTAAAACTGGACAGTACAAATACACAAGACTTCCTAAGGTGCTGTAGTGAACCATCTTTCTTTGGCTGGGGTTGGACTAGATGACTTAACTAATCTTTTCTTAACTTTCATTTCTGTTATTACCTCAACAATAATTTGCAATATTGTATTGAATGGATTTGTGTTTTAACACCTCCCAGCAATGCTGAAATAAAGTACAAATATCTGGAATTTGCCATCTTGCACTGAGTGTTAGATTTGAGTTTCCAATATAGTTGTTTCAGAGTAGCAGCCATGTTAGTCTGTATCTGTAAAAAGAAAAGGATGCATACAGTGGAAAATATAGTGGGGAGATTTTATATACACAGAGAACATGAAACAACCCCCCCCCCCGCTCTTCTGCTGGTAATAGATTACCTTTCATAGAATCATAGAATATCAGGGTTGGAAGGGACCCCAGAAGGTCATCTAGTCCAACCCCCTGCTCAAAGCAGGACCAATTCCCAGTTAAATCATCCCAGCCAGGGCTTTGTCAAGCCTGACCTTAAAAACCTCTAAGGAAGGAGATTCTACCACCTCCCTAGGTAACACATTCCAGTGTTTCACCACCCTCTTAGTGAAAAAGTTTTTCCTAATATCCAATCTAAACCTCCCCCACTGCAACTTGAGACCATTACTCCTCGTTCTGTCATCTGCTACCATTGAGAACAGTCTAGAGCCATCCTCTTTGGAACCCCCTTTCAGGTAGTTGAAAGCAGCTATCAAATCCCCCCTCATTCTTCTCTTCTGCAGGCTAAACAATCCCAGCTCCCTCAGCCTCTCCTCATAAGTCATGTGTTCCAGTCCCCTAATCATTTTTGTTGCCCTTCGCTGGACTCTCTCCAATTTATCCACATCCTTCTTGTAGTGTGGGGCCCAAAACTGGACACAGTACTCCAGATGAGGCCTCACCAATGTCGAATAGAGGGGAACGATCACGTCCCTTGATCTGCTCGCTATGCCCCTACTTATACATCCCAAAATGCCATTGGCCTTCTTGGCAACAAGGGCACACTGCTGACTCATATCCAGCTTCTCGTCCACTGTCACCCCTAGGTCCTTTTCCGCAGAACTGCTGCCTAGCCATTTGGTCCCTAGTCTGTAGCTGTGCATTGGGTTCTTCCGTCCTAAGTGCAGGACCCTGCACTTATCCTTATTGAACCTCATCAGATTTCTTTTGGCCCAATGCTCCAATTTGTGTAGGTCCTTCTGTATCCTATCCCTCCCCTTCAGCGTATTTACCACTCCTCCCAGTTTAGTATCATCCGCAAATTTGCTGAGAGTGCAATCCACACCATCCTCCAGATCATTTATGAAGATATTGAACAAAACCGGCCCCAGGACCGACCCTTGGGGCACTCCACTTGATACCTTTCCTGATCACTCTCGTTACAGTGTGTATGGTAACACCCATTGTTTCTTGTTCTCTGTGTATATAAATCTCCCCACTGTATTTTCCACTGAATACATCTGATGAAGTGAGCTGTAGCTCACAAAAGCTTATGCTCTAATAAATTTGTTAGTCTCTAAGGTGCCACAAGTCCTCATTTTCTTTTTTCAATATAATTGTGACTGGCATTAAGTTTTATATTATAGTTGTCTTTGAAAGTTGGGAGGAGTTAATCAACTGAAGAAAGCTAGGATAGAAGACACTAGATGATAAAAGGACAGGATGATAACAACCATTAGATTAGAACCAATAAAAGCGGTTGGGTCTAATTTACCGATAACAGTTAAGGCTGGCTATAATTGGTCTGTCATTTTTTATCACTGCAAAATACATTCCATTCTCATTACAAGACTTGTTGTTACAAGGCAGTTCTGAGCTGCCTTACCTTGATTCATTACTCTGTTGAATTCTATTAAAACCATAACCTTCATCTTCAGCAGAAGAAAAACATAATGGGACAAACGTATCCATGATGTAACTCCTCAGAAGTAAACAGCTGTACCATGGATGCATATGGCCCAGTGTTTCTTAACTACATAGTATCTTCAGAGGATGTAGCTGCATGCCATTCAAGATTAAGAATTGCATTAAGGTTCAAATACTAAAGTCACATACCCATGTTGGAAAACTAATTCTTGAGGAAAGTGTGAGGGGTGGATGAGGTAAGAGAGGGATGGGGTAAGAGAGGGCTTTGAAACGCTTCTGCTTCAATTCTTTCTTTGCTAACAGACATAGCCACTAATTGAACCATTTTTCTCACATCAACCCATGATTTTTTTAAACTTGGCTCCTGTTATGTTTCAGTAACGTGCCAGGCACAGAGAAGACAGCAGAAGCTTTCAGAAAATACAATACAAAGGGAAGGCAGCTGATGTGCTGGAGCAGAGAAACACGATATGTTTCCATCCTGACAATCACCACCTCACCTCTTCATTTAAACAAAAACAGCTTTACTATGAGGCTGTATTCTAATTAAAGCTTTCTGAGAATAACTCACACGGTTGATAGGTACTAAATATTCCCAGTGTTGCAGGTAATTAACAAAGATGCCGTACTGTACAGCAAGAAAGTCAAGAAATCAGGGCAGCACTTGAACTAAAATAGGAATAAAGGGAGTAAAGCAGGTTATCCTGGGCTGGAATTTGAGTCTTTAGGCAAACTTTGCTGCTGAAGCCTCTTGTTATGTTACAACATTCTGTTTGAGATTAATAATGGAACATTACATTGTTATTGCCTGTCATTTTAGTTACTAACTTTTTATTAAAGATTAATAGAATTGTTGACAGTTCAGATTATTCTTACATGAGTATTAAACCAGTGGATGAAAAATACCAAAGATAATGGATACAGTGGAGTTGAGACAGCAGGGTGAGGCTCTGAAACTCATGCTGTAAAGCTCATGCTCTCTTTGTCTGTAAATAGGGTCAACAAGCAGCTAGTGGTTGTATTGTTAATTCTGTTAATGTAAGAGGTTTTTGTAGCAGTTGAACTACAGCAACCCAATGCATATTTTGCATGACTTGTTACTTCTACAGTCTCACAGAAAATAATTGGATGCCATGAAAACTTAGCGAGCCTGAGACATGAGGCAATCATGGGATACAAGAATATTCAAGGCTTCACTGAATCCATTTACACTTTGAATTATATGCCTGTATCTATAAAATGCATTCTGGTGGTGTGTGAAATACAGCTAGCAAAAGTGTAGAGCAGGGCAAATAATGAATAATGAATAACATATCTAAAGAATTCCAGCTTTTTTTCTGTTTGTGAATTGTCTGTGAACAGATTGTTTTATTGAATATGTTTATTCCAAATTAGTCCCAGAATACTTTGAGAATAATCCTTGCTCTGTAGCTTGTACACGAGCAGTTCATTGAAAATATTCACTATTCAACACTGTACTATTTAGCCAGGGCACATAGATCAGATGGTACATTTCTGTCCCTAGAAGGGATGACGTTAATTCTGAGAATCAGTGCAAATAGTTGAATTAAATATCAAATTCACTTTCTGATGTTTCTGTGGAAAAAAAATACTTCCCTTTTTGCTCCTCTGTATATTAGCAGCTCAATTATCAGCTGCTCTCAGCAGCTGAAAATGCTTAGAAAGGAGTACGAAATGGGAATCCTTGGGTGATATAAATCTAAGGTAAGATGGTTCTATGCCATCAATTGCTGTCTCCCCATTGCTGCACAGGAGTGTGTTGAGCCAATACGACACTAAAATATGCCAGGCTGATGTTGGGCCTGAACCAACATCGGGGGAGTGGAAGAATGGCTTAGAGGCACTTTTCTCCCTGCTTTCCTCAGCTGTTCAGCACTAAGCTATGGTAGGAACTGGCCTGAGATTTTAGTCCGTGTACAATAATGATGTCTAAAGGAGCATTTAATTCTGCATGTGAAAAAATAAGTCTATTTTCCCAAGTAAACCCAAAAGTCAGCTGTGTGTTAACAAGGTTATTAGGCCAATGGGGTCTTTAACATAAACTTTACAGACAAAGATTGTTAAGGAAAGAGACATATTTGCTATTTTTAACCTGACACTGTCAGTGAACACAAAAGAGATAGTGTCAATGTCACTTCAACTTTAAGGGCAAGTTACTGCCAATTTGATATTAAAACTTCAGCACAATGTAAACAGAAATGGAATGTCATGCACCAGTAGGTGAGTTACAGCTGAATTATTCAATATGAGTTTGATCTAAAAAGGGGGAGAAATAGTAATGCACAAAATGGTTCAGGAAAAATCCTTAACATTTAGTTATCAGATTCAATAGTTTCAAGCTGTAATAAAAGGGTCTCTTAAAGATAAAAGTAGTGTTTTCCTATGAAACGTGAAAGTAGATATTTTGAAATATCTAAATAAAATATGAAACCCAACATAGCCAATATTATACCAAAAATTACATTAACAGAATGTTAAGATTGCAAAGTCAAGCACTCGAAAGTTAGGAAATGCTCAAATTAAGGCTGCCCGTGCAACCTGAATTTGGCTCCCATGTGCATATGCATTATAAAACAATCTCTGATTACATGAGCACAGTATCATAGGTTGCACAAGCAATCTTAATGCTGGTATTGGGGAGAGGGATAGCTCAGTGAGTTTGAGTGGTTGGCCTGCTAAACCTAGGGTTGTGAGTTCAATCCTTGAGGGGGCCATTTAGGGATCAGGGGCAAATATCGAGGATTGGTCCTGCTTTGAGCAGGGGGTTGGACTAGATGACCTCCTGAGGTCCCTTCCAACCCTGATATTCTATGGTTTCCTAAATTCTGACTGTTTGCTTTGCCACCTTAATAATGTTCTTTTTATATAGTGTTTGCGTGCAGTTTCCTAGATTTTTATGGAAGAAAGCTAAATAGACTGAAATTCCATCAAATGGCATCACACTGAAGTGACATAGGTCATCATAAGAACATAAGAAAGGCCATACTGGGTCAGACCAAAGGTCCATCCAGCCCAGTATCCTGTCTACCAACAGTGGCCAATGCCAGGTGCCCGAGAGGGAGTGATCTAGTGATCTCTCTCCTGCCATCCATCTCCAGCCTCTGACAAACAGAGGCTAGGGACACCATTCCTTACCCATCCTGGCTAATAGCTATTAATGGACTTAACCTTCATGAATTTATCCAGTTCTCTTTTAAACCCTGTTGTAGTCCTAGCCTTCACAACCTCCTCAGGCAAGGAGTTCCACAGGTTGACTGTGTGCTGAGTGAAGAAGAACTTTCTTTTATTTGTTTTAAATCTGCTACCCCTTAATTTCATTTGGTGGCCCCTAGTTCTTATATTATGGGAACAAGTAAATAACTTATCCTTATTCACTTTTTCCAGAACCTTTAGATCCACTGCACAGACCTCTGCCACTTGAACTAATGGACTAACTGATAGCAATAGTAGGTTGTCATCCTCTATGTGGACTAGCTCTAGAGGATTCACTTTACCAATGAATTTCACAGCTGAATGCTGATAGCAGAGGAATGTGGCAATTCAAGAGGAGTATCCTCCACCAAGCATAGACTTTTCTGTCCATTTCCCCCCACCGAAGCCTGACCCCTTCTGTTCCATTTCCTCTAGCCTGTTCCTGTTCCAGTTCTGCCGTACACCACATTTATATGCTCACCCCCATACTAAAAACCTAGATATTTAACCTTACACGAACTCTCTTCATAGTAAAACTGTCTTGTAGGCCAGATTCTTTCATGCAGTTTGGCCACATTGCACTATGCCAACAGCATAATCTGGTCCTAAAGCCTGGGAGGGTGATCCTCTGGTAGTGTACAGCTGATGTACAGGCTCTTACACCACTCACCCTCTTTGTTGATGGCAAGCAGGATGGAGGGGTAGTGGTTAGTGTACTCAGACTCTGCATCAGTACTTGGTTGCAGTTTGTTCCCTTGTGGCCTTTGCAGTCTGGCGTAAATTAGGACAAAGCTTGCAGGAAAAAACAACCCCCATTTCAATATTTTTAATGCTTCTTCCCTCCTAAAATTATGGATATGTATTAACTTAAGGGTTACTCTAGAAATTCTTGGGTTTTTGATCAAGTTGTCAAGGCAACTAATAGCCCAGACAAACGGAATGATTTTTTTCCCTTCTAGAAATATGTAAATTTAATCCTAAATGACAGCCATGATTATTAACCAACATTGTTCTCCTGCTTCCTAAAATGGTACCAAAATATCTTCAAAGCTACATTTGCCAATTTCCTAGTGTTCTTTAACTTAGACGCTTTTGCTTAGGAGCTCTGCAGGCCTCTGCACTTGGCTTAGCACCTGTGAAAGTTTGCAGAATTCAGATGTTCTAAGTTCTGTAGTAAGTAATTCCAAAATTAAACACTGCAGCTTTTAGGTTAAAAAAAAAACAGAATGTCTGAACCAGCTAAGATAAGAGGGAGAACAGCTAAGGAGCCATTTACTAACAGAGGACAAGCTAAGTTAGAAATGTAAAGAGGAGTTCGAGCGTGGACAATGCATAGACAGAGCATGCTGCACAGGGATTGCTTCCTGCAAAGGCAATCCAAAAAAATGCGTGATGTAATGTATGGTAAATGTAATGAGATGTATATGAAGGGAGAGGGATTTCTGGGTAACTTTGGATGTGTGGTATGCCCTGTACCCACCCCCTTATGCTTGAGTCTGATTAACTCAGCGTAGCTTTGCTGTGCGCCAAATAAAGGAACCCAAGTAATGGAATCTGGAGTTGAATTGAGCTTTTTGGATTCCAGAGAACTGGATGAAGTGTTCTCCCAGAACTGGACAAGGTATTCTGGATAAGCTACGTGGAAAAGTTCTCAAACAGTATATTTAGACATGTGATGTTGACAATTTGTGTTTTAATGGTTATAAAGCTTTAGGTTTTTGAACCTCAACATCTACTGTCTCTAAATAATTATTGTCTGACCCTCTCTCCCCAATTTTCACAACTGTGAAAATGTAATGGATTAAAATCTAAAAATCTGCTTAATTGATATTATACATCAAAATTATAAAAATAATTGAATTTTGCCTAATTATAAGTATACCCCAGAGAAGGAAAACAGCGACAATGTTATCCTCTGTTTTCAGAGTAGCTTTGTCCATTCTTTCCAATTTCAGTATCAGAGCTCTCTTTTGATTACATCAATTACAAAATGTTAGAGTGTGTAGAGAGAAGTGTTCCTCAACACTTCCCTTTATATTTGAAAGGCTATTGTAACCTTAGTTATGTGGAGGCTATTGCTTGATCATAATATATCTGGTAATTTCTTTATTGCTGCGTATTTAGTGCATTTTAAAGAGTGGGTCAAAGGATAACCAAAGGAATTTAAAGCTGAAGAAAAAGAAGCCTTACCAACAAAAACAAAATTATCAAGAGTGTTCATTTGTTCTGTACTATATTATCTCCCAGGCAACAGCCTCCCTCATTGCTGACATGAAAGCATTGTTATTGACACTGCCACTTGCTAAAGGAGGTTCTTTGGTCTACGAGGTCAAATCTGCTATCAAACCGAATAGGTCTGTGTTGTTGTCGGTCTCTATCCCTCACACATGGCTTCAAATTATACACCATGCTATATTACAAACACACAGTACAGCTTTCAGGACCAAAATATAAACATTTTCAGCAAGGTACTAAATAAAGGTTTGTCTGCAAGTGACGTTTCCTTCTTTGGTTATGGAAAAGCATTTCTTTATATGGGACAAGAGCTTAATAAATTTCTCAGCTGGTCAGCAATTATACATAGAATCATAGAATACCAGGGTTGGAAGGGACCTCAGGAGGTCATCTAGTCCAACCCCCTGCTCAGAGCAGGATCAGTCCCCAACTAAATCATCCCAGCCAGGGCTTTGTCAAGCCTGACCTTAAACCTCAAAGGAAGGAGATTCCACCACCTCCCTAGGTAACGCATTCCAGTGCTTCACCACCCTCCTAGTGGAAAAGTTTTTCCTAATTTCCAACTAACCTCCCCCACTGCAACTTGAGACCATTACTCCTTGTTCTGTCATCTGCTACCACTGAGAACAGTCTAGAACCCTCAGCCTCTCCTCATAAGTCATGTGTTCCAGTCCCCTGATCATTTTTGCTGCCCTCTGCTGGATGCTTTCCAATTTTTCCACATCCTTCTTGTAGTGTGGGGCCCAAAACTGGACACAGGATTCCAGATGAGGCCTCACCAATGTCAAATAGAGGAGAACCATCACGTCCCTCAATCTCCTGGCAATGCCCCTACTTATACAGCCCAAAATGCCGTTAGCCTTCTTGGCACCAAGGGCACACTGTTGACTCATATCCAGCTTCTCGTTCACTGTAACCCTAGGTCCTTTTCTGCAAAACTGCTGCCTAGCCATTTGGTCCCTAGTCTGTAGCAGTGCATGGGATTCTTCCGTCGTAAGTGCAGGACTCTGCACTTGTCTTTGTTGAACCTCATCAGATTTCTTTTGGCCCAATCCTCAAATTTGTCTAGGTCCCTCTGTAAATACACACCCACCTACCCCAGTAAGGGTATGTCTACACTACGAAATTAGGTCGATTTTATAGAAGTTGATCTATAGAAAGCGATTTTATACAGTCGATTGTGTATGTCCCCACTAAGCACATTAAGTTGGCGGAATGTGTCCTCAATACCATGGCTAACATCGACTCATGAAGCGGTGCACTGTGGGTAGCTATCCCACAGTCCCCACAGTCTCTGCTGCCCATTGGAATTCTGGGTTAAGCTCCCAATGCCTGATGGGGCAAAAACATTGTCGCAGGTGGTTTTGGGTACATGTTGTCAGTCTCCCCTCCCTCCATGAAAGCAATGGCAGACAATTGTTTCACACCTTTTTTCCTGGGTTACCCATGCAGCTGCCATAGCATGACAAGCATGGAGCCCGCTCAGCTCACCGCTGCTGTTGTGAGCATTGTAAACACATTGCGTATTATCCTGCAGTATGTGCAGAACCTGGCTAGGAGCCGCCAGCATGAGGACGATTTGTGGGGAGGACATGGACACAGATGTTCCTGAAAGCATGGGATGTGGCAATTGGGACATCATGGTGGCAGTGAGGCAGGTTGATACAGTGGAACGCCGATTCTGGGTCCAGCAAACAAGCACAGACTGGAGGGACCGCATAGCGTTGCAGGTATGGGATGATTCCCAGTGGCTGCGATACTTTCACATGCGTAAGACCACTTTCCTGGAACTTTGTGAGTTGCTTTTCCCCACCCTGAAGTGCAGGAATACCAAGATGAGAGCTGCCCTGACAGTTGAGAAGCGAGTGGTGGTAGCCCTGTGGAAGCTTGCAACGCCTGACTGCTACTGGTCAGTCGGGAATCAATTTGGAGTGGGCAAATCTACTGTGGGCTGCTGTGATCCAAGTAGCCAATGTAATCACTGACCTTCTGCTAATAAGGGTAGTGACTCTGGGAAATGTGCAGGTCATATTGGATGGCTTTGCTGCACTGGGGTTTCCTAACTGTGGTGGGGCGATAGGAGGAACACATATTCCTATCTTGGCATTGGACCACCTTGCCAACCAGTACGTAAACCGCAAGGGGTTCTTCTCAACAGTGCTGCAAGCACTGGTGGATCACAAAGGACGTTTCACCAACTTCAGTGTGGGATGGCCGGGAAAGGTGCATGACTCTCACATGTTTAGGAACTCTGGGCTGTTTGAGCAGCTGCAAGAAGGGACTTACTTCCCAGACCAGAAAATTACCGTTGGGGATGTTGAAATGCCAATAGTTATTCTTGGGGACCCAGCCTACCCCTTGCTCCCATGGCTCATGAAGCCTTACACAGGCAGCCTGGACAGCAGTAAGGAGCAGTTCAACTATAGGCTGAGCAAGTGCAGAATGGTGATAGAATGTGGCTTTGGACATTTAAAAGACTGCTGGTGCTGTTTGCTGACTAGGTTAGACCTCAGCGCAACCAATATTCCCATTGTTATTGCTGCTTGCTGTGTGCTCCATAATATCTGTGAAAGTAAGGGGGAGACATTTATGGTGGGGTGGGAGGTTAAGTCAAATCGCCTGGTGGCCGATTTTGAGCAGCCAGACACCAGGGCGATTAGCAGAGCACAGCTAGGCATGCTGCGCATCAGAGAAGCTTTGAAAACCAGTTTCATGACTGCCAGGCTATGGTATGATAGTTGTGTGTGTTTCTCCTTGATGCAAACCCGCCCCCTTTGTTGATTTTAATTCCCTGTAAGCCAACCACCATTCCCCCTTCGATCACAGCTGGAAATAAAGTCACTATTGTTTTGAAACCATGCATTCATTCTTTATTAATTGAAAAAAAAGGTGAGATAACTGACAAGGTAGCCCAGTTTCAGTGTGGGAGGAGGGAAGGACAAGGCCACATTTTTGATTTGTAGCCACACTACAAATGAAAACTGTTTGAATGACAGCCTTCTGTTGCTTGGGCCATCCTCTGGAGTGGAGTGGCTGGGTGCCTGGAGCCTTCCCCCCCACCATTCTTGGACTTCTGGGTGAGGAGGATATGGAACTTGGGGAGGAGGGCAGGCTGTCATACAGAGGATGCAGTGGCAGTCTGTGCTCTTTTCCTTTCCTGCAGCTCCACCAGATGCCTGAGCATGTCCGTTTGCTCCCCCATTAGCCTCAGCATCGCCTCCTGCCTCTTCTCATCACGCTCACTTAACTCTTTCCTGGCCTCTGTCACTGTATGCCTCTATGCATTCAGCTGTGCCCTATCAGTGTGGCAGGACTGCATGAGCTCCAAAAACATGTCATCGTGAGTGCAGTTTTTTTCACCTTCTAATCTGCAATAACCTCTGGGACGGAGATGATCAGGGGAATGTAGAAACATTTGCACCTGCGGGGGGATAAAAAGGGAGAGTAGAATTTAAGAAGATACATTTCTGAGAACAAAAGGGAGACTTTCACAGTGAATCAAGCAATTCATAGCAGACAGCACGTGCTTTAGGTACAAGGTCACATTTTCCCTTTTATATTGAGCTCATGCTGGTATGCTGACACATTACACACGGCTGGTCAACAAAATTCAGTTTCCAGGCAGCCTTGGTAAGCCAAAGGGTACACAGGGTTGGCTTCTTCCGCCTTCATAACATGTGGGAATGGTTTCAAACTGCAGCACCCTCCTTTCCCATAGCAAGCAATGCTTGTTGGGTTTCACATTTAAAAGGAGGGGCTGTAGTTTTGGGGTGAATGTGCAGCACACCCCTCCCCCCACCCCACCACATGGCTATTCTCAGGGATGATCCCTTTTAGCCAAGCGCAAACATCCCAGCATGAATGGGGTCCTTTTACTGTTCCCTTACAAAAATTCCCCTATTTCAACCAGGTGACCATGAATGATATCACTCTCCTGAGGCTAACACAGAAAGATAAAGACTGAATGTTGCTTGATTGCAACCAAAACTCAGGACCATTCACTGCCATGCTTTGTGCTGCAATGAGTCCAGACTACTTGCTACTGGCTTGGCATGGTAAAGTGTCCTACCGTGGAGGACGAAATAAGGCAGCCCTCCCCAGAAACCTTCTGCAAAGCCTTTCAGAGTACCTCCAGGAGAGCTTTGTGGAGATGTCCCTGGAGGATTCCCGCTACACCCCCAGACATGTTAACAGACTTTTCCAGTAGCTGTACTGGCCGCGAATGCATCCCGATTCTTCAGGGCAAATCAAACATTAAACACAATTGCTTTAAAACCCTGTAGTGTAGTTACAAATGTGCACTCACCAGAGATGCCTTCTCCGGCTTCAGGGTCCGGGAACCCGCCTTGGGAGGGTATTGGCTCCAGGGTGATGAAAAGGTCCTGGCTGCCAGGGAGAATGGATTCTTTGCTTGCCTGCTGCACATTCTCCTCCTCCTCCTCCTTCTCCTCCTCCTCCTCTTCCTCATCCAAAAAAACCTCCTCCCTGTTGTGTGAGACTCCTCCCTTGCAGATGTTCACCGATAGTGGTGGGGTAGTGGTAGGGTCCCCCCCTAGAATGCCATGCAGCTGATCATAGAAGAGGCATGTATGGGGCTCTGATCCGGAGTGACCGTTTGCCTCCTTTGTCTTTTGGTAGGCTTGCCTGAGCTCCTTAACTTTCACATGGCACTGCTGTGTGTCCCTGTTGTAGCCTTTCTCCACCATGCCCTGTGAGATTTTGGCGTATATATTAGCATTTTTTCTTTTTGATCGGAGTTTGGCCTTCACAGATTATTCTCCCCATACAGCAATCAGATCCACTGTCTCCTGTTCGGTCCATGCTGGAGCTCGTTTGTGATTCTGGAACTGCATGGTCACCTGTGCTGCTGAGCTTGCCATGCTGACCAAACAGGAAATAAAATTCAAAATTTCCCGGGGCTTTTCCTGCGTACCTGGCTAGTGCATCGGAGTTGAAAGTGCTGTCCAGAGTGGTCACACTGGAGCACTCTTGGATTGCTCCCGGAGGCCAATATCATCGAATTGCTTCTGCACTACCCCAAATTCGACCCAGCAAGGTTGATTTTAGCACTACTCCCCTCACCGGGGAGGAGTAAAGCAGTTGATTCTCAGAGCCCTTTAGGTCAACGGAATGGGGTTGGTTGTGTTGACGCATTGCTTATAAAATTGACCTAACGTGGCTAAATTTGACCTAACCTCGTAGTGTAGACCAGGGCTAAGAAAGATTTATCATAAATTAAGAGGGAAATTGTTAAAATGTTGACAGCACTGCCACTGACATAACAAGAAAACATTGACTGAGGGAAGTGGAAATGGTCCAGTATCATTACATAAATAAATCCCAATGGATATTTACAGATACTTATTTAAAGTAGGAGAAATGCTGTTTTGAATCGCTAATTTTCCAATCTCACTGATGTATATAGCACTGCATGGGAAATGTGTCAATGCAGAGCTTGATCCTATGTGCCTATAAGGAAAGTACTAACCTAACCAAAATGTAACAGTGAAACATTGATAGCAATATTTTGGCCAAAATATTTACATAATGGACTATGTGATTCAGAGGGTAATTATTCATTCATATCTACCTTGGTATGACTACTTAAAATGTAAAGGAGTTTTTTATCTAATCAGTCTTAATGCATAGTGCCCAAGTACACTAAATAAGTTATATTTATAAAACACCCATGCACCATGGTGTCCTAAAACAAAATCATGGACTGAATTCATGAAATGTACAGTTGCACTTTGCCATTATTGCAAAATTAAGTGACTTCCCTTCTTCACCATCACTTGCCCCTTTGTGAAGAAGCCTTCTGTTGGCCTTTATTTTGAATGTACGCTGCATATATGTAGGGGCTGGTCTACACAGTGGGGCAACGTGCTCTACAGGGTATGATTTCTAGAGCGCACTAACATGTTATGCTTTAATTGGTCTGTGTAGATCCTGCTGATGTGCTTTAATGTAGTGCTGTTTGAAACAGCACTACGTTAAAGCACATTAGGGAATCTGAAACTGTGGGAGATCAGACTATTGTTTTTAAAACAGCGGTAGATCCTTGGGATAGCCAAGAGACATGAACACCTTCTGTCTTCACATTGCAAATGCCACAACTGCTGTGTAAAAGTGAATGGATGGGAAGGATACACCAACACAAAGAAAAGTGTGGTCTTTAGCAGTGTATGTGGGAAAATGTGGGGCACATTTCAATGTAGAACTTGATCCTATAAAGAAAATCCCGACCTGAACAAAATGTAGCAGTACCAGTGGAGCAATGATACCAGTAAAATTTTTGCCAAAGAGTTTTACCTAACAGAATTCCACTCTCATTATGTCAAATCTTACAAACCTTTAATCACGGGTTTAGCCTGAGTAAGGTTTGTATGATTTGGCCCTCTCCGTATAAATGAAACATTTATTGTAAAGATTTACTAACTTTTTAAAGGAAACTGGCAGTGTGTTTACTTTATAGTCATTTTTAAATGTTTTAATTCCACCACATACAAAGATGGTTTTAGTTTCACTGTAGGGCTGTCTCCTTATGATAGAAAGTGTACCCGAATAGCCTTAGAAAGTGAACAGCAAGAAGCAAATATTTAAATGTGTTACCAGTAAAAGGGGCACCAGATAAATACAGAAAATGGAATCCTTTTTGAAAATAAAAGATTGTAAATCCAGAGGGTAAACTGTTGAAATGGCCTTACTTTAATATCATCTCTGCCCTGGTAGAATTACGTTGTGCTGTAATCTATGTGATAAAAGTTTCACATGAGAGATGAGAGAAAATTATTTTGAAGAAGCAAACTATGTATGCACTGTAGAATGATAATGATAAACTATCATTGTTCATGACTAGATTATTACCAAGAAGTGACATTGGTTATGCATCAAATTCTATTCATTTATATTCATTTATAACCCATAAGTGCCTCATTCATGCTACAACATCTTATAATGGTGTATTTATAGTGGGCTGCCTTATGTGAGAAGTATGAAGTACAACCTAATAACAGTTGAAATAATATGACCATATTAATAAGGATGGTTCTGCTTCTTCTCCATAGTTTGAAGGTATAAGACACATCAATATATTTTACATTCATTGAATAATACAAACAGGTGGAGGCCCAGACTGTATATGCACATAGACCATTTGTGAGTCTAAGTCAGGCCTGTAAAAAGTGTGCACCCAACTGGGTGCACTTAACTTTGACCAACATGTCTCAAGTGTCCACAGCTGAAGAAGGAATGATGTAACTATTGGGTTGCTGCTGGACAGCTAAAAACCTCTTGAAGAATAGACGTTAATGTTGCATTCCCCAAGTTCAGAAAGCAAATGAAAGCAGAGCGTCTACTCTATCCTTTTCCTCACTTGTTTAGAAAATTAGAGACCAAAACTTGTTTTGAAGGATGAAATAAGAAGAAGCCTGTAAATATTCTTGTAAAGTTGTGCTGAATGTCATGGTCAAAGCTGGTCATAAGTATGTGCCAAGTGTGAGTGTAGACAGGGTTTGGGGGTACCCGTCTAATACCATCCTTCACCCAGTATGCCCAAAAGGGGGGCATTACAAGAACCAATGGCTAGAAGCGGACGTCAAAAAAGTTCAAATTGAAAATAAAATGCATATTTAACAGTGAGGGTAATTAACTACTGAAACAGCAAGTTCCAAGGGGTCTGGTAAATTCTCCATTACTTAGAGCCTTTAAAAATCAAGCTTGGACGACTTCCTAAGAAATATGTTCTAGTTCAACTACAAGTTCTTGGGCTAAATGCAGGAATGACTTGACGAAATTTTATGGCCTATGTTATGCAGGAAGTTTGACTGGATAATCATAATGTTCCATTCTGGTTTTAAAAATATATGAATCTACAACTCAACCTGCCTACTTTTGAAAGACTTCTTACTTTTGAAAGATTATCCCAGCTGTTCCTGAAATTTTCCATGTTCTGTCACCTTCCTGAAGGGGGGACTTCTAAAAACCTCCTATATCTTCTTAAATTACAAGTTTCCACACAGTCTGAGCCAATCCACACAGTTGCCAAACTCTCTCATTTTCCCAACTTTGATATGTTGGTTATGAAAAGCTATCAGTTACCCCGTTTCTTTTTTCAGATGGGGCAGTGCAAAAAAATTTTATCCTTGGTTATTTTACTATTTGTCTTCTGATTCAAAAAATAAAGTTTCTTACTGAATAGAGATGGGCTTCAACTGAAATCACTAAACTGCTCAGTTTTGATAGTTCATCTCAATAGATAAATGAGAAGCCTGATGTGTGTTCAGGAACCCTGCCAAACATTGGTGAAAGAATGACATAGAAATAGTATACAAGAGACTAAGAAACTTTCTAATCTATTTACATCTCTTAGATCATAAGACACTGTTACCCTTCCTACATCATGTAGCAGGAGTAGGCAGCACAATACTACAATAACTTAACTCATTTTGTTCCAGAAGAACACAGAGAGTGGTGAATAAAAGTCCTCTTCTTCTCCAAAGGCTTTCACCTGAAAGATTCTGCAGGGATGCATACCACCTCCCCTTCTCTTCAAAGTCAACATGAGATCTCTTGGAGAGATTCTGAGACACTGCGGTCCCTACTGTCAACAATATGTCAAGGATACCCCCTTGTATATCTCAGTTTCTACTGACTCAAGCAACAGCTATGCTAAGATGCAATCAAGGAACTCTGGGTATGGATCAAGCTTCTAGAAATGATTAGACTATACCATAGTCTGACCACCTTTAGGTCATGCTGCAAGGCCTTCATCTCTGAGAAAGCTTTTCCATCATAATATAAAATGAAATTTATAAACAACTTCATCTGCGACTGCCCCATTAAAAACAAGCAAGAACTTCCCATAGGCAGGGGAGAAGAGTGGAAGACTTCATAAAGTCCACTAAAGACCTCGCTATGCCAGTCTATTAACCTGTGTGACTCAGATATTATAATTATGGGTGCTCGTCCAAAATGATAAAGATATACTCTGATGTAACTGTAACACTGAGCAGTTTTCACACAGGGCCTAATTTTCAGAGGTGTTGAGCTCCCACAACTCCAGTTGAAGTTAATGGGGCATCTCTGAAAATCAGGCCTGTAATGTACAGTTTGTGTTTTAAATAGCTACTTAATGATTAAAGCATTGAGCACAGATTAGTTTTGCTTTTGTAGCATCTACAAATACCATTAGGACAAATACTTTTTTATTGACACTTATGAATAGAACCTGATATTTCAAAATAAGACCTGTTTTTAGATTGTTCTTTGCAAGGTTTCTATATGCCTGAAGGCATAAAATAATGTCCCGTTATGAAAGTACTTTTATAGACACAAGGTAGGTGAAATAATGTATTTTATTAGACCAACTTCTGTTAATGAGAATGACAAGCTTTCGAGCTTACACAAAGCTCTTCTTCAGAGATGTACGCAGTGTCACAGGTAAATGCAAGGTGGAACAGATTGTTTAGCAAAAGTGGTCAACACATACTTCAAGGGACCCCATTGGTGAAGTGGTGAGTTAACACCTCTCCAGTCAAGGGGTGGGAGGAGGACAGGGAAGAGATGGGGGGGAATTTTTATAATAAGCCATAAATCCAGCATCTCTATTCAGTCCATGATTTTTAGTATCTAGCAAAGTTATGAATTTAACAGGCTCGTGTTTTGAAGGTGTTGTGCAGGTTTCCTTTGAGGCTGAGGAGAGAGAAGTCAGATATAGAGTGGTTGCTTTGTGAAAAATGTTACCCACAAGTGAGGTGGTGTTTTTGTCTTATCATTTTTCTGTGTGAGTTCATTTGAGAATGTAGTTAGAGTCTCGTTTTACAACAAAGTTGTTGTTGGGGCATTTAATTATATTTACAAGATCATGGAGAACCCTCAGATATCCCCCTCAAATACACTGTCAAACTCATCCATAACAATTTTACATGCAACCAAAAACACTGTCAAAAAACCATAGTTACTAGGATGACTCCCCAATATTCCAACCTGTTTATGAACCACCTGGAAGAAGAATTTTTGGAAAAATGCACCACAAAACCAGTGATATGCCTCAGATGCATCAATGATATTTTCATTCTCTAAACAAACAACCTAAACTCCCTCATGGATTTTCATCACATTTTATTAACTACCACCCATCCATTAAATTTTCTCGAGGGCATTCTCACACTAGAATCATCTTAATGATACCATGATCAGCTTCAACAATGGAACCCCACAGATAACTACTATATAAGAAACCTGGGGATCACCACACCTACCTTCACAGATCCAGTAACCATCCCAAACACACCAACAAATCTGTTATCTACACCCAGGCACTCAGATATCATAGAATATGCTCCAAGGACAAAGCCTGGGATATATTCCTGGATACACTCAAAATTGCCTTCACGAAACAAGGACACTCCCCTACAGAGATCTCATCATTGAATGAGCCACCCAAATACCCTGAGAGGACCAGCTTCAATATAGGGGCAGAAAACACTCTCCGACCACATACATCCAGTTGTCACCTATAATACTGAAACCTATATGGGGTGTCATCAAACAGCTACAACCCACACTCAATGGGGACTACATCCTGAGAGAAATCTTTTCTGAACCCCCTCCTTTGGCCTTCAAACAACCCCAGCCTCGCCAACCTAATTAGAAATAAGCTCCCTACAGACCGGGGCACAATAACTCAAAAAGGGACCAGACCCTGCCAGAACAACAGATGCAAAACCTGTAGACATCATTCCACCGCTACAATGATCAACACCCCTCACAACAAATTATCAAGATTAATGGATCCTACACACGCCTAACACAACATGTGGTATACCTCATCTAGTGAACTAAGTGTCTCAACAACAACTAAGTGGGTGAAACCAGACAATCACTATATTTTCAAATGAACTCACACAGCAAAATGGTAAAAGACAAAAACACCACAGCACCTTCAAAATATGAGCCTTGGAGCTTAAATTCATAACTTTGCTAGTTTCTAAAAAATCACGGATAGAATGGAGACAGTGGATTTATGGCTTATTACAAAATCTATAATCCACTTCACCCTCCCCACCCGGTGACTGGAAAGATGTTAATGGGCCACTTCATCTTGAATGGTCCCTTGAAATATATTAACTACTTATGCTGAATAATCTGTTCCACCTTGTGTTTAGCTGTGACACTCTGAGTACATGTTCCAGATCTGAAGAAGAGCTCTCTGAAAAGCTTGCGTTCCTCACCAACAGAAGTTGGTTCAATAAAAAGATATTACCTCACACACCTTGTCTCTCTAATATCCTGGGACCCACATGTCAACAACACCACTTCATACAAGTATTTTTATTGTTTGAACGCTGATATGCCGTATGTTGGATTTCTAAGGAAACATACCTATTTATACTGCTTGTGGCTGATAATGCCATCAGAACAAATTCTATTTACTGCCACATACATGGCAAATGGAAGCTGACACTTCTAGATAAAATTAATTTGGTTCTTGTAAGTTTCTTTACTACTATATCTCTGTGGCAGAAAGCAGAAATGCTTAACAATAAATATATATGAATGTTGAAACGTTATAGTTTAAGGTAATATCCATGTAAAATATAAATTGTAAATATTGTAATTCACAGTATCTCCTGCATCTGATACTGCCCACACATATGCACAGCCAGAGATTTTTTCAAGGTACCTGGCTTTGTTTGCTTACACAGACCTCAGATTACAATCAATACCAAAATATTTTCATTTATGGGTTAACACTGATGCCAGCCCCAGCTGTATTTTCAGTGTAGTTCAGGAGAAATAGGGGTTGCAGCTGATCCAGAAAAGAACCTCTTTGGTAGGCAGCAGTTCAGAAAAGCATTACACTTCCCACCACAACACTGATGCACAGGAGGCTACCACAGCTGGCTTGTTCATGGGGAAGGAGAAGGGGCGGAATGGTTTCCTCAACTGGAAAACCCATTTATAGGTGCAGCTAGGGAGGGACAGCATCCGGGTCTCCACCACCTTACATGTTCTACAGAGCAGGTGGAGACCTCTTTTGTGTCATCTCCACCTGCTTCTGAACACAGAAGTTCTAACTGTAGTAGCATAACAGTACCATGCCGTAGACACCCCATATAACATTTTAAAAGCATCTCAATTACTTAGCAGTCTAACTCCCACTTTCAAAAGTGATATAGGAGCCTTTGTCACTTACCTCTTAATCACATACTTCTGACAATAATGTAGGCCAGAATCATGGTCCACAGTTCAGGATTAAGGTCCAGAGGACAGATATACTATTCTTCCACAGGGGCTCCCACAGGAACCATAGTACAGAAGTTCACATAGTGGAGGCTAGGAATGATATGCTGCAACTCAAGTCAGTAGAGGATCCTAATGGGGGACCCAGACAAGACTATCCAGGTCAGGAGATGAACCAGTGGAGACACAGCTATGGCATCAAGCTCTCTAATATAGCTGCTCTAAGATGATGGGAGAGAGCTCTTCCACCCTTCCACAACTTAATCCACCCTCCATGATTGGTGGTAGCTATGTCATCTGGAGAAGCTCTCCTGTCAACGTAGCGCTGTCCACACCAGCACTTAGGTCTGTGTAACTTATGTCAGTCAGGGGGTCGGCTTATTCACACCGCTGAGTGACATAAGTTATGCTTACATAAGCAGTAGTGTAGAGACAGCCTAGCAAGGGAATAGATGTTAAAGAACACAGAATTGCCAGAAGAAAGGGGAATGCTAGCTAGAGATGTAATCCTCAAAAGCTGGGTATATAGGGTTCTCTGACCTGGAAGCTCAAGATAACCTTCCAGAGAAAGCTGTAAGCCCTGTAAAGGCAAAAATACCACCTTTTTACATGTTCTGTAAAGCATGCTGCACATTTACAGTTCCAGATGTTACCTTTGATCCCACTCCCATACTCTAACTTTATTCTGATTTTAGAAAGATAGAAAATATACGGCACAGCAGGGGCACGCATGGAACTTTAAATTTGACCACTTTTGGAGGGGCATATTAAACACACACAAATGAAAGATTTGCATACCTCCCCGCCATCACCTGCCTCATTTCTCAGGATTCCTGTGGCCGGGACACCCACAGCGGGGAGGCAGCGGCTCCCCGACAGCGTGTCCCTGCAGCCCAGGGCGGGAGGAAGCAGCAGGGCAGCTGGTTACTGCTGAACTCCTTCTCCCCTCACCCCTACAGCTGCTGCTTCTCCTTCCCTGCTGCTGGAGTCGCAGAACTGCTGCCTGCTTTGCAGACTGCCCACTAGGATGAATCAGGGCAGCGTGTGGAAATCCAACAGCAGGGAAGAGAAAGTTGGAGACCTGCAGTAGGAGTTCTGCTGAGCAGAAGTGGTCTGCTGTACGCTCCTCACATGGAAGCCCACAATGGCTATTCAGTTATAATAGTGGTTTAAACAACACTGAGACCTTTCTTCTGAATAGACCTATCTGTCTCTTCATTAGGCTTGTGCTCAAAAACAAACTGTAGTGGCTACTAGTTCCAGTACTTTTTATTCAGAATTATCGAGGCAATCTAGTCAAAACTAACTGCAAACTAATGTACTCTGCTTTAATTCATTTCACAATCATGTAGGTCACCTTAACCCACTCTGTAGCTTTAAGGAAAATCAATTTTCAATTATACTAGATTAATGATTGCAATATTTCTTTGTTAAGAATTTCATTTTCCCAGACGGAAACCAAATTATGAATAAAAAGAAACAGTGTTTATATTAAAAAAAAACCCTTGAGGTTAGTAACAAGCTTCAGGTTCTCAAAGGTATAGCTTTAATGAAGAGTTTATATGAAAGATGTTATATAGAGAGAATTTTGGAAAGAATTTGGTACCATTTGTACTATCAATCATGCACCTAAAATATACCTCATTCTCAAATATTTCCTGTGTGAAGGGAAGTCACCCATTTTAATCCCAAAGTTACTGGCATTCCACACAAGTTTGGGCATGTCACTTTTATTGGAGGTGTAAATAAAGAGTCATTTTAACTATAGGAATGACAATCCCAGAACTGAATGCCACACCATTTTAAGCTTCCTGCCTGGTAATTTTTTTTTCTGTCATTCTGGATCTTTGTCACACACAGTGAATCCCACATTTGTGTCTTGTGCAGCACAGATATCTATTTATAAACAGCACTGACAATTTTGTTGGGAACATAAAAGGAAGTTTGGTTCAATTAAGTGCTTAGTTTCAGATGCTTGTCCGAAGTTTACCTGAGTTATAAAAATGTCTTGTCTGAATCTTGTAATGAACAGAATGTTGTTGCTTCCTGCTTTCAGTTGTGCCAGAAATACTTTTCTGTGGTATTTCAACACTTCTGCTTTGGGTTCCAACAGGAGCCCGAAAGGGCAGAGGTAAATGAAAATACAATGGGAAAGGTTTTGTGAGGTTTTTTGGTTTTGAGCATCAAGAAGAGTTCAGGACAGTTATCCGAATCAGATCCTTGCTCCAAAAATCCCCAGTCATACACAAATTGGGAGATGTGTGTCTTGGAATTCTGGAGGTAAAAACTTTATTAAAACATTACAGATACCTAGCAAACAATTATCCAAGTACACAGAACATACAGTTTCACCTTTTATAGCTAATGGTAGCTAGCTAGCTAGCAGATCGTGGCCACCTCCACACATCTATTTATGCAAGTGAAGGCATTTATCACCACAGGATCTTGAGATGTTACTGGTCTGTACATTGTACAGTGCTGTCAAACTTCAGCAATCAGTGCAAGTTTCAAACAGTTGCCAGTAAGTTGGGCCTGGGGCCATACATTCTAGTTTATTCAGTTTGATCCCTGGCATTGCACAGTTGCTTTATTTACTGAGACATGTTCATCCTGTGTACTGATAGAGGCAGAGGTACTAGGGGAAAAAATATATTGTGTTCAGGACCAGCTGGGGACCTACCCATGACCCTGACATATTTCATCACAGAAGGGGATGCAGAATTTAGGTTCCATCTTTACCCTTAATTTAGCCCCTTTGTATGTATGCATTTTGATACAGTCTTTGGTTATATGGTCACCTACTGCTTTTCCCATATGGCATGGAATGGACCATGCTCACTGAATGAGTAACTGTTCAAGGTTTTGTTTTCTCCTCATAGTTGACTTCTACAAAACAGACCCCAGGGTCTCAAGAGAGACACCCAGAAAATAAGCACATAATTAGTGACTACTGCTGAAAAGTTTGGTTTAATTGGCTTGCCTCACATTCCATAGGAAATCTGGCAGAGGCAGGGATACAATCTAGTTCTCCAGGGCAGTATTCAGCTGTCTAAACCATGAGACCCTCTTTTGTCCTCCTGCAGTCCTCAGCCTCATTCACTACAAATACCCCTGTGAATGAAGCCGAGATCCTACAGTCAATATATGCCATCATGTGCCAGCAATGCCCCTCTGCCATATACATTGGTCAAACTGGACAGTCTCTACGTAAAAGAATAAATGGACACAAATCAGATGTCAAGAATTATAACATTCATAAACCAGTCGGAGAACACTTCAATCTCTCTGGTCACGCAATCACAGACATGAAGGTCGCTATCTTAAAACAAAAAAACTTCAAATCCAGACTCCAGCGAGAAACTGCTGAATTGGAATTCATTTGCAAATTGGATACTATTAATTTAGGCTTAAATAGAGACTGGGAGTGGCTAAGTCATTATGCAAGGTAGCCTGTTTCCTCTTGTTTTTTCCTACCCCCCCCCCCAGATGTTCAGGTTTAACTTGGATTTAAACTTGAAGAGTGGTCAGTTTGGATGAGCTATTACCAGCAGGAGAGTGAGTTTGTGTGTGTATGGGGCTGGGGGGGATGTGAGAAAACCTGGATTTGTGCAGGAAATAGCCCAACTTGATTGTCATGCACATTGTGTAAAGAGTTGTCACTTTGGATGGGCTATCACCAGCAGGAGAGTGAATTTGTGTGGGGGGGTGGAGGGTGAGAAAACCTGGATTTGTGCTGGAAATGGCCCACCTAATGATCACTTTAGATAAGCTATTACCAGCAGGACAGTGTGGTGGGAGGAGGTATTGTTTCATATTCTCTGTGTATATATAAAGCCTGCTGCAGTTTCCACGATATGCATCTGAGGAAGTGAGCTGTAGCTCACGAAAGCTTATGCTCTAATAAATTGGTTAGTCTCTAAGGTGCCACAAGTACTCCTTTTCTTCTTCGCCCTGATTCATCTGCAAAGCAGGTCCCTCCAGTGCACCAAAGGAGGCAGCGGTCCTGTTGGAAACAAAATAGCATGTGATAATGTGATGAAAGACTGTCATGATTAGAGCTGATTAACAATTTGTTGGAAATTACCCATCAAAAATGACAGGTTTCAGAGTAACAGCCGTGTTAGTCTGTATTCACAAAAAGAAAAGGAGGACTTGTGGCACCTTAGAGACTAACCAATTTATTAGAGCATAAGCTTTCGTGAGCTACAGCTCACTTCCTCAGATGCATATCGTGGAAACTGCAGCAGGCTTTATATATACACAGAGAATATGAAACAATACTCTACTTGCGCTATATTGATGACATCTTCATCATCTGGACCCATGGAAAAGAAGCCCTTGAGGAATTCCACCATGATTTCAACAATTTCCATCCCACCACCAACCTCAGCCTGGTCCAGTCCACACAAGAGATCCACTTCCTGGACACTACAGTGCTAATAAACAATGGTCACATAAACACCACCCTATACCGGAAACCTACTGACCGCTATTCCTACCTGCATGCCTCCAGCTTTCACCCTGACCACACCACACGATCCATCGTCTACAGCCAAGCTCTGCGATACAACCGCATTTGCTCCAACCCCTCAGACAGAGACA
This sequence comes from Lepidochelys kempii, assembly GCF_965140285.1. NCBI lineage: Eukaryota > Metazoa > Chordata > Testudines > Cheloniidae > Lepidochelys > Lepidochelys kempii. Next base: position 301,056,475 of record NC_136380.1, on the reverse strand, counting down.
AACACCTACAAGATCTCTGTCAAGCTTTCTTACAACTACAATACCCACCTGCAGAAGTAAAGAAACAGATTGATAGAGCCAGAAGAGTTCCCAGAAGTTACCTACTACAGGACAGGCCTAACAAAGAAAATAACAGAACGCCACTAGCCGTCACCTTCAGCCCCCAACTAAAACCCCTCCAACGCATTATTAAGGATCTACAACCTATCCTAAAGGATGACCCAACACTCTCACAAATCTTGGGAGACAGGCCAGTCCTTGCCTACAGACAGCCCCGCAACCTGAAGCAAATACTCACCAACAACCACATACCACACAACAGAACCACTAACCCAGGAACTTATCCTTGCAACAAAGCCCGTTGCCAATTGTGCCCACATATCTATTCAGGGGACACCATCACAGGGCCTAATAACATCAGCCACACTATCAGAGGCTCGTTCACCTGCACATCCACCAATGTGATATATGCCATAATGTGCCAGCAATGCCCCTCTGCCATGTACATTGGTCAAACTGGACAGTCTCTACGTAAAAGAATAAATGGACACAAATCAGATGTCAAGAATTTATAACATTCAAAAACCAGTTGGAGAACACTTCAATCTCTCTGGTCACGCAATCACAGACATGAAGGTCGCTATCTTAAAACAAAAAAACTTCAAATCCAGACTCCAGCGAGAAACTGCTGAATTGGAATTCATTTGCAAATTGGATACTATTAATTTAGGCTTAAATAGAGACTGGGAGTGGCTAAGTCATTATGCAAGGTAGCCTGTTTCCTCTTGTTTTTTCCTACCCCCCCCCGATGTTCTGGTTTAACTTGGATTTAAACTTGAAGAGTGGTCAGTTTGGATGAGCTATTACCAGCAGGAGAGTGAGTTTGTGTGTGTATGGGGGTGCGGGGGATGTGAGAACCTGGATTTGTGCAGGAAATAGCCCAACTTGATTGTCATGCACATTGTGTAAAGAGTTGTCACTTTGGATGGGCTATCACCAGCAGGAGAGTGAATTTGTGTGGGGGGGTGGAGGGTGAGAAAACCTGGATTTGTGCTGGAAATGGCCCACCTGATGATCACTTTAGATAAGCTATTACCAGCAGGACAGTGGGGTGGGAGTAGGTATTGTTTCATATTCTCTGTGTATATATAAAGCCTGCTGCAGTTTCCACGATATGCATCTGAGGAAGTGAGCTGTAGCTCACGAAAGCTTATGCTCTAATAAATTGGTTAGTCTCTAAGGTGCCACAAGTCCTCCTTTTCTTTCCATCAAAAATGCCAATTCATCTAAATTGAAACTGTTTGTGGAAAAGGGTTAGGTTCGATAAATTTTCCGACATGAAAAAATGAGAAGGAAAAACTGTTGAAATGGTCAGAAAGTTTCATTTTGACTTTTCTAAATTAAACATTCTAGTTTTCTAGTCAAAATGTCTTTTCATTTCAAAATTTATGCTAATTAGACTGACAAAGGGCCAAGTTGAAACAGTGGTTTTGATTGACCTGAAATAAAAACAAGATGAAAAAACAAAAAGGTTTTTTTTTGTCCACAGATATTTGATATTAGAAGAGAACACAAATAATACTAGCAGGAAACCCAGAGAGTTTCTGTAAATAATATAGTTCATAGTATAATATGAAATATTTGGCTTCTACCTCTCTATTAAACCTCACTGTGGGGATTTCACCATGCATTAGCATATCTGGATGGTTATGATATCAGCAAGTGTATGCCTTCTCTCATGGTAAGGCATCCAAATAAGGGACAGGGGAAGATACTATGAATGCACAATGCTTGGAATTTGTATTTGGCGATGTTTAGTTAATTTTAACATTTTACACACAAAATAGAAGAGAGTTCAATTAAGACATTTCACATAGCACAAGATATAAGACCGGAGTAGAAATTAAATTAGAAAATTGAATTTATTTTTTTCACTCCCACATTTTAATGTAACCGTCAAAATTAAAACACTCTCCAGAAAAACAGTTGCTTATATCAATTAATGGATAATTTCCTATATCATAGGACCAAATAAAATACAGCAAACCTAAACTTGTCACATTTGCAATCAAGTCTAACCAAATCAAATTCTACAGAGTCATTTTCCAATTTTGTTGAAGTGATTAATATTACTTCCTTCAAAAAAGCAATTTACATTTAGAATAGGTATTCCTATCAGGCCATCCTGAAAGATCCCCACCAGGCCCAGGTACCCCATGATTGCCCTAGGGCTAGTCTGTCACACATTCATATTTGGTTTGATACAGCTACTAATCAGGTCAGACTCTCATATGGAGAGCCAGTGGCACCTACATTCACTTATAGTTCCATTCGCTTTTGAGTTTGTAATCATCTCAAATCCAACAGCGTTTTAGGTAACTGAGTGGTGATGATATACCATAAGCACCGTAGAAATACCTAAGCCCCAGTTCTACAATGAAATCTGCATAGGCAGGCCCCTGCACTTGTGGGAGCCCCAGTGACTTCCTCAGTGAGGTCTGTGTAAGGCATGCACAACAGGGAGTGCACAAACAACACAAAAAGGAGTGCACAGTGGTTGAACTTTCTGGACAAACTACCCTCTGCCACCCTTCCCCCCCCGGTGTTCCCCAGAGGAGGAAGTTTTTACACACTCCCGGCAGTTGCTGGTTGGGGTTGCTGTGATATGGGGGTGGATATGTTTTCTGGAGCTCTCTTTTCCCGCAGACCCCTGACACTCTGCTCTGTGCTGCAGGCGTGTACCGTACATTTGTATTGAGTAAGAATTAAAAATCCTGTGTTTTCAAATGACAGAATCTGCCCAGAAGAAGCTCATTGAGGATCAGGGCTTAACACAGATATTGGCCCTACAAAGGGAGTCAGAGCAGTTCCCCAGCTCTCAGTCACAGCTACATTTTATAAGGCGTTCTGACTTGTTCTCTACAGGTAATTACAGCAGCCTGGATAAGAGAATTCTCTTACTATTATTCTATCATTGGCTTATGCTTCATAGCTCCTAACCCATGTATATTTTTAAAAAAAACTTTTCTTTTTTTGAAGGATCAATGAGTTAGGGGCTCCACAAGTGGTGGAGAGCTCTTGCATGGCAGTGTGCCAAGCCCAGCAGACAATCTGCCGTCACTAGTGTCAACAACTACGGTTTGTGTTCCAAGGAAGTTTTAATTGTGTTTGCAGTAGCTGAAGAACAAGCTGTTTATAATCTATTCAAAGATTAAAGACATGCAATATCTCTGCCTGGGAGAGAAGAGAACAACCTGTAATAAATGGCTGGCGTATAATGAGTTGGTGGGGGCATTTTTCAAAATCTGTAGTATCAGTTGAATAGCATTTCTTGCAAGAAAGTGTAATATTACTGATTCAGCTCTGATGGTGTTTGGGTAATGTGAGTTTACTGACAGGTTTTAACTCCTTTGAGTCCAGTACTTTTGTGCTATTGGGTATAGGCTATTTTATATTTTGATGATTTGGTGCTATATTTGGAATAACACCAAAATCAGTTTTGTAAGGTTATTTTAATAGAGGGTTTTTCCTTTGTTTCCAGTGCTTTATCAGTGTCTATTCTGCTCACATGAGGCCCCCATAGAGGCAGTTGTCCCACTGAGGTCAATTAGGGTGACTAGACAGCAAGTGTGAAAAACTGGGACACTGGGTTGGGGGTAATAGGCGTCTATATAAGAAAAAGCCGCAAATATCGGGACTGTCCCTATAAAATCAGAACATCTGGTCACCTAAGGTCAATGGAAGCAATGCCTCCATCAAAGCTGAAGGATCCTACCTAGATGGAAAACAGAACTTTGTTTTTTAGCAATTTGAGAAAATGGGCCATTTATTACAGGTTGTTCTCTTATCTCCCATGATAGCTCATGATAACATGAATGATATTCTTCACTGCAGTAACAGGGCTTGGATTTTTGGAGCCAGTTTGGTCCATCTCTAGTTCTAAGGATCAGTTTCAATAAGCCCCTCTTAATTGTTACATCAGAATTACTACCACATTGAACACAGCCCACAGAACAGTTAATTTCCGCAGTCAGATATTTACATAGAACAAAAATGTTCATCTAGCTTTATTTGTAATAGTGGTAAATGGTTTCAGTGAAGTAGGGTTTTTCAAAAGTGAGAAAGTAAAGGATATTGAAAATACAGATGTCATCCAGTAGGTTCTTTCCCCACCACCTCACAGCCAGCAAAATAAAGTCACTATTAGAATCAACATGCAACCCCCATAAGCCCTGCCCAATGTTAATGATACCTAAGAAGGAGCCTAGCTATCCTTCATGACAGCATCAATGTGTGCTGAAGAGGGGAGAGTAGGAAGTACTGAATGAAAACACCTAAGGTCTCTTCAGCTAGTCTGAGATTCGGAGATAATAAGATAAATCTCTTTCAATCTCATTTACTCTTCCCCAATACACAAAATCTTTGCTTGTAAGTAGTACAGGTGGGAGAAAATCAAACTTAGGAAAGAGCATAAATTCAGACTTCAGATGTTTTTCTGCAGTCCTATTTTTATATCGGGCGGCAACAGATGATTGGACCTTGCACATCAGTTTTTCATTGGAGGAGAAAGCAACACCATGGAGTCTGCATATTTCCAGAATAACTTTATTTATAAACATACATCACTCCTGAAACAGAGTTAGTCACCAACAGTACTCAAGCAAACCCCTTTTTCGGGGATATCAGCCCAAACACAAATCCCTAGTTCCACAGGAGCAACTCTGCCTCAAGATTTGACTACTGTACTTAGAGATATTACATCAGAGAGCAAACTCCCTTGCTGCTTGCAACAGTTCCCATCCAAATAAACTGAATCAGAAAACAAAAACAAAAACCCTCAGCATTTTCTTTTTAAGCTAAAAACTTGCTTGCATGCTAAAAAACTAAACACAACACAACAGAAAAACAGCCTGCTGAGCTAAGATGTAACATCACCCTTTGGTGGCCCCTGTCATAATATGCATCTCTGGAAAGACTAAATTTCACCATTAATTTAAGGGTGTGAAAAGGGGTTATAATGGAAAGTGTTTAGCAACTTTGACCACAATAGTTACCATCAGCACCTGTTACAAAATATATATTGCAATACACAATCAGTTAATTTAAATTTCAAAAATTCAATGAATAGGCCTGGAAAATGGGACCACACCAAACTTCTGAGTTGTCCTGGATCAACAACACAAAATCTATATTCCTTCAAAAACAGCCTGCAAATTGAATTTAATATAGGAAACATACAAGAGTACCGTATCATGTAATTTTTTTAACAACTTACAAGTGAACACAGAGAATCAAATTAAAATGTTTTTTTTTTTTGCCTTTTTTAAAGGGGGCATTGCCTCTTTTTACCATTACAAGAAAATTCACTCAATATATATTTTATCTGATGCTTCCACCATTGCAACTCTACTGGGAGGTAATATCCATAACTTGAATTGCATCCCTGACAGAGGACCGGATCATAACTATGGCCTTGATCTTGCAGCTGAGCACACGGGGTCTGTCTGAGCAGATATCATTGAAGGGTCATGTCGTATGTCATCATCTCCTAACTGAAAGCCTGCAGCAAAGGCGAATACTGATAAGACTGAATAATTTTAATATTTAAAACTCTTTAACAATGTTTACTTATGTGTATTAATTTTACAGTCATGGCAAAAGGCATAAGTTATATGCATGTAGTTCTAATGCCAATAAATGGCAAAACAGTAATTATTATTTTTGTACTCAAGTGCTTCCTCATTCTGTCTTCTTTACATGTATGTTTATAGAAGATGTCTTCCTGATTTTCCCCAGCAGTAATAATGGCTGTATTTTGAAAATCACTGAAGATTCTAAATATGGTCCTAAAGTAGATTGCAACACTATAATTCCCAGAGCTGTTTATTTAAGTAAGAGGAGATTCCAGATATTTAGTAAAGTCATCCCAGTTTTCCCTTTCCCCTCCTCATGACAGGATTCCTAACTTGGCCTCAATCCTGCAAACTGATGCATTGGGGCAGACCTCTGTACCTTTCTGGAGCCACTTTGAGTTCAGTGGGACTTTCTGTGCATATAAAGGTCCACACTAGCACATCAAATTGCAGGACTAGGACTGTAGTTATTTTTTTAAATATTATTTTATTTGTTGTTTAAGAGATCACATTAAATGATCAAATTTGTCCTTTTTGAGAATATATTCAACATGAAAAGGCAAAGAAACACATGGCTCGATGAGTTACAATGACTCTTCTTTAGTCATAATTAAGACAACAAAGCAGCTCACAAGGGCCTCAATCCAACCTATAAAACTGCACATGTAAATTGAATCTTACCTACATGCCTCCAGCTTTCATCCAGACCACACCACATGATCCATTGTCTACAGCCAAGCTCTACAATACAACCGCATTTGCTCCAACCCCTCAGACAGAGACAAACACCTACAAGATCTCTGTCAACCGTTCTTACAACTACAATACCTACCTGCTGAAGTGAAGAAGCAGATTGACAGAGCCAGAAGAGTACCCAGAAGTCACCTACTACAGGACAGGCCCAACAAAGAAAATAACAGAACACCACTAGCCATCACCTTCAGCCCCCAACTAAATCAGTGCATCATCAAGGATCTACAACCTAACCTGAAGGAGGCCCATCAGTCTCACAGATCTTGGAAGACAGGCCAGTCCTTGCTTACAGACAGCCCCCCAACCTGAAGCAAATACTCACCAGCAACCACTCACCACACAACAAAAACACTAACCCAGGAACCTATCCTTGAACAAAGCCTGTTGCCAACTGTGTCCATGTATCTATTCAGGGGACACCATCATAGGGCCTAATCACATCAGCCACACTATCAGAGGCTCATTCACCTGCACATCTACCAATGTGATATATGCCATCACGTGCCAGCAATGCCCCTCTGTCATGTACATTGGCCAAACTAGACAGTCTCTATGTAAAAAAATAAATGGACACAAATCAGACGTCAAGAATTATAACATTCAAAAACCAGTTGGAGAACACTTCAGTCTCTCTGGTCACTCAATTACAGACCTAAAAGTCGCAATATTACAACAAAAAAACTTAAAAACCAGACTCCAACGAGAGACTGCAGAATTGGAGTTCATTTGCAAACGGGACACAATTAATTTAGGCTTGAATAAAGACTGGGAGTGGATGTGTCATTACACAGAGTAAAACTATTTCCCCAAGTTTATTTCCCTCCCCCCCGCCACCCACTGTTCCTCACACGTTCTTGTCAACTGCTGGAAATGGCCCATCTTGATTATCGCTTCAAAAGGTTTTTTTTCTCTCCTGCTGGTAATAGGTCACCTTACCTGATCACTCTTCTTACAGTGTGTATGGTAACACCCATTGTTTCATGATCTCTGTGTATATAAGATCTCCCCACTGTATTTTCCACTGCATGCATCCGATGAAGTGAGCTGTAGCTCACGAAAGCTTATGCTCTAATCAATTTGTTAGTCTCTAAGGTGCCACAAGTCCTCCTTTTCTATTTGGGATTGTATGTTAAAACCTGGCTGCTGCTTTCATTCGGGCTGGAAGCCATTCACTTTGCAGTGAGGATTCAGGATAAATTACTTGAGTGCTAATAGTCCTCCAGTGCCTTCCCATAACTCCTTCTGTATGCCAAAAAAGATAGACAAGTTCTCCCACAATTCACTAGGACAGAATAAGTGACTCATCTTACTGCAGCACAAAGAATTATGAGATATGCTCCCAGAAGTACTAGCGACACACATTGGGAGTGTAGCACCAGTGAGGGCACACCAACTGTAGGGCTTTGGCTAACCCAGGCTAGGCTAACTAGTTGCTGTTCACCTAGGCTAATGCTTCTGTGAAGAATTATCCTCACCCTCACTACAAGGTACATGTCACATCACTGATAGTAATCATCATCATAGAGGTCACTATTGAAAAGTAGTTTGGTTGAGATTGCTTGCCCAGATTGCTTGTTTATGCTATGGCTAAACTTGCTTGTAAAAGTGAACATAACTTTCCTGAAATACAAGGGCAATCATTCATAAATGGCTCTGCATAATTGCTAACATTTGGAGAACTCTTAGATATGCTTTAAATCAGTCCATTGAGAACACAGAGTAAAACTCTCCCATAGCTATTGGTTTCTTTTAATGTAAGACTGATTATTCACTACACCCACCCTTATTGTTCACTGTGATTTTTTTTTTGTAGCCAGTTAGTATGCACCCAGTTTTCTAATGTGAGGCTTTCATTGCAGAGTATAAATATCCCACATTTGGATATTTGTTTCAACCTGTAGAATAGACATTTATACACCATGCCCCGAAGCTGCTCTGAAGTCGACATTTGGGTACCTAAATAGTGGCCTGACTTTTTGAAATGTTGAGCATTCATTAACTCCCACTGATGCAATGCTAGGCATTCAACACATTGGAAATGCTGATCACTAATTTAGTTGCCTAATTGTGAATTTGGGAGCCAACTTTAAACCCTTGTTTATTTTTAAAAATCCTGCCCTTAAACTGTATTATAAGTACCCAAATGTGGTATTTGGATGCCCTGTTTTAAGGATGCCATGCTTTAAACCTGGGCTTTGCATATAACCCAGTTGTCCTTGTATGTTACATCAGCTGATTCAAAACTCCCTCTTGTTCAGTCTGGTTGGTAAAATTGTTCAATCTTATCTTGTCTATTAGTGATACATTAGACCCAAGATGGCTTTTTCTGATAATTAAATTCTTCAGCTTTATCCTTTCCAGATGAGTCTTGGCAAGCTCTACTAATAGCCATTTGAAGATTAAAGGTCTCAACTTCTTAAGTTATTGTTGATTTGTCCTTATAAGCATACGTTTCTTAAGTCTTTCTACAAAGATCGCAATCTCATAAGCATTTATGACATGGGAATGGGATTCAAACAACTGGACTTTTCCTTTTTCAAAGTTAGTTGTTTATGAAATGTTTTGGTTCAGTAGCCAACCCAAAGAAAAAAAATGTTTTGTAATGACCCAAAAAGACTTATTTTTTTGGCAAATCAACAAAAGTAAAAGAATAAAAATTATTTCGGATCAGATGAAAGGAATGGTTCATTTAGTTTGACAGGTTTTTTAAAAAACCTTTCTGCATTCTAATAAAATTGAAGAAAAATTCCAAATGAAGAGTCTTCAAGTTGTAAAGCTGAAGCAAAACATGTTTACTTTTGGAATTTTTGGAGGGGGCGACAGAAATATTGGGCAATTTGACATGAATTCACAAAGTGTTTCAGTTGACCCAAATGTTCATTTATTTGGAGAAAAAACAATCGCCTGAAAAAATGTTCCCAGCTCTGTTCAAGAAAGACTCCTAGCCCAAGAGCAAATTCTGCCTCTCTGCATGGGCATGAGAACCCATCATAGATGTGATGTAATTGGCATGGCTTCATGAGGATTGGCAAACCTATACAGGGAGACTACACTACCAGAACAACCAAGCACAGTTCTATGAGCACTCATGACATACATGGACAGTAAGGGGCAAGAGGGTGCAGGGGAAGAGAAGTATTCAGGGGAAAGCTGGTTGAGAAAGATGTAAAGCTGGAGAAACCACAACTCATTGCAATTGTTTACACCAAGACAGCAAAACTGCTACAGAGTGGGTCCACTGATGCCACACAGCTTGCTGGTAATGATTCTTGCCCTTTCCACACTTCCTGCTCCTGCAGCTCCTCATGCTACGCAACCTAGTTACTTGGAAACAGAATTTACTTGCATGTTAGAAGTTTCCCAAACAACCAGCAGTGAAGAGATTTCCATGAAAGCTCCCTTATTTTGCTATGCTATCTGCTGAGAGTTACAGAATAGAGTGGCTTCCCTTTCCTAAACTGAAAAGTGTTACGAAATTTGGCGTAACAAAAATTCATGAAATCCTGTTAAAGCTTTGTAAATGTTAAAAAAGGTATTTAATTGTGAAAGACAAACTGGGAACAAGAACGTCCAACTTCACAGCATTTCCTCTTGCAGTGTAAGAGCAAACTAACAGGGTTTGCTCTTGTACAGTGCATGTGCGAAGTACTGCATTTTACCATATGCTTAAATGTGCAGTGATCCAGGACAAGGAGTGCAGGGAAACCTTGTTTTGTATTAATGAAAGCACTGCTGATCAGTTGCCAGATTACTCAGAAGTAACATCTAGGGCCCTAATTCTGCAAGTTACTCCATGCATAGAATCATAGAATCATAGAATATCAGGGTTGGAAGGGACCCCAGAAGGTCATCTAGTCCAACCCCCTGCTCAAAGCAGGACCAATTCCCAGTTAAATCATCCCAGCCAGGGCTTTGTCAAGCCTGACCTTAAAAACCTCTAAGGAAGGAGATTCTACCACCTCCCTAGGTAACGCATTCCAGTGTTTCACCACCCTCTTAGTGAAAAAGTTTTTCCTAATATCCAATCTAAACCTCCCCCACTGCAACTTGAGACCATTACTCCTCGTTCTGTCATCTGCTACCATTGAGAACAGTCTAGAGCCATCCTCTTTGGAACCCCCTTTCAGGTAGTTGAAAGCAGCTATCAAATCCCCCCTCATTCTTCTCTTCTGCAGGCTAAACAATCCCAGCTCCCTCAGCCTCTCCTCATAACTCATGTGTTCCAGTCCCCTAATCATTTTTGTTGCCCTTCGCTGGACTCTCTCCAATTTATCCACATCCTTCTTGAAGTGTGGGGCCCAAAACTGGACACAGTACTCCAGATGAGGCCTCACCAATGTCGAATAGAGGGGAACGATCACGTCCCTCGATCTGTTCGCTATGCCCCTACTTATACATCCCAAAATGCCATTGGCCTTCTTGGCAACAAGGGCACACTGCTGACTCATATCCAGCTTCTCGTCCACTGTCACCCCTAGGTCCTTTTCTGCAGAACTGCTGCCTAGCCATTCGGTCCCTAGTCTGTAGCTGTGCATTGGGTTCTTCCGTCCTAAGTGCAGGACCCTGCACTTATCCTTATTGAACCTCATCAGATTCCTTTTGGCCCAATCTTCCAATTGGTCTAGGTCCTTCTGTATCCTATCCCTCCCCTCCAGCGTATCTACCACTCCTCCCAGTTTAGTATCATCCGCAAATTTGCTGAGAGTGCAATCCACACCATCCTCCAGATCATTTATGAAGATATTGAATAAAACCGGCCCCAGGACCGACCCTTGGGGCACTCCACTTGATACCGGCTGCCAACTAGACATGGAGCCATTGATCACTACCCGTTGAGCCCGACAATTTAGCCAGCTTTCTACCCACCTTATAGTGCATTCATCCAGCCCATACTTCCTTAACTTGCTTTCAAGAATACTATGGGAGACCGTGTCAAAAGCTTTGCTAAAGTCAAGAAACAATACATCCACTGCTTTCCCTTCATCCACAGAACCAGTAATCTCATCATAAAAGGCGATTAGATTAGTCAGGCATGACCTTCCCTTGGTGAATCCATGCTGGCTGTTCCTGATCACTTTCCTCTCATGCAAGTGCTTCAGGATTGATTCTTTGAGGACCTGCTCCATGATTTTTCCAGGGACTGAGGTGAGGCTGACTGGCCTGTAGTTCCCAGGATCTTCCTTCTTCCCTTTTTTAAAGATTGGCACTACATTAGCCTTTTTCCAGTCATCCGGGACTTCCCCGGTTCGCCACGAGTTTTCAAAGATAATGGCCAGTGGCTCTGCAATCACAGCCGCCAATTCCTTCAGCACTCTCGGATGCAACTCGTCTGGCCCCATGGACTTGTGCACGTCCAGCTTTTCTAAATAGTCCCTAACCGCCTCTATCTCCACAGAGGGCTGGCCATCTCTTCCGCATTTTGTGATGCCCAGCGCAGCAGTCTGAGAGCTGACCTTGTTAGTGAAAACAGAGGCAAAAAAAGCATTGAGTACATTAGCTTTTTCCACATCCTCTGTCACTAGGTTGCCTCCCTCATTCAGTAAGGGGCCCACACATTCCTTGGCTTTCTTCTTGTTGCCAACATACCTGAAGAAACCCTTCTTGTTACTCTTGACATCTCTGGCTAGCTGCAGCTCCAGGTGCGATTTGGCCCTCCTGATAACATTCCTACATGCCCGAGCAATATTTTTATACTCTTCCCTGGTCATATGTCCAACCTTCCACTTCTTGTAAGCTTCTTTTTTATGTTTAAGATCCGCTAGGATTTCACCATTAAGCCAAGCTGGTCGCCTGCCATATTTACTATTCTTTCGACTCATCGGGATGGTTTGTCCCTGTAACCTCAACAGGGATTCCTTGAAATACAGCCAGCTCTCCTGGACTCCTTTCCCCTTCAAGTTAGTCCCCCAGGGGATCCTGGCCATCCGTTCCCTGAGGGAGTCGAAGTCTGCTTTCCTGAAGTCCAGGGTCCGTATCCTGCTGCTTACCTTTGTTCCCTGCGTCAGGATCCTGAACTCAACCAACTCATGGTCACTGCCTCCCAGATTCCCATCCACTTTTGCTTCCCCCACTAATTCTACCCGGTTTGTGAGCAGCAGGTCAAGAAAAGCACCCCCCCTAGTTGGCTCCTCTAGCACTTGCGCCAGGAAATTGTCCCCTATGCTTTCCAAAAACTTCCTGGATTGTCTGTGCACCGCTGTATTGCTCTCCCAGCAGATATCAGGAAAATTAAAGTCACCCATGAGAATCAGGGCATGCGATCTAGTAGCTTCCGTGAGCTGCCGGAAGAAAGCCTCATCCACCTCATCCCCCTGGTCCGGTGGTCTATAGCAGACTCCCACCACTACATCACTCTTGTTGCACACACTTCTAAACTTAATCCAGAGACACTCAGGTTTTTCTGCAGTTTCGTACCGGAGCTCTGAGCAGTCATACTGCTCCCTTACATACAGTGCTACTCCCCCACCTTTTCTGCCCTGCCTGTCCTTCCTGAACAGTTTATAACCATCCATGACAGTACTCCAGTCATATGAGTTATCCCACCAAGTCTCTGTTATTCCGTTATCCCACCAAGTCTCTGTTATTCCGTTATCCCACCAAGTCTCTGTAGATCTTGTATGTAGATCTATGTCCCAACGTGAAGCCTATATGACATCATTAGGACTCTGCAGATACAGGTGCATGCCTGCATGGGGTAACTTGTGAGATCAGAACATAGAGAGAGCGGCCTTGTTAGCTGTGTATTGGGGCTAAAAAATAATTCTTAACCAACCTGGAAAGTATGTGTGTGTTGGCGGCGGGAAGGGGGTGGAAATAGCGTGCAGTTCTATCTCCATTTTACAAATGGAAGGGAAAGGTTAAGTGATTAGCCTTGGAGGTCCTGCAGTCCAGGAACTGGACTTTCACCAAATCTGAAAGCCTACATTCTAGTTCTGGTCCAGACACTGATTTACTGCTTAAGCTCTCCACGCCATAGTTAACATCTGTAAAGTAGAGATAATACTGATTTAGCTGACTACTTCATTTGGGAACTGTAAGAATTAGTTAAGCCCAGATTTTCTCCAGTCCCAAAGTGCACTTGGCCCAGTGTGGGAGAATTAAGAGAGCCAGTTGCCTATAGGCTGCTCTAACTTACACTAGCTAGTTATGGCCCACAAAGCACCATACATCGTTTGAGAGTTGGAAAAGTGTAGGCATACCGACCCCTTTTGACAGGATGCAGAGGATAAGAGGGCATGTGGTACAGGAGATGGCTACACTGGGCTCACGTCAGGTGAGAAGTGTCCCATGGTGGGGAAGTGACTGGTTAAAATCAAGTCCTAGGCTTCGCACCACCTCAATAGACCAGGCAACCGGTTTCGAATGAGCATTCACTGAAAAATGCAGTTTGTAGAAACCAAAACTTTCTTCAGATTCAGCACAAAGTTACTGAATAATTTCAGAAAAAAAAATTCTTGGCGATAAATTCACAGGCAGATTTGGGTGCTACTGCTTCTCCCCCTTCTTTGTGTCCTGTTGCCTCATGGCTGGAATACTCCCCTGGGATGTGGGAGTCCTGGGTTGCAGTCCCAATTCTGAGTGAGTGCACTGAGTGAGGCTATAGAATCATAGTTCCACTCTCGGAGGCCCAACGACTATTTACGCAGTGTTTACAAAATAGAGCAGCGTCAATGGGAAAGATTTAGAAAGACCCACCCCAGAATACCCTATAGACCAGTACTTGGATCATTCACCTCCCAGGGGAGAACCCTAAATCCAAGTCCCTTTTTTGAATCATGCTGAGGGGCGGGGAGAGGGGAGGACTTGCACCCAGGTGGTTGTTCTAACTGCGGGGCTATAGGGGGCAGTGATACCACTAGTTTTGTGAGTGAGTTTCCAAATTTCCTTTGCTTTAATAATAAAGCAGGTAAAAATGCCTGAAATAGAAACAGTACTTTGTCAGCCCAGAATGAATTCTTTTGTTCTGCTGAACATTAGTTGCAGATCGATCCAAAACAATGTATTTATTTAACAGGTTCACCAGTGAACTGGAAAACAAAACAAAACACAGTTATGCACTTAGCTCTGCACCGGAGGAACACAAAGTGGCCAGAACAAGGGGAAACAATCGGCCACTTAGTGTCTATGCAGTGCTTTGGAAATATAAGGCAAGGCAGATCTGTAATTAAGAGCCCTCTGCACATTCGAGACTCAGAGAACAGCATTTTAGAGGAAAAAGCAAACAGCCAATCCTGTATCCTGCCTCTATTGCATTTCACTGAGCCTGTAGCAAGTGGTGTGAAATTCTCAAAACATATAAGCTGAAATGCAGTGGGAGAGTGTGTCAGGAAGAGTGAGGGTTTGGCAGAAACCTTTTTAGCAGAGATAGAAGTTGCTTTAAAAAGAGGAAACACAGAGTTGCAGTGAAGCTTTTTTGATTCTTCTGCATGAGACGGTCTAAATACCAGCTTTTAAATATATAGTCTGTTAGGCACCACATCTTCCAAACCTAGTAGCATTGGAAGTCTGCGCAAGGGTCCTGTTGATTTCAGTGGAGCCAACATATTACCCCATGGGAACATTCTCAGAGTCAGGGTTAGCCCCAGCATGACTGCACAGAATTTTCTTTACCCACTGGGGGTAACATCCTGGCCTTCAACTGGCTATTTTCTCTATCTCAGAGACTGCTGAAACTCAGTTATGCTGAATGTATATCGTTTTTGAAAAAAAAAGTTAATATTGTACTCATTCTCTACACATATGCAATCTTAATATGGATTCCCACAATCAGGAGTGCAGCTTTAATTGATGTCTACCCAAAAAACTGGTTTAATCCAACTGGTTTAATGACTGGTAATGACTTGTTTAATTGCAACAACATAAATTCTGCTCAATGAGGTAAATTCAGCTAGTGTCAAATAGTTAAATGAAGTAGGTTTGAAATTCTATTCTCTTTTCCTATACAAGCTGCCAAACAAAGTGTTAGGGGCTCCCCAAAAATAATCTCTCCATCTGTGATAATGGCTGTGTACCAGGTGCATGTGTTTATGAAGGGGAGTGAGGGACTGCAGAACCTATTAATTTGTCTTTCCTGTTTAACCAGAACACTCAGTCAAGAAAAGCAGAATAATTACTTTGCAAACAAACATTTAAATATGTACACTAAATCTGTTTATAGCTTCCTCCTAAAAATTATAGTGTTTGTGTATATTTATACACATTCATATATATAATGGTATGTGTGTGTGTGTATGCACACACATACACAATACTACAACAATTGAAGTGGTTGACATTGGATCAGGACCTCATTAAGACATCCACTCTTGGGAACAGTATTGAAAGTTCCGATCTTCAGACTGCACCAAGAGCCAAGCAACTTGCTCTTCAATAAGTATGTATAAGACTTGCTGGATGTGTTAGCAGCATCCAGACAGGATGAACTTCAGAGGCATGAATCAGGAATTTTAAACAAAGGATTCCCATGGGCCTACTCCAGACTATCACTGGGATGCTTCAGGGAATGGAAGTGACAGAGGCTTTCATCTTCAGTCCACCAGTTAAAGAATGGCTCAGCTTGATAAAGGTAACCCTACCAGATGCTTCACCATATGAAGTGAACAGTTGGTCTTGTTCAACAGCAACTGGAATAAGTGCCCATATCACACCAAAAATTACTACAAACAGTATTTAACTCCCTTTCTAGGAGCCTCAGCAGAGATCAAGAAGAAGGATTTGTTTGAGTTCCAAACTTTGATTAACCTTTACGTAAATAATCAGCTGAGATGTCCCCTGGTGATTTTAATTTGCTAGGAAAAAATTGCTCCCCTCAATCCATTGAGGTGAGGGATTTCAAAGCCACAGTATAATTAGCTATCAGTATTAGAGTAGCAGCTGACCAGCTCTAAAAATAAACTAAATTACCCAGGGGATCGCACGCTTCTTAGCTTCTGTAGTCTGAGTGTAACACTGTACGGAATTGTGAGACACTTTATGTTATTATTATTAATATCAATATTATAAAATTGCAATTACTCATGCCAGATATGCCATGTAAGGTGTCAGTGAAAATCCTGTGATTTGCCAAGTTTGGTAATCTTGTTTATATGTTTGTATGACCTTTGTTTTGTGAGTTATAGATCTATATGGTATATCTGTATTTCAATTCTTGTGCTGTGTTTCTGGGTGACACCCCCAGACAGAGTGGCATCCACATTAAGCTTCCTGAAGGCCCATCAAGGGACATCAACT
Organism: Lepidochelys kempii; assembly: GCF_965140285.1. Lineage (NCBI taxonomy): Eukaryota > Metazoa > Chordata > Testudines > Cheloniidae > Lepidochelys > Lepidochelys kempii. The sequence continues at coordinate 301,039,859 of NC_136380.1, read as the reverse complement.
GTACAAGAAACCCATTGAAAAAAGCCTAGGGCTACACCTTATGAGTCAACAAGAAATGTAAGGGCATGCCTCTGGATAGAATTCTAAGGCTTTTCCAAGCTGTGTGCTGTGAAGCTTGTGTTTGGGACAAAGGAAGTACAAGCCACATGGCAAAGGATATAAAAAGGTAGCTGTATCATCTCCATTTTGTCTTCAATCCTGCTTCCTACCTCTGGAGCAACTTCTCTACACACTGAAGCATTCAACAAAGGACTGAATGATCCATTGAAGGTGTGGGTGTGTTCCAGAAGTACTTTCAAGCCAGCAAATTCACCAATACTGCTAAGAACCTGATATATGGACTTTGAAGTCTTTTGTATGTATTTGATTGCTATGCCATTTAGCAACTCTCTTTTTGCTCTTTCTTTTCTTTTGTAATAAACCGTTAGTTTAAGACACTAAAGGATTGGCTGGCAGCATGGTATTTTGGGTAAGATCCAAACTAATAATGAGCTGGTAATGAGGCTGGCCTTTGGGGTCAGAAGAATATTATGTATAGTGAGCAGAGTTTTTAAATAACTTCTCATTGTACTGGACCTATGTGCTGATTGGGAGCCAGAGAACTGGAATGAAATAAAGGGGGCCGTGTGATTTCCTTTTTTAGCTTCTTGATAACCAGTGTGGGGGATCAGGAGCACAGTTTGTGACTGGTTGGTGCAGTGGTAATCCACTCGCATGCCGCAAGACAGTTTGTTTACATTGACCGTCCACAGGCACAGCGACCTGCAGCTCCTGGTGGCCACGGTTCTCCATTCCCGGACAATGGGAGCTGAGGGAAGTGGCGCAGGCTGCAGGGACGTGCTGGCCCCCACTTCCTGCACGTCCCATTGGCTAAGAATGGCAAACCGCAGCCACTGGGAGCTGCAGGGGGCCATGCCTGTCGATGGTCAATGTAAACAAATGGTCTTGTGTCACACGGCCTGCAGGTTGCCCACCGCTGGGTTAGTGAGTCTAACTTGAGTGTTAACCACCAGTTTTTGGGAGAATCTGCTCTCCTTTTTGCAGCCTGCCCTCACCTTGGCATTTTCAGTGAGGACTACCTCAAGTACCAGGGCTCACACCAGCAAGTCCTTGAATTCCTCCATTTCCCCCACAAGTCCCTCATGCCATGGTCTCTATGCCTCCCATTCCCTCCTCCACATCTCAATTCCCTTCCCCAGGGGCCCATTTTTCTTTTCCCCCCTCTCCATTCCACATCCCTGCAACTATACCCATGCACCCAGTTTTCCCCTCTGGGTTCCTGTTTACCTTATCACGATCACTTCCAATCCCTTGCACGTCTCTGCTTCCTCCACCATCTTTCTCCCTCCTCACAACTTCTTGCTTCCCCCAGCACTACTACTCTATCCCTCCAGTCCCTGCTGATTCTCCCTACCCTCACTCTTTCCCCACTCTGCTTCCTGCCATCCCCTATACAACTCTTATTGCTAACAGAGTCCAGCCTACAGACACTATCTTCACAAAGCAAGTTCAGCCACTGCCTCAGATATGTTTGCATATCAGCAGCAGACAGAGATTTCTCTGTCAGCAGTCTCAGGCAGTCTATGGCTTTGACCCTCCTATGAATTAGGCTTTTCTGGTGTTTCAATTTGCACCAAAAATCAATACAGTTGTGCCCACTGATGCCTAGAACATTCCCTGGAATTTTAGAATTGACCAAATGCAGCATTCCAAAGGTTATAAATAGATGCCACTGCATGTCAGACATTATCATTCTGCATCAAGTAACTAACAAAGACTGGACCCAGTTCTTGCACTGAGTGGGTAATTACTTACACCCATATAAAGTGAATTCACCAGTGGTAGCATTTTACACAGGTGTGAATACTTAAGTTACAAGACAGTAAAAAATCAGGCTAGAACAGCTTTTAGTGAAAGCTCAGCACTTGCTGCATACAATGAAACCTCTGACAAGATCCAAAATGAGGACTGAATTTGTTTCCCTTTCTCAGTTTTCTCCTGTTTGGGATATTAAACCAGTACATTGTTGCAAGATTATGCGGTGCGAAAGTTACACTCTCCAACATGCAGAGTCACCCCAACAGCTGCATTTCCTGTGTTTGCTGACACCTGGGTAAACCAAGCTGGTGTCAGAAAGCTTCATTCACCTCTGCTTAAAATAGTAACCAGGAATGCCAACTGAGCATGCTTGGCAATCTTTTTCAGTTGCTTATAACTTTATTGTTCAATTAAATTTCAGACTTGATAGAGACATGGGGCCTGATCAAATGCTCTATTAAGTCAGCTGAAGTCTCTCTGCGGACATTAACAGGGCTTGGATCAGGCCTATATTTCTTACATTTAACTATTTACCAGCCACATTTTTAAATTCAGTCGGTCTTGAATTAAAAGTAAGAAGATTAACCAAAGTGAAAAAGTACTTTCCCTAAATTTAAACTAAAGTGTGGCTGAAAGATTTTGCATACAAGGGGGAAAAATAAAATAAAAATTAAATTGTGTGGAAAACTATTGCCTGAAAGGTGAACACAAATGATAAGAGACTCTTTTTTCAGTCTTAACTATAACAATAGAATAATAGATATGAGGAGCTGGAAGGGATCTCAAGAGGTTGTCTAGTTCTACCCCATGCTGAGACAGGACCAGTGCAACTATTATAGTACTGTTATGCTGAGAGGTATTAGTGGCTGCATGAACCACAAACCCCTTTCAGATTGGGTGTGAACACACCCTTAATTAACATAACTGTGAGGATAAATTATGCACAAGGTGCTCCCTTCCCTGCCCTATGATACAAAAGGGTAGTGAACTCAGCCAGCATTTTGGACTCAGTGGGTGAAGGGGTGTGGCTGAGTATTTTAGGTGTGTGGAAAGGCAGAACAGAGAGAAACTGAAACCAGACAAGAAGAAGGAGAGGCAAAAAGCAAGAAAGCCAAGCAATAGCTGGTGAGTTCAGTGTCACTCTGGAAAAAGCTAGTGAGAGAGCTTTTGCATGTGTTGGCTAGAGAGGCTAGGGGTAGTAAGCTAAGAAACTGCTGTGATGGGATCCCCCGGGGTGCAGCCTGGGACTGTAGGACCACTGTGCTCCCTTTAACTTCCTCCAGCCTGGGCTGTCTCTCACAGTGCCTTGCTAGTGACCAGCAGAAAACCCCTTCAGATGCTGTTATCACTCAGAACAAAAGCATGTGGAGCCCCACACCTAGCTATATTGCATGAATGCTCCCAGAGCCACTCATGAATCACACAGAGAAAGACACCAGAGCCAAATTCCCCCTAGCACCATACCTCAGGAATATACTATCTTGCACTGCTCAAGATGGGCAGTGCAGATTTATTAATTGGTTCACCTCTTCAACAGTGGAAAATGGTTATACACCAGCCTTTGTCAAACCTGAGCAGATTTGCCACACACTTCATACAAACTCACTGGTAAAGATAAACCATGAAACAAATGTATTGACTATAAAAGATAGATTTTAAGTGATAGGCAAAAAGTCAGAGTTCGTTACCAAAAGAAACTCTCAACCCTATTAGACTGGGCAACTTCTAGATTAAGCAGTTTTTCTCACTTCACTGGATATTGCTTAATATACAGGTTTGTTCCTTAAACCTGGGTCAATCTCCTCTATTGGAGCCTTGTCTTCTCAGTGTCTTAATTGCTTGCAGCATAGGTCGAGGCAGAAGAGTAGGCCAAGCCTGGGCCCCCTGTGTTCAATTTTATATCCTCAGTCCATGTGCTTGTAGAACAGAAGTCCAAGTATGTCTGGGAGGCATTGCTGAGTTTCCAGGCAACATTGAGCAATCCCCCTGGTGTGACCTCATGCAGGTGAGTCATTGCATTGTAGCTCCCTTGATGGACAATGGTTGTTGATGGGTTGTTTCACACCCCGTCTGGGTATTGGTTACTTTCCTTGCTGTTGCCTCTGGGGAGCTAATATCTGGCTGATTCCCCAACTTACAGCATGTTTTAGCTACAACCATAGAACACAATTCTCATAACTTCACATGCAATAATAATACATATATATGGATAGAGAAATGACTTTCAGCAAATCATAACCTTTCCCCCTGATACCTTACAAGGCATGCTTTATATGTAATATCACAATTATATACAGATGAGGAATATGGAGGGTTACAGGATGCTCCCACAAGGTACGGAACGTCACAATTGCTCCTTTAGATCGTGGTTCTTTCTACATTTGGAGAATGTATGTTCCTTATAAATAAACCAGATTGTATCAAAGGAGATACCAAACTCCAACATTTTCTATTTCCAGGTGGAACATCCCCAGACCCCAAACGTTGACTAGCTTATAACAACCAACCTATAGCACCTTTCCCACCTCTGATTAATACAAGTAGGAAAGGAGGGTATAACTACTGCTGCATGAAACTGCCACTGTAAGATACATTCAGAATCTTAATATATAGCCCCCTCCTTCTCTACAGTATGTAGGTTGTCCTATCAAAAGGAACTGTCTGTTCCAGTAGTGTGACAACTCTTTTCTTCAGCACACCACTCAATCACAGGTAACTGCTGATTTTAGTTGCTAGAACTGTATCCCAAATTAATAAGAAAAGATCTTGTTATATAGGCATATTGCATGTCTTGGTTCTGCAGCTCATTATAATGTATTCATTCTTATTTAGGAATAAGTGTTTCATTATATTGTACTGTATTTTAGAAACAGTAGTTTCTAAATGGCTGACCTCTGAATTTTCCATCTTTATAGTGTGCAGTTAATTAGGATGGTTGTGGAAGTCCTTACCTAACATCTGCTAGTGGTAATAGGAAATCTTATAGCCACTGTGTTGGCAATTTTTGTGGTATCCCGTCATCATTTTAAGTATAAAACTACACTGTGACTATTTTAAGGAAATACAGCAGAATTACTTCCTGTGTGTATAAGAGAGATCTACAGATTTTGACTCAGTTTACAGATCCACAGATCAAGATGCAGTCCACAGTTTACACTTGCTTCTCTTGGTCTCTCTAGTGGTGCCATCTGTGGAGGTTATACCACCTATTAGGCAGGAAACTCTAGCAGGAAGAGAGATGGGAGGCAGATCCAAAGACACCCACACAACATGATGCAAGAGAAACATTGAGACATGATAGGAGAATAAGAGGAAGTAGAAGTTAAAAGAACATATTTAACCAAACAAAATACTTTTACACAGGTCAAAATTAAACGGCGGACCTCACAGCACCAAGATAGGGGCAAAGATTAGAGCGGGACTTAAAAAAAAATAGTTATTTAGAGGGTTAGGACTATTCACAGTTACGCAAAGCCAAGATAAAAAGGATCAGGAAAATAAAGCCTGACACTTCTCGACATTAAGCAAATATTTACTGGCTGGATTAATAAAGAGCTTCTTCAGCATGTATCATAGCAGGCCAACATACACAAAAAGGCCTTGACATTGGAATTCTTAAAAAAAACAAACCCCTCTTCCTCAAGGTTTTGTCCTCTCAAGTGTACGTGTTAAGAATGCAACTTCTTCCCCAAACTGGTAACGAGTCTCACAATTTATGCCAAAGTCTTCCATCATTTTGGAAAAACCTACCCAAGACCCTCTAACTCCCTCCACAGTATTTCCTCTATTGAAGGCAGTTTATATCCTGCCCTCTTTCCCAGGATTCCTTCTGGATGAGTGAGAGAGACAGGGGAGCCTGTCCTTGTTCCCTCTTCAGGGCTCTACTTTCAAATCCTAGCTAGAATTAGCAGCCTCAGTCCACCATCTGCTACTTTGCAACTACTTCCACTGTCTCAGTAGTTGTTTCCTTTGTTCTCCATATTCACATTTGTAGTGAAGAATCTGGAGACTTTACCCCTTGGTCTTAAAGGGACAGTATATCATTACAGGCATGTTATTGCATAAGGTTTTCATGAACTTCTGTTGCTCCTTTTAGAGGAGTTTCCTCTTCCCCACCCTGTTTTGCCCATCAGAAGAGCCAGCTTCTCATGGTTTGGAAGGAGGAGCCAAGAGTTGTGTGGAAGCCCATTGGTTTCCATGCAACAGAAGGGGCTGAAGGCAGCTGTCCATCAGGCTGAACAGATTATGGAAAGAAGGATAAATGAATCGTACAAATTATTGTCAGATGGTTCCCTTATGAATTAAGTTAAGGCCTAATCAGACCACATCCCTTGTGTCTTGTCTTTCTTCCTGCACATCTGGAATAATTTCTGTCTATTCCCTTTTCCTTGAGCAACCCTGGCATTTCCACACACAAAGCTTGTCTCCTGGGAGTTAGCTCACAGCACAGCCCCTATGTGGTCTCCTGGGACTTGTATGCCTCAGAAAGCTCTACATATTTTCAGCAGGCTGGGCCAATAATGGTGGAATAAAGCATGCCTTCTTTTGTTGTTCAACCATTTTCACTTGTATAATGATGTGAAATGATGATGAAAAGGGCTTTGGGTATCAGTTTGATTTTTTTGTCTGCTGAGCTGAATGATTTCATCAGAATACTTTTTAAATGAAGCCCAAAATGAAAAAAAAAGGACTATTAAATTCTGAAAGGTAAAAGTTTGAAAATATGAAAGAAGGTCTCTGACTGTGATTGGGATAGGGTGCACCGATGAGAACAGATGCTCTCAATGACCATGTTCTATGTGATTTCTGACCTTAGACAAGCCCAGCACTGTTATGGAAATAAAGATAAATTATTCTAGCTATCTTTGTTGCAGTCTGATGTGCAACATCAAGGATCATCTTTCATGAGTTTTGATGGCTTTTAAGTTTATTACCACTTGATAACTGAGAACTGTAGCACACCAGAACAAGAACATCATAATATTAACAATAATTAGCTATACGGAAATGTTTGTTTGAAGCTCAACTTTACTGGGGATTATGACTTCTTGGATTCAGTATTTTACATTGGAGCTAAGTCTATTTCATCTGAAAAATAGCCCAGCTGGCCATCAACTGATGTACAGTAATGTAGAGTAGTAAAGACCTGAACATTTTACAGTGAGAAGAAAACTTGAATATAAGCACTAAACTATAATATTGCAAATCTCTGTGGGAGAGCGCGTAGTATAGCTGCATCCAAGAATCCCATAGGGATTGATGTGACATTGGTATCTGCTATGAAGCAGAGCTGTAGGAGCTTAGAAAAAACCTGCCTGGTGAGCAAAAGCTCTTTAATAAAATAAAATTCTCAAAGCTGTTAACTAAAGAGAGTATAATTAAAGATACATACTGTTAATCTAAAATATACCCAGTCTTTTTATAGGCACAGTATGTCAAAGTGGGAATCAGCATATTTTAAAGTGATAGGTTAAAAAAAAATAACACTCAACTTTTCGCCTCGCCCACCCCAGCCTAAACTGTAGGATTCCAACACCTAGGCTCCCTTTGAAATTTAATAAACACATTTAAAAATGTCCTGCTCTGTCTATGCCCCCTAGCCAGACCTTTTCTCTATATTCTCCTGTTTGAACCACGGGGATTTGTAAGAGCAAAAATAGTGGGCCTGATTCTCTCTAAATTATACTGCTAAGTATCAAGAGTAACTCTATTGAAACAAGTGTAAAAACAGTAGTAGTGAGAAGAGAAACAGGCTCAATTAGAAGATTATGAATCAATAAATGGTATTTCTAATCATTAAAGTTAAAAAGGCAGATGAGCAAAAATATGTGTTGACAGTTTATTAATGTCAAGTTGATTTGGTGCCAGTGTCCTATCTGTATTGCTATTCAATAGTTATCACTAGAACTACTCCTTTTGTTGTGTTTACTTTTGAAGTTTATCAGATGTTTGGCAGCAAGGCATATTAACCCTTTAGAGCAGTAAGGAGGAGAGCATGTTGATAAAAACAAAACAGATATGGGGCAAAATTATCTTGAGTTTACCCAACTCTATTCTACAACCCTCCTATACATGCTCTTTCTAACATATATATGTAGAACCCGACATGTTGCAAATTTATGTTAGGGTGCTTAGAGTACTGGAACTGAAATATACTGTGTAGATGTGAGAGAAGAATTCAGCCTGTGGAATGGAAGGCAACACCCATGCTGAAAGAGAATTGTGGAAAGCCACTTTAATAAAAGTGGAAATTGTCCTTGATCACAGGGCCAAGGGTAGACCATTAAGACAGAAAAATTCACCCTGGGCTCAGCTTTCTATTCTATTCTATTCTACAGAGGTTCTTATGCCACTCTCATCACCACAGTATATGAGCACTTTCCAACAGTGCATTAAGCAATATGGCTAACATCTGTCATATATTTCTCTCACCCTCTCCCTAGGGAGAGAATTGTCTGTGTAGTGGAGTGTTTGGTTTTTGTAGAGATTTTTTGTTTTATTTTGTTATGTCTTGTTTTATTTGCTTAGCAAATGTATACACTGCTGCATGTTTGTGTTAGAGAAGGCAAAACCGAAGAACTGCACTTTGCACTTGGAGTGGAAGGTGGTAGTTTTCCATTCTTGTGGGAATTCCACTGTCTTGGGCCAGCCCCTCCATGTCTCTGTCTTCTGCACAGACGAGCTTTATCCTGATGGTAGAAGGTTCTACTGTGCCAGAGGACCGGAATTGCTGACCACTGACTTCATCCCAAAGCTTTAGTTAATCTTTAGATATCCTTGGTCCAGGCCATTGAGCACCATTAAGACTAAGACTGAGACCTTGAATTTGACTAAATACTATATAGGAAGTCAGTGCAGAGAGGGTAGGGCAGGGCTGATAGGCTTGGGGTAACTTGCACTGCTGAGAAGAAGCATTGCAACATTCTGTATGAATTAGAGTTTCCTAAAGGCTAATATATCTGGATTTATGTCCAGATATATTGTATTGCTGTAGTCCAGCTGGGAGATGACAAAGGTGTTTATAACCAAGGCCATGGCATTGGTCACCAGGATGGGAGAGAGTTTACAAGCAAACCAGAGACGGTAGAAAGTATTATGCATAGATGCTGCTGTGTAAGAGCTTAGTGTCAGCAAGGAACCCAAGAGCACTTCTAAACTACAGACAGAATTAACCACTTGTGGGTGTGTACCTTCAACCAAAAGAGAGTACACTGTGGCTGCAAATTCTTCAAAGTGATTTCTTCTGTTCATCAGTATAACCTCTATATTGTTTGGATTAAGCATCAAACAGCCATTTTTCATTTCCAAGCACTGGGTTATCTGATGGTGGTGATATGGTTTTATGTAATGAAGGATAGGTAGAACTGTGTGTCATCTGCATATTGACACAACATTCAACTGATGCAATCATTCTCAACTGATGCAATCACTGTCACTTACTAAAATGTCAGAACACCTACAGGAAATCAGCTCTAGGATGAAGAGCAGCTTGCTCAAGGCAAGACAGAAGGTATGGTGGTTGGAAAAGGGAAACACTTTGAAGTAGTAGCTGCAATGTTAGCTCCATCTTCCATTGAAAGCATACTGTCCCCATTCGTCAGATTGGTGTGAAGCCTCAGGGTTCTCTTGGACTCTTTACTAAGCTTGGAGGACCAGGTAGGATCAACATCTAAAAAATACCTTCTTTCAAATCTAGCTTGCTAGGAAACTTTGTTCCTTCCTCCTGGACCAAGATCTGGCCAGAGTTATCCATACATTTTCTTTTCCCGGATGACTACTATACGTCACTGTGTCTAAAGTATATGTAAAGACAATGCACAAGCTCCACCTCAGAATGTGGTTGCCACCTTCTCTATGGCGTAGGCCAGCATGAGCACAATAGGCTCATCCTCAAGTCCACCCGCTGGCTGTCAGTCAGTTTCTGATGCCAGTGTAAGGCTTTGATCCTCATTTTCAAAGCAATGAATGGATCAAGACCCATATATATTCAAGACTGAATTTTGATCTATCAAGCACCATCTGTGCTCCTCTGGGACAACACAGATCTCAAAACCCAAGGTAAAGTATATGAGTGCTGGGAATAAGGCATTCTTGGTCAAGGGAATCCAGCTATAGAAGAAACTTTGAGGAGATTATGTAAATCCAGAATTGAACCATCTTTAGTAAACATGGCAAAAGCTTCCTCTTTGAAAAAGCCTTTCCACCATAAGAATGAGACTCTCAATGTTGACATTCCCTTCATGTCCCTTCATGCCCCTGCCAAATAACCCAGAGAGAGAGAGAATTAATAGAATTTTAAAAATCAAAACCAAAAACTGTACCCAGCAGATATTTTATTTCTAAAAGGGGGAAGTGTCTGAGACTCTATGAAACCTATTTGTGACTTCGCTATGACTATTGATTTTACATGGAAGATGCCCAGATACTATGGTGATAGGCAGTAGTAGAAAATCCTGAAATAGATCAATAGATAGATATTTCTGGCAGCTGAGTCCATGTCATCTTACCATTTTACTTAGTGGCTGCATGTTGATGTTGAATAGGAGCAGAGAGAGAATTTATCCTGATGGAGGAGATTCAGTTTTTTATCACTGATCTTTGGATGCATCCCTGCAGGAAGGACATAAACCATTTTAGCACATTTCCCTGGACACCTGTCACCTTTTCAGACAGGACAGCAGTATATCATGTGCAACAATGTTTAATACTGCAGAGAGGTCCAGGAGGATGAATAAAAGCCAGGCAGTCAGCAGGCAAAGGTCAGTCAGTCAGTCAGTCAAGAAAATTAGGAGCAGGAGAAGAAGAAGAAGTCGTCAGAGGACAGAATCATAAGAAGCAACTGCAGGGTCACAGCAGTAGCAGTGCTGCTGGGACAAAGCAGAAAGGGCCCCTGTCAAAGCAGAGGGAGAGAAGAGTGCAGAGAGTAAGCCTGCTAGCTTTAGTGCAAAATACAGATAGAAATAGGAGTATGTGTCTGTATTAATGAGTATGTGTATGTATGTTTGGGTTAATAAAGATGTGTGTTCGGGTTGTGACTGTTACATTGCTTCATATGTATAAAGTTTAAGATTGCTGTCAGCAACTGCAGGTGACTGATCACCGCATACAGAATGCAGCCGCTTAGTATTGCTTGAACTATATATTTACGGTTTGGATACTTTTAACCTCAAGAATTGTGCTAAGGGATTTATGTTTATGTTTTGATCTATGTTAAAATTAATTGTGTCAGGGAAGATGAGTTACACTAACTAAAGAAAATACTTTGTTTTGGAAGAATACTGCCTGGATGTCAATCAATTATATTGGAGGGCTGTATCCAGGGTCCTTCCAAGGGTAGCAGGTCTAAGCTGTACTGTGAAGTTTTTCCTAAAAGTGTTTCATGCAAAGCTCTGGCAATTTCTCAGGGGGAGCAGATAAATGGGACAACTGAAGGGAACCTCTGGTAAACCCAGGAAGGCATAATAGGTGAGCTATTGTGGGGGTACTGTGAATTTGTTTTGTGGGGTAACATGGCTAGCTTCTCTATGAGCTTGCTAAGGAACAGAAGCTTTGATACTGTGTGGCAGCTGGCTAGAACAAATATATCCATACCAATATATTCTTCAGTGTTGGTTGGACTACTTTGTGTTTAAAGGAGGAAGCGAAGATTCCTTCCTGAATGAAGCACTGGCTATTTCAGTCATGAGTGGCACCAGTTGTTCATGACCATCATCCACCAGTGAGGAAGGACATGGGTTAGATTTACAAGTCTTGAGTAGGATCCTGTAGGGTATCCAGTGCTTCCTGAGGAGTGAATGTACTGAACTCTGGGAATACAAGAAGTCTGGCTTTTGGCCATTGTAGGGGAAACAGATCTATGCTGTTTGAGAAACTTTCATGAATATGCATGATCTATATAGCAAAGATGATTGATCTTCACAGCATTTGGTGCTTGGTTCAGTTGCAGGCTGTAGATACTCAGGATTGATGAAGTGGTTCACCATGCCAGATAACTCCTTAAGGCAAGATTTGGCAGGGTCTCTTTCTCGGGACACATCCTCCTCCTGGATTAAAGTGTGGTCAAAGCTTGAGAGTCCTTCCATGGAGCACCAAATAGTAATATAACTAACAAAAGGTTCAATTTCTCTTTTTTTTAGTTTGCAAACTTGCCCGCAAGATTTTCATAGTAAAATTCCACCCCATGTAATCAAATCTGGAAAATCTGTTATTTTTCCAGTTTTGCAATCAGTTTTTCAATCAAGTGTAAAAGAAGGCAAAGAGAGGAAACTTTTCCTGTCTGTAATGGTGAGACAACAAGCGGCTGCGTGTTCCTGTTCTCAGTGTAATAGAAAAAAGTATGGCAAACAGCAACATCTCTAAGAAACACAGATTTTTACGGCAGGGGTGAGCCTTGAACCGCCATCCTGGAGTGATGAAGTAGATGGTTTCTTCCTTTATTTTTAATCATACAAAACTTTTAAACAGAGACATGACATTGTAGAAAGGCAGGTGTCAGGCACTTGGAAAAAGAGACAGATTACCAACTGGAATTGAAAAACGTGATCCTCAGGCATGGCCAATGAGCAAATGGAATTAAACAATTAATCTTATATCTCCACAACCTGTTAGCTGTACCAGAGGTTGCAAACAAAGTAACATTAACTGACTGGAATTAAAATTGTGGGCCCTTCCCACTCACAATTTGTAACTAAAATCTAAAAGGGGGGCAACCCCCACCTCACCCCAAAAAAATGCCAGACAGTTGACAGCTGATACTTTAGGTGTCGTTTTGTTGAAGGCACAAAACAGACAGGGCCAAAATGAATCAGATCATCACTTGGTGTAAATAAGAATTGCTCCATTGACTTCAAAGGACAGTGACTAATTGACACCAGCTGAGCTTTGGCCAAGTACCAAAATGAGGTTTATGAGGAGTGGAAATAAGGGCAGAATTTGATCCAGAGATTTTCCTTATGCTTCCTTGTCCTTGCCTTGTGATACCTTTCATTTGCTCAGCCACTCTTACAGAAATCACTGTTTTTTGTGGTTCTGTCAGATACTGCCCAGCCACATAACCACCTCCAAAGTAGTGTATCTGTAAAAAGTTCATTTCACATTTTCTTTTTAATCAGGGAAATAATGAATAATAAACAACGAATAATGAAGAGTGAAAAATACTGAATTGGGCCCACTGTGTACAAGGTTCATTTAATTCATTATATTATATGGTAAGGAGTAGCGCTGCAGTTTCAATTTATATAGACAAAATACTGTAAGATCTAATGGCTTTGATCCTCTAAATAATGATTATGGCTTTTATGAGCCATCAGCTGGGCCCAGTTTTCATGTCTAATCTATATGAATGAGCTACCATCTCTGTGAATCAGATCATTAGTAGAGATTTATACAGATAATATGATGATTTATTATGGTGCCATATAAGATCTCTAGGTGTAGTTGTTGCCTTGATTTCAGGCATGAGTGGTGTCAATGATTTGCTTGAACTAAATAGTTTGTCACAAGAAACAAAACAGAGATTGAGAAACTGGGAAGTTTATTGCGAGTAAATTAATCTGATAAGAATAGATCAAATAAAGCCTTCATGCAAAGATTCTCCATTGGGGTAAAATAATTTGTTAAATAAGTTCAAGAAATAATACAGAAGATATCATTCAGTATATATGGAAATAAAGCAAGCTTTATCAATGAAAAAATGCTGCTAAACGTTGCATAGTCAGCTAATATTAAGTATGTTACAGTTTATTATTACATCAACCTAAGAATAAATACACACTCAATCTTGCAATTAACTGCATGTGTGTGCATTCCTTTAGCCAACTGCAGGATCACATCCTAAATGCCTACAGTTTGCATCAGTGGTTAGCATCTGTGGGTATAACTACACTGCAATAAAATACCTGTTGCTGGCCCATCAACTGACTCAGGCTCACAGTTGCTGGGCTGCGGGACTGTACAATTGCAGTGTGGACATTCAGGCTTGGGCTGGAGCCCAGACCCATGAGTGGGAACAGTGCCAGCATCCAAGCTCCAGCCCAATACCAAACATCTACATTGCAAATTTATAGTTCCGTATCCTAAACACTGCAAGACCAAGTCAGCTGACATGGGCCATCTGTAGGTGTTTTACTGCAGCGTGGACAAACCTTGAGAGTGCCAGCTGTGGGCCTCAAGCAGTTAATAATGCTGGGCCCAGTGCTGCATTACTTACCCAAGCAAAGTTTTCATTGACATCAATGGGAATTGTGTCTCGGTGAGGACAGGAGGACTGAGCCATTGATGCACAAAGGGATTTTCTTCTTTCTACTTTCTTCTTCCTCGAGAGCCCTATGTTGGTACAGGACTGCTCACTTTCCAGTGGGAGCAGGATTCCAGAAATATAGGCCTCATAAATAGAAAAGCATTAGCACAGCACATTAAAGATCTTTGCATTTCTTAAATTATACCTGTGAAATACCATGGTTTAATGGGGCACATAGTTGGTATGTTACTCATTTCACATTAAAATGGGATGATGTACAGTTCCTGATTATCACTTAAATAATACAAGAGTCTTATAGCTTTGTTTTTTTTAAGCACAAGAATTCTCATGCATATTGGTCACCTAGAGAGAGAGTGGTAGAACCAGAATGGGTTGAGACTCTGATATATCATACACTTTAGGTGAGTAGAGGGCCTGGCTTTGCTTAGGTCAGACAGACATTATTAGTTACAACTCTGCTAAACAAAACTAATGACAGGTTTCAGAGTAGCAGCCGAATGCATGCATCCGGTGAAGTGAGCTGTAGCTTACGAAAGCTTATGATCAAATAAATTGGTTAGTCTCTAAGGTGCCACAAGTACTCCTTTTCTTTAAACAAAACTAAGCAAATATTCTGGTTCTGATTTCTTGCATTTCAGCAGTATGGCATCACTATACAAAATCCACTTGAGGTGTAATTCTCCCCTGTGCGAAGGACCACTGTTGTGATAATTGGGCCTACAGATTTATCCTAATTGTAAACTCATTTGGTGAAAAGTGGCTAAAGGTTCATGAATTGTCATGATAATCTGTGATATACAACTGTTTAAGAAAAAATGCTAGAAGGAGACAGAGTCTACTGTTACCACTCAAGGACTGTGTTAAGATTATGAGTGGTAAACAAGAGGAGCAGAGGACTGGAAATCAAGCAACCATAATTGGTGTATTAGAAATTAGGCCTAATTGGTGGACAAAATAACGAGAAGATGGATTATTTCACCCATCACCTGTTTGGGGCCCTTATAAAGAGACTTTGGAGAGAACAGATTAAGAACTATTGCCATCACCATGGCTGCAGGAAGGATGTTGCCATGACACCAGACCTTGTCGGGGCGCAGATGCTTGACCATCATCACTGAATCGGCTGGGACCCCAAAATGATACATGTGAGATCCTTCCCTCTCCCCCAGGTGCTCATTTCTGCTGCATATCTTCCTCTTGTCCTATCTCTCTCTTTCTCTCGACTTTTCACCTGACCCTGAAATCACTGTACTGCACAGCACCAGCACAGTGAAATGAGATGACCCGTCCAGCTCTGCACAGCTGGAGAAGGACAAGTGAATAAGGGGACATGGCCAGACCAACCAGACGATGTCCCTAATCAGGGAGGTGAGCTGGGGTCCAGAGAAATAGCTGTTTTGGCCAATCTGCGAGCCCAAAGCATATTTCATGACTGTCCATCAATCAATTTCAGTTGTAATGCTCTTTACCTCATTTTGATTCTTTTTCTAAATATTAGAAATGTATCATTGTTTTGTGACCTCCCAGACTAACTTCCTCCCCCCACCATTCTTCTCCATTCTTAAAACGTTTGCTCATATATATAACATTCTGCATTCAGCCAATTTACATGTGGTGGGAATACTGGATGAGCTGGTACTCAAATAATCAGCGTTAAGAAATGGTTTATAATCACCTGTACTAGTGTCCATAAGGATCATTCTAGGACAATTGTCCTTCCTGTTTCAGCTGGCTTATCTACTATGACAATCACAATGGACACATTAATCATATCTAACAGATACAGTTGGACAAAATACAATACTATCTGGCCCCATACGTGCCTGGTTGTAGCAATCCAACTATATGCTCTATACTCATTCCTTCCCTCACATTCTCATCTCATATTTTTATTTATACTATTATACTATCACTAATGTAAGCACAAATTTAATTTATACTCTTTCCAAATGTAAGCATATAATATAATGTAGTATATAACAAAGCATCTGTCTTAAGATGCCCTATTAAGAAACTTAACAGCCAAATTTATTTGCAATGTACATTAGACTAACTGCAGTGTATATATTATCTTGCTTGATCTTTATACTGATTTTTTGTGTGAAAAATAGTACAGAGGTAAAAATAAATGTATTAGAGTGATATTTGTTTTAATATATGCATAATTGTTATGGCATTCAGACTACCAAATGATTACATGAATGCAACCACATTATTTTAGTGGACAAAAGCATCTGAAAAAAAATGTGACTATATGATCAGTGGCAATAAAGTTACTTCTCTTTGCCTGTATTAATTGCTGTGTGCAGAACTGTGTACTTGTCTAAAATCTGCTCCTGTTCAGCAGCTGTGTAATCTTTCATTTTAATTAAATCACTTCGAAAAGGTGCAGAACAGAAGTCCATAGCACCCACTTGAGTATATGAATCAGGCCCATTATGATGTGCAGTGTGCTCAGACACTCACATGCTCCTTATCTGATTCCATGGGATAACAAGAATTATCTGTAAGCACAAGACTCACTTGGCCCTAAGTCAATATGAATACATGAAATTTTGTAACCATTGCATTTATTTCTAGAGTACTGTTGAAGTTTTACATCTCTCCTCAATAGTGTAATTATTATATCTATCCAGAGGTGTCTTGTGAAAGCTAAAAAGGGCTGTATGGAAAGTGTTATCAAAACCAAATGATTTTTCCTCCACTCTTTGTGGAAATATTCTTTAAAAGTACAGAAAGGCTGCTGAAGATCATCTTTTGCTATTAATGGATAAATAATTATGTTCATATTTACTGTTTGCTATTTAAAAAAACTAATTAGCTCATTGTGAAAAAAAATAAGCCTTTAAAGTGTCTCTAGGTAAATGATGCGAACACATTATGTAAATATTCATCTATATTTTTAAATACATTTGATTAGATTGTGATTCCACAATTGTGCACATATTCTAGTAGATACATTTGATGGTAAGAATATTTGTCAAAATAGTGCATTTTAAGCAAATACTATAGAATATTACAGAGTGTGAAAAGTGAATTCCCAAACCTGAATTACACTCAGCCAGACAGGGCAGAGAAATATACCCACGTGACCTGCAAGTCCAATCAAAACCAACTTACAAAGTCTGATTTTTGACTGTCAAATTCTTGTAAAGAAATGCTTATGAACAATCTACAGCCTAAGAATTATTTGGTCAATGACTTTTAATAAAGAATTCATTTGAGGGATGCGCCTCAAAAATAAAAAGTAGAAAAATATGTCAAATTATTCACTTCAAATTACTTTCCCATCACTATTAGAAAGCACATAAAAGGAAGAACGATATGTGTGCTTTCTTCTGTCTTCTTTTTTTACTAGCAAGCAATCCACACACTTCCTAGACTTCTTGGTTTTTCTTTCTTTACTTGCTATCTTGAATACTTAAAAATAGTCACTGAGTCAGAGAGAGAGATTGAGAATGATTCAATAGCCTACTGATTAGCACATTCTCCTGGGAGACCTAGATTCCAGTCCTTGCTTCACTGAATGTTTAAGTAATTTATTAAAAAGTGGAACAGTATGAACAGGAGAGATTAAGAGAGCGGTCCTAGAATAGCCTATAGCCCAGTGGTCAAGGCACTCACCTAGAAGATAGGAGGCTTCAACTCCTTCCTGTGAATCAGGCAAGGTGAGGATTTGAACCAGGTCTCCCCAATCATGAATTAATGCACTAACTAGTGCAGTATGGGATGGGTGGGTATGGCCCTGCTACCTCCTCCTGTGATTTATGCAGAACCTGATCTGGTAGGCATGTTCTTAGCTGTGTCCAATCATACCTGCTGGATTGATCCCCACAGGGAAGATAAGTGGAAGAACAGCTAGTTTGAGTAAGACTGCACCACGCCTTTAAGCAGGCGGGAGGATGATTTGCCTGGCTGGCCAATGAAAGGTACAGTGCTTTATGGTTGGGGGGTGGGAGGATGAGAGGAAAACTGCTGCAAAAGAAGACAAGGGGCCAGCATGGCGACACTGACTCATCCCCTGGGAACCGGATGCGTGGGAGAGTTTAAAAGGGGCAGCCCTGTGTCTGAAGCCCCCTTTTACATGGAGCAGGCTGAGGCAGCACCCACCGTTCCTCCCCTGTAGGCACTGAAATACCAGGTTTGGCCAAGACCTGCTGTGGGCATTACACTGGCTGCCCCTTTTTTGGGAAGGAATTTTTCCCTTCCTACCAGACTGGCCTAGGAGGAGTTGGGTTTTTTTGCCTTCCCCACAGTGGGTTAGGGTAGGGCTTTGTTGAGGTGTGGCATGAAGGGCAGTAGGCTATATGTCACAACTCATTTTGTAAGTTTAAGGTGGATGTCCAGTGCAGGTACTCCATAGAAAAGGTATACAGTGACCAGATAGATGGCTTGGAAAAGGACTTAAAAAGGAGGTGTTTGTTGAAGGAAAGAATGGTGGTGGGGAGGCTTAGGGGCTCCTATGAATGGTACATGAAGGAGCCAAACCCCCTTTCTTATAGCCTGCTTTAGCCCTCCTACAATGTGGGATGGATGGTAAGGTCCTAGCAATGGATTGGCTGGGGGGACCTGGATGGAAAAAGAGGGGGAGCTGGTGGAATCCTCCCGGATAATTATGGAATAAACATGGGGTTACCTGCACTGTACTTTTATCTGCCAGGTAGTCCCAAACATCTAATAATAAAGTTGCAGACTGATTAAACCCATATCAAATGTCTCCTGTTCTTTCAGTACAGCTGGACAATCATGCCTGGGTTCTAGCACTGAGCAGTTCAGTGGCATTAGGATTTAGGAAGGTTTGCACATGCCACTGGAAGAAATATAGGTGCCTATATACTGGTGGAAATGTAGGTCCCTACAGGGTTAGGCGGCAGCTGAGCAGGTGTTTTGAGGATATACATTTTGGACTTAAAGAAAAGGAGTACTTGTGGCACCTTAGAGACTAACCAATTTATTTGAGCACAAGCTTTCGTGAACTACAGCTCACTTCATTGGATGTATCCGATGAAGTGAGCTGTAGCTCACTAAAGCTCATGCTCAAATGAATTGGTTAGTCTCTAAGGTTCCACAAGTACTCATTTTCTTTTTGCGAATACAGACTAACACAGCTGTTACTCTGAAACTTGTCATTTTGGACTTAGGTGCCTAAGGTGGCAGACAGACACTTAAATCCCTTTGTGGATCTAGTCCTAGCGAATTCCATTCTGTAAAAGGAAAAAAAAATTAAATCCATAAGAATGGTGCCTTGGATGGAATTAATCCCATGAATATACAGGGCTGCTGCTTCTCTAAAGATTAGGAGCCAAATCCTTCAATCTTTATACAAGCATATCATCCATTGATTTCAGTGGGAGTGCTGCCTGCATAAGGACAAGTAGGCCCAGTCTGGCTCCTATCAAAGTCACAGTATACAGGATTAGGGACTAAGTAAAGATTGCGCTAACAGGAATGAGATCAGTAATGGTTAATATGTTGTATATTGGGTTTTACATTGGAAAACTTTAAACTTCAAATATAATCAACTTTTTTGGACAGTTAATTAGCTAGGTAAGGTCATAACTTAAGTGAAAAGGTGTTGCTCACTACATCCTGGCCAAATTCCAAGGTAATAATAATCAATTAGATAATTAATTCCTCACTACCCAAATTTTCCCTTGTAGGTTCAGTTGAAGAAGTTATTCTTCTCATCTCTTAATAATGATCATGCAGCATTGCTGGAATAGAAAGGCTGTTATTTTGCACCCAGAGGTAACTGCATTTCAATTGTGTGTGAATGATCCCTATATAAAATACAATGTGCAAAGTTCTTTGGGATCTTTCAAGATAAATGGTGTTATATTTATATGAATTATTTATTGTTATAATTAACTTAGGGTTGTACAATTCGAGATGACATCATAAAATGTTGAGAAAGATTTTAATAGGATTCTACATGGATTTTTAGGTGTTTACATTATCTCCACTAACCTTTCTTCTGGACTAGATTTATGATTTCTTTTTAGATTATCATTTGTAAATCGATAAAATTTATATTAATATTATAATATGCTACACAGCTACAGGAAAATAATGCTTTAATAAATTACTATTATTGAATCACCATGGGCCAGGCATTTTTTCTGGGTAAGTACTACAGCCTTTGTCCCTACAAATACATTAATAATAATAATTAATAAGTTTTATTTGGGAGGAAATTATGGCACAGTATCTTTGATGGAATCAAAAGGATGCTGTTGGTAAATAGGGATATCATTTTTTGTTACCTTTCTTCAGTTTTTTAATTAGTCGTTTCTACACTAGATAGATATATTTTAGAGCTATTTGGCCTAATTCTGCCCTCACGACCGTTGACAAAACCCCACTGGAGTTGTAGAGTCACACAGGTGTAGCTGAGGGTAGAATCTGGCTCTTAGTATTCTATTTAGGTTATTAATTACCTTTATAACCACTGACAGAAATTCAGAAATGGTATGTCAGGAGACCTCCTACTATCAACGTAGACTCCTTTAGACCTGGTCTACGCATATGCAAAGGACTCAGCACAGATTACATGTTGAGGATGTGGAAGAAGAGGTAGATTACAGTAAGGCAGGGGTTACTTTAATTTACAGCTCCTTCAGGTTCTTCATTGTGTTTCACCCAATTATGCACTCTTACACTTAAGTAAAGCATGGCTAAGGAATACTAAAGGGAGTACTGTGAGTGTAAGATGGGCCAATTTACACAACTTTGTGCACCCCATTCTGAATTTGGCTCATTTACTGATTCAGTTTAAATTTTTATGTCCAGTACACAGAAGAAAGTTAGGTTTCAGAGGAAAAGCCAGAACTTTTCAGCTGTGAAAAGTGTCCAATTTTGTCTGCACCTTTCAGATATTTTACATTTATTCGTATAAGATTAAAACCAAAAACAAATCTTCCATTTCATGCAGTTTATCATACAACTAATTTATGATTTCAGAAAGAACTCAAGATTATTTCACCATGGAGCCTGATCCTGCTGATCTTTTTCAAACAGGCAATGATTTCATTAACTGATGTTAATCGGGGATTTGATGGCAAAGACTAATGGACTTGTAGGTCAACCAGACCTTTTGGGGGCACAGCACAAAACCTCACTCTGTACTAACAAAGTGGAATGTATTCAGCAAAAGACAATAAAAATTACCAGTGGATTGAAAAGAATGAATTATGAGGAAAGTACATATCACGTGTATAAGAAATAGCTAATGTGGAACATAGTATAATACTCTTAAAATATTTGACGATTAATTATTTAATGTGGTACACAGATACATATGGGAGTAATGGTACAAAATTATGGGCTGAAAAACACCAAAAAACCTCATGAAAAATCCTCCTGACTTGTAATGCACTAGGCTAGGGAACAGTCTCACTAAGACAGTGGAGAAAGTCCCCTTGCTTGGGACTTTGATAAGAATATTGGATAAAACAATAAACTATGAACTTCCCTGGTCTTGTATATATTTAAGGCACTTATCACCTAAATATATGTGTTGAACATTTTATTGTAGTAATAAATTGTGCACTAGCTGAAGGATGGATTAGATAATCCACACATGTCCTGGGTGTGGTGGTCTGTCCCATGTAGTGGCACCGAGAGAGAGAGTTAAATGAGTCCAGTTGGCTTTTAGCTCATGCTGTAACAGCTCATGCACTAGGCTCCACAGGTCCCAGGTTCAATCCCGCCTGCTGACGACTGGGGTCTGTTGGTGTTACAAGTGGGGGCTTGCCGGGAATTTCAACTGGGAAGACTCTGCAGCTCAGGATGCAGGTCTTCAGCTAGGGGAAGTATGTAACCCACACACCTCTCAGGTTGGGTGTTCTGTCCCATGTAGTGGTGCTGAGACCACTTAGAGAGTTAAATGAGTCTGGTCTACAGCCTTAGCTAACAGCCAGTTGGCTTTTAGCTCATGCTTTAGATGCTCATGCACTAAGTTCCAGAGGTCCCTGGTTCAATCGTGCCCACCAGCTGCCAGGGTCTGTTGGCATTACATGGGCCTTCCCATGTCTGATGTCTATACTTTTAAGATTATTTGCCCTCTTTGCAAGAGCTTTTGGAGATTTTAGCCCAATATCCTGGCAAAATTACAACTTGGGTAATTACATTGTGTGCACAAATGTTCCCCTAATCATTTCAGTAGGAGAAGTTTTTTCCTGGCTTTCTCTCTTACAATCACTTCTTTGTAGCATTTCAAATTCAGGACTGTTATATCTCAGTGTAAACTGAAGGTATCCTCAATGGCCAACCCTTGACCATTCCTCCATGTCCGTGAAAGGACATTGACAAAGCAGAACTGTCACGGTTTTCCTGCAGAGAGAGAGAGGGTAGGTAGGATTTTGGTACTAGCTACATCATTCATAGAGGGGCTTGGGAGCAGGAGTAGTACAGGTCCAATGTGTCCATTATTAGATAGGTCCCTTTTGGTGGAGGTATACATTAGCTGTGGAGGATACTGCAACACATCTCCTTCCCTGTCCCCAAACCCTTGAGTAAATCCCCATAACACTCCTCTTCCACTTGGACTATGCTGTAGTTCCAGGATTTAGTCCTGCATGCACAGTCTGTAGAGAATATTGGTACCATTCTAGATGAAAGTCATTATGTACAAGGGGAGCATTATTATTTTCAAAAGCATTACTTTTAAAGAAAATGAAATAAAACTTTGAAAATAGAGATCAAGGGGCTGAGGTTTTGGGAGAAAATGGAGAACACCATAAAATAATTTATTTCATTAAAAAATATTAGCTGAGCTGTGTGGTGCTGCAGATTGATCAGCTGTGGGTTGTGTGAAAATAGGATTGCCTGGAATGAAAGTGTAAAATTCAAACCATATCTCTTATTGACATGCAATCACTCAGTAAATATGAAATACAGATGAGTTCTCTGTGATATCTCCTTTTCTTTTCATACTTCTCAATTTATTTCTTAGTGCCTATTTCTCAAACCTTTCTATCCAAATATGTTTCATACAATATGTTATTGTTTTCTCCATTACGTCTGTTCTATTTCTCGTTTGCTTTTTTGATGTTGACTTTTATTTTCTCTCATCTTAAAAGTGCCTTACTTAAAAAATGCTACTCTAATTTCATGTTTTCAAAACATTATTATGCTACAAAGGTAAATGAGCATGTGATAGGGAGGGCTAGGCAGTAAAATGCCCACTTCTATCTGTAGGTACCTAAAATTATTTCTGCTCCCTGATAATCTGTCTTGATTATTTGGACCACCAGTTGTATTACCTACCAGCTTCTTGGAGTAGCTGGAAGGTTGAAGAGTGAAAGGAGGATGACTCCTGTAAATCTCCAATGGAAAATGCTGACACTTGAATAAAATAAAGTGAATTTTCCTGCTGGACATAAGCCAAGCTGTAATCTGACCCATTATTCAGGGCTACATTTTATCTCCGAGGCCACCCCTGTCTGCCAACTTGCTGGGCTGAGAAGGAATCCTATAGGTACTGGAGCCTGCTTCGCTCTCTGTCGATGCCCATCTGCCTGCCTGGAATAGCCTAGAGTTTTAAGATTGTGGAAAGAAGCCTGGAGCTGTGTTATCTTACATCCATTGTATTACTCCCCCACTTGACCTCTATCCCGGCAAAGTAGAGCAAGTATGACCCATTCCCTAAACAACCACTCAGCCACCAGTACAGGGGATATATGCCTCTGACTGACACAGAATTTGTGAAGGAGCCTCTGTTAATACCTGAGCAGCATACCACTTGGTGAATCCTGCCTCCATTGGAGTCAGTGGGATTTTTGACATCCACTTCGCTGAGGCCAGGATTTCACGGGCTTTCTCCAGCTCTGCTCATCTTGCCACAGTTATTCATTTTTGTAGATTAAAATAGCCCTCTTATCTTATCCAAGAGACATCCCCTGGTTGTCCCTTGCTGGCAGAGGGAAAAGGAGTTCCTACCTTCCCTACACTTAGAAACCCCAATCTGGAGCCCAGAGTATGGGCAATTGCACCTCCCAACACCCCTCTACAGCCTTCTCAAGATCACTTTTTCTCCCTCAACTCCCTTTCTATTATGCTTTTGCATGCAACATCATTCCATCAGCTTCTCTTTTTAGCTGTGCTACTTTAATCTGCAGTACAAACAAAAGGAGACAGAAACTCTTTCCTGAGGCACAGTGTTAGGTGACCTTCCCCTGGAAGAAGAGAGAAGGAAGAATGACATGACCTAAATTACTTTTGTTTTAGATAACATTGACAACTCTTCTGTCCACTGTTTAACACTTCTTTCTGTCTGGAGTTTGTCACAGGTATCTCTTTTGTTTCCAGTCTCAGATGGGCAAGAAATTTTTTAAAACTCTACACATGGCTGACAAAAATAACTAATATCAAGTTGATCAAAAGGGGCTTGATCCTGAACCACTGAAATCTATAAGAGTTTTGCTTTTAACTTCCATGGGAACAGGCTAAAGACTTAAATGTCTTTCCTCTTTACTATCATCATATCACATGACAGGATGGTAAGATCTCCTGCCATCCACCTCAGAAAGAGGGGTATTTAATGAGATGGAAGGTTTATTGTCAATCAGTAAGCATTGCAAAGGGTGAAATGTCCTTTATTTTCTCTAAATGTAGATGGTCACTCTCTCCATCAGCTTCTCTTTAACTGGCAGTGATTGCTTAGTATTCTAGAGTCCTTTAGGCAGGCAACATTACTAGGGACACACTGGTGTGTGTCTGGATCACATATAGTAGTAATCCAAATATTAAAACAGAAATACCAAAAGTAGTTCACTAAATAATCAGTCAACTATTTCTATTTATTTATATGGTTCCCATCTTTGTTGCATCTGAGCACCTCACAAGCACTGATTAATTTATCCTCACCACGCTCATCAAGTAGATCGTAGTAGTTTGCCCATTTTACAGATGGGGAACTAAAACTCAGTGAGTTTGAATGACTTGTCTAAGGTCACACAAGAATTCTGTCGTCTAAGTGGGCACTGATCTAAGATACAAGTAGAGCTGGGTGAAAATTTTTCAGCAAATAATAAATTCACCAGAAAGTGGGAGATACTGAAACTATTTATGAATTTGGGTCATATTCAGTTGAATGATTTTGGCCAAAGGAAAAAAAATATTCAAAACAGACAAACCACTTTGACCATTTAGAAACAATTTATTTGGACCATTTCAGAATGAAATGTTTCACTTTTTCATTTAAAAATATTTTGTTTTGAAATTTAGCAATTAAAAACAAAGAGATGAAAGAAAAGTTGGTTTGAATGAAAAGTTCAAAAATGAAAAGTCAACACTTTTTATTTCAAAATGACTGAAACATTTTGTTCGACCTGATATGACCCTCTATTTTTGTTTCAGTGAGAAATTTTTTTTTAAAAAAATCAGTTTTGGTTCAAACTGAACCAATTTTTTTTCCAAATGTTTCACCTCAGCTCTCATCAGAAAAAAACCCAATTATTTGCTCAGTTTTAACCTGAGTCTCAGGCTGGTGTCTTAACCATAAAGCTGTCAACCCTCTCATTACCTCCTTTACTTTAAAAAAAAAAAAGTCCATATTTTCTGAAGTTAAACTTAACCTTTCATTCTTAATTTGACTTGTGAATATAAAGCACATACAGTATCTAAACCAGGTCTAAAGGAATAGCAGAACTTTCAGCACTGGTAACATCCATTATATTTTTCACAATTAAAGCTTTTCATAACTGATATGTTCCTTCATTATCATACCTGTTACTTATTAATCTTAATCACAGAGAAACAGATTTGCTTACTTAAAAAGCAAAATATTCATAATGTAATGCAGGGTTTTATTTGCCTCTCACTATACACTCAAAAATAGGTCCATTTTTGTGGAAAGTTCTTCTCTGGGGCTCATGTTGTTCAAGTGAAACAATTCTTTATGCCAAATAAAAATGGACTCCTATGCCGATGGGCTTCGGAATTAAAAAAAATCAGTACATTTCATTTTTGTATGTTTTTAGTGTAAAAATATACATTGTTGCAAACTGTGAACAAACCAAAATTCGAGGAGTCATAGAATCATGTGATATGAAGCAGTGGCCACTCTTATGAGAATGAAAACATGAAAATCGTGGGCCATACTCTCAGAATGGGTAAATCAACATAAGTCAGTTTACAGCAGCTCAGGATCTGGTCCTGTGCATACTGCCCAGCTCTACTCATACCATAACACCACAACACATATTCTCTTCCCATCTAACAGCTCCTTTGACTGTCAATATTCCCAGTGGTCTTTCAAGAGCTGTGGCTCTGGTACGTACAAAAACTAATATTCCTTCTTTTATATAAGACCTTCAAGCCACTGCAATATCCATTTTCTCATATCTAGCAGCATTACTGTTTACATCCAGTTTTTTTTCATTTTCCCAGTCTTCCTGCAGAAAGTTTCCAGCTACCAATCAGGAAATACTATACTATACTATACTATACTATACTATACTATACTATACTATACTATACTATACTATACCTTAACCCTTTGCCAGACCCCACACTGTTACACTCATTCCCAATTTCCCAAGACATACCAATGTACCCTATTATCATAATGACATGGTCCCTTTCACATAATGGCACTTAGCAAGCACTTCACACTAGTTTTAATATGCAGACAAGTATTCCAAATTGCAGTATACGCTGCATTCAGATTGCTGAATGCACTAGGGGACTTCCAATATGAAGTGTGCATAATCCAAATACAAAGTGACAGTACAAAAAATGGTCATGGAAGCCTAATTAGCTAACAAATTAGGTATTGTCAAGACAGTTACTGGTAAAATGAATATTTCAGTAATAGTCTCTTTTTCTACAATTCAAACTCAAACAAACTAAAATTAGCATATTGTTCTTTTCATGCTGGTCATTGGAATTCTCTAGTCTTGCATAAGTGAATACAAAAGCTAGAGAGTTTTTACTCTCTTCCTTTAAGTTATTGGAACTGTTGTGCTTTGCATCAGGTCAGTCAATAAGGGGATGAAGGAGTCAACTCAAGGATCACAGAAGTGTAAAATAATTGGCCAGATTCCAGTCTCATTTCCATTGGCGTAAACCCTGAGTAATGCCATCAAGTTCGGTGGAGTTGCTTGGGATTTTCACTGGTATAACTATGATTGGAATTGGGCCCCTTAGCTTTCTGACATATTTTATAGCCTTTTTATTAACTATTACTAACTATATCGTTCTGTAAACTAAGTTTAGCCATGTGGAAAATCACAGCTGAAGAAGGGAAACTAGAAGAGAATAAATGATATTTAATTCAACAAAGTATAAACAGTACTGTGTAGAAATAAGAGATAATGGACAGTGGGGGAGTAGGTTTCAGGCATTTCCAGTTGTTCCTCACCTTTGTACTTATCCTTTTCTGTTAAATATATTTATAACCTTTTCACATGAAGACAATAGCTTCCTTTTAAGTGACATTTTTAGACCAAATTCTGCAGATGTCCTTCCTCCTTGTCTAAAATGAATGTCATGTTGCCATAAGTACAGAGATGTTATCCGGTTTTGCTAAGATCAATATATAAATTGCCACACCAAAGAAAGCATTAAAATGAAAATTCATATAGACTACTATCAATAATCAGGAATACACATACTACTTGAACAGGGATATGCAGCATGTGTATATTTTCAATGTCCAGGTGAGATCCTGACAATTGTATGATACTTCAGGTTCAATGAACAACCTTGACATTCAAGAATCCCATTTAGTCATCAGGTGGAATAGTCAAAGTCACAAGACTGGAAACATGGAAAACAAACACTCTTTGTTGTAGTAACTAAGTATATAATATCATATCATAGTTTTACAGAATTATACAATAATATATTTATATCAAACAATTTGGAGGACATTTTATGCTATTAGATAGAACAGTTGGAAACTCGCTATATTAAAACAACACTAAGAGTGAGAAATCAAACACACAAAAGAAGCCAGCAAATTCAAATAGTTCCACTATTGGTGTAAGTGCATTAACTCAGCTACAATGCACATTTAAGACAGTACATGGTATTTGCTAATAAACAGTAGCAGGCCAGATTCACTTGGAATCTATACTGTCTTCCACCTGGGTAGCCCTACTGTAGTGACCCTGACGGGGGCAAGTCCTGTATTGGGGGGCGTATGTGTTGAGACTCAGAATGACTTTGGTTAAGGATGCAGAATCAGGCACTCAGCAATGCAGTAATAATAAAAAAATTGCAGGCTGTAATTTCTGTAGCATAACAAAGGATATTTTTAAAACAGGAACCCATACAACTTAGTCAATAGATCTTTAAAGCAGTCTGGAAACAACTAGTAGATCAGAGGCACTGTAATGTATAAAGACAGAAAATTCAATACAAGAGGTGTGCAATCTTCCTTCTTCCAAAGACATGCTGTCTTAAAGTTCTTGATCTTAGATATGGGGCAGTTAACAATTTGAGGATATTTGCTGTTTTTGAAAGTGTCACACTGTTGACTCATATTTAGCTTGTGATCCACTATGACCCTCAGATCCTTTTCTGCAGTGCTCCATCCTAGGCAGTTATTTCCCATTTTGTTTGTTTGAAACTGATTGTTCCTTCCTAAGTGGAGTACTTTGCATTTGTTCTTACTGAATTTCAACCTATTTACTTCAGACCATTTCTCCAGTTTGTCCAGATCACTTTGAATTTTTATCTTATCCTCCAAAGCATTTGCAACGCCCAGGTTAGTATCATCTGCAAACTTTATAAGTGACTCTCTATGCCATTATCTAAATCATTGATGAAGATATTGAACAGAACCGGACCCACAACTGATCCCTGTGGGACCCCACTTGATACGCCATTCCAGCTTGACTGTGAACCACTTAAAACTATTCTCTGAGAATGGTTTTCCAACCTATTATGTATCCATCTTATAGTAGCTCCATCTAGGTTGTATTTCCCTAGTTTGTTTATGAGAAGGTCATGCGAGACAGTATCAAAAGCCTTACTAAAGTCAAGATATATCACATCTACCACTTCCCCCCATTCACAAAGCTTGTTACTTAGTCAAAGAACGCTATTAGGTTGTTTTGACATGTTTTGTTCTTTTCACCTTATTATCCTCTAGATATTTCCAGATTGATTGCTTAATTATTTGCTTCATTATCTTTCCAGGTACTTGAAATTAAGCTGTAGGTCTGTAATTCCTTGGGTTGTCTTTATTCCCCCTTTTATAGATGGGTACTATATTTGCCCTTTTCCAGTCCTTTGGAATCTTTCCAGTCTTCCATGACTTTTCAAAGATAATCCCTAATTGCTCAGATGTCTCTTCAGTCAGTTCCTTGAGTATTCTAGGATGTATTTCATCAGGCCATAGTGACTTGAAGACATCTAACTTGTCTAAGTCATATCATTTGGAACATGATAAAGCTTATCAGCTCAGAGCTCAAGTATGAAACTGTAGAAAAACCTGAGTGTCTCTGGATTAAGTTTAGAAGTGTGAGCAACAAGGGTGATGTTGTGGTGGGAGTCGGCTATAGACCACTGGACCAGGGGGATGAAGTGGACGAGGCTTTCTTCTGGCAACTCACAGAAGTTACTAGATCGCAAGCCCTGGTTCTCATGGGAGACTTCAATCACCCTGATATATGCTGGGAGAGCAATACAGCGGTGCACAGACAATCCAAGAAGTTTTTGGAAAGGGTAGGGGACAATTTCTTGGTGCAAGTGCTGGAGGAACCAACTGGGGCAGAGCTCTTCTTGACCTGCTGCTCACAAACTGGGAAGAATTAGTAGGGGAAGCTAAAGTGGATGGGAACCTGGGAGGCAGTGACCATGAGATGGTTGAGTTCAGGATCCTGACACAGGGAAGAAAGGAGAGCAGCAGAATACGGACCCTGGACTTCAGAAAAGCAGACTTTGACTCCCACAGGGAACTGATGGGCAGGATCCCCAGGGAGAATAACATGAGGGGGAAAGGAGTCCAGGAGAGCTGGCTGTATTTTAAAGAATCTTTATTGAGGTTACAGGGACAAACCAACCCGAGGTGTAGAAAGAATAGTAAATAAGGCAGGTGACCAGCTTGGCTTAACAGTGAAATCCTTGCTGATTTTGAACACAAAAAAGAAGCTTACAAGAAGTGGAAGATTGGACAAATGACCAGGGAAGAGTATAAAAATATTGCGCAGGGATGCAGGAATGAAATCAGGAAGGCCAAATCACACCTGGAGTTGCAGATAGCAAGAGATGTTAAGAGTAACAAGAAGGGTTTCTTCAGGTATGTTAGCAACAAGAAGAAAGTCAAAGAAAGTGTGGGCCCCTTCCTGAATGATGGAGGCAACCTAGTGACAGAGGATGTGGAAAAAGCTAATGTACTCAATGCTTTTTTTGCCTTTGTCTTCACGAACAAGGTCAACTCCCAGACTACTGCACTGGGCAGCACAGCATGGGGAGGAGGTGACCAGTCCTCTGTGGAGAAAGAAGTGGTTCGGGACTATTTAGAAAAGCTGGACGAGCACAAGTCCATGGGGCCGGATGCGCTGCATCCAAGAGTGCTAAAGGAGTTGGCAGATGTGATTGCAGAGCCATTGGCCATTATCTTTGAAAACTCATGGTGATCCGGGGAAGTCCCGGACAACTGGAAAAAGGCTAATGTAGTGCCCATCTTTAAAAAAGGGAAGAAGGAGGATCCTGGGAACTACAGGCCAGTCAGCCTCACCTCAGTCCCTGGAAAAATCATGGAGCAGGTCCTCAAGGAATCAGTTCTGAAGCACTTAGAGGAGAGGAAAGTGATCAGGAACAGTCAGCATGGATTCACCAAGGGCAAGTCATGCCTGACTAATCTAATTGCCTTCTATGATGAGATAACTGGCTCTGTGGAAGAGGGGAAAGCAGTGGACGTGTTGTTCCTTGACTTTAGCAAAACTTTTGACACGGTCTCCCACAGTATTCTTGCCAGCAAGTTAAAGAAGTATGGGCTGGACGAATGGACTATAAGGTGGATAGAAAGTTGGCTAGATTGTCGGGCTCAACAGGTAGTGATCAATGGCTCCATGTCTAGTTGGCAGCCCGTATCAAGTGCCCCAAGGGTCGGTCCTGGGGCCGGTTTTGTTCAATATCTTCATAAATGATCTGGAGGATGGTGTGGATTGCACCCTCAGCAAGTTTGCAGATGACACTAAACTGGGAGGAGAGGTAGATATGCTGGAGGGTAGGGATAGGATACAGAGGGCCCTAGACAAATTGGAGGATTGCGCTAAAAGAAATCTGATGAGGTTCAACAAGGACAAGAGTCCTGCACTTAGGATGGAAGAACCCCATGCACCACTACAGACTAGGGACCGAATGGCTCGGCAGCAGTTCTGCGGAAAAGGACCTAGGGATTACAGTGGACGAGAAGCTGGATATGAGTCAACAGTGTGCCCTTGGTGCCAAGAAGGCCAATGGCATTTTGGGATGTATACGTAGGGGCATTGTCAGCAGATCGAGGGATGTGATCGTTCCCCTCCATTCGACATTGGTGAGGCCTCATCTGGAGTACAGTGTCCAGTTTTGGGCCCCACACTACAAGAAGGACGTGGAAAAATTGGAAAACATCCAGCGGAGGGCAACAAAAATGATTAGGGGAACACATGACTTATGAGGAAAGGCTGAGGGAAGTGGGATTGTTTAGTCTGCGGAAGAGAAGAATGAGGGGGGATTTGATAGCTGTTTTCAACTACCTGAAAGGGGGTTCCAAAGAGGATGGATCTAGACTGTTCTCAGTGGTAGCTGATGACAGAACAAGAAGTAACAGTCTCAAGTTTTAGTGGGGGAGGTTTAGGTTGGATATTAGGAAAAACTTTTTCACTAGGAGGGTGGTGAAACACTGGAATGCCTCTAGGTAGGTGGTGTAATCTCCTTCCTTTGAAGTTTTTAAGGTCAAGCTTGACAAAGCCCTGGCTGGGACGATTTAGTTGCGGATTTGTCCTGCTTTGAGCAGGGGGTTGGACTAGATGACCTCCTGAGGTCCGTTGCAACCCTGATATTCTATGATTCTATGATGATCCATTTAGATTTGGGATCAGTAAATTAGACAGATGAATCATTTGAGACAAATGAACCAATGACTGAGCAGCCACAAGGTGCTGTAGAACCCAAAAGGAATTGTCTTTAGTCAACCCATGAATAAAACAGATTTTTCCAAGACAAAATGAACCACTTGAACGCACAAGGAGGAAAATGCTGAACCTGATTCTCTTTCACTTGCATGGGTTTTACAGTGGTGTAACTTCATTGATTTAAATGTAATTGTTCCTGGTTTACACTGCTATAAGGGAGATGAGAGTCAGGCCCAGTACAAATAATGATTAATAATGATGGATACCAAACCAATAAGACAGTCCAAACAAGTTTAGCTGCCATGGGATGTAGGCAGATCCAGCTGTAGGCATAAGCAGACTAAGTAATTGCTTACAACCCTGAGCAGCGACAGCCCCCCACCCTCATTAAGTATTAGTATGTGTTTTGTCAGAGTAGGGCAAAAATATTCTTGCTTAGGGTCCCCTAATGGGCTAGCACCCACTGGAAGTAGTGGAACTCACTGGGACAAGCAAATCACAGGTTTCAACAACAGACAGTAAAGACAGATTTTCCAGTAAATGTTGCTGAAATATCACTTATAGGTAGGATCATTCAACACATAATCAGATAAAGTGAAGACAGAAGGGCTAAGCTTGTCCTTTAGACACATTTTTATATTTCAAAGTTCATCAGTTTGTATCTACGGCAAGTGTAGTGTAAAATAAGTGGGAATCTCAGTCAGACAACTAGGTTACTGCCATTCTGGAATGCAAAATCCATGTAAAGTACAGGGACACATGGCACCTTCACTGGGGAATAACAACATGGAAGGGTTAAACCCTGGGGATTAGAAGTAAAAGAGTTAAGGTTATATTTGTTTCTGAAATATTTAGGCCAGCACAGAGTGGGAAGAGGTGTGTCGTTGGTAAAACTCAGCTGGTACAATATAGATCAGCTGAGGAGTCCAAACAAAAGCAGCTGGACCCCAGCCTTTCTCCACAAAGGACCATTCCCTCCACTGTGAGTCTCTGGCCCAACCTCTCCCCTGGCAGCACAGCTCCCTTTGGCACTCTGGATTCTGTGCCCGCTCCCTATTTTCATATCAGAGGGATGTCAAATAGCAAGAGTGGATAATACTGATGCTACTAATTACCTTGTATGAAGACAGTCTGCAGCTAAAACCTGGGAGTGAGCTTAGAAAATTGCAGTGCTATTTTTGCCTCAGATACAGACTTCTCTGTAACGTTGCGCAGGTTACTTCACTACAGTTTCCCCATCTATAAAAATGGGGCTAATACTTACTATAACTCCAAAGGATGTTATGAAGGTTAATTTCAGCATAGCAGGTGCAGCATAAATAACTTACGTTAAGGTTGCATAATGGTTTCCAATTTAAGCAAGCAGTTTTAGTTGCTTATAACATGTTCAAGTGTTGATATTTTGGTCTAAAATTTTCTAATGTTGTCTCTGCCCAAAATGATTTTGTTTTACAGTTTAAGACAATATATAATTTTTATGGAAATTTTTGAAATATTTTCTGGTTTGGGTTTTATTTTTATAATTTCATACCAAAAGAACCTCCCAATTTTTCTTTAACTGGTAAGTGAGGACAAGAGGGAGAGAAAGGTTGAAAACTGAAAGAGGGTTGGTTGTTAAAAATCAAACCCTTTTTGTTTTATAGTCTTTCATTAAAATTAAAATGTCACAGGTATGTGTAACAATATATTTGATTACCTTGTCATGTGTTTCCACTAAGTATGTAAAGTTTGCCACGAAGTGCATGTCTTCATTGGGGATCTTTGCAACCCTCTTGTGTGGACATGCTGTACTGGTGTAAAAAGTGAGTTGCACCACGGCAATTTACCCCAGATAAGAAAGGGTACATCGGGATAAGAGGTGCAAGTCACTTTTTATACCAGTCCATAACCTCTACACTAGGGGGCTGCTCTGGTGTAGTTACATTAGTTTAAAAGTAGTGTAGATAAGCCCCAAGGCAGGCTGTGGTGTGCCTGCTGTGTCGGTTTCCTTAGCCTTGAATCAAAAAGAGTAAAATGAACCTCGTACAGTGCGAAGGTTGTGGGTGGGCTACTGTGTAGTTTGTAAGGGGCTTCAAAGAATGGCTCCCTATCATAGACCTAAGGAACTATGAAAAGCAGCAAAGCTTCAGAATCCAGGAGAGTGAAACTCTCCCTTTTATGGTTTTTCTTTTCTCCCATCTTTTACTTTTTAAAGTAATATAGAAAATCCGTAGAAAAGCCATGTTAAGAGAGTTCATGTTTCATGCACAACCTTAGCTCCATCCCCTATGAACGTGAAAGAAGGATGGTCCAAAGCTCACGGCAACAGCCTGGCACTTGATGGGGCCACTGGTTCAACTGCATGCTTCCAATGTCATCTTGCTCAAATCTTCTACTGTCTCCATACCTCAGTTCCCTGTTTTCAGTTCCTCCTCTTTGTCATCCTCCCCAAATGCCCCAGGAACTTGAGGCACTCCAGCCCCAGAGAAGCCTGCACTGCTAGACCAGTGGAACCAGAACCCTTTGGATCCTATGTTAGTACTTGTTACTAACGGCAAATCCTCGTCCCTGCATGTAGCTAGGCTTGTCTTGAGAGATTTCATAGACATTGGCAGGAGAGCCACTCCATCATAGAATCATAGAAGATTAGTGTTGGAAGAGACCTCAGGCGGTCATCTAGTCCAACCCCCTGCTCAAAGCAGGACCAACACCAACTAAATCATCCCAGCCAGGGCTTTCTCAAGCCAGACCTTAAAATCCTCTAAGAATGGAGATTCCACCACCTCCCTAGGTAACACATTCCAGTGCTTCCCTACCCTCCTAGTGAAATAGTGTTTCCTAATATCCAACCTAGACCTCCCTCACTGGAACTTGAGACCACTGCTCCTTGTTCTGTCATCTGCCACCACTGAGAACAGCCGAGCTTCTTCCTCTTTGGAATGCCCCCTTCAGGTACTTGAAGGCTGCTATCAAATCCCCCCCCTCACTCTTCTCTTCTGCAGACTAAACAAGCCCGGTTCCCTCAGTCTCTCCTCGTAAATCATGTGCCCCAACCCCCTGATCATTTTCGTTGCCCACCGCTGGACTCTCTCCAATTTGTCCACATCCTTTCTGTAGTGGGGAACCCAAAACTGGACATAATACTCCAGATGTGGCCTCACCAGTGCCGAATAGAGGGGAATAATCACTTTCCTTGATCTGCTGGCAATGCTCTTACTAATGCAGCCCAATATGCCATTAGCCTTCTTGGCAACAAGGGCACACTGCTGACTCATATCCAGCTTCTCATCAACTGTAATTCCCAGGTCCTTTTCTTCAGAATTGCTGCTTAACCAGTAAGTCCCCAGCCTGTAATTGTGCATGGGTTTTTTCCATCCTAAGTGTAGGACTCTGCACTTGTCCTTGTTCAACCTCAGCAGATTTCTTTGGGCCCAATCCTCCAATTTGTCTAGGTCACTCTGGATCCTATCCCTACCTCCAGCGTGTCTATTTCTCCCCACAGCTTTGTGTCATCTGCGAACTTGCTGAGGGTGCAATCTATCCCATCACACAGATAATTAATAAAAATGTAGGACAAAACCGGCCAAAGGACCGACCCCTCGGGCACTCCGCTTTACACCAGCTGCCAACTAGACATTGAGTCATTGATCACTACCTGTTGAGCCTGACAATCTAGCCAGCTTTCTGTCCACCTTATAGGCCATTCATCCAATCCATACTTTTTAACTTGCTGGCAAGAATATTGTGGGAGACCGTATCAAACGCTTTGCCAAAGTCCAGATATATCATGTCCACTGCTTTCTCCATATCCAGAGAGCCAGTTATCTCATCATAGAAGGCAATCAGGTTGGTCAGGCATGACTTGCCCTTGGTGAATCCATGTTGACTGTTCCTAATCACCTTCCTTTCCTCCTAGTGCTTCAAAATGGTTTTCTTGAGGACCTGCTCCATGATTTTTCCAGGGCCTTAGGTGAGGCTGACAGGTCTGTAGTTCCCCAGGTTCTCCTTCTTCCCTTTTTTAAAGATGGGCACTATATTTGCCTTTTTCCAGTCATCTGGGACCTCCCCCGATTGCCACGAGTTTTCAAAGACGATGGCCAATGTCTCTGCAATCACATCAGCCAATTCCCTCAGCACCGTTGGATTCATTATATCTGAACCCATGGACTTGTGCTTGTCCAGCTTTTCTAAATAGTCTTTACCCTGTTCTTTCACCACTGAGGGCTGCTCACCTCCTCCCCATAAACGGTGTTGCCCAGGACAGCAGTGTGGGAGCTGACCTTGTCTGTGAAGACTGAGGCAAAAAAAGCATTGAGTACTTCAGCTTTTTCCACATCATCTGTCACTAGGTTGCCTCCCCCATTCAACATACCTGAGAAAACCCTTCTTGTTACTCTTCACATCCTTTGCTAGCTGAAACTCCAGTTGTGTTTTGGCCTTCTTGATTACACCCCTGTGTGCTCGAGCAATATTTTTGTACTCCTCCCTAGTCATATGACCAAGTTTCCACTTCTTGTAAGCTTCCTTTTTTGTGTTTAAGCTCAGTGAAGATTTCACTGTTAAGCTAAGCTGGTCGCCTGCCATATTTGCTATTCTTTCTGCACATCGGGATGATTTTTTCCTGTGCCCTCAGTAAGGCTCCTTTAAAATACAGCTAGCTTTCCCAGACTCCTTTCCCCCTCATATTAGCCTCCCAGGGGATCCTGCCCATCAGTTCCCTAAGGGTGTCAAAGTCTGCATTTCTGAAGTCCAGGGTCCATATTTTGCTACTCTCCTTTCTTCCTTTTGTGAGGATCCTGAACTCGAACATCTCTTGGTCAGTGCTGCCCAGGTTGCCACCCACTTCTCCTTCCCCTACCAATTCTTCCCTATTTGTGGGCAGCAGGTCAAGAGGAGAACAGTTCCTGGTTGGTTTCTCCAGCACTTGCACTAGGAAGTTGTCCCCAACACTCTCCAAAAACTTTCTGGATTTTCTGTGCACTGCTGTATTGCACTCCCAGCAGATGTCAGGATGATTGAAGTCATGGCTAATGTAGCCCAGAAGCTGCAGTAATGTCTGGTTATCACTGCAACTTGAGAATAATGTCTGTAGAGTAGTGGAGTGGTGGACCCACTTGTTCTGCCCCAACTTCTCTGAATTTTCTCACCACTCTGATTACACTTCATTGGGATGTAAGGGGGTTATAAGGGCACAGTGCTCCATGATGCTCCACAGGAAGGAACGCCGATGGTGAATCCCAGATATCCTGTGTTTATCTGCAGCAGAACCTGACCATTCCCACTGGGTCTGGGAAACCCTTTGAAGGACGGGAAGATTTTGTCTTAAAAGTTTCTTTAGGTCTAGCTGTTTTTAGCCATTGATCAAATGTGTATGAGATACTATCGAAATATGAGTGAAGTATTTATGCTAAGAAAAGATTTAGCTCTCCTTGGAAAAGAAAAAAGATAGCAATTTTAGGACAGTTGAATCTCCATCTTACATAGAATGGTGGACTTATACTGACAAGTTCAGGTAGTTGGCACTAACTCTTGTGTTATTAAATGGTTAAAATTACACATAATTTCCACCCGAACATTTTGAAACTATTGTTTGCACATTTTGTCAACACATTATCAATGACTACTTCAAGTACAAGAGGCAACACATTAAATGGCATATGCCAAAGGGACCTTATCTGTCATAACATGCATAATCCACTCTCTTTACCAGGCTTTATAGCTGCATCATGTTTTTGCAATGCCAGACATTTAATTTTATGGCTAGAGCATCTTCTGTTAACTTTCCATGCGCTAAAAGCTCAAGGGAAAAATGGGGGCAAATTCCTTGCTATATTTACCTTGATTGCTTCTGGAGGACCCGGGAAAATGTTGTGGACATTTTTACTATCAATTTGTGCATGGCTATAAAGTTTAATGGTTGATTTACTGAAGGGAGTGTTCTCACCAAGAATGAGAGTATGAGAGAGAGAGAGAGAGAGAGTGCATGAGAGATAGAAAGTGAGAAAGTCCACATTGTACAAATGTGCTGCTAATTTATTTTCCATCTCACTAACAATGTGCTCTATAATATTGCTGCAGCTGTAATGAGGAAAATGGATGTTCTCAACCTCTGCTCCATTTAACTCCTGCAACTTAGAAAAGTCACAATGTATGGGAAAAGACTTTATTAGTACAAACTATATTTTATCCTGAAGTAGCATTCAGCTTCTGTGACTGAAGTAGCTTGCAGCCCATTTCACGCACAAAATCTGCCAAAATTCTTTCCTCCTTTCCTCTATCACTTTCCCCACAGAACAGAATGTGCCTCTGAGTCATCATATTCATATATCTTCCCTCTTAGAGCTGTGGAGATTTTTAACTGTTACACTTGCCTTCATACAGTCCAGGTTAATAATCAATGTTCCATTGACTTCAGTGGAGCTATTCCAGTTTGCACTGGCTGAGAATGGAGCCCATTGGGTTGTACTATGAAATGATTACAAAGGAAAACAATGTGAGGTACTGCATGTAAGGTTAGAGACATTTTAACTCACCTCTGCATGGCATAATTAAGGCATCACTGGAATACTGTGTACAGTCCTGGCTAATTCACAATTAAGGAGATAGTGGTAAAGTAAAGAGAAGGAAGAGTAACAAGTCTGATGAGAGTGGAAAGCTTTGGAAAGGTTAAAAAATGTAAAATATTATGTACAGAAATAAAGAAAGAGGGAATGCTTAGTACCCTAGATTTGTCCTTGAGGGAAAATAATATAAGAAGGGAAGAAATATTCCAGGACGACCAAGGATGTCTGTCAGGAAGTACGTCTTTAAAGTGGAGGAAGGCAAGTTTAAATTAGATAGGAGGTTACTGACAGCAAGAGCAATATGACAATGGAAGAGATGTCTGCCAAGAGACGTTTCTGAGGTACCATCAATAGAAGTGTTCATCAAAAGATTCAGTTAACACTATGGGGAACAGGGTAGGGGATAATCTGTTCTAGGTGCAAGGGTTTGGACCTGATGACATCTGAAGTCTGTTCCAATCCTAACTTTGATACATCTATTGTATAGGTGAAATACCCTTAAAACCCCCAAGCAGGCTTTAGAATTATTCCTTTTGTTATAAAACCAAATCAAGAACATTAAATAACTTTTGGTTTACTTTTTAAGTAAAGATTTTGGTGAAGCGCTACTGAAATCCTGAACTACGTGGGCCACCTGCGGGGATAAAATCACCTGCTTTAAAATTGAATTGTTTACATGGCTGTAGCTTTCATGTGAGTTTTACTCATTACCAGATCCTCTTCACTACAGTATTATATCTTATTATAACAGATCCTGATTTTGGTTTTTAATGATAGGCGGAAATATAAAAAAAATCCTTCTGCAAATGGACTGTAGAAATTCATCGCCAGTCTGATGATGAAAAAAAGTAGCAGCTATAAAACCAAGACAGATGGTAGAATGGGGAGGAAAGAGAGGAATGTATTGGCTGGTGTCAATCTCCAAGCTGGATTCCTTAATGATATTGTTTGAGCTTAGCTTTTTCTCTTTTTTAATTGAATTTAGTGCTGGCGAAAGATGTCAGATCAACAGCCATGGAGAATTAAATTCTCTATTTGGTCCTGATCCAAAGCCCACTAACGTCAATGGAAAGACTCCTACTGCCTCCAGTGGGTTTTGGATAAGGTTGCTTATCCACAAAGCAGGAACAAGCAGATGCTTCCTTTCTGTGCCAGTGCAGAGAGACTCAACTCTGACTAGAAGGGAACCATCTCTAAGGAGGAAAGTATAGTTCACACTCTAGGCCCATTGAATCCTTTGTTTCTCTTCTAAAGTTGCTGCTTAATGCTAATTGTCATGGAATATTTTGGTGGACATGTCTCCACTAGGAACTGGATTGAAACCAACCACTCATTTCACATAGGCCTCTGGACAGATATCATAGCTAACTTTTGCTCACTACCAGATATGGCTAAGCAAACATTGAAGAGTGCAATTGTAAAACAGACTCTGCAAGGGCCATTCACAGAAATAGGCAGTGAGTCAGTAAATTCTAAATCACTAGGAAACTCAAGGACTACAGATTCTGAATCTCCAACATTTTTTACCAATATCCTCCAGGAGCTACTATCACAACTGGTTCCTACTTATGCCGCATAAGACACTTAATATCCTTTCCACCACATAAGAACATAAGAATGGCCATATTGGGTCAGAACAAATGTCCATCTAGCCCAGTATCCTGTCTTCTGACAGTGGCCAATGCCAGGTGCTCCAGAGGGAATGAACAGAACAGGTAAACATGAAGTGATCCATTCCCTGTCGCCCATTCCCTGCTTATGGCAAACAGAGGCTAGGGACACCATCCCTGCCCATCCTGGCTAATAGCCACTGATGGACCTATCCTCCATGAATTGATCTAGTTCTTTTTTGAACCCTGTTATAGTCTTGGCCTTCAGAACATCCTCTGGCAAAGAGTTCCACAGGTTGGCTGTGAATTGTGTGAAGAAATACTTCCTTTTGTTTGTTTTAAACCTGCTCCGTATTAATTTCATTTGGTGACCCTGTGTGCAGTGGGGAAAATGCACAGGCTGGCTCCTCTTCCTCTCTGCCGCTTTATGGTAATTGACACCCCTGCATGCACGGAGGAAGCAGTCCATGAGTTTCAACTTTCCCTACTGTGATTGTGACTGACCCTAAATAATTACACAGGGTGCAAATCGAGAGCCCAATTTTGCCACCTTTTGTCACATGGAAATCAATTTGAAGGTACTATTCAGTGAGTAATGCTAGCAAGATTGGGCACTGAATTATCAGTGTGAGCAAAGGTAGCAAGATTGGACCTGAATTAACGAATATGCTTAGCTCTAAATAACTGCATGCTGCAGCAATTACAATGCAATTCAACAATAAGCAGTAACTTCCTTCCATCTCATTTTCAATATTTTTTGGCATGAAAAACACAGTCACACTGTATTAACACTTCACACACCTTAATTAAATCTATAGTGTGTGAAGTGGTACAATCAGTAAGCCAACTGTCAAAAAAGGATCAGTATAGAAACAATATATTATTGTCAGGTGGAAGGCAGCACAGCAGACATTTATTTTCCATAGAGCTTTATAAAAATGGGCTAAAACGAAATCTATGCACCCTTGTCTGCTTAGTCCCATCAAACTATTTCCAGGAAAAACCCTATATTTTGCTGTATCTCAGCCTGTGTTGCTTGAGACATCTTTCATTTTCTACAATTTCTGCTTTCTTTTTTGCATTTTCAACTGTCTTCTCTGATGTGCTTACAGTCACCTTTTACATGCTAATGTGAATATACGTAATCTACAGAGAGATCAAGCAGCACTGCAAAAGCATGTACTCCCTTGGTTTCAGTACAGCGGGTAGTTAACTATGATTACTCTTTATTTATTCTGCACCTGGAAATAGGCCCAAATATTTGTTTAAAAAGTCTGAAATAGTATGTAATTAGAAGACTGTCTAATTTTAATGTCATACTAAAGGGATTGTATTTCATTTGTATAATGCCTCAAAATAAAACATTCATATATATCTTTGAGTTCTCTGAATACAGCAGTTTTTAAATGTAATGGTAATTATGTGGGCAGAATCTGGCCCTGTGTATTGGCAATCTGAACATATACATTAGCAATATTACAAGATGCAATAAGATAACAGAAAAAAAGTCCAACAAATGTGGATGAAAGAAACCCATCCACCAGAGTCTAAGCAGCTTGCTGAACCTAAGAGGAGCCTCTGTTGAGGATGGATAGAGGTGGAATCAGACATATCCCCAAAAAACAAAATTTGTGGTCCTGAGTCCATTGAAGGTAGTGAGAGTTTTGCCATTGATTTCAATGGGAGCATCAGTGGGCCCCCAACTTAATTGCGCTGTCTGAAGGCATTTGAAAATGTAAATGCAACTTTTTGCTCTGTTTATGCTCACTGGGGCAGAGACAATATCTTTGCTATGTGGGTGCATACAGTGTGTGAAGGACAATGGGGCTCACTGGTACTACCACAATATGACAAATAATAACGGAACACCCTACATCAGAAGATAACAAAACAAAGCAAACAGGTGCCTTTGCCTGCCCTGGGCTACTGCACCTGCCTTGCACGTAATATCACAAATCTGGGATGTATCTAGCAAAGCTCTTTCTAGGAGTCCTCACCGGAACATCTTGAAATTTGAGTGGTATCAAAATCTGGTCCTGTTCTGAATGAGCAATTACTCTCATAAAGTAGTTCCAGTATGTCAGAAGCACACTTGGAAAAAATTCTGCTGGGCTTTCCCCATAGGGCACTGTTGTGATTGTCAGCGTGGTCAATATTGTACTTACCTTTAGCAACTGAATATTGTAGGGTTAATGTTCAGAAGCCTCATGTCCCTTCGGCAGGCACAATAAGCACTTGTGAAGCAAGCACCTTTAGCTAAATTGCAATGTATATCCAAGTACTTGTACCTCTGCTTACTGACTACAGGGACAAATTGAGACACAAGACTGACATTTTTATTATCTTTTTAATCTTGAATGTCTCTCCTAGGTGGGTGCAAAAATGGTGGCTCAAGTTGTGCGTGTACAAATTCTGGGCTAGATTCTTGAGTGTCAGTCATTGTAATATCATTGACTCTGACCCTCTGCCTTTAAAAGTAAAACAGGAGCCTTGTGAGACTGAGATATGGATCTGATTCTCCACTGCCTTGGACATTGCTTAGCAACTGTGCAAAGTAGGTATCAGATCAAAATGATAATACCTTATACTCCTCTTGTACACACTAGCCTGGTTTTAAATGACTACACAGACTGCAAGGCCATGCAGAATCATACTCTTTCATCTTACACTGTCTTGATTTGTAAACAATATAGGCTAGAGTTACACTGATTTACATCAGCAGGGATCTGCCTCCCCATCCACTTATTTTTAAACTGCGGGCTCTAATTACTTGTATATTTACATTACCAAATGAATGTGGGGCGAGCATGCAACTGCAAACTCAAAGATTTTCTTTTGCAGCAATTATGGACTCTGGTGCATAGGAGGGAAGCCTTTGTTTGAGTTTGCATATTGCTCTCTAATCCCGGTCCTAGTGTACTCCATTTATTTTAAAGAGCAGCATGAAAGCAGGATTTTTAAAATGTCAATGTATATTGTTAAATGCTAATATGATGGAGCAGTAAGGAACAGGGTGTGAAAAAGGAAGAAAGCGAAGATTGCACATACCTACTTCAAAACACAGATGGGAGTTCAAATGTGCGATGTTTTAAAATATCTTTCTAAAGTGCATAATTTTTCTTTTTAAAGAAAAAGTCATCTGATGCCTAATGTCACCCCTTTCTCTATAAATTCAAAGTGGTACTAAGAAAAAAAATCTGTCCCTCACAGATGTCTTATTGTACTTATTGACTCCCATATCAGCCTTTTTTAGTTACGAAGGCAACCTGTCAGAAGGAGAGGAATAGAAACAGTCATGGATATTCAGGACACTTGAAAAAAATGCACCTTTCCATTTGTGTTATGAGTTGTGTCATAGTAGAATGTTGTGGCCATGTGATTCAGTGAGAATGCTGCTCTGTTATTTGTGGCCCTACTGCATGTGCATTCGTGTCTCTTGTGTGTGGGTCACACATCTGCCACTACCCACTGGGGACATATGCTTAGGGCCATTATGCCTCCAGCTTCTTCATGCCTCTTTTTTTAAAGGAATGAGGTAGTTTTGAGTATGTTTATGATATCATGTTTTTCTACTCTGTTCCTTTGCATTTGATTTCATGGCTAACTTAACTCCAGCAATAATGTGATACTATGATTAATCTCCCTGGGTGAAATCCTGGCCCCATTGCCTTCACTAGGGCCAAATTTCATCCATTGTTTTCAATGTTCTTTGTGAGATGTGTGGATGGAAGTGTTTGATACATGAACGCTGCATTTGTCTCTTTGTTCTTTACTCATCACAAGTTAGGAACAGCTTTATTTCATAGTATACAATAGCTTAAACTGAAACATAAACATATTTAAGACAATATAGCATCATGCCATTTAGCCATCTATTCACCTTAACCACACCTTATTTCTACAGTAACTTGCTAACATGGTTCTATTGCAGTTCTCATCTCACAACCTTTTCCTGGAAGTGGCATCTTACCCCATAGATACTGTATTCCCCCATACATGATTTTCACTATCTTTTTTAAATGTTGGATGAAATCATGGCCATATAGTGTAGCATAGCATAATATAGTGCAATACAGTATTAGTGTGTGTATGTGTTACACCTGGATTAATAAAGATGTCTGTATGTGTGTTGATTGTAGGGGGAAAGAACATTTTACCTTTTAAAAATTACTTTCAGCTACCTGTGAACAACTGATTACTGTAAGCAGGGAGCATCCAATTAGTATCCTTTTAACCTGTAAGGCAGGGGTGGGCAAACTTTTTGGCCTGAAGGCTGCATCGGGTTTCTGAAATTGTATGGCGGGCCAGCTAGGGAAGGCTGTGCCTCCCCAAACAGCTAAGCATAGCCCATCCTCCACCCCTTATCCCACCCCACCCCCCCGCTTCTCAC
The DNA here is from genome assembly GCF_965140285.1 of Lepidochelys kempii. Lineage (NCBI taxonomy): Eukaryota > Metazoa > Chordata > Testudines > Cheloniidae > Lepidochelys > Lepidochelys kempii. Next base: position 300,995,169 of record NC_136380.1, on the reverse strand, counting down.
CCCCTAACGGCCTCCCGGTGACCCCTGCTCCATCCACCACCACCCCTGCTCTCTGTCCCCTGACTGCCCCCAGACTCCCTGCTCTATCCAACCTTGCCTCATCTTCCTGACTGTGCCTCCAGGGACTCCTGCCCCACCCAACCACCCCATTCTCCCTGATTGCCCCCAGACACCCCGCCCCTAACTGACCCCTGCTGCCCCATCCAATCCCCCCTCTCCTTCCTGACAGCCTCCCCCCAGGACCTCTGCCCCCATTCAACCCCCCTGTTCCCTGCCCTCTCACCGCCCTGACCCCTATCCACAGCCACAGCCCCTCACCACCCCCTGAACTCCCCTGCCCTCTATCCAACCCCACCACCCCGCTCCTTGCCCCCTTACCATGCTGTCTGGAGCACCAGTGGCTGGCGGCATGGCTGCACCAGGGCAGGCGGCTGCACCGCACAGCACAGAGCACCGGGTCAGGCCAGGCTCTGCAGCTGCGCTTTCCCAGGAGCTTGCAGCCCCGCCGGCCAGAGCATTGCGCCGGGGCGCAATAAGCTGAGGCTGCGGGGGAGGGAGAACAGCGGGGGAGGGGCCGGGGGCTAGCCTTCCAGGTCAGGAGCTCAGGGGCTGGGCAGGACGGTCCCGTGGGCTGGATGTGGCCCGTGGGCCATAGTTTGCCCACCTCTGCTGTAAGGCAATATAGTTTAGGGTGCTCTTTAGCTTGTTATGTTTTTATGTTATGTTATGTTATGTTTTAGCTTGTCTGTGTTTTATAACATCAATGAGGGATTTGTGTGAGGGATTTATGTTATTTGTGTTTTAGATTATTATTGTATTAGGGATTATTATTTGCACCAATGAAAAGGGTAATGCTTGTGTCAATCATTTATCGGAAGGCTGTAGTTGGGTCCTCTGGGAGTAACAAGTCTGAGCTGTTCTTAGAAGTTTCTAAAACATGGAACCCCTGGCAAGCCCAAAATATTCCTCAGTCACCCTGGAGACCCATCCCTTAGGAGAACAGATTGGTGGACAAGTGGGCTGTTTTTGAGGGAACACTTGGTAAGCCCAGGAGGGGGTAAAAGGCGAGCTATTCTGGGGGGTATCCTAATTCTGTTTTTAGGGTAACAGTTGAAGCCCTTTGTCTGAAACTCCCATTGAAGACAATGCGGGATCCATGCATGGAGGTCTAACAAGATCAGTGTAAAACACCTAAACTACTATCCAGGTTCTTGTGCAAAGCCCAAAGTATATGAGGGTGCTGGGGGCATGCCTGGGGCTTATGGGAAGGAGGTGGGGACAGAGTGCTCTGTTATGCTCCAAAATATTCTTGGCTGCTAGACCAGCACTTTGTAGTCATAGGAACTCAAGTGGACTGATCTATTTTTTTCTGGGGGCTTGGCCCTTTGCATCTCCCCCAAAATAAGACGAACAATGCGGGTGTAAAGCCATCTTTCCTCATTACTCTTCAGATCCTGTTACACATGGAGTTTGTACAGAGCAGATAATCGAGCCAGTGTTTTTTTCTGTGATGCAAAGAAGGACCCATAAAGGATTTGGGAGGTTGAGACTACCAAGTATTGTACAATGTTAGCCTATATCTAAAGAGGCAAAAAGGCACACACAAAAAGGCCATGATATTAACCCACTGTGTTATCTAGTTCTATTCACCACGTTGTACCAGTGCTTTTTTACAGCCCTTCTCATAACTTCTACAATTTACCTGGACGCATCAGACTTACCAGTGTTGTAGGGGAATCCCCTTGCTAGCAGTGAGTTCCAAACTCCTACCCCTTGCCTTGGATGGAGATCTCTCCTACTCCCTTTTTGGGAAGCAGAAATTCACCCAGGAATTTCTCCAGCACCATTATTAGTAACAAACACTCATCAATGGTTACCTTGTTCAGAAACAAATACTCCCAGTGCCCTCAGTCACCAGCTGGGGGGGCCTCCTTCTCTTTGGCCCCTGGCTGACCCTCATATGCAACACTATACAGCTTCCTTGGGGTCACATGCTCAAGTTATTCTCTGGGGCCATGCCCCGACAGTGAGCTTATTCTCAGCCTGTCATGTTCCCCTGCAGCAACCACCTGGTGCTCTCAGTGCTACATCCTGCCCTTCCTTCCTAGGAGTATTGCAACAGTAAGTTGGGGTGGGATTTCTTTTCATCTCTCTACCCAACCAGGGCTCTGCACATGTGGGGAGGCCAGTTTCTCTTCTTTGCTCATCCCCTTGCCAGCCAGAGCCCTGAATATAAGAACATAAGAACGGCCATACTGTATCAGACTAATGGTCCATCTAGCCCAGTATCCTGTCTTCTGACGGTAGCCAATGCCAGGTGCTCCAGAGGGAATGAACAGAACAGGTAATCATCAAGTCATCCACTTCCTTTGCAGGAAGACCAGCTTTCACAGCACTGCTGCTGTTCTGTGGAATGGAGCTTTACACCTCCACACTTGCGTTTTGTTTTCTTGATCAAACTGTTGCCATTCTGTTTGACAGGAAAATTGTTAGTCTAGATACAAGGGGCAAATTACAAACATGAAATATTTTAAAAGTGCCCCTTTCCCCTCACTTTGTATATATGTTATTGACAAAGGCAAATAGGACAATGTGGGCACTTTTCTAGCAGAGACTTGCAAAAAAAAAAATCACCAAAACAAACAAAACCACATCCTAGCACTCAATAGCTTGTTTATGTGTCTGTCATTCTGAATCATCAGCTGCTCTGCCACATGCTCTGCCATTCTTTTGTGTATCAAGTTGTGCTTCTGAGGGATAAAAGAAAACAGAGCTGAAAATCAAGCTGATGGACAGAATGTTCACAGACAGTATGGACAGAGTCAACACTTGCAGATTAATTCTCTGAAATGTGGAGGCAGATGAATTAATTAAGTGAAGGGTAAATCAAAAAGGCAGGCTCTAGTAGCACATTACTAGCAAAAATAGTCTAATTTTCCTGTAGATGAGGGATTTTATATTTTAATATTATTAAAGCAACACTCTATTTTCCATCATGTATTTCATATAAATTATCATAAAAAGCTTTACTCAGTGAAATAACACAATTACAGAAATAGAAAGTATCAGAGGGAGTGAGAAATCAAGTATAGACAAGAGAAAAGGGTATCTTTCCAGTTCAAACTTGAAATAAAATATGACTAAATAAAGTACAGAAATACTGGAAAGCTTATTCCAGATGGTAGGAGTTGCAGAGAAGAAGGCAATCAGAGCAGCAATGGAGAGAACCTGCGGAGCTATAAAAATGAAGGCAATGACAGATAAGGGTGAGTAGAGAGAGGTAAGAAGTACGCCTGAGGAAATCCATGGAGGGTATTATTATTATCAATTCTATGTCCAGTCAAACATGGTTGAACCTATATATTATATTGATACTTAAAAACAGTAGCACTTGTAAGAGGAATTATATACACCTTTACAATGAATAGATGTGTGTGGGAAAGTCTCACACATAAAGTATGTATAAAGATAGATTGTAGTAGTCATGCACCAGAACTTGAATACAATTTCTACAGTTAAAAAAAAAAAAAAAGAAAGAACACAGGATTAAACTGCATTACAGAGAGTATAGGAAATGAAACAATGATACCGTTGCAACAGACTTCTCGAAAATGAAAAAAGTAACAGAAGGATAAAGTAAATATTACCTGTTGGTTTTATTATCCTGTACTGAGACTATGCATTTATCATGCACTGTAATTTTCAAATCTACAACTTTTTTGCAGCTTCATTATAGGAAGAGTTGCTAGAACTGCCTATTAAGGTTGCCTGTGATAAGGTAGGGGAGATAATACTTTTATTGGACCAACTTCTGTTGATGAAAGCTTTCAAGGTTTACAGAGCTCTTCTTCAGATCTGGGGCAGGTAATCAGAGTGTCTAAGCTAAATACAAACTGGAACAGATTGTTTATCATAAGGGGTTCACACATGCTGTAGGATATCACTTAAAATGAAGTGGGCAATTAACAGTTAGCAGGCAATGGGGGAGGGGAATTACAAAATGTTGTAATGAGCCAGAAAAAACAGAGCCTCTGTTAAATCCATGTTTTTAGTGTCTTGCAGAGTTATGAATTTAAGTTCTCCAGTTCAACTGTTGAAGGTGTTGTGCAGGTGTTCGTTTTGTTTGAGGATGAGGACTGAGATCCCTTCAGAAGTGTTCACCCACCAATGACAGGGTGTTTTTGTTTTTTGCCATTTTTCTGTGTGAGTTCATTAAAGGGCATAATGATTGTCTTGTTTCTCCCACATTTTGTTGGGGCATGGAGTGAGCTGGATGGGGTATACCACATACTGTGATAGGCATGTATAGGACCATGGATCTTGCCAGATACGTTGGGGGGGGGGTGTTGTCCATTGCCCTCAGGGTTTGCATCTGCTATTCTGGCAGGGTCTTGTGCCATTTTGAGTTGCTGTGTTCTGGTCTGCGGGATACTTGCTTCAGATAATGAAATTGAGGGAGTTGTTTGAAGGCCAGAAGAGAGGGTTCAGGAAAGATTTCTTTCAAGCTGTGGTCCCCATCAAGTATGGGTTTTAACAGTTTGATAATACACCATATGGATCCCAGTGTGGTGTGCTAGTGACAACTAGGGGTGTGCAATCAGTGGGGTTTTTCTTCTCTCTCTCTCTTTTCTGTATGGAAGCAAATTCTCCCAGGATATTTGGGTGACCCATCCATTATGTGATCTACATTTCTGGCGGTGTGTCCTTGCTTAGCCCTGGTCTACACTAGGACTTTAGGTCGAATTTAGCAACGTTAAATCGATTTAAACCTGCACCCGTCCACACAGTGAAGCCCTTTATTTCGACTTAAAGGGCTCTTAAAATCGATTTCCTTACTCCACCCCTGACAAGTGGATTAGCGCTTAAATCGACGTTCCCAGCTCGAATTTGGGGTACTGTGGACACAATTCGATGGTATTGGCCTCCGGGAGCTATCCCAGAGTGCTCCATTCTGACCGCTATGGACAGCACTCTCAACTCAGATGCACTGGCCAGGTAGACAGGAAAAGAACCGCAAACTTTTGAATCTCATTTCCTGTTTGGCCAGCGTGGCAAGCTGCAGGTGACCATGCAGAGCTCATCAGCACAGGTGACCATGATGGAGTCCCAGAATCGCAAAAGAGCTCCAGCATGGACCGAACGGGAGGTACGGGATCTGATCGCTGTTTGGGGAGAGGAATCCGTGCTATCAGAACTCCGTTCCAGTTTTCGAAATGCCAAAACCTTTGTGAAAATCTCCCAGGGCATGAAGGACAGAGGCCATAACAGGGACCCGAAGCAGTGCCGCGTGAAACTGAAGGAGCTGAGGCAAGCCTACCAGAAAACCAGAGAGGCGAACAGCCGCTCTGGGTCAGAGCCCCAAACATGCCGCTTCTATGATGAGCTGCATGCCATTTTAGGGGGTTCAGCCACCACTACCCCAGCCGTGTTGTTTGACTCCTTCAATGGAGATGGAGGCAATACGGAAGCAGGTTTTGGGGACGAAGAAGATGATGATGAGGAGGAGGTTGTAGATAGCTCACAGCAAGCAAGCGGAGAAACCGGTTTTCCCGACAGCCAGGAACTGTTTCTCACCCTAGACCTGGAGCCAGTACCCCCCGAACCCACCCAAGGCTGCCTCCTGGACCCAGCAGGCGGAGAAGGGACCTCTGGTGAGTGTACCTTTTAAAATGCTATACATGGTTTAAAAGCAAGCATGTGAAAGGATTACTTTGCCCTGGCATTTGCGGTTCTCCTAGATGTAGTCCTAAAGCCTTTGCAAAAGGTTTCTGGGGAGGGCAGCCTTATTTCGTCCTTCATGGTAGGACACTTTATCACTCCAGGCCAGTAACACATACTCGGGAATCACTGTAGAACAAAGCATTGCAGTGTATGTTTGCTGGCATTCAACCAAAATCCGTTCTTTATCTCTCTGTGTTATCCTCAGGAGAGTGAGATATAATTCATGGTCACCTGGTTGAAATAGGGTGCTTTTCTTCAAGGACACTCAGTATAGCCCATTCCTGCTGGGCTGTTTGCCTGTGGCTGAACAGAAATGTTCGCCGCTGTTAGCCACAGGGAGGGGGGAAGGTTGAGGGGGTAGTCACGCGGTGGGAGGAGGCAAAATGCGACCTTGTAACGAAAGCACATGTGCTATGTATGTAATGTTAACAGCAAGGTTTACCCTGAAAGAGTGTAGCGACTGTTTTATAAAATGTGTCTTTTTAAATACCGCTATCCCTTTTTTTTTCTCCACCAGCTGCATGTGTTTCAATGATCACAGGATCTTCTCCTTCCCAGAGGCTAGTGAAGCTTAGAAAGAAAAAAAAACGCACTCGCGATGAAATGTTCTCCGAGCTCATGCTGTCCTCCCACACTGACAGAGCACAGACGAATGCGTGGAGGCAAATAATGTCAGAGTGCAGGAAAGCACAAAATGACCGGGAGGAGAGGTGGAGGGCTGAAGAGAGTAAGTGGCGGGCTGAAGAGAGTAAGTGGCGGGCTGAAGACAGGGCTGAAGCTCAAATGTGGCGGCAGCGTGATGAGAGGAGGCAGGATTCAATGCTGAGGCTGCTGCAGGACCAAACCAGAATGCTCCAGTGTATGGTTGAGCTGCAGCAAAGGCAGCTGGAGCACAGACTGCCACTGCTGCCCCTCTGTAACCAACCGCCCTCCTCCCCAAGTTCCATAGCCTCCACACCCAGACGCCCAAGAACGCGGTGGGGGGGCCTCCGGCCAACCAGCCACTCCACCACAGAGGATTGCCCAAAAAAAAGAAGGCTGTCATTCAATAAATTTTAAAGTTGTAAACTTTTAAAGTGCTGTGCTTAAAGTGCTGTGTGGCATTTTCCTTCCCTCCTCCACCACCCCTCCTGGGATACCTTGGTACTCATCTCCCTATTTGTGTGATGAATGAATAACGAATGCATGACTGTGAAGCAGCAATGACTTTATTGCCTCTGCAAGCGGTGATTAAAGGGAGGAGGGGAGGGTGGTTAGCTTACAGGGAAGTAGAGTGAACCAAGGGGCGGGGGGTTTCATCAAGGAGAAACAAACAGAACTTTTACAGCGTAGCCTGGCCAGTCATGAAACTGGTTTTCAAAGCTTCTCTGATGCGTACCGCGCCCTCCTGTGCTCTTCTAACCGCCCTGGTGTCTGGCTGCGCGTAACCAGCAGCTAGGCGATTTGCCTCAGCTTCCCACCCCGCCATAAATGTCTCCCCCTTACTCTCACAGATATTGTGGAGCACACAGCAAGCAGTAATAACAGTGGGAATATTGGTTTCGCTGAGGTCTAAGCGAGTCAGTAAACTGCGCCAGCACGCCTTTAAACGTCCAAATGCACATTCTACCACCATTCTGCACTTGCTCAGCCTGTAGTTGAACAGCTCCTGACTACTGTCCAGGCTGCCTGTGTACGGCTTCATGAGCCATGGCATTAAAGGGTAGGCTGGGTCCCCAAGGATACATATAGGCATTTCAACATCCCCAACAGTTATTTTCTGGTCTGGGAATAAAGTCCCTTCCTGCAGCTTTTGAAACAGACCAGAGTTCCTGAAGATGCGAGCGTCATGTACCTTTCCCGGCCATCCCACGTTGATGTTGGTGAAACGTCCCTTGTGATCCACCAGAGCTTGCAGCACTATCGAAAAGTACCCCTTGCGGTTTATGTACTCGGCGGCTTGGTGCTCCGGTGCCAAGATAGGGATATGGGTTCCGTCTATAGCCCCACCACAGTTAGGGAATCCCATTGCAGCAAAGCCATCCACTATGACCTGCACATTTCCCAGGGTCACTACCCTTGATATCAGCAGATCTTTGATTGCGTGAGCTACTTGCATAACAGCAGCCCCCACAGTAGATTTGCCCACTCCAAATTGATTCCCAACTGACCGGTAGCAGTCGGGCGTTGCAAGCTTCCACAGGGCTATCGCCACTCGCTTCTCAACTGTGAGGGCTGCTCTCATCCTGGTATTCATGCGCTTCAGGGCAGGGGAAAGCAAGTCACAAAGTTCCATGAAAGTGCCCTTACGCATGCAAAAGTTTCGCAGTCACTGGGAATCGTCCCAGACCTGCAACACTATGCGGTCCCACCAGTCTGTGCTTGTTTCCCGAGCCCAGAATCGGCGTTCCACAGCATGAACCTGCCCCATTAGCACCATGATGCATGCATTGGCAGAGACCATGCTTTCAGAGAAATCTGTGTCCATGTCCTGATCACTCACGGGACCGCGCTGACGTCGCCTCCTCGCCCGGTATCGCGTTGCCATGTTCTGGTGCTGCATATACTGCTGGATAATGCGTGTGGTGGTTGATGTGCTCCTAATTGCCAAAATGAGCTCAGCGGCCTCCATGCTTGCCTTGGTATGGCGTCCACACAGAAAAAAGGCGCGGAACGATTGTCTGCCGTTGCTCTGACGGAGGGAGGGGCGACTGACGACACGGCTTACAGGGTTGGCTTCAGGGAGCTAAAATCAACAAAGGGTGTGCCTGTACATCAAGGAGTATTTCAGGCAGGACTGCACGGAGGGTTCCAATAAGAAATGGTGCACCAAAGTTATCGTTGTTATTGGAACAAGGAGGTTAGCCTGGCCTCTGATTGATACATGGCTAGATTAACCTCGCTGCGCCTTCTCTGTGACTGACTGCAGTGTGATCTAGACAGGGGAGGAGGAAAATGAGTACAAAACAAATCTGGTCTATTTCTTGTTCTGACCCACTCCATCTATCCTTTACATCTTTGGCTGGCAGCAGACGGTGCAGAAGGACTGCATGCCATCCACATCTCATGGCTGCTTGGCAGAAGATGGTACAATACGACTGCTAGCCATCTTCATCTCTTGCCTGCCTGGCATAAGATGGTACAATACGACTGCTAGCAATCCTCATCTCTTGCCTGCCTGGCAGAAGATGGTACAATACGACTGCTAGCAATCCTCATCTCTTGCCTGCCTGGCAGAAGATGGTACAGTACGACTGCTAGCAGTCCGTATCGCCTGCCCGCTCACCATAAGACGGTTCAATAGGACTGCAGGACTAAAGAGAATGACCTGGTCAAGTCACTCCAAATTTAGTCCCTGCGCCCATGTCTGCCCAGGCGCGCCCAGCCGACGTGGCCAGGAGCACCTCGGACACGACGAGGACGACTACCAATCGTATTGCACCGTCTGCTGCCAGAAGGCAATGGGTTGCTGCTACTGTGCAGCAAAGCCGTACCGCGTCTGCCAGCACCCAGGAGACATAGGGTGACGGTTACCTGAGCTGGCTCCATGCTTGCCGTGGTATGGCGTCTGCACAGGTAACTCAGGAAAAAAGGCGCGAAATGATTGTCTGCCCTTGCTTTCACGGGGGGAGGGAGGGTGGGAACGGGGGCCTGACGATATGTACCCAGAACCACCCGTGACAATGTTTTAGCCCCATCAGGCATTGGGATATCAACCCAGAATTCCAATGGGCAGCGGAGACTGCGGGAACTGTGGGATAGCTACCCACAGTGCAACGCTCCGGAAGTCGACGCTTGCCTCGGTACTGTGGAAGCGCTCCGCCAAGTTAATGCACTTAATGCACTTAGAGCATTTTCTGTGGGGACACACACACTCGAATATATAAAACCGATTTAAAAAAAAACGACTTCTATAAATTCGACCTAATTTCGTAGTGTAGACATACCCTTAGTGAAGGCAGTTTTAAGTGTGCTTAGCTGTGTATCCCAGAGTTTTTCTCTTGAGCAAATTCTGTATTATCTGAATGCCTGGCTGTAGATTATAGATTTCTTGGTGTGTCAGGTGTGGTTTCTGGACCTCTGGAGGTAAGTGTCGAAACCATGGGTTTCTTGTATATAGTAGGGTTTCGTAGTTGAAACATTGTGATGTCCAGGAATTTGATACTGATCTGGGAGTGTTCTAGAGAGACTTTGATGGATGGGTGGCGGGTGTTGAAATTGTGTGGAAATCTTTGAGGGAATTTATGTAGTCTGTTAAGAGAAAGAAGATATCATTGGTATATCTCAGGTATGTATCATTGGTTTTGTGGTGCATTTTTCCAGAAATACTTACAGAAATACAGAAGGTGGGACATGAAGAAGCTGGCATACTGGGGATCCATCCTAGTGCCCATAGCTGTTGATAGGGTTTGGACAAAGTGTTTGTTTTAAATGTGAAGTTGTTGTGGGTGAGAATGCAATGGATGAGTTTGATGATGCCTTTAGGGTGGATTTCCAAGTGTTGAACATTATCTTGGAGATATTTGAAGAGGCAGAGATTCATCATTGTTAGGGATGTTGGTGTATAGCAGTGGTTCCCAAACTTTAACAACCTGTGAACCCCTTTCACTAAAATGTCAAGTCTCGTGAACCACCTCCTAAAAATGAATATTTCCAGGGATTTTCTCCTTTACCTGAGTATAAATTATAAAAGCAGTGATCTAAATAAAATTTAGAATATAAAATTTGTTTTTATGACATGCTTATTACACACTATTTATTATTTATCATTACAGTATTTTTATTACATCATGAAAATGGCAACACTCTTCCAAGATTTCACTTTCATAGCTTGTATCACGTTGAATAAGCCTGTTATAAGACAAGGCTCCTATGTTTCATCAAGGAGTATCAGATGTGAAACAGCATGAAGCTATTTAAGAAGCCAGCTCAAAGAGTTCCTCTTGCACAAGCATTCAGGTCTTGAGCAGTCCAGGCAAACAATGCATGTTAAAACAAAGCTTAAACTTGTTCTTCATAATAATTTTAAAAACAATACTAGCTGCCTATTTAATTTTAAAAACAGCAAAAAATATCCACCTCCCTTTCCATTTCTTATAAGGTATCTTGAAGTTTAAATCTCCTCAGTGTGATAGATATGCTTGCTTTGATGCTCTTGGAAGTCCACGGAATCTGGGCTGCTGGCCCCATGCTGCTTGGGGTCCCCAGGGACAGCTCTGTCCGCCATTAGGAAATTTTTTCCTAAGAACCCCCTGTAATATTCCTGAACCCCCTGTAATATTCACGAACCCCAGTTTGGGAAGTGACATCCATGGTGGCAAGGGTGGTTTTCTGGAAGAAGTCAATAGTTCTTGGAGGAAGCTGGCTGACATGGGATTCTCTACATCCCGATGGGATGCCTCTTCATGGCTGTGTCTGGGGAATAGTTCTGCCTGGTCTCATGCCCCCTCCTGTCTCTCATTTGCCCTGCATCCCCACCCATGCTCCAGGAGTTCCAATGCTTCCTATTTATAAGTCAGGATGCTCCCTCTTCATGACCTGGCCAGACTGGTCAGGTCACTATAGCTTTCTCCATCCAGGCTACCAAAGTCTTATCTGCACTGGCTGACTGGGTATAGTTCCCAGTCCTCCAATTCAAGGCCATGCCACTTCCCCCGTGGCTGGTAAGAGAACCCAGGCCCACCCACTACTCTGGGATCCAGCCTAGGGACCCAACAACCAGCGGCCAAGCTCTGTGCTGTCCTAAACATTATTGATGTTTCCCTGGCCTTTTCCTTGTCTATCTCTATCAGACTTCTGCTCCACCACCCCTCTGGGTAAACCATTCCTTCAGGACCAGGATTCCAGGGCTTCTACTCTCCTCTGGGTTTCCTCCTTTCCCTCTCCAAGCCCAGAGAATGACTGCAGGTTTCCACTCTGCAATCCTTTTCTTCCCTCTCTTTCTGCCCTTAGTCCAGGTCCACCTGTTCCTGCTCAGCTAGGCTCCATCCCCAATAAAGAATTGCCTATCAAGCCTAACTCTCCCTCAGGTATGTCTTATCAGGTTGCTTAAGTCCCCTCTGAGCTGCATTAGCCCTTCCCAGGCTTGTGTGAGGTGAACATCCCATCACACTGACCCTTTGTGTGGTGAGTGGTTTAAACATAGATTTTATGAGTCCTGATATTCCTTCAGTAAGAATGGCATGGCCAGATATGATGGGTCTGCCTGGGTTCCCTTGTTTGTGTATCTTCATGTAGAAGGTCCCTAGGGTTGGCTCATGGGAGATGAAGTTGTAGAGTTTTTCTTGGAGTTGTTTGGGGGAAAATTTGACAGTATCTTTAAATTCTTGTGTGAACTGTGGTGTGGAGTTTTCCTTGACTCCATACCACCATGGTAGGTGGTGGCAGAGAGCTGTCTGTTGGCCTCTTTGATGTAGTCATCATGATTAAGGACAACAATGACACCCCCTTTGCCTGCTCATTTGATTGCTATCTGGTGGTTGGATTTCAAGGACCGTATAGCTGTTTTTTCAGTGATAGAGAGATTGTGGTGAATGTAACATTTGTTGAGGATTTCACAGTGAATTTTTTTCCTGAAGCAATCTACGTAATGATCCAATGTGTGTTTTCATCTACTGCGGGGTGTGTGTGTGTGTGTGTGTGTGTGTGTGTGTGTGTGTGTCCAGTCAGATTATTCTATTTTCTTATGACAGTTGATGGGTATGTGGTAGTTGTGGATAGTCTCCTCTCTGTTGTGAAAGAATTCCTTGAGACGAAGGTGGTGGGAGAATTCTTCTAGTTCTCCACATGTTAGTATGGAAGTGGTAGGGCAGAAATTTAGTGCCTTGGAGAGTAAAGATCTTTCAGGTCTGGTTAGGGGAGTCTTGACAGGTTGATAATGTTGTGGTGTCATGTAGTGTCTGTGCGGTGGGTCCTGGAGTTGTGCTTTCTCCTGGGGGTGGTGTTCTGTTGGTTGTCCTCCTTCATGTTTGAAGTTTCCATTTTACATAGCTAAATTCAATATCTTCCATAGTTGTTTGCCATCTAGGACACATTATACATACATTATATAGGAGTGTTGTTCTTAGTTATTTGTATTATACTACATCATACAGGATTCAAATGATCAGGGCTTTACTGTTCTGCGAGCTGTATGAATAAGTAAAAGGAAGACTGTCTCTGCCCCCAGAATGTAGGTATCAACTGCTTTAGAATCTGAGAATATCTGAACAATAAAAGGTTCATTACTGTACCTTAAAGTAACAAAATATATACATATATGCAGATTTTAAAATCCCCACTAGTTTCTAGTTATCAGTTATAGATATTTGGTTAGTGTATTCCTGTACAAACTGTGTCTAAATCGATGCTGGAATAAACAAGTAGGTCTGGATGAAATTTTTCAGTGGAAACGTTTTTTCAGCCAACACTTGAGATTCAGTGACACCTGAATTCACAAAATGTTTATATCAATTTCACTTAATTGTTGTGGTTGAATTCCCTCCCCCTCATCTACCCCAAAAAATCCCCCAAAAGTTAAATTTTTGTTTTGACATTTTTTGAAACAAAATGTTTTGATTTTTCAATTCAAAATGACTTTTTATTCCAAAAGTCTCTTTAATTTTATATTTTTAAAAAAATAAGAAATGCCAAGAATCAAAATGAAATGGGACAAATTAAATGTTTAGTATGACCCAAAATGATTTTGTTTTTGATTTTTCAGAATTGCCAAAGAAACAAAAAAAACCTCTTATTTTTATAGCTTTACAAATGATGGCATTCTGGATGCAATGTTAATGTACTAGGGAACAAACTAGACTCAAATACTTTGGATGTATGCTAAAGTAGTAAAATGCACAAAAGCTGCAGGATCAAGCAAAGGCTGAGAAAGCCAAGTTAAACAGTACAGTGTGGAGAAGGATCAAGGAGGATAAAGCAAAAGGAAATGCTGTGTTGGGCAAGCTGGTATTCAAATACCTATAGCTGCAAAAATAGCACTGGCAAAGTAAAATCAATCTGTAAAAATGTTCCCATTTATTTAAAGCCAACACAGAATGGAAACCCCATTCTAATCCCATTTTTCCATTTATTGTCATGAGTCTATAAAACCAAGCAAGAATCTATAAAACTGGTTTTAATTTAGCACGCACTTTCCCTGATTCTGCTTAAAAAAGGAAAAGTGTCAGGAAGGATTCAATGGCTTACTGTAATCCACTAAGCCCTGCTTTTTACCAAATTAGTAGTATCTCTTTAAAGGAGATCCTATGAAAACTGAGTTTACTTCACAATGGAAAGGAGGACTTGTGGCACCTTAGAGACTAACAAATTTATTTGAGCAAAAGCTTTCGTGAGCTACAGCTCACTGCATCGGATGCATTCAGTGGAAAATACAGTGCGGAGATTTATAAACAGAGAGAACATGAAACAATGGGTGTTACCATACACACTGTAATGACAGTGATCAGGTAAGGTGAGCTATTACCAGCAGGAGAGCGGGGGAGGGGGGAAACCTTTTGTAGTAATAATCAAGGTGGGCCATTTCCAGCAGTTGACAAGAAAGTAAGGAAGGGCGGGGGGGGGGGATAAACATGGGGAAATAGTTTTACTTTGTGTAATGACCCATCCATTCCCAGTCTTTATTCAAGCCTAAGTTAATTATATTGAGTTTGAAAATTAATTCCAATTCAGCAGTCTGTTGTTGGAGTCTGTTTTTGAAGTTTTTTATTGAACAATTGCCACTTTTAGGTCTGTAATCGAGTGACCAAAGAGATTGAAGTGTTCTCCAACTGGTTTTTGAATGTTCTAATTCTTGACGTCTGATTTGTGTCTATTATTCTTTTACGTAGAGACTGTCTGGTTTGGCCAATGTACACGGCAGAGGGGCATTGCTGGCACATGATGGCATATATCACATTGTTAGATGTGCAGGTGAACGAACCTCTGATAGTATGGCTGATGTGATTAGGCCCTATGATGGTGTCCCCTGAATAGATATGTGGACACAGTTGGCAACCGGCTTTGTTGCAAGGTTAGGTTCCTGGGTTAGTGGTTCTGTTGTGTGGTGTGTGGCTGCTGGTGAGTGTTTGCTTCAGGTTGGGGGTCTGTCTATAAGCAAGGACGGGCCTGTCTCCCAAGATCTGTGAGAGTGATGGGTCATCCTTCAGGATAGATTGTAGATCCTTGATGATGCGTTGGAGAGGTTTTAGTTGGGGGCTGAAGGTGATAGCTAGTGGCGTTCTGTTATTTTCTTTGTTGGGCCTGTCCTGTAGTAGGTAACTTCTGGGTACTCTTCTGGCTCTGTCCTTCTGTTTCTTCACTTCAGCAGGTGGGTATTGTAGTTGTAAGAAAGCTTGATAGAGATCTTGTAGGTGTTTGTCTCTGTCTGAGGGGTTAGAGCAAATGCGGTTGTATCGTAGAGCTTGGCTGTAGACAATGGATTATGTGATGCGGTCTGGATGAAAGCTGGAGGCATATAGGTAGGCATAGCGGTCAGTAGGTTTCCGGTATAGGGTGGTGTTTATGTGATGATCGCTTATTAGCACCGTAGTGTCCAGGAAGTGGATCTCTTGTGTGGACTGGTCCAGGCTGAGGTTGATGGTGGGATAGAAATTGTTGAAATCATGGTGGAATTCCTCAAGGGCTTCTTTTCCATGGGTCCAGATGAGGAAGATGTCATCAATGTAGCGCAAGTAGAGTAAGGGCATTAGGGGACGAGAGCTGAGGAAGCGTTGTTCTAAGTCAGCCATAAAAAAGTTGGCATACTGTGGGGCCATGAGGGTACCCATAGCAGTGCCGCTGATTTGAGGGTATACATTGTCCCCAAACATGAAATAGTTATGGGTCAGGACAAAGTCACAAAGTTCAGCCACCAGGTTTGCCGTGACATTATCGGGGATACTGTTCCTGGCGGCTTGTAGTCTATCTTTGTGTGGAATGTTCGTGTAGAGGGCTTCTACATCCATAGTGGCTAGGATGGTGTTTTCAGGAAGATCACCGATGGATTGTAGTTTCCTCAGGAAGTCAGTGGTGTCTCGAAGATAGCTGGGAGTGCTGGTAGCGTAGGGCCTGAGGAGGGAGTCTACATAACCAGACAATCCTGCTGTCAGGGTGTCAATGCCTGAGATGACGGGGCGTCCAGGATTTCCAGGTTTATGGATCTTGGGTAGCAGATAGAATACCCCTGATCGGAGTTCTAGGGGTGTGTCTGTGCGGATTTGTTCTTGTGCTTTTTCAGGGAGTTTCTTGAGCAAACTCTGTAGTTTCTTTTGGTAACCCTCAGTGGGATCAGAGGGTAATGACTTGTAGAAAGTGGTGTTGGAGAACTGACTAGCAGACTCTTGTTCATATTCTGACCTGTTCATGATGACGACAGCACCTCCTTTGTCAGCCTTTTTGATTATGATGTCAGAGTTGTTTCTGAGGCTGTGGATGGCGTTGTGTTCTGCACGGCTGAGGTTATGGGAAAAGTGATGCCGCTTTTCCACAATTTCAGTCCGTGCACGTCAGCGGAAGCACTCTATATAGAAGTCCAGTCTGTTGTTTCAACCTTCAGGAGGAGTCCACCCAGAATCCTTCTTTTTGTAGTGTTGGTAGGAAGGTCTCTGTGGGTTAGTATGTTGTTCAGAGGTGTGTTGGAAATATTCCTTGAGTCGGAGACGTTGAAAAAAGGATTCTTGGTCACCACAGAACTGTATCATGTTCGTGGGGGTGGAGGGGCAGAAGGAGAGGCCCTGAGATAGGACAGATTCTTCTGCTGGGCTAAGAGTATAGTTGGATAGATTAACAATATTGCTGGGTAGGTTAAGGGAGCCACTGTTATGGTCCCTTGTGGCATGTAGTAGTTTAGATAGTTTAGTGTCTTTTTTCTTTTGTAGAGAAGCAAAGTGTGTGTTGTAAATGGCTTGTCTAGTTTTTGTAAAGTCCAGCCACGAGGACATTTGTGTGGAAGATTGTTTTTTTATGAGAGTATCCAGTTTTGAGAGCTCATTCTTAATCTTTCCCTGTTTGCTGTAGAGGATGTTGATCAGGTGGTTCCGCAGTTTCTTTGAGAGTGTGTGGCACAAGCTGTCAGCATAGTCTGTTGTGGTATGTAGATTGTAATGGATTTTTTACCTTCAGTCCTTTTGGTATGATGTCCATCTGTTTGCATTTGGAAAGGAAGATGATGTCTGTCTGAATCTGTATGAGTTTTTTCATGAAGTTGATAGAATGGAGTGAGTACTGACATGTTGTGTGCTCCAGTCTCAGCAAATCCTGCCCTTCTTCCATGGCTGCAGAGGCTCTAGGTACAGTGGAACAGGTATAGTTCTGATACACAAGGGAAAGAACCTGGAAAGACCACATGGGGGTTATGGACCCTTTACAGACAGCAGAGCACAGCTCTGTAGCAGATAGATGTGTGCAGACTCAGATAGTGCATCCTCAGGTGTGAAGTACCAGACATGGAGTATCTCTGCAGACAATGGGAATGAAGGATTCCTTTCCCCTTGCCCTGTGCAAAGTATGGCTCCTCAGCCTTGGCACATAAAGCAGGGGTTAGCCAGGACCGATTACCATATCTTCCACCACATATTACACAAGGATTTAAAGTATTCTCCTGGCATGAAGACATTTTCTTTTTCCTTTTTTCTCCCCCTCATTATATATCTTATTTTTGTTATTTTTAAAAGGGAGCTAAAGATAGATGTGGGAGATACATAAACAGAAACAAGGCTATTCACATTAGGTGGAGCTGTGCCAAAATGGAACCATACTGGAATACTGCTAGGGAAATGATCTACTGAGGGACAATTTGTGTCATATAGCCACCTACCTGTGTAGGGGAGATGTGAAACTGCTACTTCAGGGGAGCTGGACAAAGCCAGGTCTGGTGAGTGGAGGGAATGCATAGGCTTTACCATCCCTGGAGAGGCTGCTAAACAGGTCTGTTAAACTAGTCACACTGACTAGCCCCACCTCCTCACCCATGCCCCTCTATGGGGGGGGGTGAGGAGGCAGTTCCAGTATTTCCCTAACCACAGCGGGATTATAAGTGGCCTTTGGGCTAGGTGTGCAGGAAATCATTGGAGGAGGCCTTTGAAGGACCAAGCCGTCTGGCTGAAAATGGTGGACATTGTCCCTGTGATTACTGATAATCCAGTTCTGTCAACTCTTGCAATTTTATCACGAGTCTTGTGATATTTGGTGTTTTCTTAAAGTCTTAAGTCCAGGAGCCCTGTGATTACAAAAGAGTCTCACCTTTCATTTTTAAGTAAGTTGATAGCCCTCAGTTGTGGAGAAAATCTTCAAAACGTTGCTCCAAAAGCCCCAAAACTAGAAATAAAAAAACCACAACTTTTTTCTGAATCTCATGATTTCTAAACCAATCTCACAATTTTGGGGACCTGACTCAGGATTTTGGAATGCTTGAGGGTGAGCAATAATGTAAATGTACCAGAAAGATATTATAGGACTGCATAGAAGCTTATTCTTTTTAAATTGCCCACTTCATCTTAAGTGGTCTCTTAACATGTTTGAACCTCTTACGCAATTTGTCCCACCTTGCATTTAGCTTGGACACTCTATTTTCCTCCTGCATATCTGAGAAAGAGCTCTGTGAAACTGAAAAGCGGGTCCTTTTCACGAACAGAAGTCGGCCCAGTTAAATATATTGGCTCACCTACCTTGTCTCGCTCATATCATGGGACCAATACTGCTACAACAACAGTGCAGACAGCTTATGAAACAAAGCATTTGAATTACCGGGTAGTTCTCTTACAGCATTTTCTCTGAGGAGGACACAAGAGTTCTCCAGGTATAACTGAACCAAAGATACTTTCACTCCTTCTCTCCTGGGTACTGCTTCTGGAGACTTGAGACTTATGGGACTTATGGGATAACAGTTCCACGGTGAATGAAGAGGATGGCAAGATAAAATGACAATATAAAAATTATTTCCTATTAAAATATATTCCATTGTACTTTTCCCCCAATTTTTGCTTGTTCTTTATCTTGCTATTCACCTGTATGTCTGTTAGTTAAGCACTAACATTTTCTCAGCTTGCCCAGAATATAATAGCTTGCCTTGTTTTGAGTTTTGCTTCCATTGATTTTATTTTATAAATGCTTTGTTATAAAATGTCAATCATATAACTGATTTTATGTTCCTTAAAAATACCTTCTTGCCAGCAGCTAATAACATTACATTCTCTCAACATTGCAGAAGTTAACTCTTCCAGTTTTAATTACTTTGTACAGAAACACTTATCTTCTGAGGGTTGGAAACATGTCACACAAGCATTAGATAATTCGTATTAGTTGGGCCTCCACTTTCCTCACACCTGCTTAACCAAGGAAAGAGGCAAGAGGACCCCAATGGACTTTGAGAATCAGCAACTAATTAAATAGACCTTGTTGAAATGTTTTTGTATGAAAGATTTCTTGGTGAAAAATGCAGTTATGTAAAAACTAATATAGTTCAAAGGAAGGTGTTAATGCCAAACAACAACAACAACACTTTTGCACGGGAAATGTCAAAATGAAAATTTGAAACAAAATTTGAAACAAAAAAACAAAATATTCTTCTTTCATTGTGTTTCAACTTAAAATTTTGTTGCAGTTTCTTGATTTAATAACTGCAAACGAAGTGTCTATTCAAACAAATATTTGTTTTGAATCAGTTCAAAAGTTTCTGTGAGAAAACCACATTTTTTTCAACTGAAAAATTTTAAACGGATATTCTAATTTTCCATAGAAGGATAAAAATTGCAGGAATTTGACCATAAAATGTTTTCCTTTTATGATAGTGTCCTTTCTATGTAGAAAAATAAAATGTTTATACACCAGAAAACATAATGGAAAAATATTCGAAAGCTAAGGGACCAGAGGCTTCAACTAGTGTAAATGGATGTAGCTCCATTGACTTTGACAGTTGCACCAGCCAAGGGTCCCACAAGAAAGTTAACTTCTCCATGTTGCAAATCCTGTATCTTTTATAATTTAAACAGCAATACACTGAATTGTGCATTTATAAAGACAAAGAGTAAGGAAATAGTCCAGCCACCTCCCAACTGAGCTGGGCTCTCACCTTTATCCCTTCCCTCCAAGCCTGACACCTCTTCCAGGTGTGTTGGGGCAGGGCTGACTGAGCCCACAACAGCTGGTTAACCCTTTTCTGGGCAGTGTGGGGTTTTAGTGAAATCTTGTGTTTCAATTTGGGGGGTTATCTACCAAAAAATATAGAGGATTCCCCCCCCCCACACACACACACATTAGGACAGCTTTGCATTAATCTACCAGCTGTCCTAAAGCTGTCTGAGCTGGCCACGTTTAGGGAGAACCTTGGCATTAGAGACCCAATGTAACAGCTCCCTTGCCATATACCCCCTTGGTGGCACAATGGGCATAGCCAGGAAAAAAGGTGAATGATTGTGATGTTCCTGTGCCTATCAGTCCCTGCTTGCCATTACAACACTTGCAAACACTGAGGAAATAAGCTGGTATTGGACGGGCCCAGGTTGGGGAGAATACAAAGGTAGCTTGAATCTACATTTGTACATATATCCCCCCCCCATATACTTGAGATGCCCAAGAGCCCCCTGGCCAGAGAAGAAGATCAAGGTCAATATCTCTAATAGAAAACAATATGGTATTATTAAAATAAAACTTGTTTTTCTTTGGTTCTGAGTTAAACAGTAAAACATCTAGGTCCATAGTCTCCCCCATCTTTCCTCCATTGTGTAGAGGGAAGCAAAATCACAGAAATGCCCTAGATGGTCTATGCTGAAGGTCAAAAGTCTACACAAAATATTCTTCTCTTTATGCAGTCTTCACTTGCTCCTCCTTTAAAAAAAAGCATGTGGTTCATTGGCCTCATTTGATAAAGGAGAAGTAGCAAGGAAATGGGTGTTGGTTGCAGTAGGAAAAGTCAGGTAACAGCTGTTCGACATATCATGTCTCAATCTTCAACATTATGGACTTTCTACCTACATAACAGGGGAAATGAATGTTCTATGCTGTGAGACTCCCATCAGAGAAGCCACAAACTGTAAGCAACTAGAGGCAACATGGCCACTAAGCAGCTGTTCTGATAGTGCTTGAGGCAGCCCTTGAATGAGACAAAGGTGAAGGGGATCTCCCGACTGGAGCTTAGTTCCATGGTGTATGCAATATATATTCTCACACATGTTGGTCCTATACTGTTCATGTTATGGAGAGAGCACACTTTGTCCACTGTGCCAGTCCATTGGGCTATCCTCTTTGCATGGACTATCCAGTAAATCTCTGGGACAATCAAATTCATTTAGATTTCTGGGTAAATTTTCCCGTTTCGTGGATTTCTGTCTGGGAGGGGCACATATAGGCCACAGCAATTTTACTAGCAGAACTCTTTATTACCAGGTCAGTCACTCACTTTCACACAATTGGCCATTAAATGGAGGCAGCGAACTCTTGGAAACAAGTCATTAAAAAAGATCTTAAGGTAATTAAGTATAGTACCGGTAAATCAAATAAAAAAGTAATTTAGCTTATGTAAAGTGATTTATTGGCTCTTCTTTTATACTGCAGTCATTATGAATGTGAAATTTTCCGACAAGTTTGCTCACCAAGGACACTGACAGTACAAAACATCATAAATATTCTTGTAATATTTTCTGCAGTGAAACATGTCTCCCAACTGTAGGTGCCACAAAAGCAGACAAGATGCTGATAGGCAATGATTACTATGCTTTGAATATGTGCAACATATGATAAATTATTTATCAAAAGGAAAATGGATATGATTATGCATTCCTAAAATGTGTTTTCTCTTCATCTAAATAGCAAATTGAATTTAAAATAAGGCTAACAGCACATAGAACAGCGTATCCGAATACAGCACTGTGGACAGAGTAGATGTGTAGGTACAGTATATATTTAAAATTACAAGTCTGGTAGTGTTTCCAGTATTAACTGTGTTTTATACAGTTAAAGGGTTATAACTTGACAGTCAACATTTGCTCTGAGCTAAAAACTCACTCAACAAGTCTTAGCCAGGGACAACATTTTACATGAAAATTGTACAGGGAAAAATGGTTCTTGGGGTGATAAAAGTTAACAAAACCATGTTTTAAAACTATCAGTCATTACATACCTAAGATGGATATATGTGTATCGGTCCTGCATCTAAGTTATATTTCTCAATGAGCAGAAACAGTTCTACAGTAAATAAAGCTTCAGAAAAATCTTGTTTATTATAGTAGTTATTCGACTGGGAAGCCAACAGTTCGGAAAAATCTTAATATGAATTTTAGCCTCTTTCCTTTACATTTCCTATTGCCATATGTTTTTCATCTTAAACCAGCACTACTTTGAATCACAGATACAGTACCAAGATGACATTCTTTAAGAGATAATATATTGAACATGTACTGTCCCATGTGGAAGAGTCAGCTAAAGTAATTTCATTGGCAGACTTTGATACTTAAAATATTGCTTCATGTTTTCCAATGAAACATGGGATTCATAACTTCTCCAAGTGATTTTTTCCCCCTGGTACAGTAAGATGCTATTCATTATAGAGGTAGCTGTTGAAAATAAATAAATAAATAAATAAATATGAAACAAATGGAAGAAACAGGACATTGATAGCAATGAATATAAATCAGAAATTAAGAATTGTAGAAAATTCATAAGCGAAACCAAGAGACGCAAGGACAAAATCAATGGTCAGCAGTTAAGGACAATAAGAAGGAGCTTTTTAAAAATATATTTGGAGCAAAAGGAATCCTGAAAATGGTATTGGTACATAACTCGATGGAAAGGGTAAAATTATCAGTAATACTACAAAAATGCAGAAGTATTCAATAAATATTCCTGTTCTGTATTTGTGGAAAATACAGATGACATCGTCTCATCATTTGGTGGTGATAACTTTCTTTCCATTCCACTAGTATCTCAAGGGGGTGTTAAACAGAAGCTACTGAAGTCAGACATTTTTAACTAGTAAGTCCAGATAACGTGCATCCAAGAGTTTTAAAGGAGCAGGCTGAGGAGTAAATAAACTTGCTGGACAGTAAATGTTGATTTTCAATAAGTCTTGAAGCACTGGGAAAGTTCCAGAAGACTGGAAAAAAGCTAATTTTGAGCCAGAAAGATGACCTGGGTAACTCAAGGCCTGTCAAGCTGACATCTCCTGAGCAAGATAATGGAGCGGTTGACATGGGACTTGATTAATAAAGAACTAAAGGAGGGTAATGTAATTAATGCAAATCAACATGGGTTAATGGAAAATACTGATACAATTTGCAGATGACCCAAAAATTGAAGAAGTGGTAAATGATGAAGAGCACAATTCACTAATTGAGAGCAATCTGTATCACTTGGAAAACTGAGCACAAGCAAATAACATACATTTTAATGCAGCTAAATGTAAATGTATACATCTAGAATCAAAGAATGTAGGCCATACTTACAGGATGGGGGACTCTCTCCTAGGAAGCAATAGTTCTGAAAAAGATTTGGGGATCATGAAGGATAATCAGCTGAATATGAGCTCCCAGAGTGACACAGTGGCCAAAACAACTAATGAAATTCATGGATGCATAAACAAGGTCATCTCAAACAGAAGTAGAGAGGCTATTTTACGTATGCATTGGAGTGACCACTGTTGGAATACCGTGCCCACAATTCAAGAAGGATGTTGATAAATTGGAGGGGTTTCAGAGAAGAGCTAAGAGAATGATTAAAGGATTAGAAAATATGCCTTCTAGAGATAGCTTCAAGTAGTTCAATTTAGCAGAGAAAAGGAATAATATGATCCAATTGCTGGAAGTTGAACTTAGACAAATTCAGAGTGGAAATGCATACATTTTTAACGTTGAGAGTAATTAACCATTGAAAGAATTTACCCAATGTAGTAGTAGATTCTCCATCAATGACAATTTTTAAATCAAGATTGCTTGTTTTTGTAAAGATACGATCGAGGAATTATTTTGGGGAAGTTCTCAGGCCTGTGTTATACCAGAGGTCAAACTAGATGATCATAATGGTCCCTTCTGGCCTATGAATCTATGTATTATTATTATTTTATTTATTGTATTGTTGTTGTTGTTGGACCAGAGTGCCCATGACTTCAATGTGAATGCAGCCTAAGCAAGGACTGAGTATTTAGCCCACTATTATTGTTACACACATTTCTAAATCAACATTTTAAATTATTATTAGCAATGTGTGAAATATAAAGGTTTAGTTATGGCTGAAAACATGTATTTAAATATATATTCATTTAATATAGGTCCTTAAATGCTGTTTTGGTTTTATTTCCCCCCAAAACAAGGCTTAGTGAAAAAAAGGGGGGGTTCACAGTGTTTTTCTTAATGTTTTATGCATCACTGATTTCTTACTGATTACTGGTATTGCTTACTGGTTGTTGGTTTGCTTTTTAGTAAAAAACAACATTTGAAAAAAAAAACCCTACAGTCCTCCTTCCTATTGATGCTAATGGGAGTTTTACTTGCATAAGACTGCAGAATTAAGTCTTTCTGTTTAAAAAAAGCTTTTTCCAAATTAAAATTAATTTAGTCTCTCAAAAGCTACTGTAGCGACAACTCTTGCTATTTAATAAAACATCTGTCTCACAGGTCAATGTAAGAAACAATTATGGGCTGAACTCACTTGAAAAGTCAGGCACCTCTGAAAATAAGGACTAATGATGCTGTCATAATCATAGGGCTAGCCTAAATTCCTCCTCACCTGTAAAGGGTTAGAGAAGCTCAAGGCAACAGGAACCATGGGGACAAAGGAACAATGGGGACAAAAGATATTTTCAAATCTGGTGTGGGGGCGGGGGAGGTTTTATTTTGGGTTCCTTAATTTTCTGTGCCATTCACCCTTGGGACTAAGAGGGACCGGACATCAATCCATGTTCTCCAAATCTTTCTGAACAAGTCTCTCTTATTGCAGAATTGTAAGTAACAGCCAGGCAAGGCATATTAGTTTATCTTTGTTTTCTCAACTTGTGAATTTTCCCTTTGCTAGAGGGAGGTTTATCCCTGTTTTGTTGTAACTTTGAAACTAAGGCTAGAGGGAGTTCCTCTGTGCTCTTTGAATTTTCTGATACTCTGTAAGGTTAACTACCAGCCTAAGTTTACAGAGGTGATTCTTTTACCTTTTTTTCTTTAAATAAAATCCTTCTTTTTAAGAACCTGACTGATTTTTCCATTGTTCTCAAGACCCAGGGGTTTGGGTCTTTGATCATTTTGTAACCAATTGGTTAGGATATTATTCTCAAGCCTCCCCAGGAAAGGGGATGTATCGGCTTGGGGGAATATTTTGGGGGAATAAGACTCCAAGTGGTCCTTTCCCTGATTGTTTGTTAAATCACTTGGTGGTGGCAGTGATCCCAAGGCAAGAAGGGAATCTGTGCCTTGGGGAAGTTTTAACCTAAGCTGGTAAGAATAAGCTTAGGGGTTCTTTCATGCGGGTCCCCACATCTGTACCCCAGAGTTCAGAGTGGGGAAGGAACCCTGACAGATTCCCTGGGGATAAATTAGGTACTTTGCCTACCTGACAGGTGACTACTGACAAGTTGGATTGTTATTATCAAAACTGCAAGCCCCAGTGTGAGTCTTCATGACTAACATTTTACTGTTGACCAGCTTTGTAATGAGATAGCCAGAAGTGTCAGCATTCCCAACAGCATTCTCAACCAGCACTTTAACATGACATAAAAGCATTGCAACCTCCTGGCCAACAACCATCTAGACCAAACTCAGAGGTAGGTTGAGTATTTGGGGGAAGGAAGGAACCCTGGATTGGAGGTTCAGTTACAGCCTTGAATAACTGTTTAAATTGGTGGCTGTACCACAAAAAGAAATAAATACTGATATGTGTATTTAAAGAAAAAAGGCAACAGCCAACCAGCAGAGGGATGAGATACCAAACAAAGAGGTGACCCAGTCACTGTAATCTGTTTCTGGGGTATTTTCTGAAATAGAGAACAAAGATGATTTTGTGACTCAGTGATGAGGAAAGGTTAAAGGAGTTCTGATGGGAAAAGAGGAGAGACTGAAGTACAGTGAAGCCTGCACATGAGACCATACTCCTGTTTGATGTTACTGCCACAAAGTAGCCCAGAATAATACAACTCAGATCCCCCTTTAAACAAAACCCACTTCTGTTAATTAATCACTATATATATTGCACTGGAATCTATAGACTCCAACAGAGTTGGGGCCTCATTGTGTTAGGCACTGTACATATAAAGAGTCACAATCATGAAGAGCTTTATAGTCAAGACAGACAAAAGGAAGGAGATAATAACACTTCCTATATCCTTTCTATAGTGGGGAGACTGAGGCACAGAGACATTAAGTGACTTTCCCAACTTCACACTGAGAACGTGTACCAGAGTTAGGAAATAAATTCAGATCTCTTGAGTCAGGGCTTCAACCATAAACGTAGCCTTCCATTCTAAGCAATTGATTTTTGACAGTCCTTTTAGTGGTCACTTAAGACAGGGCTCACTGTAGACATTTTCAGATGAAGAAAGGGATAGATGAAAATAGAGATTCTTGTTCCTTCTGGCAAGGTGTTCAGAAACGGGCCTAATGAAAAAATCATAAAGCTAGGAATAAATAGAGAACTCAAGAAGAATTAGTTCTTGAAAGAGATACTGAACTAAGGCCAAATTCTCTGTTCAGATGTGTGCTTGGCTCTCAGTGCGTTCAGTAAAAATATGATAAATGTACAGGAAAGTAGGATTCAGACTCAGTAATAAATAAATACAAAGCGTATGAATTCAGGAATTAATTCAGGGAAGTCCTGTGGCCTGTGTTACACAGGAGGTCAGACTGGATGATCACAATGGTCCCTTCTGGCCTTGGACTCTATGAATCTATGTCAGACAAATGGCCTTTTCATGTTGCTAAAAATGTCTTCATTTCACCAGCAAAGCATTATGCTGTTCTACTGCTGTTCAATCTCATCTTGCCCAAAGTAGCTGAAACTACATCTTAGTGAGGAGATGTGACACTTCTGGAGGGTACCTGTAAACAAGGATTTTCAGATCCTAAAGAAGTGGTAACTTAATTGTTTATCTCCAGGTAGTGTCAGGAATAAATCAATGGGGACACAGCTCCTCTGTCGGATAAATGGTACAAACAAGAGTGCTTTTACCTAAAAATACACTTTCATTAGGTCTCAAGCACATACACACACATATGCTGTAGCAGTAAGTTCAGAATA
This sequence comes from Lepidochelys kempii, assembly GCF_965140285.1. Taxonomy (NCBI): domain Eukaryota; kingdom Metazoa; phylum Chordata; order Testudines; family Cheloniidae; genus Lepidochelys; species Lepidochelys kempii. Next base: position 300,968,286 of record NC_136380.1, on the reverse strand, counting down.
CCCCAAACATTTTTAGTTACCGAAAATCTGAGATGTTTTTGAGTAATTGACAGCCAGGCTTCTGGGGACCCTCCTTCCACTCAGCTACTGGGGAGTTCAGGTGTCAGCTCCTTGCCTGAAGAAAAGCTTCCTTGGACTGCTCCAAAGTGTATTCTTTTGCTTAATCTTTTATAGCTAACTTAAACCAAGCACATAACTCATAGTGACTCCTTGAGGGTCACCATAGTAACCCCTAATAGGTCACCAATTCTCCTAATTTCAGCAAATTACTCATTATCAAAGCATGTCTGGTATTTCTAGTCATAATGAGAATAAAACTTATATGTCAGGGCTCTTAAAACCAAGGTCGGATGTCCAAACATTCCTCCCATTCTCATGATACGTTAACTCTCTGTCCCATCCTCCCATTCTGATTAGCAAAACTGAAATCATGCAGCTGTTTGGCCATGCCTCTCAGAGCCCTAAGAATATTGCTAGCTATGTGGTATTTGGTTTTCAGCTAGCAGTGGCTGGACAAACAAAATCGTTGACTGCAGTAATGCCAAGTTCTGGGGTTACGTACCCAGGGTTGTGAGGCACCTTGCTATGACCTGCCCTTAGCATGAGGAAGCCTTGTTTGTGCCTACCAGAAACCATCCCCCTGACTCCACCAGCCACAGGTAATAAAAGCACTCCCCTATAGGCCTGAGCAGGCCCCGCTGGCTCTCTACAGGTTTACGATAGGCACAATCCAACCCTTGAGCCCTCCAAGGAACTCCCTGAGTGTCCAGCTCCTGATCCACTGGACACTTACAGTATTCAGAGATTTACTGCTTCCAAAGAACCTGTACAGCCCACCAAACTAGTTCCACCTCAAATCACTGCTCTGCTTAACACACAGTACTTAGATATGTTTATAGTAAAATCATATATAAGTTTATTTTACAAACATTCAAGTAATAGCAAGTTAATGTACTGGAAACATATAAAATAAAATCATAACCCATTCTAGAACCTAGACTTAATTAACTAGATGCTCTCATTCTTGTAGAATAATGCTCACCCAAAATCCTTGCAGCATTTTACAAGCAGGCTTGGCTGTGATTCGTCATTCATGAGACAGACAGGCAACCAGCTTGTCTCCTAGGTAAAGGATCCAGTGTGTTCCTTTGCCTCCCAAGCTACACAAAAGTCTCACCAGGATACACCTCCTGATGTTTTGTTTCTTCCTGTAGATTTTCTGTCTTGTAGATTTTGCAATCTGTGGACTGTCCCCTGCCTCACTATGCAAATAGGTTTCCATTGTGAGGCAGACAATACAGATATGACCAGACAGGGAGATAAGTGTCTGTTATCCTCTGTTTGAAGGGAACATGTCTGAGGCATGTCACCTCCTGGTGACGTGCCTTAACTCCAAGACCTTAAGAATATAATTTCCAGTATAAATACATAACTCCATAAATATTATCTGTACATACATATCACAATTGTTATGATGACCAGTGCAGTACTGGCTCTTGGTAAAGACCTTACATACCATGCTCTAATGAATTATTATGCATATATCTGATCCATGGAAACTCTGTAAAACCCTGTGCAATCCCTGTGCCATCTGCCAGTTGGCAATAAGAAGTCCCTGGACCATAGGATAAATGTAGAATATTTACTTTCTTTGCATTAAAAATGGTTTATAAAACCTATACCAGCTATGAGCTAAAAGCATTTCCTGGCTAATTAGTAACATCTTGGGAAATCCAATGATTCAGCAGGAGCCCATTAATCCTCAGGAAATTAATGTCCTATGCCAAGGTCATTATTGCATTAAAATACTTTCAGATCAAAAATAAGAAATCTTGTACAACTAACTTACTAAGCTTATTGCTTACATTATAGAACTGGGGACATATTCTCAAATTACATTGATGCAGTGGGCATCCATGAGTCATTGGAGTTGCACCAATGTAGGTGAGAGAATTTGAACCCTGAGCTCCTCCTAGTTAATTCAGTGTCGACCTGTAAAGCAAATGTGTTGTTCAGCTTCCCATATTTAGGACCTGTAGATAACTGCATGATTGGAAAATAGAGCACATGATGGACTGGAAGAAAGCAGGGATAATCCTCCACCAGCAATTTCAGTTGTTGGAGTTGCTCTTCCATAAAATAAAAGCAATGGGAAAAAATCTCTGCTGATGTAAACTCTGGAGCTCTGGTGACTTCAGTGAGTCTTCTTCAGTTTACCCCAGCAGGGGGCTTGCCTCATTAAGTATAGTGTGTCATTACTTTGTTTTCAATTAAATGAAATCCCATAACATTGTAGAGTGTTCTGTGATACTGCACATTTTAAACCAAATCAGCAAGTGCACAGTAGAAGCTCTATTGCAGCCCATGGTAGGGTCAGTGCAGACTGCTACTCTTCCCTAAGAGCCATTTTGCCTCAGGCAGGCACAGGGCCTCTTGGAGTGAAGGGATAGCATAGCTCCTTGTCACTACTCTATTGCAGCTTGCAATTGACCCCTAACATATAAAGACTTGATATAAAATGTACACTACTATAGACGATCATATAATTGTTTCTGATTTCAATTAATTAAATATAAAATGTAGGTTATCTCCACCATCTACTTTCATGTAGGGTGTCTGCCATCTACATTCTCATCTCCCAATTTAGGAAGGGTTAGCAATGCAAGTGGCACTATTCTGGGACTTTAAAGGAGCCTGAGGGAGTTAAGTGCCCAATTCCCATTGACTCTCAATAGGTGCTGGGTACCTAGTGTGGTGGAAAATTAACCACGTGTTGTGTTTGAAATCAGAATTGTCTGAGGTTTTATTCAGGTATACATATACAGGGCGAGTCAGCCATAGCTGCTCTGTGTAAGCAGAAAATACAGGAGTTTATATAGCTAAAAACCACAATTTGTTAAGCACACATCCTTTAACAGCATTTTCCCTTATTTGGCATATAGTGCAAGCTTTTAACAGTAGCTTTTCTTATTTGGGATATAGCGAAACAAGCTTTTCCTGTTATTGACAGGTTGTTCTTTGTGGTTAATGGGTCTTTCCTAATTTCTAGCTGTTAGGGTTACATTTCTTAAGCTGTGCTGTTGCAACTGCCCCACAATGGAATTTTTCCCAGCCTTTCTTAGGCTTTTACACACACAGTTAGCTTGACCAAAGCTTTAGGCCTACGTGGGAAGTTTAGGCCTACTGGATTTTTCCTCCACACTAGCTTCCTTAGGCCCTTTTGAAAATCCCAGCCAAGTAGAGCAAAGAATTCACATAGGCTAGTCCGATGTGCTGAGGGTCAAAGAGACAGCAAGGGAGGGTTCTTGTCACCATGCACCCCCTACCTTCTGCCACATCTGTTCATGCCTCAGCATAATTTAGTCCTAGATGTTCAATGAAATTCAGTCAAATTACAATAAAGGTTATCTTTTAACTAAATGGGAAACAACCTAAAGCATACAAAATGGATCCGATGCATCCCTAGAGTAATTTAATTGATTTCAGTAGAGTTATTTAAGGGATTACTCTGGCACAATATGTTTAATAATGAAGGTTCTGTGCAACTGTTCATAATTTTTTATAAAGATTATGCTCACATACTTAACAGTACAATACCCTCCATTTCTTGGGAGGCTAACAAGGATCTCTCAGTGCTCATTGGCTCCTTCTAGTGTAGTTTTCTGAAAGAAGAGCATTAAAATTTAATTCAGTCACAGGCTGGTGAGATATTCTAAATAAACCTATGTTGAATACTAAATTTAAATATATATTCTCTAAGATAAAAAGAAAACACGTTGGAAAATAAAAAGATCAAACAAAAAAGTGGAAAAACAACAAAATTTGGTTCTAATATGAAATGCCCCCAAAATGGGCACACATAGATATAAAAGTAACATTTCTATGCAACTGGCTACTAAAAGCATATAGTCTAATTGATAAAGCACAAGGCTGGGAGCCAGAAGGTCCTTCTGAGTTCTGTTCCCAGCTATTCTGTGATACTAATTGGCCTTAAGTATGCTGCAGTGAACTGGCTAGTGTTTAAAAGTACTATTACTTTTTATGCATTAGAATAAGAATTGTTTGACCAAGATCTAAGTTATGAGAAGAAAATTAAGGAGTTGCACTTACTTTCAATGGGAAGAGAGAAAAACTTAAGATAACCTAGTAAAAACTTTCTAAAACATAAAAGGGATTGATAAAATTGATTGGATGTGTTTTTCACACTGGTAAGGATTTCAAGGACAAGGGCACAAAATATGCAGAATCATGCTCAGATGTGGTAAGTACACTTGACCCGACATGCGGTATAGACGTATTAGACTGTACAAACAGAGCTCACTCTGGAGCTCAACTCAGAAGAGCGCTCCATTTCATGGACACTGTAAAGTAATGAAACAGCTGCCACACACTAGTCACCCAATAAGATTATAGTCCTTCACAGTACTTTCCAGTGTATTTCTTATTTCTTACCCAATGCCTGACACTATTTTTAATCTATTGTCTTTCTTCGGGTTTTATAGCATTCAGTGTTATAAAAGCTAAGGTTTTCCAAGAACATGTATCTGTAATAGACAAAAATGTCACAAAATAATTCCCTTTAAAAGGAGGCTAAACTGAATTCTGGTTGAAGAATTTTTGAACTTTTAGAGCTAGATTGTGAGCAGTTAATCAATCACATGGGGCCTGCTCATGCAAGTAAATGACTTGCTAAGGACACATTCTAGCCCTCTAGCACTGTGCTTTTCATTACATTCTTTCAAAACCACCGTTAGAATAGTTTAGGGCATTTTCAAATGCAAGTGCTAAGGTGTGCCCTGTTTTGTTTACACATACACTTTCCAATGTGTGTGCACAGTTTTGCCTGCACATATTGAAATATTCACAAGCAAATTAGGGTTTACATGCATGTTTGTAAGCATGCATGTCAGGGGCAAGCAGAAGTATCTGATTTCATTTGGACCACATTTTGCAAAAGGCATCAGTCCTTCCCAGTTATTTTTGGTGTACATTGTTGTGCATGCAAATTACGTGTATCATTTTTTGCACAGTACCAGTAACGAACAAAAATTATGGAACTTACACACACAAACCCATTTGTCACTTATTTGCATTCAATATGTATGCAATAAATGTATGTAAAAATGATTGCACACACCAAGGTGTTCAAGCACAAAATGTGTTTTTATTGGCTATTTTATAAAACATGTGTGTGTGTGTGTGTGTGTGTGTGTATATATGTATATGTTTTGCTACTGACCTACATTTTGTTACTTTTTCTTATTTTATTTCCACCTTCATTTCTGACTGTTAGGTTCTAAAAGAAATCAGGTTGTAAACTTTGTTTCCTCCCTTCCTCCATATCCATAATATTGTGCAGCTGATGGTTTAAAGATGTAATTAATTACATCTACTATATGCTTAGAATAATTTTAGCATCTTTAGCAAATTGTTTGCTCCTTCTCTATGAAACCTGTAGCAAATGTATGCATTCTCTCTGGTTGTCAAACGAGTATGTGTGACTGGATCTTCAGCACGAGCTTTAGTTTCTAAAATATGCTGAGGAAAAACTTTCAAGGAGACACAAACGAGATGACATTTTGTATATGAATGTATTTCAAAATGCATTTTAAATAGGATGTAGAGGAGCTGCTAATCAAATTGCAAGAAAAACTTTACACATCTAATGTAGGTGCAAGGAGATACTTTACATCATCATAAAATTCAGTGTTGGCCCTTTGTGCCAATAAAAGCCTAATGCAAAGAATGTTAGCTACAACTTAAAGCCTACAAGAGTATATCCATAAAATGCATCCCATTGTCCCTCAGGTAAAAAACAAATTAATCACAAAGGCACTAATCTCCTTATAAATATAGATATGAAATGTAAAATAGTATTGGGTGAAGTTCTTCATAAGGAACCTACAATAAAAATAGAGATATTGACATGGCCATTTTGCAGCAGATAACAAAAACAACAAAACACTGGAAAACAAAAGCACTTAAAACTGGGCAAAAAGGTTTAGAGGAAAGTTAAGAGAAGCTAGAAAAATTCATAGGAAAAACCTTTCCACATCTTATGATTAGTAGTGACTGGCTGCACATTTCACTGTGGGCCATCCTACAGGGGAACAAACGAAATAGCAAGGCACATCACATGAAATGTTGTGCAAATGCGTAATTAGTATGGAATCAGAACCAGAATGGAAAAACAGGATAGTCTGCAGTTTGGGGTCTTCTTTACAGTCAGAAAGCTTTTATTTAAGAAAATAACCTTGGAGATCGCAGTGGAAATAAAATAGGTACAGTCAGGGTCGGCTCTAGGTTTTTTGTCGCCCCAAGCAAAAAATTTTCTGCCCCAAGTTCCGAGAGAGCAACTGCCCAAGCAACAAAGAAAAAGAAAAAAGGAATGCCGCCCCTGGAATTGTGCCGTCTCAAGCACATGCTTGCTTTGCTGGTACCTAGAGCCGGTCCTGGGTACAGTGCTGACACAGGTTAGTAAATGCATTATCAAGAATTCATCTGACCATGTTACTATGAATTATCTTTGCTTTCAATGTAGTTACCATGTAGTTACTGTTTTTTTTCCCTTTTATGTGTCAATTTTAAAAATCAGTCAAAATATAAATAATGAAAAATTGAAGAAAAATTAAATTTCCCACTAATGAATGTCTAATTCCTTGTCAGGACAGAATATTAAAAAGAAAGAAAATACACAAAGTAAGTGAGCAGAATTTAATATGTTGCTTGATCTTAATTATGTTTCAGTCAGTGTAATTTATAGTCAGAAGGTCACTAGTATTGTTTTGGAGAATGCAAAACCCCAGAGAACCAACTGATAAGTATGAGACTACAGAACAGGCCTATTCTTGATCCCACTGAAGTCAACGGGAATTTGGCCAGTGACTTCACTAGGATAAGGATTTGGAATATTACTGTGAATTATTCTTCATAAGCAAGTTTTTCTGGTCTGAGTGATTACAGTATTTAAAATCAAATAAATGAGAAAGCGAGTAATTCCTGATTAAAGGAGGCCTTCTAATAGTAGTCAATTTATTTCCTGTTTAAAATATTGAGTTACAGATGTTTCAAGAATTGAAACAGTTATTAAAGGTGTAAATTCCTTATCTGATATACAATCAAGTGACACTCCAGAGTCATAATGTCAATGTAGTAAACTGTACTGATGTTAAGGGAAAGTGCTCAAATTAACACATGGAAAAAACCTGAAGTAATATTACAAAAAGAATTTTTTTTTTAGATGAAGTGATTTCAGTTTTGTGGCTGACTTTCCAAAATTCCCTTTAAAAAGGAGAATTACAAACAATGGCACAATAAAGGACATTATACTGAAATGTGCATCTTACATAAATCAGATAAGATGGAGCGACTACAAAGTAGAAAGTTCTGTGGACTGTCTGTGACCTTGGCAATTGATTAAAATTCTAAATTCAATCTTATTCTAAGACGCAATCAAGTAGGCTTGGTACTATATTTATGCACAGGAAGTGATTCTGAGACTGGCTTTCTCTGAGTGTTCATGTGCTTTTGCTGTGCTGCTGAGACAAGATTGTGTATCTAAAGCCTTGTAAATAAAACGTGGTTAGTGTACCCTATCCTGTGTGGATCTCATTTTTGTGTGCAATCTAAATGAAGATAATATATGGTGTCAGAATTAAAAACAAGTTAACTATGGCATTCGTACAGAATAATAAAAGAAATGTGCTGCCTATGGACTTTGAAACTGGAAGGACTGCAGAGAACTGGACTAGACTGAAGGAGTTACTGGAGCGGATTTTCAAAGGATCTGAGGCAGTCAAGTGGTCTGCAGCCCAGAAAGCTGCTAACTTTCTAACATATATTAGGCAAAAGGCAGGTATAGCGGCAGAGCATGAGTCTCTAATGCAGCAGTTTGCAAACTTTTTGAGCTGAGTTTACGATTTTTGTTTCCATCCCCTCCCCCAACCCAGACAAAAATAGACATATGCAAAAGTATGCTTGATAGCCTACTCATAAACCTAACAGAGACCTTAACACAACTTTAATTACATTACCTATACCTGTAAGTTTCAAATACACAGATACTTACCAATGGCATGGCCAAGGCTTCCTCAGCTGGGGGATGGTTGTACCTTGCCGCCAGGCTGCACTGCCAGGGACAAAACCTGCCCGTCTGCACCTCCCCACTTGGGTTTCCAGGGTAGGGGAAGGCAGGTATGACTGTCTCAGGGGGAAGAGACAGTGCTGGAGACAGTGCAGCAGATGTTGACACTGACCCACAGGCTGGATGGCTTGGTGAGGAGAGTCGGGGGGTGGAGTTGGTACCCCCTCCCAGCCCCCTGTAAGGGTTAGCCTGGGTCATGCCACAAAGGGTTGGCATGAGCTGCCTGGCATCACTGCTCGCCCCCCGAAAGTCCCTTCATGCCCCCCTAAGGGGGCGTGCCCTACAGTTTGAAAACCTCTGCTCTAATAGAAAGCTCTCTGAAGCAGACAGCTCATACAGCCTGTCTGGATTTCTCCTAGATGAGACCTATTGCTTTTCATACAAAGGGAAATTTTCTACAAGAGAAATCAGAGACCTATTGAACAAATTTATAAGTGCTTAACCCAGCTATAGTTGATAACAGAAGAATGTGCTTTCACAGATAGTGCTAATATGCTGAAGGATAGGATCTTAATGGGATCAAACGCACAAGAAATACCAAAAAAATTACTAATAGAGGACACTTTAACATTTGCAAAAACCATTAGAATAGCCTGAACAATACAGGCGTTAAAAGAACAAATGAAAGTACTTCCTAACTTCTGTCACAATGTGCAGAGAGGTACAACCAGCAGTCAGACATGCACACAGCAAAGAGATAAGGGTGCAACAGCAGGGCACCAGCCTTATGCAGCATTGAAAAAAATAGCATGTAACAAAGACACAGACACAACGAGTTTGCTACAGATGTGGATGTGGATTGCATCATGCAAAGCAAGAGGAATGACCAGCACTTGGGAAGATATGCATGATGTGCTACAAAGGAAACCATTTTGCACAAGTATGCCATGCAAGCACAGAAAAATACAGGGCATACAGTACCTGCAACTGGAAAAGGACAAAAGACACAGCATTCTTTTAGGCTATAATACAGAATAGGGAAAAGGATAGTGATAAAGCGTATTTAACTATCTTAATCAGTCCATGAAATTCAAAATTGATACTGGGGCACAAGTAAACTGCATCCCTGAGACAGAATGCAGGAAATATCCAGCCTACTACCATAACACTAACACCATCTGTATCAGTGATACTGGAAAGATATGGAGATTCAATACTCCTCATAGAGGTGACATGCAATGTTAAATGCACGTACAAGAGAAAATGTTAAAATCTAGATTTCTATGTATTAGATATGCCAGCAAAACCAGTATTAGGACTGATGATTTTAAAATCATTAAACTTGATAAAAATCCAAAGGGCAGTGGAATCCATAAAAGGACCTCGCACAGAAAAGGAAATTTAGAAAAAATGTCTGGACGTGTTTGAAGGCATGGGATGTCTACAAGGATATTACAAAATCAAGCTGTCTACAAATATAATGCCAAAAGCACTGTGACATTGGCAATAAAATGCAGCATGGAGAAGGAACTCTAGGATGGTACAATTGGGTATAATTGTAAAGGCAGAGGCACCATCAGAAAGGATTAACATCATGGTCGCAGCAGAAGAAAAAAACACTGGTGCAATCCGGATATGCGAGACCCTCAAGACCTAAACAAAGCAATAATGAGTAACACTATAATCAACCCATCCTAGATGACATCACTCACAAGCTATCTGAAGCAAGTGTATTCAATGTACTAGACGATCAGTCTGGATATTGGCTGATCAGACTGGCCAAAGAGAGGAGCAAGTTAATCACTTTCAACACTCTGATTGCAAAACGGTGCTTCAGAAGAATGTCCCAAAGGACATCTGCATAAGAGATATTCCACAGAAAGGTACAGGAAATACTACAAGGATTGAAAGGAGTCTAAGTCATTTGCTATGACATTCTTGTACATAGCAGCACCAAAGAAGAGCACGACAAAAACATAATAGCACTACTCACAAGATACAGAAAGTGCAACATAAAAATGAATCACAGGAAAATGCAAATCAGTGTAGAGCAAGTGAGTTTCTTCGGTCATATCTTAGAAAAAGGAGGCCTCAGACCTGATCCAGATAAAATGAAAATGCTAAAACATTAAAAGCACCAATCTCCCAAAGGGAACTGGAAATAATATTAGGGATCGTGATCTACCTAAGAGATTAGCAGAAATGAGAGCATGTCTATGAGAATTGGGAGAAGGGAGGGACCAGGATAGCAATCTGGAGAAGACCTTCCAAAACATGAAGGATGACTTCAGCATCAAAACAAAAGAAAAATACTACATTGAAAACAAGGAAATAACACTACAAGCAGCTGCTTCACAAGAAGCAATTGGAGCAGCATTGTTACAGGAAGAATCTCCAGTGACATACACATCAATTGCTTCCAATGCACCATAATTATGCTCGAATAGAAAAAGAATTATTTGCCATTGTCGCGGGATGGCAGATATTTAATCAGTACCTATGGCTGCACAGTAAAAGTCAGAACCAATCACAAATTCCTAGAAAACATTATAGACAAACCTCTAGGTTCTGATTTCAGTGCATGACCTTAAAGCTGCAAAGGTGTGATTTGAAAATGAAATACAAGCTGCGAGGAGAAATTCCTGTAGCATATCTTCTTTCCTGCAATCTTGTAAGCACAAGATGCAAAAGAGGAGTTAGACTTGGAGGAACAGGTGAACATGATATACAGCACTTACCAGTGTCTACAAATAAGCTATATGTAAAAATGAGAGAAACAAAGAGTGGTGATGTGATGAATCCTTTAAAAGACTCAATAAGATCAGGATGGGCTGCACAAAAACTACAATTCCCATGACTATCAGAGTCTTTTTTCATTCCAAAAGAGAGTTTTCTATGGAGAATAAACTAGTTCTGAAAGGGGAGAAAAAAGTAATTACAAAGAAACGGTGTCTGGAGATACTGAAAAAGATTCATGAAGGACACCTTGGTATGGTACTATGCAAAAGATGGGCAAGAGACACAGTTTATTGGACCAGCATGAATGCACAAATAAAGGAAGTGGTCAGTGATTGTTCAACATGTGCAAAGGACCACAGACAAAACTGTAAGGACCCCATGACATTTTGTAACACATCTAACAGAGCTTGGCAGCTGATGTATTTGAACACAAAGGAAACCTCCAGCTGCTGATAGCTGGTTATTATGGTCATTTTTTCAAGGTAAGTCAACTACGAAACATGCTGGCCAGCACTGTAGTGAATCCCACCAAAGCAATAACTTGCTAGACTTGATATTCATGATGAGCTCATTTCAGATAATGAATCACAATACAAACAGGAATTTCACAGATTTGCAAAATACTGGGGTTTTACACAGATGTCTAGTAGTCCATATTACCCACAGTTCAATGGTCCAGCTGAAAAGTCTGGAAAATAGCCAAGCAGATACATACCAAGGCATTTGAAGACAGTCAAGACCCTTAATTCAGCTAACTAAACTACTGAAGCACAGCTATGGAATCAGAGGCTTCCCCCAGATAGATGTTGATGAACAGTATGTTAAAATCATATGAGACAGTATCAAAAGCCTTACTAAAGTGGAGATATATCCTAGCTGTTGTTTCTCCCCTACCTACAAGTTTTGTAACCATGTCAAAGAACATGACCTGTGATGCTGCAATAGCAAGTAAAGAGAACACTAACTGTATATCTGTTCAGGGGACACCATCATAGAGTCTAATCACATCAGCCACACTATCAGAGGCTCGTTCACCTGCACATCTACCAATGTGATCTATGCCATCATTGTCAGCAATGCCCCTCTGCCATGTACATTGGCCAAACCAGACAGTCTCTACGTAAAAGAATAAATAGACACAAATCAGACGTCAAGAATTATAACATTCAAAAACCAGTCGGAGAACACCTCAAACTCTCTGGTCACTTGATTACAGACCTAAACGTGGCAATTCTGCAACAAAAAAACTTCAAAAATAGACTCCAATGAGAGACTGCTGAATTGGAATTAATTTGCAAACTGGACACCATTACATTAGGCTTGAATAAAGACTAGGAGTGGATGTGTCATTACATAAAGTAAAACTATTTCCCCATATTTATTTTGTCACCCTACTGTTCCTCACATGTTCTTGTCAACTGCTGGAAATGGCCCATCTTGATTATCACTACAAAAAGTTTTTTTTCTCTCCTGCTGGTAATAGCTCACCTTACCTGATCACTCTCGTTATAATGTGTATGGTAACACTCATTGTTTCATGTTCTCTGTGTATATAAAATCTTCCTACTGTATTTTCCACTGCATGCATCCAGTGAAGTGGGTTTTAGCCCACGAAAGCTTATCCTCAAATCAATGTGTTAGTCTCTAAGGTTCCACAAGTACTCCTGTTCTTTTTACTAAATGTAATAGAAACAAGCCCTTAGAACTGACAACCAGTCAGAGAGAAGAGACAAAACAATTACAACTGACACAAGCACTATCACCAGATGACACTATGGTTGTGCCTACAATACAAGAAGCAACACTCACTCCAGGTATGGGAGAAGATTTCAATCCAAAGAGTGGAAGGACTGTGACACATCCTAATGCTGTTATTAAGCAGGAATATTAGTAATGGCATCTCCAGACTTTTTTTGGTGATGGAGGCGATGTATTATATTCATGTATAGTTAAATAACTGCTGCACAATCTCTTTAAGATGGGCATAGGAATTGTCCCTAAGACCAGCTCTCTCTGAGTATGTGTGTACTGAGCTGTGCTACTGAGAGCACCGTATGTATTTGAAAGCCTTTAAAATAAACCCTGTTTCGTTCACCCTATCCTTTGTGGATTTTCGTGCCTATGAACAGTCTAAACAAACACAATATATTTACAGAAATTAGATTCACAGGCCTGGATCCTCAAAGGTACTTAAGCACCTAACTCGCACTGGGGTTTAAGCACTTAAAGACCTTTGAGGATTTGAGCCAGAGATAGGGTTGCCAGGCATCCGGTTTTCGACTGGAATGCCCGGTCGAAAAGGGACCCTGATGGCTCCAGTCAGCACTGCTGACTGGGCCGCTAAAAGTCCAGTTAGCAGTTCTGCGGGGCTAAGGCAGGTTAGTCCCTACCTGTCCTGGCTTCGCGCTGCATCCCAGAAGCGGACAGCAGGTCCGGCTCCTAGGTGGGGGGCCCCCGAGGCTCTGCATGCTGTCCCTACCCTGAGCACTCCCATTGGCCAGAAACCACAGCCAATGGGAGCTGGGTGGTGGTGCCTGCAGGTGAGAGCAGCACGTAGAACCTCCTGCCCTTTCCCCCCACTGCCTAGCAGCTGGACCTGCTGGATGCTTCTGGAGTATAGTGTGGAGCCAGGACAGGCAGGGAGCCTGCCTTAGCACCGTTGCACCACTGACTGGGAGCTGCCTGAGGTAACCCCGAGCTCCAACCCCCTGCCCCAGCCCTGAGCCCCTCCAAACCTGGAGCCCCCTCCTACACCCAAAACCCCTCATCCCTGGCCCCACCCCAAAGCCCACACCCCCAGCCCAAAGCCCAGCCCCCTCCTGCACTCTGAATCCCTTGTCCCCACACCCAAGCCTGGAACCCCCCTGCACCCCAAACCCCGCAGCCCTAGCCCCACCACAAAGCCTGCACCCCCAGCCGGTGCCTTCCTGCCCCAACTCCCTGCCCCAGCCTGGAGCCCCCTCCCGCACTCTGAACCTCTCATTTCTGGCCCCACTCTGGAGCCCACACCCCCAATTAGAGCCCTCTCCTCCTCCTGCACCCCAACCCCCTGCCCCAGCCCAGTGAAAGTGAGTGAGGATGGGGGAGAGCGAGCTACCAAGGGAGGAGGAAAGTAGTGAGTAGGGATGGGGCCTTGGAGCAGGGGCGGGGCCTCGGGGCAGGGACAGGGCTAGGGTGTTCAATTTTGTGGGATTGGAAGGTTTTCAACCCTAGCCATAGAGTTTAAGGCCAGAAGGACCATTCGATCATATTAGTCTGCCCTCCTGTATGTCAGCAGCAAAAAGGGCCATGTTCAATATCTAGGGGTTCCTCTTAACATTACAACACAGAACCAGCTCAAGCCCCCACCCAGTAATCTGGGAAAACTTAACACCACCCTCGGGCACCTGTAAGAGGCCAAACTTCCCCACTCGCAAGTCATTGAGTATAACAAAAGAAAACTTTTATTAAAAGGGAAAGGAAACCAAGCATTAGTCTGGGAAAGCACCACCGGCACGTTCAAAAGTATGCAGTCATACCATGCAAACATCCACCCCAGAATATGTTGGGTAGTGTCTTTTGCCTCTGTTTCTTACCTTGTGGTGTGAAAGTCTGACAAACAAATGTTCTTTTAACATGCCATTCCCTTCTCCTGCCACTGCACCCCACTCAGAGTTGCTGTCCTTGGTCAGAAATGCCCAGAGTTCAGAGGTGCATTCACATCAGTTCACCTCCCACCCTGGGGGGGAGGGGAGAGAGGAGGGGCAGGGGTTGAACTATACCTCAGCTGCAACTGCCACTGCCACAAGTGGCTTACAGTTGCTGCCATTCACTCTGTGTCACTGCCCACTTCACTGCCATTCACTCTTCCACCATTGCCCACTGAGCCATCACTTTCTCTGCTGTCACCTGCCTCTCTACTGCAACCTCTACAATGCCACATCTTGACGTCCCACCCCTTAGAATCATAGAACCATAGGGTTAGAAAGGGCTACAAGGGTCATCCGGTTTAACCCCCTGCCAAGATGCAGGATTTGTTAAGTCTAAACTAGGGCTGTCAATTAATCAGTTACCTCATGTGATTAACTAAAAAAAATTAATTGTGATTAAAATATTAACCACGACTAATCACAGTTTTAAACTGTTAAACAATGGAACGCCAGTTGAAATGTATTAAATATTTTTGGATGTTCTTCTACATTTTCAAATATACTGATGTCAATGACAACACAAAATACAAAGCGTACAGTGCTCACTTTATATTATTATTTTATTAGAAATATTTGCACTATAAAAATTACAAACAAAAGAAATTGTATTTTTCAATTCACCTCATAAAAGTACTGTAGTGTAATCTCTTTATCGTGAAAGTGCAACTTACAAATGTAGAATTATTTTTGTTACATAAATGAACTCAAAAACAAAACAATGTAAAATTTTAGAGCCTACACATTCACTCAGTCCTACTCCTTGTTCAGCCAATCGCTCAAACAAATTTGTTTACATTTACGGGAGATAATGCTGCCCGCTTCATATTTACAATGTCACTTTTGTAATCAGCATTGCAACGTATTTATGTGCCAGATATGCTAAACATTCGTATGCCACTTTGTGTTTCAGCCACCATTCCAGAGGACATGCTTCCATGCTGATGACACTTGTCAAAATTATCTGTTAATTAAATTTATGACTGAATTCCTAGGGGGAGAACTGTATGTCTCCTGCTCTGTTTTACCCACTTTCTGTCATATATTTTTAGCAGTCTTGGATAATGACCCAGCACATGTCGTTTGTTTTAAGAACACTTTCACTGCAGATTTGACAAAACACTAAGAAGGTACCAATGTGAGATAGCTAAAGATAGCTACAAGGTTTAAGAATCTGAAGTGCCTTTCAAAATCTGAGAGGGATGATGTGTGGCGCATGCTTTCAGAAGTCTTAAAAGCACAACACTCCGATGTGGAAACTACTGAACCCAAACCACCAAAATAGAAAACCAACCTTCTGCTGGTGGCATATGACTCAGATAATGAAAATGAACATGCGTCAGTCCACACTGCTTTTGATTGTTATTGAGCAGAGCCCATCACCAACATGGTTGCATGTCCTCTCGAATGGTGGTTGAAGCAAGAAGAGACATATGAATCTTTAGCGCATCTGGCACGTAAATATCTTGTGACACCAGCTACAACAGTGCCATGCGAATGTCTGCTCTCACTTCCAGGTAACATTGTAAACAAGAAGCGGGCAGCATTGTCTTCTGCAAATGTAAACAAACTTGTTTGTCTGAGCAATTGGCTGAACAAGAAGTAGGACTGAGTGGATTGTAGGCTCTAAAGTTTTACATTGTTTTATTTTTGAGTGCAGTTATTTTTTTGTACATAATTCTACATTTTTAAGTTCAACTTTCATGATAAAGAGATTGAACTATAGTACTTTTATGAGGTGAATTGAAAAATACTTTCTTTTGTTTCTTTTTTTACAGTGCAAATATTTGTAAAAAAAATATCAAGTGAGCACTGTACATGTTGTAATTTGTGTTGTAATTTAAATCAATATATTTGAAAATGTAGAAAGCATCCAAAATATTTAAATAAATTATATTCTGTTATTGTTTAACTGTGTGATTAATCGTGCGATTAATTGCGATTACATTTTTAAATAGTGCGATATATCACAATTAATTTTTTTAATTGCTTGGTAGCACTAATCTACACCATCCAAGACAGATGGCTAACCAGCCTCTTTTTGAAAATCTCCAGTGAAGGAAATTGCATGACTTACTTGGGCAATTTGTTCCATTGTCTTACTGTTCTTACATTTAGGAAGTTTTTCTTGAGATTTAATCTAAATCTGCTATGCTGTAGTTTAAAACCCCTTGCCTCTTCTCCTGCCCTCTGGCAAGAGATAACAATTTTCTCCATCTTTTTATGGCAACTTTTCACGTATTTGAAGGAACTATCGTGCCCCCTTTAATCTCTTTTCCAAACTGAACGTACCCACATCCTTCAGCCTTTGCTGATCTGGCTTGCTCATCTTTAGATCCTTTCCAGTTTCTCTGCATTCTTTCTATACAGTGGTGACCAAAATTGGACATAGTACTCTAGCTGAGGTCTAACCAGCACAGAGTAGAATGGTACTATCATTATTTGCATGCTATGCCTCTGTTAATAAAACTCAGAACTGCATTTTTTTTGCAACAGCATCACATTGTTGACTCATGTTGAAGCTGTGATCGACCACAACTCTCAGATCCCTCCCAGCAGTGCTGCTGCCAAACCCATTATTCCCTATTCTGTATTGGTGCATTTGGGTTTTCTTCCCTAAGTGTAACACCTTACATGTATCTTTGCTGAATTTCATTTTGTTGTAGCCCAGTTCTTCTATTTATCAAAATCCCTTTGCATTTTAGCTCTATGCTCCAAAGTCTTTGCAACCCCCCAGCTTTTTGTTATCTGCAAATTTGATCAGTATGCTCTTTATTCTACATCCAGATCATTAATAAAGATGTTAAATAACACCAGATCCAGAACAGATCCCTGTGGAACCCCACTAATTCATGGAATAATGCCAGAGACCGCCTTGCAATCTGACATCACTCCATTAACAGTTGCTCTTTGTTTGTGGATTATGTATCCACTTAATGGCAATTCTATTGAGCTCATATTTCTCCAGGTTACTTGTAAGAATGTCATGTGGTACTGCGTCAAAAGCCTTGCTAAAGTCCATGTATATTTTGTCCACCACATTCCCTCTATCCACCAAACCAGTTACTCTGTCAAAGAAGGCAATCAAGCTGGTTTGGCATGATTTGTTCTTAGTAAATCCATGTGGGCTGCTAGTGATCACCCCTTCATCCTCCAGGTATTCGCAAATGGAATGTTTTATACATTGCTCTAGTAGCTTCCTAGGTATCGAGGTCAGACTGACTGGTCTGTAGTTCCCGGCTCCTCCTTTTTCCCGTTTTTGAAGATGAGTGCTACATTAGCCCTTCTCCAGTCTTCTGGGACTTCACCTGCAGTCCATGAGTTTGCAAATATTATTGGTGGCTCTGAGATTTCTTCAGCTAATTCCTTCAGCACCCTAGGATGAATAGCATCAGGTCCTGCTGACTTAGAGTCATTCAAATTAGTCAGGTTTCAGAGTAGCAGCCATGTTAGTCTGTATCCGCAAAAAGAAAAGGAGGACTTGTGGTACCTTAGAGACTAACAAATTTATTTGAACATAAGCTTTCATGAGCAGATCTCTGACATGTTCTTTACTTATCCTGATCTGTATCCCTTCCCCCTTATTGTCTGTAGCCTCATTAGTTGTCACTTTACCCAGCTGTCAGTGATTTCAGCAGTTAGTGCTGAACCTCACTGCTAGTGCAGGCTGTGCAGTCTCTTTCACCAACCCACTGCACTAGGCACCGTACAACACAGACAAAAAGATGGCTCTGCCTGAAGGAGCTTACAATCTAAGTATAAGACAGGCGACAACAGATGGATACAGACAGACATGGGAGTACAGGTAAATAATGAGGCAATATCTGACAGCATTACTATCATTCCTGAATATATATGGTCAATCTTATTTACTGGTCAAATATATTCTGATGAATATATTGTTCAGCAAATGCTATTTTTATTGAATAATTTAATAGATGAATAATTTTATTGATCATCTCTAAAGCTGATCAGATACACTTGGACAAAAATAATTTGACAATTAACAGGAATATTCATCAAATAATTCTACTAATAATTTTTCTGGCATTCAAACTGCTCTAATTATGAATAAGTTCCCAGAAGACATGGGATTTACCATGAAATTTAGGTATTGTGTAAAACACAAACACAGGGCATGCCCTGTCCACAGCACAAAGCATGAAATATTCCACTAATTGGAAATCTTAATAGAAATATACAGACTGTGTGGTATTAACTTAATTGAGCCCACTGAATCATCAAGGCGAATATCTCCAAGAGTAATAGCAAGCAAAATATCAGACAAACATGTATGCACATTAATCTGAAAGAGCTGATCTTTAATAACTTAGGATGACGTTTTTTAATATCATAGGGTGAACTTCCCTCCTATACAAAGGCCGATGTACTGTTTAGTTCTATTCTGAGTTTGTCATGGGACTTAACTAGTGGAAAGGCCTATACTGGCTCTGAATTTCAGCTTTTGTGAAGAAGCAAACGAGACTGGGCATGTGTTATGCATTCCAGTGGTATTCTTTCCTTAACTTTTGCTCAGATATTAACTGCTTCTTTATAGCTACTGTGTTAACAGAATTACTGACCATCTTTGAAATGCTGACCAGCTTTATTTCTGTGGTATAGATACTGAGTAGATACTGAGTAGGACATTGATCATAGTTTTGAGTATCAACCTCGGATGGTGAATGAGGAGCAGCCAATGGATAACAGCTTTTAAGTATCGTAAAAAGTCACTAAACCAGACGGCAAATGTACTACTGTTTACATTTTTAATGCATGCTGCAGATGGTATGAAATTATTCCATCTTGTTTAATAGAGGAAAACATAGCAGTTATAAGATGACCCTTGTCTTTTTACTCTTAGAAATTGTACCAATTTACATTTAGTAATTGCGGTAGCAGTAATACTTTTGCTATCCTAATCAGTGGTATTGTATATTTGTAGCATATGGATGTAATGCTTGAAGTACTCCCTTCCTTGTTGATGAGACCAGGAGTGGAGGAGGATCTTGGATAAGGAGGGCAGGAACTGGTGGGAAGACTGGGTTCTGGAGTTAGGCAACTAGGCAGGATTCAAGGTGGCAGCCAGCAAGGGATCTGTCTAGTTGCTCAGACAATTTCCTGTGCCTCCTTCTGGCTTAAGTCATGCATACAAGTCAATTGGCAGGGCCAGACATCTCCCCCGGTCAGAAGCTTTGTTGGCAGAGCCCTTGGTGAGCTTGAGCTAGTGGGCAGAACCCTTGGAGAGCTAGTTCTGTTAAGCTGCGGGGTGGCAGCCATGGTCTGAGTGCTGCATAGATACCCACAGGCTCAAGTGTGAGACCCCATTATCCATCCCCTCCCTCTCTTCCACCAGTGTCAGGGACTGTGGGTCTTAAACCTGGGTCCTAAAGGCTCATTGCTAAAGGAATGAGGCAATTCCCACTTGCTAACAGCTGCCAGAATAGAAACTAAACTCTGACAGAGGATGCAAGTCCGGGGATCTGACTGATGGAATGCTGATGGTCCTGACTGGTTCCCAGCTCTCCTTTAAACCAGGAAGTTGTCAATGCAACTGTTCCCCCCGCTTAGGACTGCTTCCCTTGCACTGCCTGACTCCAGACACCTGCCTCTCGGTTTGCCTTCTGGCTCATCTCAGACCCTGACCTCCTGGTATCTGACTTGACATGACTCCTGCTTCCTGCTCGGACCACTAGGTAAGACCACTCACATCCTGATCGTGACACCCGGGCACTAATGGATTGGGTTTTCTGGGGCAGTTTCTGTGGAAGATGTTTACCAGATCAAGCGTGTGGACATTCTCTGCTGGGTCCCAGGAGTGCTCTTCAGAACTATGACCTTCCTAATCCTGAGATACCAGAGTCTACCCCATCTGATTCTAATGTCAAGGATCTTGTAGACAATATATTAATCATAGTCTTGAATGTGTAGCGGCAGGTGGGGGGGGGGCTGCGGTGGTTGGGAGAAGTGAAAGAATGGGTCCTAAATGTGGGGGTTCAGGAGTAGAAAACCAAGTGTATTTTGAGGGAACAAGGTAAGTTGAGTGACCAGGTTAATTTGGCAGCAAATTCAGTAGGGGTCAAGAAACTGATAGTCCAATTTACAAAATGGCCTGTCTGGGTGCAGAGGTTTCATTTGGGTCCCTACCATTGTTGGCAGCCTGTATACTGTTTGTAGCTCTGCTTGGGGTCCCCCAGGTGCACTTTTATGTCAGCTTGGGTTTGGCATATCTGTTGCCTCCAGTCCAGGGCTGCTGGGTTGTGGGAAGCTGTGGGTACCTTGAGATAAAACTGAGGGTGGAACCCATAGTTTGGGGGTAGAAAAGGTCTTTGCCCCATCATGGCATGTTCTGCATTATTATATATGAACTCTGCCTGAAGTATCAGTGAGGAACTGTCATTATGGTGGAAGTTTATGTAGCATCAAAGATACTGCTCCAGGATATGGTCTTCTCTGCTTGACTATTTGTCTGGGGGTGATAGGTGAAGGAGAGACAGGAATGGATACCCTAGTCAGGAGAGCTTCTTGCCAGAAGCAGCAGATAAATTGTGCATCATGGTCAGAGATGATTTTCTCCAGGAGGCCATAGAGGAGGACGACTTGATCTGCACAGAATCAAACAGTTTCCTGGAAGGAGAGTAGGCCAATGCAGGGAATGAAGTGTGTCATCTGAGTGAGGTGGCCCACAACTGCCTGAATGGCCATGAACCCTTTGGACTTGGTTAGTTCTACTACGAAATCTAGGGCAATGACTCTCCGGGGGCTGGGAGGAGTCTCAAGGAGTTACAGGAGTCTGAGGATTTTATGGTGATATACCTTGGAGCGGGCACATATATTGCAAGAGGCCATATAGGCCTGTATTGTGGCCTGCATGCGAAGCCACCAGAAGAGATGAAAGATGAAAGCTATTGAGTTTTAAAGTGACCAAAATGTCCTGCCAGAGGACAGTCATGACATACTTGTAGGATTGGAGTCCTCAGAGCCCCGAGGGGGGTGGGAGCATATATATGTCCTTTCATTTAGGTTACCCCACAGCAGATATCATGGCTTCTTGCTCATCAGGAGGGGTCCTGTGGGCCAAATCTGAGAATATGAGGGTGAGCAGGTCTTGGCAGGGAGCTGCTCTCAAAACGTGATAACCCAGTGGAGGTGCCCTGTTATAATTGTCTTTAATGTGTGCAATGTCACAGGAATGAACGACTAATGACCTTTGGCTACAGGGAAACAAAATCCTCACAAAAGTATGCAGACCCCACAGTATGTGTCTGTGTTCCCTCGTGTGCATTTCCAGCATCTGCACAGGTTGTGAAGGTGTTCTAGGCAAATATCATCCTCTGCCACTCTGCTGTTCCAAGATGTGTGCCCATATGTCATCCCCCATTTTCTTTGACCACTGGGGATCAGCACCAGCGTGCATTTGAGTGAAAATTGGCTTCCTGGACAGCTTTTGTAAAGCAGACTTCTCCTGAGCCTACTCAGGTTAGAAGCACTCCTCTTTATCCTCACAAATGTTAAGGAATGCACAGCAGGCCATGATTACGCTAATGGCATTGGCCACACTGGCATCCAGATGGGTGCGTAGGCAGTGCTAACAAGCTTTCAGTTTACTAAATGTGCACTCCATGACCATTCTGCAGCCACTGAGCTTGTAAGTGAATTCCCATTTCCCAGGGTATGGTTTCATGCACCAAATTAGCAGCATGTATGTGGGGTCCCCCAAAATAATAGTGGACACAGACACACTGTACAGAACAATATTGTTACTGGGGAATAAAGTCCCTTCTTCCTCCTTTAAATACAGTCCTTATCTCTTAAGCACCCTGGTGTCATGAACCTTTCCAGTGTTTTCCACATTTGTATTCATTAATTTGCTTCTGTGGTTCCAAGCTTTGCAGAACGAGCAAACAGTAACCTATTTGGTTCACATACTCACTTGCCCCCCTGTGGTAGCTCCATCCTCTCCAATCCAGCTATTGGTTCTGGAACTTTTCTTATTCTCACCAACCATGGACAGATCATGGTAATAATTGCCTCACCAATCTGCATAACCATGACACCAACAGTGGATTTTCAAACTCCAGAGTGGTTTGCAACAGACAGAGCTGTCTAGCATTGTCAGCTTCCACAGGGCAATAGCCACCTGCTTCTGAACCAGCACGGTTTCCCTGAATTGAGTGTTCTAGTGTTGGAGGTTTGGTGTAAGCTCCTCACCTAGCTCCAAGAGCATCTGTTTCTTCATTTGGAGGTTCATTTGGAGGTTCTGACGCCACTGCTGGCCATCTCAGGGTTCCAAAATAATGTCATCCCACCACACTGTGCTGGTTCTTCTGCACCAGAAGTAATGGTCCACTCAAGAGCATACTCTGGCAACACCAGCATTCACTATATCCATACCATGTTGTCATAAATATAAAGGGAAGGGTAAACCCCTTTAAAATCCCTCCTGGCCAGAGGAAAAATCCTCTCACCTGTAAAGGGTTAAGAAGCTAAAGGTAACCTCGCTGACACCTGACCAAACTGACCAATGAGGAGACAAGATACTTTCAAAAGCTGGGAGGAGAGTCTGTGTGTCTGTCTCTATGCTGTTTTTGCTGGGGATAGACCAGGAATGGAGCCTTAGAACTTTAGTAAGTAATCTAGCTAGGTATGTGTTAGATTATGATTTCTTTAAATGGCTGAGAAGAGAATTGTGCTGAGTAGAATGATTATTTCTGTCTGTGTGTCTTTTTTTGTAATTTAAGGTTTTGCCTAGAGGGATTCTCTATGTTTTGAATCTAATTACCCTGTAAGGTATCTACCATCCTGATTTTACAGGGTGATTCCTTTACTTCTATTTACTTCTATTTCTAATAAAAGTCTTCTTGTAAGAAAACTGAATGCTTTTTCATTGTTCTCAGATCCAAGGGTTTGGGTCTGTGGTCACCTATGCAAATTGGTGAAGATTTTTACCAAACCTTTCCCAGGAAGTGGGGTGCAAGGGTTGGGAGGATTTTGGGGGGAAAGACATGTCCAAACTACGTTTCCCAGTAAACCCAGTTAAAGTTTGGTGGTGGCAGTGGATATTCCAAGGGCAAAGGATAAAATTAATTTGTACCTTGGGGAAGTTTTAATCTAAGCTGGTAAAAGTAAGCTTAGGAGGTTTTCATGCAGATCCCCACATCTGTACCCTAGAGTTCAGAGTGGGGGAGGAACCTTGACACATGTAAACTGAATTAGTTGTCATTGACTCTCCAGGTCAGGTATCTTCAACATGTCAGAAAATTCTGCCTAAATTCCATTCAGCATCTTGTCGATCACCTACTCCAGAACCTAACCCTTCGTCCCACAACAAGGACCAGGGGCTCCATGTCTTCCACCTAGTTTGGCAGTGAATAACGGTTATGAGGGATGTGATCAGGAACTGCCATAGGTCAATATGTAAAGGCAGGGGACCATACCAACACCACACAGGAAGGTGGTTCCTAAAGCGTCTCCCTATGATGCACAGAACTGTGGGATACCACCGCTGAAATGGTAGCGCTAATGTTGCATAACAACAGTGGCAGTGTGGACACGGAGATAAGCATGTGCACAGTGTTATACCTGTATCCAACATAACACAACATAATCTGGACACATTGCGCGTATGGGGAGCATACTGTACAGTGTCCAGTACTCAAGTATTAGTGACATTGTATACATAGCCTTAGTGTTTATGCAGTGCATAGTACAATGAGACCCCAGTTTCAGTTCAGGCCTCTAGGAACCATTGTAATACAAATAAATAAGAAGTTAGGAAAGATAGCGAACATAGACAAAGGGAGGAAAAAGAACACATCAATCATAACTAAATGATTAAACCCCATGTAAAGATCTGTGGGAATATACATATAGTACACAGATGTCATGATAATCAGATAGCTGCATACATGTGGAAAAGAACTCATGGTCATCTAGTCTGAAAACACAGACCCTCTACTACTCAAGGCAAAGGAGAATCTCTAATGGTTGTCAGTAATATTAAACTTGGTAGGTTCTCTGCAAACTAGACAGCATAAGGTAAAGAAGATACCCACGACCATTTGAGTAGATCTAAGTCTATGAAATAAATGACAGAGGAAGAGAAGAGATACTGTACACCCAAGGCCAGCATAATACGTATGACTAAGCATGTGCAAAATGTTCATTTGGCATTTCAAACCTGCTTGGAATCAGGGTTGGTTTCTAGTACAACCATGAATGTCAGCTCAGGTCCATGTATATTCAGCAGACCTGTGCTTATGTAGTTCACACAGTCCATCCCCTCTTCCTGCAAAGGCACTCCCTTAAAGATGGAGGACCTGTCCTCCCCATGTTGTAGGACCCAGGGATCCCTTTACTTATCTTTGTTATTTTAAGGACACTTAAGGGTCTGCTTGTTTTCCCCATCAGGGGCTCCCTCCACTGGGTCTTCAGATGACAGGAGGTAGCATTTCCAATGCCTTGGGGATGATGGACTGCAAAATAAGGGGCACTGCTCTCCCATTCTATAAGGGGTGTCAAGGGAGGGAAACCACCTGGATCTTCCTCAGACTATAGGGAAACTGGAGAGATTAAGCAAACCCTTTGCTACAGGCACTAACAGCTTTGAGTGACCTAAAACTGGATAAGTAACTGGATAAACTCCAGAGTTCCTCAGGACCATCCAGATAAGGACTGTCAGGCTTCAACTCTGTGGAGCACAGTAGATTGCCTAGCTAGAAAACTACAGATGTGGCACTAGCAGCCTCTCACTCAGTGCAGCAGATGATGGCAGCAAGAAAGGGGGTGCTTCTCCTCTTTCACCGCCATCCAGAAAATGAGTCTGGCTGCCTCCTGCTGCTCCCCAAAGATGTCAGGTTTGGGGACATTTTTTCCCTTAGCTGCAAATTATGGAGCACAGCTAAGTGGTGCTTCCAGGAGAGCCCATAGAAGGGAATTAGGATGGAAGGCCATCTCACTACACCTGAAGAAAAAATGTGGGAATTCCTGTGGGGAAAGGGAATATTTGGTGATGAGAATAGAAAATAATGTTCTTGAAGTTTTGGCGCCTCTAGAACGGAAAAAGCTAAGCAATAGACATAAAGGTAAACAGAGCTCATGATGTTAGCATTGGGGAGCCCAACTTGACACATAAATTAGGTATGGAACACACATATAGACAGAGGTGAGAGTTTCTCCATGAATGGACCCTGCAGGGGCTGGTTTGTGTGTGGCACATGAACCAGAACCATCAGGGTTTCTTTCCATTTAACATTAATGGTGTGGTCTCTCTTTTCTAGTTATTTCTTTTAATTTTTTTCCACTGTTTTATTTTGCCTCGGGGAAGCCCCTTCAAGCAGAATTCAGTTGAACAATGAATTCACTTATGCGTTTTTCACTGGTTAAGTATATTATTATATCCATGAGATGGTTGATATTTTCCCCAAAAGTGCTCTTCCATGATTCATCTGTTTTCATGACTGTTTGGTAGTTCAAACCCCTGTCGCTCTCACTTTATATATGCTAAAACATCATTATTTCTCTTAACAGCAAGGCTCAAGATCATATTCTTAAAGATGATTATGATAATTCTGATCTCTGAAAAAAATGCTACTAATCTGTCAGTGTCTTGAATGATATGTCCTAAGCATCTTTTGTTTTGTCTGCTGAGGCATTCAAAATACCTTGGAAGCTGGATTAAGTGATTTTTCATCCTGCATCCTCTGTCTGAAGCAAAAGCTGTTATGTATCAGAAAATAGTGAAAAGCACTTAATACGAATAATAAGTTAGCAACAGGGGTGAGGGAAACCAATTAGAACCTTTCAGAAACATCTAGATTTTTAAAAAATATTTAGAACTTCCTGGAGGAAAACAGTAGTTTTAATGAGAAATTAGTCCCTGAGAGGCAACTAAAATTTGATTTACTAAGTAAACATAGTTGCACTATGAAAAACCCACATAAAAGAAACTCTGACAGATAGAATTTTTTTCTGGATAGTTCTTGGTGCATTGGAACTTCCATCCTTGATAGGCTAAAGGTATTCTGTCTATGTACATGATTTCTTTGTAGGTCCACTGACCTTACCAATTCTTTTCAAGCTGTTTTTCATTTCTGCTCTATTTACATATTCAGATTAAATTTGGAAGCTAGCTGTGCATTTTTTACACACTGAACTCCTGTTGAAATAAGTGGCTTTGAATGTGAAAAGAATGCAAAATCTGGCCTTTATTGAGCAAAGCTTTGAGGGAGGGAATATTAATATTATTGTGGGGCAGAGGAAAACATGCTGGTCTAGAATCTACTCAACATCTACACTGTGCTTAGAGCAGCTCAAGGGGTGTGTTCATACAAAGGTGGGTTTAATTCAACTGATTGGCTCCCTAAACCTTGTGTCTTTCTATACTAGCTGCCTATATCCTTCAGGAACTATTCCAAGAACTGGGGATAGCCATGGTTAAGGACAACCTGACTTTGTCCCTTTCCTTTACCCATGGTTCCCACATGAAAGTGAGAGTTTTTTTTTTTTTTTTTTTTTTTATGTAGGAGTTGCTACAGTGGCCCTTTGCAAACTGAAGATTCTTCCAGGTAAGGTGATTCATCCTGATGCTAGGTTTATGGTGGTTTGTGCCGCAATGATTGATATATGAAGGTTATAAATACTGAGGGCAAGAGAAATTATTTAGTCTAGTGGAGGGTGGTATAACTGGAAGAAATTGGATAAATTCAAGAAGGGAAGAATTAGGATGAATGTTAAGAAAAACTTCCTAATAGTGAGCTCCAAGATCTGTTAGCTCTCACACTTTCTCTGTTGCAGCAGCTAACTTTCTCTCTGCAATATGTCTTTTTCCTTTTTTGATGTGATGACTTCTATCATGTGTGTCATGACTATCAGAACTTCTATTTGTCTCCCAATCATAATCTCCTAATTGGTCATTGAGGTTGCAAAGTTTGCAGATGACACTAAACTGCTCAAGATAGTTAAGACCAAAGCAGACTATGAAGAACTTCAATAAGATCTCACAAAACTAAGTGACTGGGCAACAAAATGGCAAATGAAATTTAATGTGGATAAATGTAAAGTAATGCACATTGGAAAAAATAACCCCAACTGTACATACAATATGATGATGGCTAATTTAGCTTCAACTAATCAGGAAAAAGATCTTGGAGCCATTGTGGATAGTTCTCTGAAGATGTCCACGCAGTGTGCAGCATCAGTCAGGATGCAAACAGGATGTTAGGAATCATTTAAAAAGGGATAGAGAATAAGACAGAGAATATCTTATTGCCTTTATAGAAATCCATGGTACACCCACGTCTTCAATACTGCATACAGATGTGGTCTCATCTCAAAAAAGATATACTAGCATTAGAAAAGGTTCAAAGAAGGGCAACTAAAATGATTAGGGGTTTGGAACGGGTCCCATATGAGGAGAGATTAAAGAGGCTAGGACTTTTCAGCTTGGAAAAAGGGAGACTAAGGGGGGATATGATAGAGGTATATAAAATCATGAGTGATGTGGAGAAAGTGAATAAGGAAAAGTTATTTACTTGTTCCCATAATATAAGAACTAGGGGCCACCAAATGAAATTAATGGGCATCAGGTTTATAAGAAATAAAAGGAAGTTCTTCTTCACACAGAGCACAGTCAACCTGTGGAACTCCTTGCCTAGGAGGTTGTGAAGGCTACGACTATTACAGGGTTAAAAGAGAACTATAAATTCATGGAGGTTAAGTTCATTAATGGCTATTAGCCAGGATGGGTAAGGAATGGTATCCCTAGCCTCTGTTTGTCAGAGGGTGGAGCTGGATTGCAGGAGAGAGATCACTTGATCATTACCTGTTAGGTTCACTCCCTCTGGGGCACCTGGCATTGGCCACTGTTGGTAGACAGGATACTGGGCTGGATGGACCTTTGGTGTGACCCAGCATGGCCATTCTTATGTTCTTATGTTCATAGAGCAGCTTGATTTACCTCAGATGCATTTATTATTTTAATGATTTGCCAAGTAGTTTAAAAGAATAATTTTCACAGTATGGATTATTCATGAACTTTTCACTTCAGCAGTTTGGGGTTTGTAATTCATGTTATGTGACCAGCCACTGAAATGAAGTGGTATTGGTCCCACTTCCTAATATTTTAAAGAGAATAATGATGAATAGCAACTAATGCATTTTTCATATAATTTTTTTCACAAATAATAACTGATGCTAAAATCCATGTAGCATTTTGGATTTCTGAATATTTACACCAATACCTGGCATTTGGCTACATATTTTCAAATAACGAATAATACACCACTATGAATCATGGCAAATGGAATTCAGCAGTTTTATTTGCAAAATGATGTACACATATTTATTATTTTATTTTTTTAATTATTTGACCACCTGTAGTTTCTATCCTATGGCCTACATTGCCAATCCATAAATTGTGCATTATTGAATTATTGTGCCAGGAACATCTCTCTCAGTTCTCAGCAACTTGGCTACTTTCTAGGAAGATAATGCATATGTATTGGCTGTTTTCTAGGGGTTTTATAGCTCAGCTAAGGGGCACCAGTTCAGGCAGCTAGGAGCAATGCCTTCCCCTGCTTCTTGCTTTAAGAAATCCTCATTGATATCCAGCCTTTTCTCCTCTATGTTCTAAATTTTCCTTATCAATGCAACTTTTTGACCCATCAGTTCAGGACCAGCAGAGAAGAGTTGGATTGGCTGAGGATAGGGGATGTTCAGGTAAGAAAAAGAATGCAGATGAAGTGGGATAGATAGACTGGAATAAATGAGACGGATTGGGAGAGGCAAGGAAGGTGAAGGTGTCACAGAGAGGGAGAATTGGGTTGAGGTTATCTCTGTGCAGCAGAGCATATTGAAAAACAGTTTGCAGGATTGGGGTGGCTCCTTTCTGTTGGAAGGAGAGATCACAAAATGGAGGAGTGACTTTAAACCAAATCAGAGCTGAGGAACAGGAAATCAAGGTTAGCTGTACTCAGTATATCAGTGCACTGAAGTAAAAAAGAGTTAACTTGTCCTCAGTACAGTAAAGGTTAAAGAAAAACAATCAGATTTTACATTCAGTGTTTTCTATGGATATAAAGAACAATGAGTATTAAAATTTAATTTATACTAGAAAAATGGCAGATGGATTTTGTATGATACCTACACGATGTGTGAGATCCTCTGAGGGTAAACTTGACAGCTTTTTATGTTTTGTAGATAGTTTTTATGGTGATAGTGTCTAAAATGAACAGTAGGGGGTAGATTGAAGTCGGGATTAACCTTGCTGGAATCACTGCTCCATATTCAAAGGGTATCTTGATGGAAGGCTGTTATACTCTATCTCCCAAATCCAGTCAAATTGAGTAGTGAGTAGAGTAAAAATCTCCTTTTGTAATACTGTACCTTGTCAATAAGTAATATAACATTTTAACTGCAGAATATATCTGTGACGAATTAGACTATAAAGGCACTAATTGCCTGTCAGTTGCAGTATTTCATCTACCAAGGCTAGGATAATCTTTCTTCATATGTAATCATCTAGACCTGCACTGCTGTTGGGTAGGAGTGATCCTCCTCTTCCACATTGTCCCGGGTTGTTAGTTCCCACTTAGAACTCCCATTACACTGTAATTTATTTTGTCTCCTACCCTTATAGCTTTATTTTGAAATATTATTAGAGAAATACTGGTGGTTACAATGTCGCAGAATCCAACAGAGTTAAATTATCACTTGTGTTTGATATTTCTCAGTAACAAATGATCGCTTGTTCATCAGGGAGGTTAACACTTGTAATCACAGAATTTAAAAAAATATTACTCCTATAAACAAGCTCAGCCAAAAGACTGATACAATATTTTGAATTTGTCTGGGAGTTTGCCATAGGCAGTACTGATGTAGGACAAGCATCTGCAGCTGTTAACATTCTCTACTTGCCTGCTCACCATTCACTGAATGAAAAGTTTTTAAGGACCAGTACTGGTGCTAAAGAACATTTAGAGTCAGATTTTTAAAGACAGGGATTCACAGTTGTGCATATACATTTGCACAACCTAACTTATGCATGCAGTTACCTAATTTGTATGCACAAATCAGGTCCAGGCACCTGACTAGCCACAAATACCTGAACTCCATGAACAAATTGTGGATTTTCATATGTACACTCCTGCCTTTAAAAAACAGCCCTTTACTACAAAATACAAGGGATGCAAGCATTTAGAAAACCTGGCCAAAATGCCAATCACCCTGTGAGCAGGATCCCTGGGGGCCACATTGAGATTGGTCAATCAGGGCAAACTGCAAAGAATGGGGCAGATGATACCCAAAACTGGTGGTTATTCTGATACTTAGATTTACCAAGCCAGCAACAAAACAGCTTCTGCAATACCTTACTGGTTACCAAGAAGCGAAAAACACAGTTCTCTTAAAGCAACCCTGCCTTGAGCACCCATCTAGACAGCCAAGTCAAATGTGATGAGGATTACTGAAAATCTCATTCATCATATAAAAAGTTCTTCCAATTCCAAAGGATTAGACACGTTACCCATCAGGGTAATGACTATTTCAGGTCTTACCCAAATACATGCCTGTAGCCAATTCTTATTAACTAAACTAAAATTTATTAAAAAAGAAAAGAGAGAGAGAGTATAGGTTAAAGATCATTATAGATACAGATATGACTAAAGTTCCTAGGTCAGTTTCATAGCAGAGATGGTGAGCTTTAGAGTTGCAAAAAGTTATTTAATAATTAGTTCCATAGGTTATAGTCCAATGTCAGGTTGATCCAGACTGGAGTTGGAGATCTCAGTCTTACAACTCAAACTTCCCCTGATCAAGCTTAAGCAGATCTGAGATAACAGGATCAGGGCCATAGAGTTCTTCTTATAGTTCTCTGGCAGTGTCTTGATAGCATGCAGTCCTTGGGTGAAGCATTGTGGCTTTCAAGTAAAATCTCCCATTTTCTATGTATACACAGGTAGCTAGTTGCATTCATCAGCATAAGATAATTATCCATCTCCCGTCATTTACAAGTAGTTTACTACAAAATTCAAAGAGAAATAAAGACAATGATGTTGTTACACCCAAGCCTTGTCAAAATGTTAATATTCCCTTTTGATCTTTAAATCAATAGAACATAGTGACAGACAGGAACTGTCTGATTACATTGTTAACCTCTAACAAGATATGGGTAAACATAGACAAATACAATCACTCTCTTCTTCTAATTCTGTAGCAATACAAGTCTACATTTCAAAGCTCTAGTTTATCTAAGATGGAATGGCCTTAATTACCATTTACATACTTTTTAATATGTCTCTAAAGGTTGAATCTGGGTCATGTAGCCTGCTAGTTGCTTAGTCCTTTCTGGCTCAGTGTCACACACCCTTACTCCTACTCCCTACTCATTCATCTGGGTGCACTTAGTCTTGGTAATTTCATTTGTTTCTAGAAACCTCACAGCCAAGAGTCTCAAAAGTTACTAGTGGTTTTGGGGCTCAACTTGAGACACTTTAAAGGAACCTGATTTCCAGAGTATGGGGCCTCAGCACTTTCTGAAGACAGGCTCCTTTAAGGTACCTCGAGTTGACTATGCAATAACTCTTTGTGAGAGGAAGCTTCGTTTAAGGCTTGTGTAATCAAACACAGTTTGCAGCAAGTCAGGATGTGACTCTACCCTGCACTAATCTTCCACGCACTGCTGTGTGGATCCTGCTGACATGCATTAAACAGTTGCTTAGCACTTTAAGTGAATTGTGTTTCAGAGGACGGGAGATCAAAGTGCATTACAGACCTTTTAGCATGGCAGCAGGGTATGCACAACATTTAGGGTATGTCTACAGTTAAAATGCTATAGCGGTCCAGCTGCTGTGCCAATATATTGCTTCAGTGTAGACACCCTCTACAGAGATGGGAGGGCTTCCCCCATCACTTTAGTTAATCCACCTTTCCAAAAGGTAGTAGCTAGGTCAACGGAAGAATTCTTCAGCCTACAGTGATGTCTACATCCCTGAGAAAGCTATGATGATGTAGGGTTTCAGTGTAGACAAGCCCTTAGTGTGTGGCAGGCTAGTGCAAGTGTCATAAATATAAAGGGAAGGGTAAACACCTTTAAAATCCCTCCTGGCCAGAGGAAAAACCCTTTCACCTGTAAAGGGTTAAGAAGCTAGGATAACCTCGCTGGCACCTGACCAAAATGACCAATGAGGAGACAAGATACTTTCAAAGCTGGAGTGGGGGAGAAACAAAGATTCTCTCTGTATGTGTGATGCTTTTGCTGGGAACAGAAAAGGAACGGAGTCTTAGAATTTAGTAAGTAATCTAACTAGATATGCGTTAGATTCTGTTTTGTTTAAATGCATGATAAAATAAGCTGTGCTGAATGGAATGTATATTCCTGGTTTTGTGTCTTTTTGTAACTTAAGGTTTTGCTTAGAGGGATTCTCTATGTTTTGAATGTGATTACCCTGTGAGGTATTTACCATCCTGATTTTACAGAGGTGATTCTTTTACTTTAATTAAAATTCTTCTTTTAAGAACCTGATTGCTTTTCATTGTTCTTAAGATCCAAGGGTTTGGGTCTGTGTTCACCTATGCAAATTGGTGAGGATTGTTATCAAGCCTTCTCCAGGAAAGGGGGAGTAGGGTTTGGGAGGATTTTGGGGGGAAAGACGTTTCCAAACGGGCTCTTTCCCTGTTATATATTTGTTAGATGCTTGGTGGTGGCTGCAATGAAGTCCAAGGGCAAAAGATAAAATAGTTTGTACCTTGGGGAAGTTTTAACCTAAGCTGGTAAAAATAAGCTTAGGGGGTTTTCATGCAGGTCCCCACATCTGTACCCTAGAGTTCAGAGTGGGGAAGGAACCTTGACAGCAGGGTATATGCACACCCTGGCTTGCCACAAACTAGGCAATATCTACATTTCAAACATTACAGCTGCAGCTATGCTGCTGGAGTTCTTCAATGTAGACACTTACTAGAGTGACGGGAGGCATTCTCCCATTGGCATACGTAATCTGTCTCCTTGAGAGGCAGTAGCTAGGTTGATGGAAGAATTCTAGTGTTTTTGTGCTGTCTACGCCGCAGGTTATATCAGCTTAATTTTGTCTGTCAGTGGGGGTGGATTTTTCACACTTCTGAAAGATGTGGCTATGCCAGTGTAACTTTTCAGTGTAGACTAGCCCTAAGTGTTCATTGTAGATGCAGGTTTGAACCAAAACCTGTTCAAGTCAATAAAAAGATTCTCATTGACTTTAGTGAGTTTTGGATCAGGATCTCACTGATCCATGGCAGGGAGACTTCATTTTTGTGTACTCATTGATTTAGCACCATCAGGCAAATATAGACCAGCTCCATGGTAGAGCCAAGCTATATCATTTTAAGAATCTAGTACATGTTGACACAATAACTCTTCTCAGTTAATCTATTAGCATGAATTTTAGGTTTTTATTATGGTGTTAACACTTAAGGCAGGACAAAAAGAAAGCTGTATTTGTATAAACAAGTGTATACGCTACACCTAAAATTAATGTCAACGGTAGACTGTATGTTGACTGTATATATATATTTTCTCTCTCTCTCTCTCTCTCTCTATATATATATAAAATATGTTAAATTCATACTGAATCTTTCTATTTTCTCTTGTACTAGCATCTAAAGGATGAAATAAATGTTCTGGTACTGTAAATGTTCTAAAGTATTGTACATTTCTCAAAATGTTAAATAGGTCTTTATACTTATGTATTAAAACTATTTGGTCAAAATATTTTGAAAGAATTTTCCTTCCCTAATCCTCCAATATTAGTGAAGGATGTTGTTTATAATGTTAGATTTTCAGTTAGAATTTTGCCTAGAACTAGAAACACATTTTAGATTTTATCACATTGCTGGTGAAGTCAAGTATTTTGCCTTTACTATATATCATATATATGTATGGCAGATACACTTTCTCAGGGTTGTAATTTTAAGGATTTATAAGAAGAGCTGGTTTATTTATTTCTTCTTTAAGATGAAGAGGATGTAATGCATTTTAGTGCTCAGAGAAGTGAAGGATTGATAGAATGGGCTAGAATGAAGCCTCTGTCCCTAGCCTCTGTTTGTCAGAAGGTGGAGATGGATGGCAGGAGAGAGATCACTTGATCTTTATCTGTTGGGTTCACTGCCTCTGGGGTACCTGGCATTGGCCACTGTCAGTACACAGGATACTGAGCCGGAGGGACCTTTGGTCTGACCCAGTATGGCCATTCTTATGTTCTTATGTACAATGAATAGTTGCTATGTAAACATTCCTGCATAGTCATGTTGAAGCATCTCTTCCATGTCCCAAAACAACCCTTCTGTTATACCCCTGTATATCTGAGCAGGGACTGGCAATTTATTCAGAGTGTGTAGTGGTTTTACACTGTTGACAAATTCTATTCAACATATTGTAAAACCCCTGTTTATTTGTATTCTACATTCATATTTGAACCCAGATCGACAGAAACTAAAGGCTGGTAGATTTGGCTTAGCCTCACAGTGACTACATTATTTTATAACATTACTATCATATCTACTATTTGAATATGAACTGTTAATAAATTGTCCATGTAATGTCCTCATTATAACTAACCTTTAAATACATTGATGAGCAATAGTGTTTTAATGTTAATTAATTTGCCCTTTCACCTATTAAATGTAATTGTACTTTCACTTATAGGCAAAGTATTAAACTGAACTGTATTTTATAATCTTGTTAGTATTCATGCTTTGTTAATGAAACTTGATCAACCAGTTACAAATGTTGAGGTTTTTGTAGGTAGCTCACATCTGTTGTCAGAAATAATTAGATCAGGTGCCTTTCCTGACAAGGGCTTTAACATTTGAGTAACCATGTCATAAGTGTCACTTTACATAATGCTAAGTTTTTTAGTTGGTGGTGTATTTGCCATGAGGTTTCAAAGTGGAACTTTAGTAGTAATAGTCCCTACTGGAGTATTTGTGACTTTCCTTTCTGATTTGATTGAGAATGAGATATTCAGTTCAAGATGATTTTTAATAAAGGTAATTCTAGGAATTATGGGCGATAATTATACCATGCAACCTCAATATCATTCTCTTTTAAACGTATATGCAAGTATTACTGTTAACATACCGACAATATTACATTATATGTTGGAGCACATCTAAAATTACAGATTACTTTTCACACTAATGGTCCCATTAGTCAAATAAATGTACTGACAAATTGGGAAAGAGATTATTTTACACCAGGGTTTTCAGAAAATGTGGTATCTGCTAGACATCCCCTATCCCTCTGTCATGACTTTGAAACCTTTTTAAAAATGGATTTAATACCCATGAAAGCATTGTAAACTGCATTGTAAAATAGAGTTATTTATTTTTCTACACTATAGGTACCATAGACAATGGAAGTACAAACATTCCCTCTCTGTCAATATATGTCTATCTTAACAAATGCTAGGGCTAGCTTGGAGACAAAGATTTTTAGGGATCTCTCCAACCATTTCTTCACAATGATTCAGCCGGACTGGTGTTAACTATAGTGGAATCATTACTATGGATCAGCTGCCACCATGTCATCTAATCCTGCTCAGAAGAGATCTCGGTGGACAGGGTGGTACAAATGCTGGTAGCCAATCTCACCACTGCTAGTACCCAGCAATTGTATGCAGTTACCTAAATGTTCTGAGTGTAATCAAGGCCTATGAGTGAGGAATTAGTTCAGTCTCTACACCCATTTAAACCATGGTCACTCTTCTGTGCCTGCCAAGAAGGTAGCAATTAATGCCAATGTATTTATTTATTTATTTAACCAAAGCATCTGTCAAAGTGCTCTCTGGGTACTGCACATGAGTAAAGTATACACCCATTAAAAACCATACAGCAAAAAGAAACCCAATTATATTAACCCCATCACACAACCTAATAAGTTGATGAACCAGAATTTAAAGAGAAAGCCACATGAATATAATGGGGATCTAATGAGCAACATAGTTATACCGACCTAAGTGGCAACATAGCTACCATCTCTCACAGAGGTGAATTAACTAAGCCTACTGAAGAAACTCTCTCCCATCAGTTTAGAGTGTCTCCAGTAAAGCACCACAGCAGTGCCGCTGCACTGATGTAGCTTTTTAAGTGTAGACTTGTCCTAAATTATCTCAATGGGATGAGAATCAGCCTGTATCTCACTGCCCCAGCATTACCCAGAAAAAGATAACAGGCTGGGCGTGGTTCCACACCTGTGAGAAGGAGTGGGACACTAGTAACTCCAGGAAATTTCCTTCCAATGATCTACCTAGTGAGGCTACACCAGCAGGGCCTTGGCAACTGGGGTCCCCAGAATACTCTGGGACTGAATTTTAGGATGCAACCCAATTATCCTGTCTATTGAGGGACATCACAGCTGCTTGTGACATCCCAGGACTAAGCCTGAACACTGGAGACTATGGGAAGGGAGCTTCCAAATCACCTCACACTCATGTCATAGTACCTCCTTCCCAGTTGCTGCTCTTACCTGTGTCAGATCTGACTGTGAGATGGAGTGCTCCCACCTGATTACTAGACAGATTCCCTAGAAGTAATATTCGCCTTATGGGGTAGTAGCTTTATTTTGAACTAAACTGTTAAAGAGGACAAACACAAAACACCAAACCAAATAAACTAGACTTATCTTTTTCAGAAACAACCGAAAAATGGCAAAAAATAACTTGTTAGCAGGTTTCAAAATATACTAAGCAATTGAAATGTTTTAAGGTATACTAAAGCAATCTTTACACTACTTCCAAAACCCAAATGAAAAGACATACTAAACTATTCACTCTATATGTATACATACAAAAAATTTCTCACTTTAAACAGTAACAGTCTGTTTTGTGGAGTGGTGACACTTGGCTTTTTGGAGTGAGAGTTCCAGAAGGGATGTGTGTGATGAGGGTAAGGCCCTGCCCACCAGGTTATGGCATCACTTGGAGTTCCACACAAATTCTCGCAGCAGTGTCCAGAGCCCCCTGTTTTTCTTTTCTGTGCAAGGTCAAAATCTTCCCCTACAACAGAGACCGTGGTTCAACAGGTCACTAGATGCTGTACCATAATGGGCTTTAGTTAATGAAGACCCAACTCCAAGTGGGTGAATGCACCATTCACTGCCCTCCCCGCCACCCCCTTCCACACACATCTGTAGTCAAAGGTCAAATGAAAAGGAAAGATAAAGAGAAAACCCATCCTCCTCTGAGGTACAAACCCTTCTGCCTGCTGTGAGGTGAGGCAGCCACTGCCCAGGGCTATACATGGCTCACACAGGTTTTTGCCTCAGGTCCAGATTGGAAAAGCCTCCACAGAGCTGGGTGCAGATCCTCTGTAAGACTTGCCACCTTCTCATTGGATGCAGGGGCTGCCAGGAACTCCCGCAGCCTGTGCTAGTTACAGCTCCCTGAATGGCTGGTCTCAGGGCAGAATGTGGGTAGGGGGTTACTGGGTTCCCATAGCTCATCCCCTCCCTGCTGCTCCACTCACTGTCCTCAGTTTGGTCTCTATGACTATCTCTTGTTCCCTTATAGCCTGTCTCAGATTCTCCTACAGCCACCCCTCCCATCTCTGTGTCTGTTGTTCACTCCCTTCTGTGGGGCCCTACACAGCCAGGTCTCTCACCCCTGCATGGTGGACTCTCACTCCCCACACTGACCCTTGCCCCATGCGCTGTCTCCTCACACATGTCGCTGTCTTTGGGCAGCTCCCTCTGACCTCTCAAGCTGCTCTTCCCATCATGGCTTCCAGGCCTAGCTCCTCACCCTGCTTAGGGCTGCTTCCTCTGTCTCACCTTCCCCTAGTGCCAGCCAATTAGGAGAAGGTTTATTGGAGGAGCCAGTCAGGGCCAGGCTGGCCCATATAAGAAGGGGCTGCTGAACAAAGCAGAGGCAGTCACTCCTTGGCGTTTGAGGGAGGAGGAATGGCTGCACAGAGGGCTGGAGTACCATGGACAGAGCAGTGCTGGGCAGGGTCAGTGGAGTATGAGAAAGCTCCAGGCTGACAGACTGCCAGACTGAAGCCCTGACCCAAGAGCAGAGGAGGTGCTGGGGCTGCAGGGGAAGTGGCCCAGCAAAGGAGATGGCAGAGTTGGAGGAGGGGCAGTATGTGGCTGCTGGCTATGGGGTCCCTGGGTTAGGGCCTGGAGTAATGGGCAGGCCCGGGCTCCCCCACTCCTTGTCCCCACTGGCCACTGACGGAAGTGGCCAGTGCATGGACTGCAGGTTGCCACTGAGAGGGGTGGCTAGAACTGGGACTGCAGATTGCCACTGAAGCAAGGGTTTGGACAGAGGACTGTGTGGGGCACATCCGGAGGGCTGTGTCCAGAAGAGGACTGCACAGTCTGGGGAGCGATGTGCGTCCTGGGTGTGGAGACAGGAGTGACGACATTCGAGGCACCACCTGAGAAGGGCAAAGCTGTGCTAATTCCCAGGATGGCCAGCAGGAGTTGCTGCGGAGGTGAGTCATGCACAGTCAGAGGCCAGGACCTGAGCTGGGGCTCCCTGTTTGGCCTGGCTGCCTGGTCAATCAGACTGACGTGGGGTTCTGGCTACTTCCTACTGTTACTTGTTTGGAGCTCTCTGGTTGGTCAGAGGCCCTGTCAGTCCCCGGATCCTGACTCCTTTTTGTTCTCCCCCACCATTTCCTGGCATGAGGAGCAAGTCAAACAAACCTACAAAGTTTTAGTAAGGAGCCAACAGACCCCTTACATACACACATCTCACCCAACTTGAAAATCTGTTTTCTTATGATTCTCCACCAACCTCAAACATTTGTAAACACTTACTGACATGAGTAATGTGAACACATGTCCACTATCACTAGCGTAGGTCCTTAAGTTTGCCATTACCATAGGGTCTGAGCATCTCACAATCTTTTCTAATGCATTTATCCCCACAACACTCCTATAAGGTCGGAAGCACTATTACCTCCATTTTACAGATGAGGAACTGAGGCTCAAAAAGGTCAAGTGACTTGCCAAAGGTCACACAGGAAGTCTGTAGTAGAGCATGAAATAGAACCCAGGTCTCCTGTTAGCACCCCAACCATTGGATCATCCTTCCTTTCGAAACTAATGACATGTCTGAGACCACCAGCTCTCCGTAGGCCAAAACTTGACTGTCATGTATGAGTGTGGGTCACTCCTTACTGACCTTGATTCAGTGAGCATTCTGAGTCATGCAAAGTACAAAAAAATTACAATAGTGTGAGGTAATATTGTATAAAATAGAAGCCTGAGGATAACACTTGTGTGTCCTCATTTTTTCTATGGGTTCTTTACCCTTGTAAAGCCAGAAACAAAGAACGTGATCTTGGGCATCTATTGCACATCAGCACTGTGTGCCATGAATGGATGTCCACAGTTTCCTGTGATCTGAAAATGGGAGTAATTCTAGCTGCTTCTTGGCATTGCATTATGTCATAGGACAACGCACCCCAATAAGATGCTTCGCTGTGGCATAATGGCTTAATGTGATGTGACAAACCATAAATGTGAAAAGAAAAGGAGTACTTGTGGCACCTTAGAGACTAACCAATTTATTTGAGCATAAGCTTTCGTGAGCTACAGCTCACTTCATCGGATGCATACCGTGGAAACTGCAGCAGACTTTATATATACACAGAGAATATGAAACAATACCTCCTCCCACCCCACTGTCCTGCTGGGGTGGGAGGAGGTATTGTTTCATATTCTCTGTGTATATATAAAGTCTGCTGCAGTTTCCACGGTATGCATCCGATGAAGTGAGCTGTAGCTCACGAAAGCTTATGCTCAAATAAATTGGTTAGTCTCTAAGGTGCCACAAGTACCCCTTTTCTTTTTGCGAATACAGACTAACACGGCTGTTACTCTGAAACCTGTCATAAATGTGAAGTGACTTCTTCAGAAAATACTGCATCACCTCCTGAACAATTTGAGAAGTAAAAAGAAAGATTCTTGCTCTGAGAGCACAGATTGAATGCACAGAGGAAAAAGCCCTGTGCTTTGGTGCCTGTGTTACCTGGGGTTCCTTAAACTCAAAGCTCTTGGTAACTTTACTCTTTGCAAGGCCTTATCAGGATATAAGCCAAGGGAGACGCAGAACCTTGATTTGGATGGCACAAATCACACAGACTCAAGTGATTTTACGTAAATCCTTCCAGCACCCTCACAAGATTGACTTTACTTAAAGTCTCTACTTTATTTTATCTCAAGCACACACAAACACAATAGGTTATAGAACAATCCAAACTCATACTTGCCTCATAGATCTGCAGTGATCACTCTCCAGTGATT
The DNA here is from genome assembly GCF_965140285.1 of Lepidochelys kempii. Taxonomy (NCBI): domain Eukaryota; kingdom Metazoa; phylum Chordata; order Testudines; family Cheloniidae; genus Lepidochelys; species Lepidochelys kempii. Next base: position 300,927,497 of record NC_136380.1, on the reverse strand, counting down.
AGCCTTCCATCTGCAGCTGGAGAGCTTTCCAATGTGTCCACAAAGTGATCCCTCGCTTAACCCAAACCCACAATTCCCCTCTTATATTCAAAAAAATTACAGACATGTCAATCAAAAGTGTTTCATAGTTGACCAAAAAAAATCAACTGTTGGAAAAAAAGCAGATATTACAAAAACATGTCACTAAAAAAAATATTAATAAGCAAGCAGTTTCAAGCCATCTTTCTGGCAGTTATATTTCCCCATAACAACCATCTTAAAATATATCCAGACTTTCCATTTTTCACAGACGCTTACCACTTCCCTTCCCATCCTTGCCTTAGTTATGCTAAGTTCCTGCAGAGGCCTACTAAATGCAATAAGCAAGATAATTGATAGTCCATCCCAATAATTACCAGTGGCTTGGGACCCCAACTGGTTACTAAGAATGTCCCTCATCATCTGGAGTGGCTAATCATGGAAGCAGGTACTAGGCACCTCTGTCCTAGTTTGAAGGAGCAGGGCACGATTACAAACTTAGTGCTAGACTGTGTGATTTATTCATGGCCCTGTGTTGGGACCAGCTCAGTTCTATGGGGAGCACCAATAGGGACTGTACCTCAGGACGTACGCCTTCCCTAAGTTCCCTAGAAAGCTGACTGCACCATTGGTTGAATCCGTATTGTTATATCCAGCTATGAGTGGAAAACAGTTGGTGCCAAAGCCATGCTACATGGAAGGGCCTTATACTGTTACAAATTTAAATGAGTATTCCTATTTATGTGACCTAATCTCTGGATTTTTCATCTGTTATTAACTTCTGGAACACCTATGAAAGTTCATGTGATGGATGTACAAACCCTGCACGAGTCTGAAAGGGGTTCAGGAGATACTTTGAGCTGGAGTAGCCTCATCTTGCTGGGCCAGGAAGTCCTACCAATGGAGGAGGAATTTAAAGGGAGGAAACTCAGTTCAACAAGGGGCAGCTCTGTGAGGGGAGCAGTATGCAGAGGCCTGGTAGTGAGTAGAACCTATGTCCTTGCCTGGTAGTGAGCAGATCCTATGCCCGTGCCTAAAAATGAACCCAACTCCCCTGAGAGAGGGGGGTTGTATCCTATAACTTTTCCTGGACAACCATCAGACTTTAATTTGAACTCTGAGGCATCCAGGGGTCTTATGGACAGAAAGGACAGTGTTCCAGATGGGACTATTTGTATGTTTGTTTCTCTTTTGTTTATTTTCTTTTGCTGCTGCAGAGTTGTCTGTTGGTGCCTGGGATTTTGAAAGGGGGAAAGCTTCCAGAAGACTCGACCATGAGAACTCATAATTGCAAATCGCAAGAGGATGCTGTATAGGGATCAGATCATTGACAACTGGTGGAGAACACAGAAGTATGGATCATCCCTGAAATAAGGGAAGACTGAGCCCAGTCAGAATGCCACAGAAGTCAGAGGAGGAAAAAAAGCTAAGTTCTCTCTCACATCTTAAGTTATCAAGTGGAGGTACAGCTGCAAGATGGATCTGGAGAGATTGCTGAAACGTGTAAAGGAAAATCAACTGCTGTTGCAACAGTTAGCCACCCAACAACAGCAATAGGCACTACAGAAGCAACAGCAGCTGATAAGAGATCTACCAGACCAACAACAAAATCAGCAACAACACCTTGTGCAGCAGATTTGACCTTTTTTTAGTCTTCGGAGTCATCTGACAGCAGGGTCCCTGAATCTCCCTCCACCGCCCACCACTGGCCTCACTGACACCAGTGAAGCTCACTAAAATGAACTCGGATGATGACCCCTAGGTATGCCAGGGAGTAACCAGACAGGAGCTATAGGGCTAGTGTGACCTGAACCAAGGGCCTGAAAAGTGAAACAGCCCTCCACGACGGCCTCCCCAGAGGCTGTGAGAGGAATGGGTAGAGGCCTGGGGCCATAGATGGAGGCACCCTGGCAGTTAGGGAAACCTAGGGCCAAATTCATGCTGGCAGATTGAGAGCATAGTCAACCCCATTGAGGGGACCAACCGGATGTAATGAAGGAGCTGTCCCATCAGGAAAGCTCTACCCACAACACAGGACAGAATTCCCATCCAGCTCCAGGGGTCTGTTTTTTGTGTGGACAATTAGGACATCTCTGTCAAGAATGTCTGTTTATGGACTGTAATTACAGTCAAGTCTGGACGCAGAGACCTGGGGATGGAAAAGAGCCCTGCCAAGCAAATTGTGCCAGTATGGATCAATGGGAGATAAGTCTCTGGCCTGGCATACTCAGGGCATAGCCAGACTCTGGTCAGAGACCCATTAGTTTGGGGGGGAATGCAGGGGTAACTATTATCTTGCAATGCATACATGGAGATATAAGACCGTCTGGTACATGTACTAATATGAACAACTTTGTTCTTTTTTTTTTTTTTTGAATAGTTCAAACTTCCCAGGCTTCTCAGCTCTTCTGGTTGATTAGTCTTTCGAGTGCAAACCATGGATATAGACTTAAAATCTTAGGTGGAATTCAAAAAATACTTTGTAGGTAAATTGAATTCCTACTATAATATACAGTTTATAGTCCCTCATATTATTTACAGATAGCTTGTCAAGGTCATCTTCATATATACAGATTTAACCCTCTGCCAATTTAACTGGAGAAAAGAGCTAATTTCTGCCAACCCTGACCTGTGGTCTATATATAATGGCAATTTTTTCACCTTCGGTGTTGTCCTTCTTTAAAATCCTACTTTCCCTAAAGCTGTCATTTTTACTTATGAAAAATTCTAGATTGATTAATTTTTCTCCTTTCAGCTACACAGTGTACTTCTGGGTTGTTTCTTTCCAAAGATGTATAAATCATTCCTTTATTGACTCTCGAAATCAGACAAGTTGTGCAGAAGTATTATATGCAGTCAGCATGATAAATTTCAAGCTGTACTAGTAGAGTTATGTGCATAATGAAGAAAAATTCAGTAATACTTTATCCTAAAACTAAAGAAATCATACATATTCACAAGTTTTCACCACACTCTAGAAACTGAATAAATTATAAATATTTGGTGAATAATTTATTTGAATAATATAGTGAAATTCTTCTAGTGCCTAGTCCAGAGCCTATTCAAGTCACTGGGATTCTTTCCACTTGCTTCAGTGGGCACTGGGTTATCGCTACAACGAAACTCCACAACTATAATCCTATTCTATGTACAAGCATGAGTTACAGCATCATAATTTCTTAATTTCCCTCAAGTTGATAATCCATGTTCTGTTCTTCTTTAAATGTACCTTCATAATCATATCATGTCCCTGCCTTTTTACCACACCTTCATCTCCAATTTTACAATGTAAAGTGTCTAATGGACAACAGGAACATAGCAAGGATATTATATTATTTTATTGGGAGACACTTGATGGCACTTTACAAGTTATATTTAATTGGATTAATAGGCAGTTAGATCTTGGAGGAATTCTGGTAGTTAGTTGTGGTGCAGTTATTTTTAGTATTTGAGCATAAATCAATAAAGGTAATTCCCTTTCCCAGGCCAGCCCACTCTGCCATTCCACATATCCATTTTTAAATCTGCGCCTCTTTGTGGAATCAGGGTGGAGCATTTAAGAAATAGTACTATTAATTATAAGCTAATTATGTTGTACACTTTTACTACACCAGGTGTTTAAGACAATTTAAATCTTTGTATTGCAATGAGGTTTGCTATAAAACATTGATAGATAAAGTTGAGAGATTTAAATTAGTCATGAATTTTATTGTTGAGAATTGTGCCAATTATACTGCTTATTTTGGGATGGTTTCATTATTGGTATTTCCAGTTTAGCGCCTCAAGGATATTGGTGGGAGAGGCTGTTTAATAAATTAAAATATTAATTGGTCTATATCAAATGAAGAATAAACAAGCTGTGTTTTCCAAAAGGTTCACATACTAGTTCCCAGCCCCCACATGCACCCGCCTCAACCTCCTCCCCTGCAGTGAGATGATGTATGTTCAAATCGACTTTAAGGGGTTCTAACGGAATAAGGTGCCAGAGGCTGTTTTCTAAGTCTTAATGCTTCCAGTTTACATTTAATATCTTAATTGGAACAAGTCTTACTGTTATTCTGACTGGACTTCATTTCTGCTTGAGCAAGGACTGAATAAAGACTTAAGGATTTGACCCATTATTTTTAATGGTATACAAGGGCTTATGGGTACGTGATATGGGCAGCCACCCAGGGTGCCATGGTCAAGAGGAAAGGAGCTAGGTGGGTCTGTGCTGTGAGGCCTTGTAAGGGAGCTTGGTGCAATGTTGAGGGGAGGCAGTGAGGCTCAGGATGAGGGGGAAGGTGGGGGACGGGGCCAAGAGAGGCATCGGGAGCCAGTAGTGATGGGAGGATAGGTAGAGAGCCTGGGGAGGCAGCGGGGGTCAGGGGTGCCAAAATACAAGTTTGCCCAGGACTCTATTTTACCTGAGGCCAGCACTGATTGTATAAACATTATATAAAATTGTTGGATTAATGGACAGGAATTATAGGTTAAATAATTTGACTCTGATTTGAGCAATCAATCAATCAATCACTTAGGCAGGTTATGTGAATTTACTTGATTTTTTCTATTCTGAGCCACATATGCCTTGAATAAGCATCACTTAATTTTAGTCACTCTGCTCTGTTTCCCATATTGTTACCAATTTTACCTGTAGTAAAGACCTGTAACAGGGCAATGGGCCTTTGGGGATGTGTGTGTGCCTCCCAATGTACCCATTATGGTCCTTGGGCCTTTAAAACTGAGCTGTAGTTGTAAGGTTCATGGCTAAAAGAAGGGATGTGACATACAAGAATAGCTCCTATTTTTAAAGCCCCCAAGGGCCATAACAGACACACTGGGATGCATGGATGTGCAGGTTCAGTGTCCTTTGCTGATCCAAAACTCCCATTGGATTCAGTGGGAATTTTAGATTGGCAAAGCATGCAGAATTATGTAGTAAATGAGTAAGGACCTGTTCCTGCTAGGGTCAGAGAGGCACTCAGCACTTTTCAGGATCAAACCTTAAGTTCTCTTTTTATAAAACTTGAAATGTTGTGTAATACATTTATGAGCAGAGTTACAGGTGCCTTTTATCTGATTAGAGCCTCATCCCATTTTCAGTATGAGCACTGGAACCTTTCAACTTTGCAGTTCTCTCAGCCAGCTTGCTCGCCAGATGATATTCTCTTTCAGATAAGAAGCACTGGAGCTCTACATACAAAATCATTCAAGATTACTATGGTAATTCCCCTTTTCTCATTTTTCATAAACACTTTAGTGAAATACAGTTGAAAAATCTTCTCATATGTGAAGCACAATATTGTAGGTGATGAAAATGTCATTTTAAAGAGTGCTATTAGCAATTATTTGCAATTTGGACAAATTGATCCCATTGAGAGCATTGATTAACATTTAGGAATAATCGTGATTATTTAGACCCTCCATATTTTATTTTTCTTCAAGGCATTTTATTTTTGCTGCAAGATTTGCAGACTGATTTTCATGTAAAAATAACTGATAATCTAGGGTTTCTGCTAGGAAAACAAGTGGGTAGATTTTTGGTTTAGAGCATCTCTGGAATTTTTACATTTATGGCCCTTTCTCTGAGGTACTGGGCATATTTTGGACGGTGATGAGCATCCTCAGACGCTGCTGAAGTTAGGACTGACTTCTTAGTTCCTAAGGAGGCTTTCTTGCCTCTATTAATAAGTGTTGTAGGGCCAAATCTTCTACTGGTGTAGATTGACATAGCTCCATTGACTTCAGGGTATCTGGCTCATGTACAGTTGCCATAGAGCTCCACCTTTTTCAGCATCTTTTTGATATGCCTTCCCTGGAACCCATATGTGCAAGGTGGGTCAGAATGCTAACATCCAAAGCTGACTAGTAGACATATCTACAACTGGGAGGTCTTCTTAGATTACTCTCTTTATAGATACAGTAACTCCTCCCTTAACGTTGTTGTTATGTTCCTGAAAAATGCTCCTTTAGGCGAAATGATGTTAAGTGAATCCAATTTCCACATAAGAATTAATGTAAATAGGGGGGATTAGGTTCCAGGGACATTTTTTCCACCAGACAAAAGACATTCTGTACATATACAGTATCAGTTTAAAATAATTTTAAACAATGTAATACTGTACTCACCAATGATGATTGTGACGCTTGCTTGGGCCTAGCAGAGTTGGGGCATGGGAGCTTGCTCTACCCTGCCCACTTGGCATTCCTGGCGGAGAGTGGGGTCAGGCTGTGGGGAGCTTGCCCCATTCCACCTGCCCAGCGTTCCAGCCGGGTTTGGGATTTGGGGGCTTGCCCCATTCCACCCTCCCAGTGCTCTGGCTTGTCCACTCCCTGGCTGGAATGCTGGGTGGGTGGAACGGGGCAAGACTCCGTGTCCCAACCCCGCTTCCCAGCAGGAGCGCAAGGCAGGCAGAGCTGAGCGAGCCAAACAACCTTATAAAGGAACATTGTGCGACTTTAAATGAGTCCTACCCTCACCCTCATCCTGGGCCTCGCTTCCTCCCCCCAACATTGCACCAAGCTTCCTTACAAGGCCTCACAGCACAGGCCTGCCTTGCTCCTTTCCTCTTGACCATGGTACCCCCCTGACCATGGAGCCCTTGGTGGCTGCCCACATCACCTACCCATAAGGCCAGCCGTTGTATACCATTAAAATTATGGGTCAAATCCTTAAGTCTTTATTCAGTCCTTACTCAGGCAGAAATGAAGTCCAGCCAGAATAACAGTAGGATTTGTTCCAATTAAGATATTAAGATATCTGTAGTAGATCAGCAACCTAATAATGAAACAGTGTTAATCGAGACGACTTTAAGGGAGGCGTTACTGTATATGCATATTACATTCTCAGCAAAGTGTTTGAGTTGGTCACTTTGAGGACCATCTTGAGAGAGGGCATCCTAGCTTCCTCCAATCTGATCGGTAATAATGGAGGCAGAAAAATGTAAAATGGAGGCAAAACATTAAACTACTGTATGATTTTGGAAGGCAGTGTTCCCTAGTAACAATGAATCTGCTGTCAGGGCTTAAGCTAGTTATTATTGCTGGTGGCGATGAATCTTTCTTATTCATTAGGGCAATTTTTGGAAGGTAGAATCTGGAGAGGATGGAAGGCATAATGGCTCACCCCATGATTCAAGGAATTTGCCTACCCATTGCACAAAAGTTCAGTTAGGAGGTCTGTAGCATAACCCAAAACTGAACCCAGATATCTTCAGTTCCCATTCAGTGTCTTTCTTAACCACACAACAATCTTTCTTTTAAAAGTAATAAAACAAAGTTTTACGGGCTTGAGGTCTCTTTTCCGGAAGAAACAAGACCATGTTGGTGGCTAGGATTCAGAGACTCCCTCGGGGCCTTGAAAAATCCTATACTCAGCTCCACAGGCCTTTTACACTTTTAAATTCTGGCACTGTGCTTATACTTTTCCATAACCTCAGTTTCATGGTTCAGTATTCCTGCAATCATTTTGCAGAAAAAGTGGTTCAACAGCAGGTTTTGAGGGAGACAGGGGTAAAAATTAGTCTTAAATGAGAGCTAAACTCAGAGGCATAGTGGGAGTTATTAACGTCTACTCTGCACATCCTTTGCTGACTCTCCATATGAGACCTGTGAAGAAGTACAAAGAAATCCCAACAAAGTTTTAGAAAAATATGATAACCAGCTGTACAAGCTTCTTTTACCCTCAGAAGTTGTGAGAATAAGGCACTTTGTGATGTTCTTTTGGACCCTGTTGTGCATTCTGAGGCAGCAGTTTGTAGATTCAATTATACACTAATGAAAAATGCAGTGTTCAAAAACACTTCATTATGAAGTCTTTTTTAAAAGTGAAGTTTATTATACAGAGTGATCTCAGTCCAATTAACATTGAACAGTGACTATGTTAATCAGCAGTTTCCATCTGTTGGTCCAGAATGGTACAATCGTATCTATTAGACAGACACCTCCACTTTGCACCTGCTTTTGTTAGAAAATACATTCACAAAATATTACACATTTCATAATAAGTCTGGAACAGGGATAAGAGCCAGAAATACTTTCAAATAAGGCAAACCTTATTACTTTTGGAAGAGTCCGGCTGTGACCTGCTTTTAATGTTGAATCAGATGCTCTGGTCCAAGCAGACTGTAAACCAATTCTCCCCGCACCTCTTATAAAGATCAGTTGAAAATAAATGAATTAATTGGAACAATTAAAATTATATTAAAATATAGAAAGCTAATCTATTAAACTAAAGAAAATATTGTATTATACTGGACCATTAAAACTAATCATTGTCTAGCACCAAGAGTTAGATAATTTATGCCCCATAGCACAATAAAGAAGTTGTTAGATTCCATAAGCGGTTCAACATACTCCTATATCCTAGTTTTCTGAATCCATCAAGGTGAGCACATGCCTAGCTTTGAGCATGTATGTAGTCTCATTAAGTCAGTGGAACTACTTATGGGTTTAAAGTGAGGTATGTGCCTACTAGAGCTGGTTGAACTTTTTAAATCAAAAGTTTTTGACAAAAATGGCTTTTTTGTTAAAACTGAAATGACTGATTTTATCTCTCTTGTGACCTCAGTGTTCTCCATGCTAGCACCCAGGCAGCATGAAGTAAGAATGGCCTGGATGAAAGGCAGAGGGTACAAGATTCAGACCATGGGAGTGGGGTGACAGCAGTAGTAGACTAGGACTGGGAGGAGGAAGAGACTGGTACTTGGAGCTGGAGAAGGAAGGTTGTAGAAGGCTGGGGAAGGAGACTGGGAATGGGAGCCAGGATGAAGTGGTGGATGGGGAGGGTCTGGGCTAGGGGAAGAGATGGAAATCAGATGAGCCATGAGGGTAGAGGAAAGACTGGGACTGGCTAGTCAAGGAGGCTGGAATAAGGAACTGGAGGGTGTACGTGTGTTGAAGAGATGTGACTGGGACAGAGACAGGTTGAATGGGACAGGGGCAGATGGAATCAGGCTTGGAGGGTAAGGTGGCAGAAGGGTCTGTGCCCACTAGAGCACATTCCCCTGTGGAGCCTAGAATGGAACCCAAAATTACATGACTCTCAACCTTCCTTTTCTCTCAGCAAATATCTGTGAACTAGCAAACTGTAACTCATCCCTATATAGTGATGGTACACATAGAGGTACTGCATCATTTCCCCCCTGCCCCATAACATCATACTGTTATGGAAAAAATAAACAAATAAGGATACACTTTTTAAAAGTTATAATTTTCAGTTAAAATTAGCAGGGAAATCCTATAGATTATTGACAAAGAAAAAAGACAAAATTCCACAATATAGATTATAATTACTATACATTTAGGTTGTAAACTCTTTAGAGCAGGGACTGTCTTTCTGTATGTAGCATAATGAAGTCCTGGCTGACAATTAGGGTTCCTAGGTGCTATCACAATATAAATAATAACAATAAAAGATAATCACTGGGGGCAAAAATGCTGTTTGCCAAGTGCAAGACCTCAAATTATTTTGGAACATGTATTAAACCCTAATCTTGCAAGTGATTTATTGGACTGATGCCAGCAGGGATCAACATGAATTCAGTGGTCCAGCCTTACAGTCCATTGCAGTACCTGGGTTTTACTAAAACCAGCGGGCTACCAAGAATCCCTAAAAATAAGAAAATACAAAAAGTTAATTACAATACAGGGAGGCTCTAAAATGTATTTATGTTAATATTCAGTGGAAAAACACAGCACATGAAAATATTTTACTGAAAGTTAGAAAGAAAAGGAAAAATTAAGCTATGAAATTGTCCTTTGAACCGTCTAGAGCAGTGGTTCCCAAACTTGTTCCACCGCTTGTGCAGGGAAAGCCCCTGGCGTGCCGGGCTGGTTTGTTTACCTGCCGCATCTGCAGGTTCGGCCGATCGTGGCTCCCAGTGGCCATGGTTCGCTGCTTCAGGCCAATGGGAGCTGCTGGAAGTGGTGTGGGCCGAGGACGTACTGGCCGCCACTTCCAGCAGCTCCCATTGGCCTGGAGAAGTGAACCGTGGCCACTGGGAGCCGCGATCGGCCGAACCTGCAGACGTGGCAGGTAAACAAACCAGCCTGGCCCGCCAGGGGCTTTCCCTGCACAAGCAGAGGAACAAGTTTGGGAGCTTGTCTGTCTGCACTGGTCTAGAGCCCTTCATTACTCTATACTCCATTGACATTATTTGGACATAATATAGGAAAAGCCTTAGGTTAATCAGAATTTTAAAAAGACAAATTTCTTCCCATCCACTATAAACGTAAGCTTTAGAGGAAAAAGTACATGCAGTTCTCCCAGTGGATTAACAATCAGATTGAGGCTTTGGCAATTTTTTCTGTGCATCTTTATAACTTGCTATAACATCTTTATATAAAGTATAATAGGATAAACAAGTGTTTTTAAAAAAAAAAAAGATTAATATGATAAATTCCCCTCATTTCTCCATATAGACATGACCGTGTATCAATTACTGAAGAGAAAATAACTATCAATGTTCACACAAAGAAGCAGAAGCCAGAAAAGAACTTTTAAATGGACTGTAGTGTGTTTTAATAATTGTCAAAGGTGGTTCAAATCATCCCCCTAAAATTATTTCTAAGACTAAAGAAAATTTAATCTTGCCCACCTAAATGTTCAGAAAAACCCAATATGTTATATGATTTGTTACTATATCCTCAAATCTCAAGTTTTCTAAGAAGAAACTACATTCCCTACAAGGAACTTGAAGATGTCCGGTCAATTCTTATTGCATTATTTATACATTTACATAGATAATTATATGTATAATATAATATTTTTTCTTTCATACAAGTGTGTATATATTATACATATAATTATTCTGTCATTTTTCTTAGAGGTGGGACATATGTGTAAGAAAAATGAAGAGAATGTAATGCATTAATAAGGGCCTAATCCAAAGCCCATTGAAATCAATGAGATTCTTTCCACTGACTTCCACATGTCTTGGATCAGACTCCTTAAAAGATAGTTTTAGAGTTTATCAAATCGAACTCTGAGTCAAATGGATTGGAATGTGATCCTAATGCTTGAATGGCAGAGAAAAAAATTATCAAGTGATATGTTGGAAAATGAAGAAATAGAATGGGCTGAGGACCATTTATCAGCAGCTCAAGTAACCTTTAAAGTTGCTGTGGTCAAAGAGGATTGCATTGGTGATGAAACAACAAGGGGCTCCCTTTACCTTTCTTCATCACTTTTGATTGTTGCAGGCTCAAACGTCACCTTTTCTGTTGGAATGTTTTTGGAAGGCTCAGTATTGCAAACCAAAGAGATGGGTAAGGAAAACTAAGATTCTCTTTTAATCTAGCCCACTCAACCCCCAAAATATAGACAATATTTGAGAAATACATACAGTTAAATACCCACGGTGGGGTCTGGAATAATAAATTAAAGCCCAGAGGCCTCAGCTTTGACTCCAAACAGCAAACAATCTTAAGGCTCACATAAGTTTAATGTGAAAAACTAAAAACTCATCTATAAACCCACAAATCAAAATATAAATGTCTCTAAGTGTGCTTCTCTGGTGGAGAGGATGGGGGAATACTTTGAGCCTCACCCGCTCTGATGTCAGCATTTGTAGTGGGGCAGGGTAAATTTGAATTTCTAGGGTACTTAAAGTTTGGACAATTGGTGAAGCTGGGCATGTGGGTATGCTTGATATATTAATGAATGAATCCTGCTCTTATTGTTCCCTATGGAGGTGGGGCAAAGCAGCCACAGGGTTGTTATGGAGTGATACATCAAAGATAATTGTGCACGTACAAAAGATAGTTTGTTATTATGAAGAGCGGCATCTACTTGCACATAAAAATAAATAGCATTGTCCATAAATTAGATAGTTCAGTAAAATTGTCATGCACTGCAAATGGCTTTCTGGCTCTAGTCCTTAATAGGGGTTACTGCATCCCTGATGATCAAAAATCATCAAGACAACTGGTCTCTAACCCATAGTGCAGGATTTACTTCTCTTGAGCTTTTCAGAGTACTCCAGTACATAGTCCATTTAGAACCTGCTTCTGCTCCACATAATGGGAGTCAGGGTGCACTGCCTCTCATAAGAGGCAACCAACACCTTACAAGATCAGACTATACAATATACCTGGGCCTGATCCCTCCAACTCTTAAGTAACTCTAACTAGTACAGAATGCTGTAGCACATCTCCTCAGTTACACTGGTTCCACAAGCACATCAAACCTGTCCTCTGCCCTCTGTGATCATTCCCCATAGAATATCATTACCCCTTTTGACCCAAGCAGAGAGCCAAAGTTCAGGGTCCTGTGGGTTGTTTATTTTAGGAGGAGAAACTGATGATAGAGGAAGGAATTTTCTTTGAGACAATCTTGTTTATTTACAAAGATTGTACATAAAGTCCCTTTATGGAAGGAGACCGTTCATTTGCTACCTGTTCCAAACCTGTGTTTCCAGCCACCACTCTGTGCCCAAAATACTTTCTTTCTTAGTTTTCTCTCAGGGTTTCTGTTACCATTACTGTGAGTTTGGCTTTTTAACCATTTTTCTCTCTTTCCCTCTCCTCTCATGCATGGACACACATACTTCTACCAAATAATGCCCACTGAAAATCTGTCTGTCCACAGAGTTCTTATTCCTAAGCAGACTCATGTGTGCTTTTGTTTCAGATGTTTCATAAAAGAGCCTGTTTCTTACAGCCATATTATCTGAAGGGTAGCAGTTACACTCACCCTTTTCAACGATGTTTCATCCAACTCACAACACTATTAAATCAAGTTCAAGGTCTTTTCCCTTGTCTTTTAGGCACTCAATAGCCCCCTATACATAAGAGATCACCTAAATCTCCAGAATAAAGACCCTTATTGACAATTTTGCTCCTTGGGCACAAGACAGGTACAGCTTGTCTGCGCAGGACACAGTGCTTTCTTGGTGGATCCATTTGGAGACTGTGGAATGAACTCACACAGGAATTAAGGACAATTGGGAACCTCACTGCCATCCATTCCAAATGTAGGGCTCATTTCTTTAATCTCTCTTTACTTATATAAGCAATAGCAACATATGTATACATATTCTTTAAAAATCCTACCAAAATAAAAACACTCTTCCCCCTAGGGAAAGGATGAGAGAACAAACAATAGATGAGAGACAAGGTGGGTGAGGTAATGTACTTTATTGGATCAACTTCTGTTGGTGAAAGAGATTAAGGTTTCAAGCTACATAGAGCTCTTCTTCAGGTCTGGGAAAGGTACAGGAAAGGTTTACACTCTACAGTTTCTTCAGTATAACTACGTTGCTCAGGAATGAAAAATTCACACCCTGAGCAACTTAGTTATACTGACCTTAACCCCCTGCATAGACAGCACTATGCCAGAAGAAGAACTTTTTCCCCTGATATGACCACTGCCTCTTGCGGAAGTGGAGTTATTAAGCGGACAGGAGAGCTCTCTCCCGCCAGCTTAGAGCACCTTCACCAGAAGCCCTACAGTAGTGCAGCTAAATCAGTGCAGCTGCGCCAATGCAGTTTTCGAGTGTCACACAGCTAAATACAAGACAGAACAGATAGTTCACACGTATTGTAAAGGACCATTCAGGGTGAAGTGGCCTGTTAACACCCCTGAAGTCATAGGACAAAAAGGGGATTAGTGGGTAACAGATTGTTGTAATAAACCATAAATCCAATCTCTTTATTAAGACCATGATTTTTAGTGCCTAGCAAAGTTATGAATCTAAGTTCCCAGGCTCATCTTTAGAAGGTGTTGTGCAGGTTTCCTTTGAGGATGAGGATTGAGAGATGAGATATGGAGTGATCATTTTATGAAAAGTGTTCACCCATGGGTGACATGATGTTTTTTTCTTTCATCATTTTTCCATCTGACTTCATCCAACAGCATAAGGAATATCTGGTTTCACCCACATAGTTGTTATTGGGGCATTTAATGCACTGGATGAGGTACACTACAGGCTGTGATAAGTATGTTTAGAACCCAGGGATCTTGAAAGGTGTGATGGAAGGTATTGCTCATCGCAGCAGTGGAGATATGTCTGCATATTTTGCATCTGTCATTCTGGGAGGGTCTGGTGCCACTTTGAGTTGGTGGTTCCTAATCTGTGGGGTGTTTGCTTCTGATGATGAGCTTGGCAAGGCTGGGGGGTTGTGGGTTGTTTGATTGCCAGAAGAGAGGGTTTGGAAAATATTTCTTTCAGTATGTGGTCCTCACTGAGTATGGTTGTAATTGTTTATTTATGCCCTGCATGGGTTCCAGCGTAGGGTGGTAGGTGACAACTAGGGGTTTACAGTTGGAAGGGGATTTCTTTTCTGTATTGAAGCAGGTGACCCAAATACCCCATGAGACCTACAATCTATTTATCTGTTGTAGTGTCCTTGTTTGTTGAAGGTGGTTTCAAGTGTGTTAAGATGTGTATCCCGGACTTTATCCTCAGAACATATTCTGTGGTATATGAGTGCCTGCAAGCTTAAATTCATAACTTTGCTAGACACTAAAAATCATGGTCTTAATAAGAACACTGGATTTATGGCTTATTACAACAATCCGTAACCCACTAAACCTCCCCCCGCCCTTTTTTTTTTGTGTCCTATGACTGCAGGGATTTTAATGGGTCACTTCACCTTGAATGGTCTCTTAGAATATGTAGTAACTACTTATGCTAAACAATCTGTTCCACCTTGTATTTAACTGTGACACTCTGAGTGACTTCCCTAGACCTGAAGAGCAGTTCTGTGTAGCTTGAAAGCTTGTCTTTTTCACCAACACAAATTGGTTCAATAAAAGATATTATCTCACGCACCTTGTCTCTTTAATATCCTGGGACCAGCACAGCTACCACACAGCAAACAAACAATAGATGACAGATGTTAATCATATCATTTAAAGCACTACTGGAGGCAGCTCAGATATTACAGTGATGAGCACGGTATATGAATCTACACAGAATAGAAAAGAATAGGCACATAGGGAATACTGTTACAGAAATCTATTTCAGGCCACTCTATCTTGCCCAGGATTTAGAAGTCTTATTTTTAACTTAGTCTATGAATCATCTTTCATTGGTGATACACTATGAAACTTCTAAAGTATATTCACCCACAGTCTAGAGCTTTTCTGATTTCCATTTCAATGTGATACACCAAATGGTGCAAGCACATGCATGCTGCCATCTGTTATTTCTTACATAGACAAGTTCTAAATTGAGTAATCTCCTGGAGGGGTATCCAAAAGAACCAGCCTAGAAGACAATGGAAAATATTCTTCCTGTTCATTCACTCCTGATATATGATTTTCTAGTAATGTAATTCTATGACATGGCCAAGATTTTAAAAGTGAGAGTCTAAAGTTATGCTCCCAAATCCATATCTAGGCCTTAAATACGTGGCGTGATTTTCAAAAGTGCTGATCAGTCCCTATCCCTCAGAATAAGGCTACTCATCTTAAACACTTAGATGTGGATTTAGGAATTTAATTGTAGGGAACCCTTTTTAATTTTTTTATTTATTGTCACTGTTTTCTGTATTTCCAACATTTTTTAATCTTTAGCACACAATTCCTTTTGAATTTGAGCATATATTTTTAAAACAATAATCTGATCTTGATTTTAAATTGCCAGTGATGGAGAAGCCACCATGACTCTTGGTAGATTGTTCCAATCATTAATTACCCTCATTATTAAAAATTTACATCTTATTACCAGTCTGAATTTGTCTAGCTTCAACTTCCAGCCATTAGAACTTTTTATACCTTTGTGTGCTAGATTGAAGAGCCCAGTTTACCATGTTATCCAGAGCCCTCTGTCCTCTTCATTATTTACCACTCCCACAATTTTTGTGTCATCTGCAAACTTGATCAGTGATGATTTTATGTTCTCTTCCAGATCAAAAACAAAAATGTTAAACAGCATAGGGCCAAGACCCAAACACTGTGAGACCCCACTAGAAACATATCACTTAGCAATGATTCCCCATTTACTGTTACATTTTCAAACTTATCAGTTAGCCAGATTCTAAAAGTGTGCCATATTAACTTTACATTGTTCTAGTTTTTTAATCAAAATGTTGTGTGGTAACAAGTCAAATGCCTTACAGAAGTCTAAGTATGTGACATCAACACTATTACCTTTATCAACCAAACTTGCATACTCATCAAAAAAAGATACCGAGTTCATTTGACAGAATTTATTTCCCATAAACATATATTGATTGGCATTAATTATATTGCCCTTCTTTAATTCTTTATTAATCAAGCCTCATATCAACCACACCTTTATCTCTTAAAGGGGCCAGTCACTCAGTGACATTGCCCCATAACCTTTTTTAGAAAATAAACAGGACTGAGGGAGAAAATGCAAATTCACACAGAATTAAACAAACACATACAATTATGGAACTGCATGCTTTGGAGCTATTTAGACCCTTGCTACTTTTTCTGTAAAAGAAGAGATCAGTTGCACAAATTTCTACAGGCAATCACTTAGCAAGACAGTGTGTGGCAGGTTGTGTTTTTGTTTGAATTTGGGGGGCAGGACTGCTTTTGGTTTGTTTATTTACTTTGTTGTGCTTGAGATGAGGTTTAGAAGCATTTGGACTTCAGTCTTATGTCTTGATCCTTCTCAGAGGCTTGCTCTTATCTCACAGCAGTGTCATGCTGCCATCTCTTATTTCTTACACATAGACAAATTCTAAGTATTACTGAAAATAGTTTTGTGCTTTTACCAGCTTTGTTTGGTATTAGGCAGTGTAGCGGGGTGGTCACCCACTCCAGCCCTGGAAAGGGTTAAAGCCAGCCCTGGGAGGGGGCTGGGGCTGCGAGAAGCGGCTAGGCTGATGGGGAAGGCAGCCACAGCTGGGGCCATGCCCCAATCAGGTTGCAGCTGGCCCTATAAAAAGCCAGTGAGCTAGAAGTTTAAGACTCTCTCTCTAGCTTTTGAGAGGGAAGGATCTGGCTGCCTGGGAGCTGAGCAGGGACCTGAGGTAGGGCAGCACTGGGGAAAAGGCAAGAGGGGCTGGGAAGCTCCGGCCTGACAACCCCCCAGGCTGCAGGGCCTTGTGTGGGGCATAAACCACTGGGGCTGCAAAGGGGCAGTCTGGGGCTAGGCAGAGGCACAAGGTCCTACCCCTCCTTGCCAAGGATGAGTGGCCATTACAGGCTGCAGTCAGCCCCAGTGAGCGGGGGCTAAATGATGACTGGCAGTAGGCACTGAGACAAGGTGGGATTGGGGGTTCCCTGGGGAAGGGAGACCCAGAGACTGAGGGGATCCTGCTGGGGCAGAACCACCAGACAAAGGGGCACCGGGGTCCGGAAGGGACACGGGGGCCAACGGTGGTGGCGATACTGGCTTGCAGAGGGTGCTCTAGAGCTGCAAAATGAGCTAATTCCCAGACAGCCAGCAGGAGGCGCTTCAGGGGTGAGTCCCGCATTGTTACAGGCAGTCGAGAGGATAGAATTGAAAAGGAGACTTGCAACAAGAAAAATTAGTGGAAAAACTGGATGGTCATAAGGGTCATCTTATGAAACAGTTTTGAAGGGAGCCATGATCGGTAACCTGTTAGACATCTCAGACATTATTCCTGTGAGTTCGTAAAGTTCACATAAAGAAGTCAGATCAGGTAGTACCCTTAATGTCTCCCTTTTTGAACTACAAAAAACAAAACTCAAGAATGAGTGAATCTATCCAGAGCTGTAGTTCAAGAGCTCATCAATATACATAAGACCAAAAGTAGACTGTTGTGATATCCTGCCAGAATTCTGCATAGGGCAAAGTTCATAATGCTCAAAATGTTTCTGGAACACTGCTACATTTGAGAGGACAGTGGGGTCCCTGTGTTCATCAACTGGTGTATCATATTCATCTTGAGAGACTTAATGCTTCCAAGCAAGGGTTTATATATTATACATAAGTAACCTTCTCTGGAGTCTGTAGACACATGATGTTGCCCTTCTCTGACTGAAGAGACTGCATATAAAATACCCAGGGCAAATGGTAGCAATTAGTTTAGTGCATCTGTAACCCACACACCTCCTGAGTGTTGTGTTCTGTCCTCTCTAGTGGCACCAAGACCACTTAGAGCTTAATGAGTCTGCTACAGCCTTAGATAAGAACCATATGGCTTTTAGCTCATGCAATAGAGGCTCATACACTAAGCTCCAGAGGTCCCAGGTTCAACCCCACCCACCAAGGACTGGCCTGTAGGTGTTACACATCATTCTGAGACATGTGTGCCTGAGCAGGACAAACTTTGACTTTCTAACCGTGAAAGGCTCAGCCATAGTCAGGGCATTGTAGTCCCATGATAACCATGGAACCTCATTTCATTGGTCTGATGGTATGGTTCTCTCTGCTCTTTGAACTGGCACACAGATAAGGACATTTGTGTCACTAGGATAGGTGGGCTCAAGGAAGTATCCTTTTCTAAGCAAAATAATTCAGACTGGTCATTGTCTTCTGGCTCCATCTGCTCCTGCTGCAGTCCCTGCTCCTTGGGGTCTGTCCTGGATGAAATGAAGAGTGGAGTCCTCTGTATGGCTCTCAAGAGATCAGAGCTGGAATTACATATGAGGAAGTGTTAAGACACTTTAAATTTGTAGAGGTTGGCTGAACTCTGACTGGGAAGGAACACTGCTAAGGTATATTAGGCCTGGTCCCACGGATGTAAGTGCCCTACTACATTGACAGCATAACTCCATCTCCACCTCCACAGGAGGTTTATGTCAGTGTAGTTAGGATGAGACAGTGTTTGTGTAGACACTGCATTATTTAGATCAGATGTTGGCTGTCTTGTC
Organism: Lepidochelys kempii; assembly: GCF_965140285.1. Lineage (NCBI taxonomy): Eukaryota > Metazoa > Chordata > Testudines > Cheloniidae > Lepidochelys > Lepidochelys kempii. Next base: position 300,908,737 of record NC_136380.1, on the reverse strand, counting down.
AATTTTAGGACTCCATGCTGGAGCTGTGAAATTAACAAGGAAGTCAGGCAGCTAGAGCCCAGCTGCCCCTGGCTTCCTGCTCTCAGCCAAGCTGTCCCCCCTGGCTCCCTACTCAGGGAGCTGAGAAACCTGGGTGGTGGCCACCCTGTTCCTGGTGGGGAACAGGGAGGTAAGAAGCCCAGATGGCTGTCCACTGCTCCCAGCTGGGAGGCGAGAAGCCTGGACGACTGATCCCCACACACTCCTACTGGGGAATGGAGAGACGAGAGCCCAGGAAGCAGCTCAGCTCCCAGTGGGAAACTGAGAGACCTGGCTCCCAGACCCCCACACTGCTCCTCTTCAGTCAGTGAAGACGCACCACCAACAGAAGGAGGATAGTGTGGACATTAGCCACCAAAGTAATTATTGAAGTGGCGGTAAGTCTACCTAACATAGGCTGACTTAAGCCTGTAGTGTAGATTTGCCCTAAGTTATTGAAAGTTTTAGACAACAGATAGGACATTTATATTTAGAAGAGGGTTTAACTATGGTGAAATTTAAATGCAATAATGTAAGATGAATGGTGGAAAAGCCTTCTCCTTGAAATGAAATAGACTGTGTAATAGCCTCCCCAGAAAGCAATGAAAACTGTGTTTGGGGAATTTTAAAAATAGACTAAGAAAATAGGGTTGCAGGGATACACTGGGGGGAGGGAGAGGCCTCCTCCTAGTATACCCATACAGAATGGGGCAAATTTCCCTCCTAGCACTCTCTCTGAAAGAATGTAGCCTGCTGGATTGGTGGGAAGATTTAGTGTTCTCAGAGTCATGCTCAATGAAATCAGTTTGATAACCAAATCCTTTCTCCTTGAAATGCCTCAAGTTTACATGGAACTGCCAACTCACAGAAAACAGCTTGATTGGTGTGGAGTCACTACCCCAGTTGTGGGTACAGAAGTGAATTGTGACCTGGGAAATTGTGACATTGCCATTGGATTCAAAGGGGCTCACCAGAGCTGTAACTCATTGGGAAAAGCAGTCCTTGCTGACAGATGCAAGGACACAATTTTCCTTAAAACCCTAAAGCAAAAGCTCCTGTTGGTAGAAAGTACAAACAGAAAAATCATCAAACCAGTGGTCCCATAGAATTGGCTGCTTCCCAACTCCATGCAAGTGGGAGGAAGCCATCTCTTATCACCACTGCAGATATAAAACTGATACTGCTTGATTAGCTGCTTCTGGAGCAAGGTTAAAAATTCCTGTTGAAAATACATTACATTCATCATAAAGAAATACTGAGTCTCTGTCTCTGTGTTGAGTAAAAGTAAATCTCTTTAAATCACTGAAGATTACAGGTACAATACATAACTGCACAGCTTGCAAGGCTGATTCCAACTCCCTTTGAACAAAACTGTTGAGCTCCACCTTCATTTCCCAAGTTGAACTCTGGCTTGTCCCTCTGACTGCATTCCAATCCCATTGTTTTGCGCTGACAGTTATTTTGCAGAAATACAGCACTTAACCTCTCTGTTTAACAGCGCTTGCAGTTTTCCAAGTGAGCTTCTCACTTTCTGAGTCTCACTTTCCTCACTTGTCCTACTCCATGCTCTTTCCCCTACATTCATAGAATTTAACTATTTTCTTTTCAAAGGGACATGCATCCAACATCTAAAATTTTCCTGTATTTGTCATGTTCCATCAATGACTATTATTATCCTCAATGCAGTGTGTGGCAGATAGCCAAAAAAGCACTCAGTGGCATTATCTAGCTATTCATCTAGGACTTGAGATCAAGCAACATTCATCTTTTAAGGATGTATTTCAATGTCAGAAGGCCCATGCTTTCTAGACTTTTACCACCTTTGACAGAGAAGCCACAGTAGAATCATAGAAGATTAGGGTTGGAAGAGACCTCAGGAGGTCATCTAGTCCAACCCCCTTTTCAAAGCAGTACCAACACCAACTAAATCATCCCACTCAGGATGATTTGTCAAGCCGGGCCTTAAAAACCTCTAAGGATGGAGATTCCACCACCTCCCTAGGTAACCCATTCCAGTGCTTCACCACCCTCCTAATGAAAGTGTTTCCTAATATCCAACCTAGACCTCTCCCACTGCAACATGAGACCATTGCTCCTTGTTCTGTCATCTGCCACCACCAAAAACAGCCGAGCCCCATCCTCTTTGGAACGCCCCGTTCAGGCACTTGAAGGCTGACATCAAATCCCCCCTCACTCTTCTCTTCTGCAGACTAAATAATCCCAGTTCCCTCAGCCTCTCCTCATAAGTCGAGTGCTCCAGCCCCCTGATCATTTTCGTTGCCCTCCGCTTGGCTCTCTCCAATTTGTCCACATCTGTACACTTTCTGTAGTGGGGGGGCCCAAAACTGGACGTAATACTCCAGATGTGGCCTCACCAGTGCTGAATAGTGGGGAATAATCACTTCCCTCGATCTACTGGCAATGCAGCACAATATGCCATTAGCCTTCTTGGCAACAAGGGCAAACTGCTGACTAATATGCAGCTTCTCATCCACTGTAATCCCCAGGTCCTTTTCTCTAGAACTGCTGCTTAGCCAGTCGGTCCCCAGCCTGTAGCAGTGCATGGGATTCTTCCTTCCTAAGTGCCAAACTCTGCACTTGTCCTTGTTGAACCTCATCAGATTTCTTTGGGCTCAATCCTCCAATTTGTCTAGGTCACTCTGGACCCTATCCCTGTCCTCCAGCGTATCTATTTCTCCCCACAGCTTTGTGTCATCTGCGAACTTGCTGAGGGTGCAATCTATCCCATCACACAGATAATTAATAAAGATGTAGAACAAAACCGGCCCCAGGACCGACCCCTGGGGCACTCCGCTTTACACCAGCTGCCAACTAGACATTGAGCCATTGATCACTACCTGACAATCTAGCCAGCTTTCTGTCCACCTTATAGGCCATTCATCCAATCCATACTTTTTAACTTGCTGGCAAGAATATTGTGGGAGACCGTTATCAAAAGCTTTGCTAAAATCAAGATATATATATATATATATATATATATATATATCCACATCCACTGCTTTTCCCACATCCACTGCTTTTTCCATATCCCATATTCCCAGTTATCTCATTATGGAAGGCAATCAGGTTGGTCAGGCATCACTTGCCCCTGGTGAATCCATGACTGTTCCTAATCACCTTCCTCTCCTCCAAGTGCTTCAGAATTGTTCCCTTGAGGACCTGCTCCATGATTTTTCCAGGGACTGAGGTGAGGCTGACCAGTCTGTAGTTCCCCGGGTTCTCCTTCTTTCCTTTTAAAGATGGGCACTATATTTGCCTTTTTCCAATAGTCCAGGACCTCCCCCAATTGCCATGAGTTTTCAAAGGTAATGGCCAATGGCTCTGCAATCACATCAGCCAATTCTGTCAGCACCCTCAGATGCATTAGCTTGGACCCATGGACTTGTGTATGTCCAGCTTTTCTAAATAGTCCTTACCCTGTTCTTTCACAACTGAGGGCTGCTCACCTCCTCCCCATACTGTGTTGCCCAGGACAGCAGTCTGGGAGCTGACCTTATCTATGAAGACCGAGGCAAAAAAAGCATTGAGTACTTCATTTTTTTCCACATCATCTGTCACTAGGTTGCCTCCCCCTTTAGATAAGGGTCCCACACTTTCCCTGACCTTTTTCTTGTTGCTAACATATCCGCAGAAACTCTTTTTGTTACCCTTCACATCCTTTACTAGCTCCAGCTCCAGTTGTGTTTTGGCCTTCCTGATTACACCCCTGCTTGCTCGAGCAATATTTGTATACTCCTCCCTTGGCATCTGTCCAATTTTCCACTTCTTGTAAGCTTCCTTTTTGTGTTTAAACTCACCAGAGATTTCTCTGTTAAGCCAAGCTGGTTGCCTGCCATATTTCCTATTCTTTCTCCACATTGGGATGGTTTGTTCTTGCACTCTCAATAAGGCTTCTTTAAAATACAGCCAGCTCTCCTGTACTCCTTTCCCACTCATTTTAGCCCCCAAGTGGATCCAGCCCATAAGTTCCTTGAGGCAGTCAAAGTCTGCTTTTCTGAAGTCCAGGGTTCATATTCTGCGGCTCTCCTTTCTTCCTTTTGTGAGGATCCTGAACTCGATCATCTCATGGTCACTGCTGCCCAGGTTGCTACCCACTTGTACTTCCCTTACCAATTCTTCCCTGTTTGTGAGCAGCAGGTCAAGAGGAGCATGGCCCCTAGTTGGTTCCTCCAGCTCTTGCACCAGGAAGTTGTCCCCAACACTCTCCAAAAGCTTCCTGGATTGTCTGTGCACTGCTGTAGTGCTATCCCAGCAGATGTCAATGTGATTGAAGTCCCCCATGACAACCAGGACCTATGATCTGGAAACTTGTGTTAGTTGTCCAAGGAAAGCCTCGTCTACCTCATCCTTCTGGCCTGGTTGTCTATAGCAAATGCCCACCAAGACATCACCCTTGTTGCTCTCACCTCTAAACTTAACCCAAAGACTCTTAACAGGCTTTTGTCCAATTTCATACTGGAGCTCTGAGCAAGCATACTGCTCTCTTACATACAGTGCAACTCCTCCATCTTTCCTCCCCTGCCTGTCCTTCCTGAACAGTTTATACCCATCCATGATAATGCTCCAGTCATGTGAGCTACCCCCAGGGGTGAAAGTCAGTTAGAGGACTTGCCAGAGTCCTGAGCAGGGGGCGTAGCCTCAACTGGAAGAGGCAGGGCCTTAAATCCCCGGGGTCTTTAAATCTTGATTTAAAGGGCCTGAGGCTCCAGCTGCGGTAGTGGTGGCTGGGAGCCTGGGGTCCTTTAAATCACCCCCGAGCTACCAGCTGCAGAGGCAGCTGGGAGCCCTGGGGCGATTTAAAGGTCCCAGAACTCCATCTGCTTCTACCGCAGTGGAGCCCCCAGGCCCTTTAAATCACTGAGGAGCCCTTGGGGCTCCTGGCTGCCACCTCTACCCTTGGACTCTGGCAGAGCTTTAAAGGGCCTGTGGCTCCCTTGTGGTAGTGGCTGCCAGAGCCCCGAGCCCTTTAAATCCCCGCCTGAGCCCTGCTGCCCAAGCCCTGGGGTAGCAGCGGCAAGGCTCCATTGGGGATTTAAAGGGCCCCGGGACTCCAGCGGCTGCTACCACCCAAGCCCTTTAAATCCCCACCGGAGCCCCACCACTGCTACTCCAGGGCTTGGGCAGCAGGGCTCCAGCGGGGATTTAAAGGGCCCCAGGACGGTAGCAAGGGCTGGAGCTCCAGGGCCCTTTAAATCTCTGCCAGAGCCCCGCCGCCGCTATCTCAGGGCTTCGGCAGCAGGGCTCAGGCGGAGATTTAAAGGGGTTGGGGCTCCAGCAGCCACTACCACCCCAGCCCTTTAAATCCCCTCCGGAGCCCCGCCGCTACCCCAGGGCTTTAAATTGCTGTCTGGGAAAGCCGGTCCCAGTCTTGCCGGTACGCCGTACCGGGGTGTACCGGCTTTCCTTCACCTCTGGCTACCCCACCAAGTCTCTGTTGTTCTGATCACATCATAGTTCTTTGACTGTGCCAGGACTTCTAATTCTTCTTGCTTGTTTCCCAGGCTTCTGGCATTTGTGTACACCTAAGATAACTAGCCAATTGCCCTGCTTTCTCAGTATGAATCAGGAGGCTCCCCCTCCTCCTTGTTTCCTCCCGGTATCCCACTTACCTCAGGGCTTAGGTCACTGCCCCGCAGTGAACCTAGTTTAAAGCCCTCCTCACTAGGTTAGCAAGCCTCCCTGTGAGAATACTCTTCCCTCTCTTTATTAGGTGGATCCCATCTTTTCCTAGCAATCCTTCGTCCCAGAACAGCATCCCATGGTCGAAGAATCCAAAGCCCTCTCTCCGACACCATCTGCGTAACCATGCATTTACCTCCACAATTTGACGTTCCCTACCTGGGCCTTTTCCTTCAACAGGAAGGATGGACGAGAACATGACTTGATCATTCTTGGCAGTATCATTGGTGCCCATATGGAGAAGTAGGAAGGGGTAGCAGTCCGAGGGCTTGATCAGTCTCGGCAGACACTCCATCACATCCTGAATTCTAGTCTCCTATTACAATATCAGGGAGCTAATTCAATGATGGTTTGTAGTTCTACTAGTATTTCTGTTTATCCTATCTTCAGTAATATAGCCCTCAATATAAAAATGGTGACATAAATGTGTGTTGGTCCCCTTAAGGACCTCACACCAGTGCAGAATTGGGCACAGCAGAGCCATGCTCTGCCTTGTCCCCTGCCCTCCACTATATGCCTCTTCCCTTCCCTGCTCCTGACATGCCCCACACCTGCTCTCAACACCCCTCTCACTCCCCTGACACCAGGATGGAGGTTCCAGTGCATCAGAAGATGCAGCTGCCAGTTCTTCTCTGACAGAGATTCTCTCTAACCATGGGGAAATTCTCCAGCAGCTTTCAGTTCACTTTGGCAATGTAAGCAGTGCATAGTTAACTTGCTGATCAGAGATCCCAGCTCCTAGAGCTAGGGAGTAATTTGGATCTGAAATGTGCAGCTTAGGCCGACTCTACTGATTATTAAATAAAGTGTTTTTCTTTTGATGGGCTAGAAGGAGGAGGAATGTATGAAAGGTAGGGAGAGACAGAGATGCCATGTCTGCCCAGCAGCTATAATAACACATAAAATAATATTTAATAGCTATTGGTTATAGCAACCAAAAAGGCCAGCACACAGATATCTATATTTTTTGTCTAATTAAGCAACCTGACTGAAGATAAAATATACTCTTTCAGACACAGGAATTGGAAGAAAATTGACTATTAATGAAGTCTAACAGCTGTGGCAAATTGCCGATACGGTTATGATGGGTCCTGCGCTTCCTCTTCTTGGGGTGGGGGTGTTCAGGGCAGTTTCGTGCCCCTGAACTAGAGTATCTACTGCCCCACTAGTAACCCAGAGAAGGGTAGTGGAGAGGGAGGGACCCAGGCCCATCCTCTACTCCAGGTCCCAGCCCAGGGGCCCTAGGAATAGTGGTAAACTACTTGAACTAGTGCTTGCTTCCCCTGGACTACTTCCCTCTCCTGTTCTTCAGCTTGTGGGGCTTCCTGCCCTCTCTCTCTCTCTGCACAAGACGGGTGTCTCTTTACCTAGGGTCTTGGTCTTCTAGCCAACCATGGCACTTCTCCAAAATCTCCTCTACTTCAACTCCTCCAGACTGCACTCCTGCTCCAACTCCAAACCACTCTGCTCCAACTCCTTTTTCTGGATATCTCTCCTATATCACTCTCTTGCTGCCTTCTGGCCATGCTGTATCACATATCCTCCTCCCTGCTCAACACCATGGGGTTGGGCTACTTGGGACGAGAGGCAATGCTTTTGTGACAAGCCATCTGCATTGCCGTGTTGGCTTCCGGCCCTATGCTGTACTCGGAAATGAAAGGGTTGCAGACATAGGAACCATCTAGTCACTCTTGCATTCTTCTCCTCGTTTCTGTGCATCCACTGGAGCCGGACGTGGTCTGTCCCCAGGGTAAATTGCCACCCCGGTAGGTAGTAGTGGAGAGTTTCCATGGCCCATTTTATCACCAGACATTCCTTTTCAACAACGGCATACTTTTGTTCCCTGGGGAGGAGCTTCTGTCTGAGGTACAGGATTGCGTGTTCCTCCTCCCCTACCATCTGCAAAAGGACTGCTCCTAGACCTACTTCTGAGGCATCTGTTTGTAGGACAAATTCTTTCCTGAAGTCTGGGGCTATGAGTACTGAATGGCAGCAGAGGGCTGTCCTTAAATTTGCGAATGCTCCTTCTGCTGCATCAGACCATTTTACTATCTCGGGGCCCCGAGCCTTTATCAGGTCCGTCAATGGCCCTGCTCTTGTGGTGAAATGAGGGATGAATCTCTGATAGTACCCTACTAACCCGAGAAATGCTCTGATCTGCTTTTTACGGACTGGCTGAGGCCAATCTTGTATTGCCTCCACTTTGTTCCATTGGGGTTTTACCAAGCCTCTCCCTACTACATACCTGAGGTATCTGGCCTCAGCTAGTCCTATCACACACTTGAGAGGGTTGGCAGTGAGGCCAGCCTTCCACAGGGTGTCTAGTACTGCTTCTACTTTCCCGAGGTGCGTTTCCCAGTCAGGGCTATGGATGACTATATCGTCTAAATATAGGCATACCTGGCATGGGGTTGCAGCAATTTATCCATAAGTCGTTGGAACGTTGCAGGGGCCCCATGGAGTCCGAAAGGGAGGACAGTGTATTGAAACAAGCCATCAGATGTAGAGAAAGCAGTCTTCTCCTTGGCATTCTTGGCCAGGGGAATTTGTCTAAATCCTTTGGTCAGGTCCAAAGTGGTTAGGTATTGGGCCTTGCCGAACTGATCAACTAGCTCATCGACACATGGTATCAGATAGGCATCGAATTGGGATACTTCATTCAACTTCCGGAAATCGTTGCAAAACCGCAGGGTACCATCAGGCTTGGGTACTAGGACGATAGGGCTGGACCACTGGCTGTGGGATTCTTCAATAACCCCAAGTTCCAACATCATCTTCACTTCTGTCCTAATTTCATTTCTTTTAGCTTCCGGTATCCAGTATGGTCTTATCGTCACCCTTATTCCGGGCCTGGTGACGATATGATGTTAGACCAGTGTCGTATGGCACACATCTTGGTTCAGCTGGATCATATCAATGACCTCTGTTCATTGTTCTGGGGCTAACTTGGGGGATATCCTCACCTGATCCTGTGGGTCTTCCGTCTGAGGTGGAGCTCTCCGAATGACCAGGCACGTCTCTCGGTCACACCAGGGCTTCAGTAAGTTTATGTGGTAGATCTGCTCTGGTCTTCAGCGGTCTGGTTGTCTGACCTTATAGTCCACTTCCCCAATGGCTTCCACTATCTCATATGGCCCATGCCAGCTGGTCAGGAGTTTGCTTTCTGCACTAGCACCATCACCCGTTCTCCCGGCTGAAATTTCTGTACTTTCGCCCAGCGGTTGTTATATGTCTGCTGGGTCTCTTTTTTGCTTTTTCCAAATGTTCTCGTACTATAGGAGTTACTCGAGCTATTCGCTCTCTCATCTGTGTCACGTGCTCAATGACATTCTTTTCTGGGTTCGGTTGTTCTTCCCAGTCCTCCTTGGTGATATCTAATATTCCACGTGGGTGGCGTCCATATAGTAGCTCAAAGGAAGAGAAACCGGTGGACGCCTGGGGGACTTCCCGTATTGCAAACATTAGGTATGGTAGAAGGGTATTCCAGTCTTTTCTGTCCTGTGCTAAACCACTCAACCAGTCCATCTTTTTGTGGATGGTAGACTGAGGTCCATATGGGATGGATGCGGAGCAAGGTACATAAGTCCTTCATTAATTTTGACATGAAAGGGGTTCCTTGGTCAGTCAGGATCTCCTTAGGGATGTCCACTCTGGCAAAAAACCTGAAGTAGTTCTTTTGCTATTGCCTTGGATGTGGTGTTTCTTAAAGGAATGGCTTCTGGATACTGTATTCAAGGATGACTATACATTTTGGTGTCCTCATGCTGATCTTTCCAGGGGGCCCACTAGGTCCATGGCTATCCTTTTGAAAGGGACTTCAATAATAGGCAAAGGTACGAATGGGGCCCGCAAGTGAGGTTGGGGGCTATACAACTGGCATTCCGGGCAGGAGGTACAATAGCGTTGGACCTCCGCACATATTCCTGGCCAATAAAATCTTCTTAGGACTCTATCCAGTGTCTTTTCTACTCCTAGATGTCCCCCAAATAAATGACTGTGAGCTAACTCTAGTACTGCCCTTGTGTGTTTCCATGGGACTAAGAGCTGCTCTACTTCTTCCCCTCGAATTTGTACTATTCGGTACAATAGATCAGATTTGATCACATAATACGGCCTTGGACCTTTGGCCTTTCCTTCCATGGGTATGCCATTTACTTCCATTACCTCCTCCCTCACAGTCGCATATAGTGGGTCATTGGCTTGGTCCTGCCTGAAATTCTCATATGCGGTACCGATTTGACCTAACTCCATGGGACCTGTTTCTTCTCCGCCCCTTGGGTTGCCCCTACTTGGGCTAGGAACCACCTCCAAGTCCTCACTGGCCTGAATTGTCTCCTGGCCTCCTGAACGGGTTTGCTTACCAACAAGGGAAGCTTTCTGGGTCTCTGCTAGAATCCTGGTCCCTAGGCTTTTTTCTGCCCTCTTTTCCCGCCTAGACTTGTGGGGTTTCCTGGGGGATGAAAATAGCTCTGGGGAAAATTTGGGAAAAATTGGGGTGAGGCTATCTGTAGGTGCCTCCGTCTCAGCCTGGGGGTTGCTACCCTTCCCTGGCTCTACTGGGGGGGAGTAAGTTCTCAAACCCGGGGAAGTCCCTACCAATTAAGACCGGGTAGGGGAGCCTAGGGACCACTCCTGCAGTTACCCTAGTAGTGTTTCCCTGGATCTCAATCTGTACTGGGATTGTGGGGTAGAAATTTACGGTGCCATGAATGCACGTTACCCCTGTGGTTTTGGCCCGGGTTAGTTGGTCTTGCCCCACCAACTTCCCCGAGACCAGTGTGACAGCACTCCCGGAATCTACTAATGCTATGGTCACAATACCATTCATCTTTACTGACCTTGTATACTCATGTGAGGTCATAGCGACCCTTACCAGGCCAATTAGGCCACACTGTTTCCCAGGATCCCCCAGATTGTACTGCATAGGCCCTTCCCTGTTGGGGCATTGGGCTGCTATATGCCCCAATCCCCCACACTTGTAACATTGACCCCTTATGCCGGTTGTCGCTCTCTGCCTGGGGCTATTTGGTTGCCCCCCCCCAGCCCTCTCTTCCCAAACCCCCAGGTCCCTTCTTGGCCTTGGGCCATTCCTCAGTGTCTTTCCTCCCAGTTATGGTTCTTCTGTAGTTCTTGACAATCCGGGGCCTTGGGTTTGGGGCTGTCTTCCTGGGTTGCCGTGCCTCACCCCCTGGGGTCTGGAACAGTTCATGGGCTGCCAGCTGTCTTTCCACAAGGGAGAACAACTCATCGTAGGTAGAGGGGGTCATTCTGACCAACCCAAGCCTGAAGGTCTGGTGGTAGCCCCCTCATATACAGGTCCAGTTCCAGGAATGCCATCATTTTTTCAGAGCTGAGGGCCTCAGGGCGCAGCCATTTCCAAGTCAAGTGGATCAGGTCAAACAATTGTGATTGGAGTGTCTTGTCCTCTGTATACTGCCATTCATGAAACCTCTGGGCTCGCAACGCCTTGGTTACTCCGGATCTGGCCAGGATCTCTGCCTTCAGCTGGGGGTAATCCTCCGCAGTCTCTGCAGCCATATCGTAGTAGACATTCTGGGCCTATCCACACAGGAATGGGGTGAGGATACCAGACCACTGATTTCGGGGCCAGGCTTCCCGCAGGGCTGTTCTCTCAAATGCTAGGAGGTATGCCTCTACATCATCCTCCCATGTCATTTTTCTGTAGGCAGTGGCTGGCCCATATAGTCCGGGTTCCATCACAATTGTGGTTCCGCTCCATAAGGACCTTCATCTGGTTTTCCAGCTCCTTTATCAGAGCTCAGTCCTGGGCAGCCTGATTCATCAACAGCTGATTAGTCTCCTGCTGCACCTGAGTCACCTCCTGTTGGGCGGTTGCTTGGATTTGGGTAGCCTCCTGCTGGGCCGCAGTGGCTTGTATTAGAGCCTTGACCACATCGTCCATCTTGGGGACAGGATGGTTTTGGTTAACCCTGGTTTAAGTCCCCAGCATGGAAATCCCACTTTTAACACCACGTGTGGCAAATTCCCGGTACGATTATGATGGGTCCTGCACTTCCTCTTCTGGGGGTGGGTGGGGGGGTTCAGGGCACAGTTTCCTGCCCCTGAACTAGAGTATCTACTGTCCCACTAGTAACCCAGAGAAGGATCGTGGAGAGGGAGGGACCTGGACCCACCCTCTATTCCGGGTCCCAGCCCAGGGGCCCTTGGGATAGTGGTAAACCACTTGAACTAGTGCTTCCTTCCCCTGGGCTACTTCCTTTTCCTGTTCTTCAGCTTGTGGGGCTACCTGCCCTCTCTCTCTCTCTCTGCACAAGACAGGTGTCTCTTTACCTAGGGTCTTGGTCTTCTAGCCAGCCATGGCACTTCTCCATACTCTCCTCTACTCCAACTCCTTCAAACTGCTCTCCTGCTCCAACTCCTTCTTCTGGATATCTCTCCTATATCGCTCTCTTGCTGCCTTCTGACCATGCTGTGTCACACAGCCCAGAGAAGATAAACATTAAATTCCATACCTTTGACCAGTAAGGAAAATGTTCACCCAATGCCAACATTATTACAACCAATTTTTGTAGTCCTACATCTTATTAATGCATCTCAACACCTTGTTGCAATATGAATTTTAATACTGAAAATGTCTCCTACTGTATTTAGGGATATTATTCTCATGATGCCAACAAGAAAGGTAGTTAATTTATTTTATTGTACTGTACTACATTGCTTTTACCCGTTATGTGAGAAAAACTTAAATTAACTATTTGTACTGTAATATTTACTGACTTGTACCTAACAATCTTGCATTACAATTAACAGATAAAAGGTCCACTGGCAGATACACTGATTCATTTTATTTAAACTAATTCATTTAGAATTTGAACAGTATTGTTTTTCCCTAAGGGAATGTAGCAATCAGAGTGCTCTGATGACAAACAGAACCATTAAATTATAATAGATTTATTAACGAAAGTGCCTTTCTGTGAGTTGTAAAAAATCTTAGGCGGTGTTAGAAGCTTATTTATGTAAGATGTGGAAAGTACACCAATAATATAATTGCACATAAATTAAAAAATCATCCAGAGAGGTTGTACAGTGGTCAGAGCTTTCAGATGATTGGCAGATACATTAACATTGCTGGACCCAGGAGACAGAAAATGAATTCCACTTTATGCTTTAGCTTCCTGTTTCCAAGGACAGTTTTGTGTGTTCTTTTGTTTGTGAAATGAGGCCTCCTGTATATTCAAGTATTCATGTCAAGTCAGGCCTACACCATTTTGTTGTTGATATTAATTGTGTTGCATATCTGGTCACTCTGGTCCTGCCTCAGCCCAGGGGACAGGACTTGATGACATCTTGCAGTCCCTTCCAGCCAGGGCCAGCTCCAGCTCCAGCTTTTTTGCTGCCCCAAGTGGCGAAGAAAAGAAAAAAACCCAACTGAGCTGCCACCGAACTGGAAGGAAGGGAATGAGGGACTCGCCACCAAATTGCCGCCGAAGACCTGGACGTGCTGCCCCAATAACTGACAGAGTACCTTTCTATTGGCCGCCCCAGGCACCTGCTTCCTTCGCTGGTACCTGGAGCTGGCCCTGCTTCTAGCCCTATGTTTTTAAGTTTCTGCATGTCAATGGTTAGACTGTGGCCCCTTTTTCTTTCTTACATTTGTGGGGCTTTAAGCAGTAAATAAAAAAAAATTAAATAAAACATCTCTTCTTTGGATTGGTGAAGATTGTGTAATAAAAAATGCCATCTTCAATAAGTTCTTTGCCAGCATGTGATGTATGATACACGTGACCTGAACAAGCCAACTGAAATGAATGGAAGGAGTACCACTGACTTTGATAGCCTTTGATTTGATATCTTAGTATCATATGTTACTCTATACTGGGAGATGCAAAGGGGAGTTTAAAAAAAAAAGAGGAAATGGGGGAAGAAAGGTTCCAGAAGTCATAGAAGGACATGCTATAGCATGTTCTTCCCTATGCCTGGCCACCTACATGGGATCACCATATATGGTTGCATCAAGTCTCCATAACAGGAGGGGAAGAAATTGGATGGAAAGGGCAGACCAGTATTTTTTCCCTCTGTTAGATCTGTGACCTTCAAACCTGCAGGGAACTTAATGGCACTGGAGAGTAACATCAGTTCTGTATTGCATGAATGCATTGTATACACTCATTGGAGAAGGAGTATTACAGGCCCCTGAACAATTAAGAAGGTATAGAGCCTAAAGTGGAGGGAGATCAGGTCTTTCTCAAGAGAAAACACTTAGTTTTTTAATTGCTGGTGATTGTTTCCAGGTATAATAATGGTTCAAGCTTAGTCTAAACTAATGGAACAGTTATATGCTGATGAGTTGGTATGTCACATCAGGATGCAAAAATTATGAATTCAGCTGAAAAGCATCAGCAATAAACAGTGCTTATCACAACAGAAGACAGTGTAGTTTAGTGGTGAAGGCAGGGAACTAGGAGTCGGGGAGCTAGGATTTAGTCTCAGACTCTGGCGCTGACTCGCTTTGTAAACTTGAACAAATCACACATTAGTCTTTGTGTATAATTCTATTCCCATTGTAAAATTTTACTCACCTTTAAAAGGATTTTAAGATAGTTGTATGAAAGGTTTTCTAAGTGCTAAGTATTATAAAATAGATGTTTCTTAACTTTGTCCCATACTGTACTTATAGTAACTAAATGTTCAGAGGTAAGAGCATACAAAACTTGCTTTCCAAGGTTTGGATCCAAAGCCCTAATTAGGTCAATAAGATTTTTTCCATTTACTTTAGTGGACTCAAAGGCAGATCCTATAGTCTTTAAAAAGTTTATGTACTTATGTTTGCAGTTCTTGTCACGTAAGCATATCTGTGACAGGTCCCAAATTCCATTCTATAACACCTTTGTATACCATATCAGCTGGGCCTGCCAAGTCTAAATGTTGGGAGCATTCCTGAAAAGGTGGACCATCTAATGAACAAGGTAGTGTGACAAAGTTCTTCCTCTGCCTTCGTGGGTCCTGCACTTATTGGCAGATTTGCTTGCCTCAGAGATTCACGGCAGCTCTGTCTGGCCACTTTTGCTAATGGCTCAAACCTGCTGTTCACTCAGCTAACCTCATCACTGGCCAGCATGGGGAAAGGGAGGAGAACAATCCCCACAGTCTCTGCTGACCACTCCTAGTGCGTTGGGGATAGGCCAGGGACCTTCCCCTCTGGGGGAATCCACACTCCAGGTCACCTTCTCTTGTCTCAAATAGAGAGTTGAGAGGAATGGGGGGAATGCAGGCCCGCCCTCTACTCCAGGTTCCAGCCCAGGGCCCTTTGGATTGCAACTGTCTACAGTGTCTCTTGTAATAGGTGCGTGACAGCTACAACTCCCAGGGCTTCTTCCCCATGGCCTCCTCCCAACACCTTCTTTATCTTCAGCACAGGACCTTCCTCCTGATGTCTGATTAACGCTTGTACTTCACAGTCCTCCAGCAGTATGCCTTCTCACTCTCAGATTCTTGTGCCTCTTGCTCCCAGGTCCTCACACATGCCTCACTAACTGAAGAGGGGGTCTTTTTAAAACCAGGTGCCCTGATTAGCCTGCCTGTCCTAATTGATTCTGCCAGCTTCTTAATTGGCTCCAGGTGTCCTAATTAGCCTGCCTTAATTGGTTCCAGCAACTTTCTGATTGTTCTAGAACAGCCTATTATCTTACTCAGGGAAAATCTTAATATATCTTAATCTGGGGCTAATATATCTACCTTCGATCACTCTTCTGTGACCATCTGGCCTGACCCTGTCACAGTAGTTAAATTTTAGTAGCTAGAAGACCTGGCTGAATGAATGTCAGGTCTGCACAGGTAATGCTAATGGAATTCACAGAATAACAGATGTTTGCAAAATACAAATACTTACAAAATAATTCAGGTAGTGGGATGACCCACTGATGCTTCTTAGTGCCCAGGTGAACAATGGATACACTTCAGCTTTCCTTTTCAAATACAGGACATCCATGGGCATGTCATAAGTTTCACTTGATTTCTTGGAGCCAAATCATCCCCTATGTCTGCGTGAGAGGAGGGGATGAAAAATGTGCAATACAGAGCAGGGCTCTGGGGCATCAATTGTTCCTTCTCCAAATCAAAAAGAAGTTCCTATATAATGGTTACAATCTATGTGTGGAAAGAGTTTGGGTTGAAGTGAAAGTAAAAGGAGGCCTGTGCATGTGCCATTGTGTACAACACTTAACCTGACTCAGTCTCTTGGTTTCAAATATAAACCATCTTCAATCAAATCTCTAAGGGTGAAATTCACCCTTGTGCAGAGAGTTTGTACAAGGACTACACATTTTGAGCATGCCTTCTGCACAAATATGAATTTCATCCTACTTGAACATTTCAGTTCCACATTATAGCCTTTTGTCTTTACAAATGTAATAATTCTACTTGATTTTTCCTCCGTTTAAATACTCTAGTACCTTTTGGCTAAAGAAGATAGAAAAACAGGAATTGTCATAATGGATCTGACTTGCAGTCCATCTAGTCCAATATACTGTCACTTTCAGGGGCCAGCACCAGATGTTTTAGAAGAATGTGCAAGAAACCTTCCCAGTAGGCAGCTGTGGTATAATCTCTCTTCTATGGAGGTCTCATCCTAATTCCTAAAAAATAGAGATTGGGCATAATTCTGAAATATGAGGTTATCTCCTTTCCAGTACTCCTTTTGTTAGCATTAACCATTATAACTTTGATATTCTTTTATATGACTATAATCATTCAATCCTCCTATGAACCTCGCTGAATTTTAGTCTTCAATAACGTCATGTGGCATTGAGTTGCATAGTCCATTAAACATAGTGTGAAAAATATTTTCTGTCAGTTTTGAATTATCCACCTTTCAATTTCATTGAATGTCCCCTTGTTTTTGTTTTATGAGACAAAGAGAGTAGAATTCTTGACCTATCTTCTCTCATGTCACCAAAGAATGATGATAGGATAGATAGATAGATAGATTAGATGAGAATGGCTTCAGTACAGAAACATACTGTATATTTTCAACAGATAACTTTTACCTAACATAATGTCATATCCATGTTTTACTTACAATACATTATTAAAATGTTGACTCATTCTCAAGAATATACTCTTAGAGTGATTTTTAAAAAAAAAACAAATGCTTGGTATTCAGTGTTGTAAATGTAATTTACTTGGTACTTTTCATTTAGTCTCTCTTATCCTCTGCCCTCTAGTCATTACACAGTGTTACAAGGAGACCATTTCCTCTCTCTCCAATTCTTCATCACTGAACATTTTATTTAAGTAAATTTATTTTAAAATGTATGTCTACAGGCTACATGGTAGCATTTTCACAGTTCTGGCTGTTGAGCAGTGAAAGCAGTATTAGCTGTGTTTGACTCCTCAAATTTACCACAACAGAGGACATTCTGTTTCTATCAAAATACAAATGGGATGCGGGTAAGAAATGTGTGGCAGAAATTAAACAGGACTATTTCTGTGGTGATTAGAAAGTGCAGAATGTAGTGTTAGGAAATCAGATGTCTCCACTGAGACCCCCTCTCTCCTTCCCCTGGTTTGTATATTTATCTTTGGTTTTATAGCCTCACTCTAGGGTTTTCACTGATTGAAAGGGAATCCTGCCACTGTGATCCAAAAAAGGTCTTTAGGGCACGAAATTCCCCTCATAAAGAGATTGTGTCTTTGGTTCCCCATTATGATCTACACCCCCCACCCCATGCCACATCAGCACCATAAAAGGGAATGGAAATGTCGGTGGAGATTCCCCCTGGGAATTATTCCCAGCAGAGGGAGCCTATCTAGCTGACATTCCCTGCAGAGCCTCCGCCAAAAGGTTAGTTAGCATAGATAGGGTAAGGGCATGCTGGGGAAGAAAGGGGTATTGCCAGAGCACTCTGTGTTCTGGCTCAACACAGTGATCCACACAGAGCTGTTCAAAGCTGGCCTCCAGGAACCTGCCTGGCCCCCAACCATGCTCAGGCTTTGGGAGGTGCAAAGGTGGCTCAGACACCTTTATCTGCACCTTCTTTGCCGTGCAGTTTAGAGTCTGGTCCTGTGATTCCACACAGATTAGCTGTTTTACTTGGTTTTGTTTGGTTTGTTTTTGAACTTTGTCCAGTGAATGATGTTTTCCAATTTTTTTTATTCCTTATCTACAAGAGTAACACTAAGACCACTTCTCTCTGTACTGAATCTTGTAAAGCAATGGTAACTTGTAAATGAACATAGGAACAGGAATGAAATAAGAAGCCAGGCTAAATCTCTAGGCAAGGTATTCAGCTTGATATTCCATTAAGGCAGGTTTTCTCTAGGGGCCTTGCCAGAGTCTATTAAGGAGGAAGGAACAAAAAAGTAGTTAGTCTGGGGTTTACCTTAGATAGGCCAAGGGACAAGGGTTAGTTAATGAATTATTCCTCCTGAATTAAGACTGATTTTCTCATTTACTTTCCTTATACTATTACAGACCCTGTGAGCTAACACCTGGGATAACATCAATACTGAGATGGATATTGTTCTTTTCGCTTCCTGCCTCTGCCATTCCCATCTACAAAAGGGGAAAATCATACTCCAGTCCTTCATTTATTAATCACCCTTAATTAGTGACTACCTTCATTAAGCAATCCAGCTTAATCAGGCAAGTCTCAGGAGGACAGTAATTATGGTTAAGAGAAGAAGTTCTTATTTGGATGGCATCCCCTATTTAAAGTTGCACAGAAAATTAGACATGGAGATTTTCAAAGTGGATTAAGGGATTCAGCCACAAAACTCCCATTGACATCACTCCCATTAATCTCAATGGGAGTGGTGTATTTAAATCTGGTTTAAAAATCTGAACCAGAAACCACAGTCTTTTTTAAAAAAATCCATTGTAAAGGTTCGATGCTGGTTATCCATTTGAGCAGTAGATAGAGTAGATGACAAAAGTTTACAGACAGAATATATAAGATTTAAAATAAGAAGAGTCTGGAGGAGAGGTAATATATCAATACTTTTTCAGTCGTTTGCATTAGTGGTAGAGAGCACATGCTGTGTAAAATCAAGAGTGCAATTTCAGCTTGTTTGGAAGCCAGGGTCTCTAAGGGCTCATATGTCACATAAACCACAGATTCTTCTCCATTGTTACATATCGCATTAAAATGATAACATTTTATAGCAATCAGTGCTCTAGCTCAGTGGTTCTCAAACTTTTTTTTTCGCGGACCACTTGAAAATTGCTGAGGGTCTTGGCGGCCCACTTAATGATCTTTCCGAATGTTCTTTGTACCATTAGCTAACTATTGTAAAGTGCTTTGGATAAAAGTGCTATATTAAAAAAAAACAATAATAACTCATTTTTATTGGTCTACAAATTTTTTTGGTCTACAAATTTTGGTCTACACAACTCATATTTTAATATCAGTAGTCTTACCTTTCTAATGTGATGGATGTGCTCTCTCTCCCCTGCCGCAGCAGCCCCGAGCTGGGGCTGGGAAAGACGGGGGTCTCTCCCTCTCTCTCAGACTATGGCAGTGCCCGAGCTGGGGCTGGGAAGGAGGTGTGTCTCTCCCTTTCTCCCCCACTGCAGCAGCACCGGAGCTGGGGCTGGGAAGGAAGGCCATTTCTCCCCAGCAGCTGCAGCCCTGGAGCTGGGGAAAGTCACCTCTTTCTCTGGCCACCACATCCCTGAGCATCCCAAATTCCCTCCACTCCCTCTTCTCACCCCACTGCCCCCTCCCACCTACCCCCTATTCCCCCAAGGCCACTGACTCACTTTACATGTGCGTCTTCTCCAAGGTCCAGGCACCTAATTAGTGGAGCCACACAGTGTGGCTCCACTAGTTAGGTGTGCGGCCCTTCATTCTCTCATGTGTGGCCGCCCAGGCGTGCACCTTAGAGGGAACTATCCGCGGGCCACCTGAATGGAGCTCACGGACCACTGGTGGTCCACAGACCACAGTTTGAAGAAAAGGAGAACTTGTGGCACCTTAGAGACTAACCAATTTATTTGAGCATAAGCTTTCGTGAGCTACAGCTCCGATGAAGTGAGCTGTAGCTCACGAAAGCTTATGCTCAGATAAATTGGTTAGTCTCTAAGGTGCCACAAGTACTCCTTTTCTTTTTGCGAATACGGACTAACATGGCTGTTACTCTGAGACCACAGTTTGAGAACCTCTGCTCTAGCTGTTCTTTAACTATGAAAGTTTTTACTTCCACATGTGCCAAACATTGCATAGCATGCAGCTAGGGTGCTGCATGGAATTACAGACGTGCCATTAGCATTTGTGAAGCCCTTGAATTCACAATGGGCAGTACATCCTCAAGACACCAAAATCTATATTTCTAATTCTGTTTGACTTTTCTGCAGACATTTGATACTTAGGGCTGAATCCTGCTCCCCTTTTACCATGGCCATAGAGACTCCTGACCCAGAGGAACTGGTGTGGTTCTGCCGCAGAAAGTGGAGAAGAATTGGAGAAAGTGGAGAAATGCTCTGCAGTATGAGCTGGAAAGGTAAAGGAATAATTAATTCTCCATCTTTTGCATCTTGCATATAATTTGCACACTTTGATGAGCACCACCCAGTGCAACAAACTCCGTGCAGGAATACACAGCTGTAATTCCCACTGAAGTCAGTGACAGCCTTTTACACTAGTGCTAGACTTGGCCCACTAATGCTAGTGGGAACAGTATGAAGCTCAAGAGGTGCTCGGAATGTTGAATATATACTCCTGATTCTAGCTTACCTTTTCGATTTTTACTGCAGAGTTGTATTGTTAAACATTATATTTTTACATAGGACATTTACATTATATTTTTGCATAGGACATTGGAAATAAAAGTTATACATATTAATGAAAATATAGTACAGTTTGCGCTAACTGGAGTTTTCCTCTGTTGCAAAGAAAACAAGAAATTGAAGGTTGGGGTAAACTATTAAGAGATGATGCCAGTAATTTTTGTAAATTTCTATTCAAAAGCTGTTATTTCTTTATACCCTTTAATTCTTGAGTCTACGGGTAAAAGTGTGTACATGATTTAGATATCTAAATCCCTGTCCTAAACATACAGCTAAGGGTACCCTAGAATTCCTCCTTACCTGTAAGGGGTTAAGAAGCTCAAATAGCCTGGTTGGCACCTGACCAACAGGACCAATGGGGAAAGAAGATACTCTCAAATCTTGGGATGAGGGAAGGTTTTGTTTGTGCTCTTTGTTTTGTGTGTGGGTTCTCTCTTGGGACTGAGAGGGGCCAGACAAAAGTCTATCTTCTCCAACCCACCCCAATCCAAGTCTCCAATATTGCAACCAGTAGAAGTAAGCCAGGCAAGGCGGATTAGTTTATCTTTTTTTTTTCTTGTGAATTTTCCCTGTGCCAAGAGGGAGGTTTATTCCTGTTTTCTGTAACTTTAAGGTTTTGCCCAGAGGGGAATCCTCTGTGTTTTGAATCTGAATACCCTGTAAAGTATTTTCCATCCTGATTATACAGAGATGATTTTTACCTTTCTTTTTTTATATATAAAATCCTTCTTTTAAGAACCTGACTGATTTTTCCATTGTTCCAAGACCCAGGGGTTTGGGTCTTTGATCATTTTGTAACCAATTGGTTAAGATATTATTCTCAAGCCTCCCCAGGAAAGGGGGTGTAAAGGCTTGGGGGGATTGCTGGGGGAAGAGGAACTCCAAGTGGTCCTTTTCCCTGGTTCTTTGTTAAATCACTTGGTGGTGGCAGCGTTACTTAAACCCAAGGTACAAGGGAGAATTTGTGCCTGGGGAGTTTTTAACCTAAGCTGGTAGAAATAAGCTTAGGGGGTCTTTCATGCAGGTCCCCACGTCTGTACTCAAGTGTTCAGAGTGGGGAGGGAACCCTGACAGTCCCACTGACTTTCACTAAGACCTAGGACAAGTGTACACTACCATGCTACATCGACACAGCTGTGTCTGGCGAAGACATGTTATGCCAAAGGAGAGTGCTCACCCATCGGCATAATTACTCCATCTCTGCAAGAGGAGGAAGCTATGTCGGTGGGAGACGCTCTCCCACCGACATAGCATGGTGTGGGTACCGCTTTATGTTGATGCAACTTACGTAGCTCAGGAGGGTGTCATTTTCACATCCGAGTGACGGAAATTACATCAATTTAAACAGTAGTGTAGACCAGCCCCTAAGATCATAAGAACTTAATCACTCTTTAAAATGAGACTTAAGTTCATATGTCACTTTCAAGTTTTTTAAAATTTTACTTTGAGTATCCATATATATGTTTATACAAAGGAGACTTGCAGAGGATAAAAACATTGGGTTTGGATCCAGTTTTGCTTCCTTGGGCTTGTCTACATGCAGTTTTCATACCACTATAACTATATTAGCTTAGAAGTAAATACAATTAAAGCCAAGCAGTCCAGTAGCATGGACACAGATATACTGTATACGAGGAATGTACTTATGTAGGTATAGCTTGAAATAAGCTTTAACTGTATCTGTTTCTAAAGCAATATAGTTAAATTGATACAAAAATTGTGTATACACCTTTATGATATTTAAAGGAGGCATGAAGGATTTTTCCCACTTATTTTTTTACAGTGGAAGTTCAGATCTTGTCTACCCTGGTTTTTTTCCTTCTACAGACAACTGGAGAACTATTGTGATTGTGACAAAGACACTGTAAGCAAAACCCAATTCTTTGAAACAGGAAGTGATTTTTAATCAGAGTGTTTAAAGCCCCCTGGTTTTTTTCCTTGGGTTGATTGGTTTGTTTGTTTGTTTTTGTGAACATCTAATTAATTTAAACTCTTTTGAGAAAAAACTTTCTTTATTAAAGATTCTCCAGTCCTGCTCCAATCCTGATCCACATCTCTAAATCATACAAGAAGCCCCCTCCCCCCCCCGCCCAAAAAAAATCCCAGGGAAGACAAGATTTGGCTTTCCTAATATTTATTAAAAACCTTTCAGTCCTTCTTTACTAAAAGATAAATATAAAAAAGCAAAAAGGGTTAAAACCCCATTATTTTTTCCTGTTACAGGCCTCCTTTGCTAAAAGATTCCTGCCTCTTGGGCGTAATGGGATCCAATGGTTGGAAGCTGAAGCTAGAACAATTCAAACTAGAAGTAAGATGCACAGTTTGAATAGTGAGGAATGGAAAAACACACTGAGGTATGTGAAAGATTCTCCATCACTAGCAGTCTTTAAATCAAGCCTGAATGTCTTTCTAAAATAAATCCTATTGCACAAGCAGAAGTTATGGGCTTCATACAGAAATTATTGTGGGTGAAGTTCTTTCACCTGTGTTATGGAGGAGGTCAGACTAGACAATCATAGTAGTTTCTTCTGGCCATAAAATCCATTAACTTAGTAGTAATTGTATTTCCATTTAGGTATCAAAACTTTTGAAACCCAAAACATGCATGCTGCAATATTACCCACTAACAAGAGGATATATTTTCATGCTTATCACATCATCTGCATCTTCGCCAAGAAAATAATTCACATTTTTGTTTGCATTTATATGATTGTAGCTAGATACTTAAAACCCTGGAAAGTTGACTTTTTATGTTTTGTTTACATCTACAATAAGTATCCCACAAAAGGCAGACACTTTATATAGTGCCTTAAGTAATGCCTCATTAAAGTTATTGATCTGTCATTTTGCTCTTGATAATAGCAATACAGAAGGACCTAGAATAGGATACAGAAGGACCTAGACAAATTGGAGGATTGGGCCAAAAGAAATCTGATGAGGTTCAATAAGGATAAGTGCAGGGTCCTGCACTTAGGACAGAAGAACCCAATGCACAGCTACAGACTAGGGACCGAATGGCTAGGCAGCAGTTCTGCGGAAAAGGACCTAGGGGTGACAGTGGACGAGAAGCTGGATATGAGTCAGCAGTGTGCCCTT
This sequence comes from Lepidochelys kempii, assembly GCF_965140285.1. NCBI lineage: Eukaryota > Metazoa > Chordata > Testudines > Cheloniidae > Lepidochelys > Lepidochelys kempii. Next base: position 300,885,156 of record NC_136380.1, on the reverse strand, counting down.
GTTGCCAAGAAGGCCAATGGCATTTTGGGATGTATAAGTAGGGGCATAGCGAGCAGATCGAGGGACGTGATCGTTCCCCTCTATTCGACATTGGTGAGGCCTCATCTGGAGTACTGTGTCCAGTTTTGGGCCCCACACTTCAAGAAGGATGTGGATAAATTGGAGAGAGTCCAGCGAAGGGCAACAAAAATGATTAGGGGACTGGAACACATGAGTTATGAGGAGAGGCTGAGGGAGCTGGGATTGTTTAGCCTGCAGAAGAGAAGAATGAGGGGGGATTTGATAGCTGCTTTCAACTACCTGAAAGGGGGTTCCAAAGAGGATGGCTCTAGACTGTTCTCAATGATAGCAGATGACAGAACGAGGAGTAATGGTCTCAAGTTGCAGTGGGGGAGGTTTAGATTGGATATTAGGAAAAACTTTTTCACTAAGAGGGTGGTGAAACACTGGAATGCGTTACCTAGGGAGGTGGTAGAATCTCCTTCCTTAGAGGTTTTTAAGGTCAGGCTTGACAAAGCCCTGGCTGGGATGATTTAACTGGGAATTGGTCCTGCTTTGAGCAGGGGGTTGGACTAGATGACCTTCTGGGGTCCCTTCCAACCCTGATATTCTATGATTCTATGATTCTATGGTCTTTGAACTTTATTTTATTTTAAAAGTAGGTTCCCATAAATCACTTGAATACAGAATGACATAAAAAATCCTGTACTGTGCATACAATATAGGATATGCACTTCTCAGATAGGATCTATTGAACCCAGGATATTGTAACAAGTCCCATTCATATTAATGTACATTCTATTGGAAAGTGGTGCCAAGACCTAGACATACCTACTAGCAGCATTGAAGAGGTTCTCCTGGCATAACCTGTGTAGAGTTTGATTATTGTAGTTTTACAGGATTCAAACTTTTTCCAAATACTCTCCACCATCCATATGTTGCCTCATGTTATCTATAAAGTTAAAGTAATTTATACGTCTGCCACTTATCTGCAAATTAATGTTACGAGTAACTTAAATTTACTTGAGTCTGTGGGAAAAGTCATTGAATTTTATGTTCTCAATTTTCTGGATGAGCACACATGCCAAACTAGGCTGCTCCAACAAGTTAATATAATTTTAAAACAACTGAATACTGCCATTGACCACTTTAATAATGAGAAACCCAGATTACAGAAGAGAAAAACAAGATTAAATAAACTGTTTTACATATGTTTCTAAATGTTTTTTTTTATGAGTGTTTCCCATGTGCTTAGTTAAAGCATGGCATAGGCACAGTGAACAAATTTGAATAAAATAAATGTATCCTGTATGTAACTGCACTAATTTAATTATATCAATGTTGTTCATAGAATTATTTAGAATTTCTGACTCAGTGAAGGTCTTTGTCTTATATATAACAGCAATCAAGGCACACTATTATGAAATCCCATATAGGCCCACTTGAGTACAATGAACTTCAGCAGTCACAAGTTATTACATACTGGCCAATAACATTCTAATAATTCTAGCTTTCCTAGATGCTACTTTAATTCCCAATGGAAAGATAAGAACTAGTATCTGCTGCCATCTATAGTTAGGGTACTGTCCACTGGACTGGTGTCGATTTTAAAACAAACCATGAAACTTGGCACACAGATTTGTATGGTAGTGCTAAATAAAGTGTGGAAGGTGGTCTTGTGGCTAAGGCACTCAACTAGGATTTAGGAGATCCGAGTTCTGATACAGACTTTCAGTATGACATTGAACAAGTCACTTAATGTCTCAGTGCTCCATCTGTAAAAGAGGGATAAAAAACAATTCTGCCTTTGTCCATCTTGTCTATTAAGATTGTAACTTCTTTGGGGGCAGAGACTTTCTATTAGGGCTTTTCTACACAATGAAACAATGCACAACAAACCAGAGTGTGACTCAACAGCATACTAGCAGCCATCTGCCATAGGCTTGTCTATATGGCAAGCTGGAGTGCCCAGACTCCTGATCTTGGTTGAGGCCTCTAAGCATTACTGGAATGCAATAAATAATAATCAGTAATAACTGATTGGCCTGACTGGATCTTCTCTCATATAAGTAACATCTCCCTGTTGCTCATTCCCATTTTTCGTTCTTTTATTCTACAGAGGATGCGATTGAAACCTTATTGACTGATGTTTGTGCACGCCAATCAAATAGTTAGGAATGCAAATACCATGACTGTGTATGGGAAATTCTTACAAAAATAGGTGGTTTTGTTGATGTTGCTGAATATTATTTTATGCATTTACCAGGCAGAGTCAACAGCAACAAGGGCCAGGTTCAACATCTAGAGGTTTCTTTTAACAATACAAAACAAAACCAGCTCAAGGTCCCACCCAATAACCTGAGAAAGGTCTTCAGCTCTATGTAATTACTTGGGTGTAGACATGTAGTGAGTACTTCTATTTTATCCAGATCGGTACTCAAATTTGCGGATGATACTAAACTGGGAGGAGTGGTAGATACGCTGGAGGGGAGGGATAGGATACAGAAGGACCTAGACCAATTGGAAGATTGGGCCAAAAGGAATCTGATGAGGTTCAATAAGGATAAGTGCAGGGTCCTGCACTTAGGACGGAAGAACCCAATGCACAGCTACAGACTAGGGACCGAATGGCTAGGCAGCAGTTCTGCAGAAAAGAACCTAGGGGTGACAGTGGACGAGAAGCTGGATATGAGTCAGCAGTGTGCCCTTGTTGCCAAGAAGGCCAATGGCATTTTGGGATGTATAAGTAGGGGCATAGCGAGCAGATCGAGGGACGTGATCGTCCCCCTCTATTCGACATTGGTGAGGCCTCATCTGGAGTACTGTGTCCAGTTTTGGGCCCCACACTTCAAGAAGGATGTGGATAAATTGGAGAGAGTCCAGCGAAGGGCAACAAAAATGATTAGGGGACTGGAACACATGAGTTATGAGGAGAGGCTGAGGGAGCTGGGATTGTTTAGCCTGCAGAAGAGAAGAATGAGGGGGGATTTGATAGCTGCTTTCAACTACCTGAAAGGGGGTTCCAAAGAGGATGGCTCTAGACTGTTCTCAATGGTAGCAGATGACAGAACGAGGAGTAATGGTCTCAAGTTGCAGTGGGGGAGGTTTAGATTGGATATTAGGAAAAACTTTTTCACTAAGAGGGTGGTGAAACACTGGAATGCGTTACCTAGGGAGGTGGTAGAATCTCCTTCCTTAGAGGTTTTTAAGGTCAGGCTTGACAAAGCCCTGGCTGGGATGATTTAACTGGGAATTGGTCCTGCTTTGAGCAGGGGGTTGGACTAGATGACCTTCTGGGGTCCCTTCCAACCCTGATATTCTATGATTCTATGATTCTATGATTCACCTTCTGTTCCTAGCTTTGCCACTGACTGGCTAGATGGCCTTGGGTAAGTCACTTCACCTCTCTCTACCTCAGTTTCCCCAGCTATACTATGTAAAGTGCTTTCAGATCTACTGATGAAAAGTGCTATATAAGAGTAAGGTATTATTATTGGCAACTCAGGATACAGTATTGCATGTGAATTGCATGTGAAAAGCTCATTATAATATACGTTGCAAAGAATAAGATGATTCTGGTTGATATTGTTCTTACATCAATGTGTTGCAATCTTAGAGCCCTTTGGTTTCAGTTATTCAATGAGATAAAAGAACAAATGGTTATACTTCTTCTTTTCTTTTTTTTAAAGCATCCATTACTGTTGAGAACCCTTAAGCAATCACCAATTGATCTTCGTAAATGAAAAATGTATGCAATTTGATCTTCATGTGTGCTGTCAGGCCAGCAGCATGCAAAGAGTTAAAGTTACTGAGGGTGATACTAATTATGAGGTGTCTGGTCCTCTTGCTTCAACAAATGTCATCTGAAATGGAAAGAAAATTACTCACAACTTCAGCAACATTCTAAGGGTGAAATATCTCTTATTAAGCTGTCTGCAGCATGCAGAATAAGTGAAATGTTTGACAAGGAAGAATGTGTGTTAAGGAACGTTGTCTGACTGGTCTTTAAGGCAAAATGGAAATTATGTTTCCACAGACACTTGATGGGAAGATGTTCTTGTAAACAAAAACAGCCATTTCCTATGCCCTCCTTTTCCTGCTCCTTCTCTTCCCTGTGCAATCCACTTACGTTTCTGACAAGAAGTTCTTCAGATTCAGGATTGTTCTCATTTCTAATTTACAAAAGATGCTTAGAGAACAGCAATTGACATCAGGATACCTACAGTAATAATAGTAAATAAATTAACCACTTATGAGGAAATGGAACATAATTAGGCCATGAGTTGACAAGATACCACTTGTCTGTGAAGATTCACCTTATATGCCTAAAATTGCACCACTATTTAAAATATTCGTCATCTTGGGATGATGTACTAGTTTTACTAACTACTCCTTACAATGATTTGTATGGTTCTTCTGACTTCTTTTGTTAATACTGTTGGATTTTTTACTTGCATTCACCACTATCAATCATGGAATCCTATGGGGCTGGCAAGAATTCTGGATAATTGTCAAAGGCAGCTTCATTATAGCTCAGACCTTTCTCCATGCAGTGCAAATACACTATTTAGAAATCAACATATTAAATGCATTCATTAGCAGTGGGCTGTTCTTCAGGATTTGGTCCTTGGTAATATGCATTGCAGGATCCATATGTATCCGCAGACTTAAATTAAAAAGTTATTATGACACATTCTCTTTATAACAAGTTTTTCTTTCTCTTACCATATACAGGAAGCATTCTCTGTGTCATCTCAGTGGCTATCTCTACATTGCAGTTGGGGTGTGATATGGGCATATGCTTTAATCTAGCTAGTTTGGGTACCAATATGAGTGAAGCTATGGCAGCATGGATTTCAGCACAGGCTAGCTGCCTAAGTAAATACCCAGGGTCCTGGGTGGACTTGTACAGACTACACTGCTACAGCTTCACTGCTTTGGTTTTGCTATCTTGGGTATGTCTATACATGCTGCAGTCATATCTCCGACTGCAGTGTAGATGTACTCAATGTTTGGCTGCTAACCTTCGATAAAATTGAAGCAATTTTTAACATGCCCACAAGACTTCTTTTCATTTTACCTGTGTTTTCTCCCACTTCAGTATAGTTATATTTACTTTTTCAACACCTGTAAAAATTTAAGAGGTTATTTTTAATCTTAATTCGTTTTTTTCAAGATCAAGTGAAAATCATGTGTTCATTATAGCCTCTAAAAATTGCACCCAGTGTTAACAGCAAGAAAGAGAGAGGGAGACGTGTAAGCTAATGGGCAGTTAGGACTAGGAGACACAAACATAATTCATGCTTTTATAATTTCCTGACTAGTCTGCTGCACAATATTCTACTATCTCCCTGTCCTCAAAGATTTCAAAACATTCCAGATGCTGATGTTGAAATGCTCTCAGCCATTTCCCACAAACATCTAGTACTGATATTATACCATCTTACCTCATGCTATTGGCTGCCACTTGCCAAACACAGAGGCCTCTTTCTCTACTTGGTCCTGATTTAGTGAATTCCCTAAGTACATGCTTAAATTTTAGCACACACTGAAGGGCTTTGTTGAATTGGAGCTTGGATATCTACACACTACTCATTGCGCTTCAGTAAGTTGTATCTATGCTTCAGTTCGAGAATAGACTCAGATTTTATGGTTGCTCTTACGTCAAGATAAGTCTTAAATTGTTGAAAAGGGCCTGATCCTGCCATCTTTATGCAGGAAAAAACACCATTGATGACAACGTATCAGATCAGCAGGATCAGGCTCATAGTGAGTGATATGCTTCTCCCTGCACTATGCATTACTCAAACTCAGAAGTCCAATGATTGTTTCATACTTTACTATGGATAAATGCCATCAATATCACTTGCCTATCTCTTAGCCTTTTGAGATTAGGAATATTACTCCCATCTGCACGTTTAAACCCCAAATTAAACATGTTTTAATGTCACATTGTTATGATGGAAACTGACATGCTACGTGTACTGATTATTGACTTTTTTTGTACAGCTTGCCCATATGTCAAAAATAGGATATTATAAATACAAATTTCAGTGGATTATTACAAGAAATGGGGTTGACTCAAAGCAAATCATTCAAACATTCCTGAAGTCTGAGAAAATTCAGATGCAAATCCAAATTTCACAGCTCGGTCCCATCTTTAAATACTACTGACGCCTCCACAAAACTAGTATCAGGCGCATGCTTTCTATAGGTGGCAGGTATCAATTTACTGTAGATATAGTAGTTAAAAACTATAGTAGTTAAAAACAATGGTCACATAAACACCACCCTATACCGGAAACCTACTGACCGCTATTCCTACCTGCATGCCTCCAGCTTTCACCCTGACCACACCACACGATCCATCGTCTACAGCCAAGCTCTGCGATACAACCGCATTCGCTCCAACCCCTCAGACAGAGACAAACACCTACAAGATCTCTGTCAAGCTTTCTTACAACTACAATACCCACCTGCAGAAGCAAAGAAACAGATTGATAGAGCCAGAAGAGTTCCCAGAAGTTACCTACTACAGGACAGGCCTAACAAAGAAAATAACAGAACGCCACTAGCCGTCACCTTCAGCCCCCAACTAAAACCCCTCCAACGCATTATTAAGGATCTACAACCTATCCTAAAGGATGACCCAACACTCTCACAAATCTTGGGAGACAGGCCAGTCCTTGCCTACAGACAGCCCCGCAACCTGAAGCAAATACTCACCAACAACCACATACCACACAACAGAACCACTAACCCAGGAACTTATCCTTGCAACAAAGCCCGTTGCCAATTGTGCCCACATATCTATTCAGGGGACACCATCACAGGGCCTAATAACATCAGCCACACTATCAGAGGCTCGTTCACCTGCACATCCACCAATGTGATATATGCCATCATGTGCCAGCAATGCCCCTCTGCCATGTACATTGGTCAAACTGGACAGTCTCTACGTAAAAGAATAAATGGACACAAATCAGATGTCAAGAATTATAACATTCATAAACCAGTCGGAGAACACTTCAATCTCTCTGGTCACGCAATCACAGACATGAAGGTCGCTATCTTAAAACAAAAAAACTTCAAATCCAGACTCCAGCGAGAAACTGCTGAATTGGAATTCATTTGCAAATTGGATACTATTAATTTAGGCTTAAATAGAGACTGGGAGTGGCTAAGTCATTATGCAAGGTAGCCTGTTTCCTCTTGTTTTTTCCTACCCCCCCAGATGTTCTGGTTTAACTTGGATTTAAACTTGAAGAGTGGTCAGTTTGGATGAGCTATTACCAGCAGGAGAGTGAGTTTGTGTGTGTATGGGGGTGGGGGGGATGTGAGAAAACCTGGATTTGTGCAGGAAATAGCCCAACTTGATTGTCATGCACATTGTGTAAAGAGTTGTCACTTTGGATGGGCTATCACCAGCAGGAGAGTGAATTTGTGTGGGGGGGTGGAGGGTGAGAAAACCTGGATTTGTGCTGGAAATGGCCCACCTGATGATCACTTTAGATAAGCTATTACCAGCAGGACAGTGGGGTGGGAGGAGGTATTGTTTCATATTCTCTGTGTATATATAAAGTCTGCTGCAGTTTCCACGATATGCATCTGATGAAGTGAGCTGTAGCTCACGAAAGCTTATGCTCTAATAAATTGGTTAGTCTCTAAGGTGCCACAAGTCCTCCTTTTCTTTTTGCGAATACAGACTAACATGGCTGTTACTCTGAAACTAGTTAAAAACTGTTGTTCATGTGGACTAGCATCTTACTGTAGGAGTAGTTCCATTGATATCAATGGGGAATAAGAGAAGCACACCTGCGCTTTAAGATTCTTTTCTGTTTTCTAATATTTATCAAGAGAGAGAAAAAGAAAGTGCAAGAAGGCATTAGCAACTATGTATAATAGATTATAATTATTTTTATCAGTGAATAATTCAGAAAATGTCTTCCCTCAGTATTATAGCATGAAAAAGAATGCCAAGATAAATAAGCCTGATTCTCAAGTATATCTTTGAATTAGAGCAGAGATGTATGTTACTCTATATATCCAATAGCTATTCACTGGAACAGTATTTTATTTTCCTCTAATCAGTGTCTTCAGTACTACATATTTTCTCCTTTTTATCTAACTTTCTTTCCAGTCTTCTAAAATATTTTTGCAACCAATGTTACCATTTGTCTGGTACTACCAATTATTCACTTATCTGTTCATGAGGCCAGAAATGGCAGAGGAAGAAAACAAATTATAATAAAGTGCTGGAAAGGTACCCGGCAGGGAAAGACTCATAAGTAAATAGATCTGAAATTCTAGCACATCCTGTTTGCACCTATTTTATCATATGAAATTTTAATGTGGAAGTTCAAGGTGAGCAGTAGCTTTAATTCTTGTGCTTTACATTGAGCGTAGGAGTAGAATTCTAAGTTGAATTTTACTGAGGTTTATGTGGGAAATAAGCACTGTATCTGCAGATTGAGTTACTACACTTTGTGTAGTAAGAAGATGCCCTCTTCTTTTGTCTACCTGATCTACAAGCCACATGAATGGTGCTCAACGCTCTGTTCTTACTCGGTGAAGATCTACATACATCAGTATTTGGGGTGAAGAGCTGTTTTGTAGGTCAGCGATATGGGCAGGATTGATCCAGGGTTGTGTGATTGTGCTCCTAAAAATGCTGCACTTATCCTCATGTTTCTTGTCATCTCTCTTCATAGAGGGGGAAAAAAGCTTTAAGAAATTCTGTCAAGGCTTCTTCCAAATAGTTTTAACAAAAGGATCCTAAACCATTCCATGCCACTAATAAAAACCTAGAATTGGTAGAGAGGTTTTGTCTGTTTGTTTTTTACATATATCCATATTCACTGGCAGCCTTTCATCTTTATCCCTATAAATATCCTTTTGAAGTCAATCTTTTGGAGTTTATTTATTTTGCTTGCTTCGCTATTGGCCAGTGAATAAAATGCAGAGGAAAACAAATTCAAATACCCCCAAAGCAAGGAAACAGGATCAGATCCATACTATCCACTCTCATTATGTAGAAATAGTATTTTTATCAGGACAATTTAGAGAAAATCAAAGGGTGACTTCCTTGAGTCAGCTCTAGTAACAGATAAAAAATAGAGCAGAAGGGGACAGCATTATGTTGCTTAATTAAAAGATAAAAACCAAGGGAAAGCAATCTAATATCTCAGCATATTGAGGGCTAAGTCTTACTACATCCTTCAATAAGGGGCCTTACCAAAACAGAAACCTTTGAAAGAATTGGAGTACTTGTGGCACCTTAGAGACTAACCAATTTATTTAAGCATAAGCTTTCGTGAGCTGCAGCTCACTTCATTGGATGAAGTGAGCTGCAGCTCACGAAATCTTATGCTCAAATAAATGAGCTGTAGCTCACGAAAGCTTATGCTCAAATAAATTGGTTAGTCTCTAAGGTGCCACAAGTACTCCTTTTCTTTTTGCGAATACAGACTAACACGGCTGCTACTCTGAAACCTGTCATTTTGAAAGAATTGTAGCTCAGACAGTCACAGTTCCTTCCCTGCTCTGATGTTTGAGGAGGGATGGATGGAAGGTTAGGGGAAATATTTTACTGCAGCTGTGAAATGGCTTGAATGTGAGACCAGCTTTTCTGGCCAAAATGTGGAGGCTGGAGAGGAGGAGCTTTCGTTCAGATCCTCCCTATCCATATGTGTGGAAGAGGTAGTAGCTGCAGCACTGGGGCTTCATTCTGCATAGGATTAAATGCTAGTGTCCCAAAGGCAGCCATTGCACATATTAAATCAATTAAAAGGTAGCTAACCGATAGGTCTAAAACATAACTGTAACTGGGGAATCCTCATTGAATGGGTATGTTTCTAGTGAGGTCCCACAAGGATCATCCTTGGCCCTATGGTATTTAACATTTTTATTAACGTCCGCCCTATCACTGAGATAATATCATCAAACTAACACTATTTACCCCCCATGATTACCAAAGGAAAAGCTCACAAAATGGTGTAATCATGTCGCATTAGGTTACGCTTCACCCCTGCTCATGTAACTCATTTATTTAGAAAAACCAGCAAGAGAACATTTTCAAACACCCACAGCTCCTGGTGACAAAAATGTGCTGTAAGCTTGAGACAATGTGTTTTGTATAACCTAATGGAGTCTTGAATTACTGTAGTATAGTTGTTAGCTCACCTAGCTTTATTCAGTATTAACCCTCCACTGCCAAGGCTACTTGCAACCCCACCTTGTGCTAATAAAATATTATGGTTTTGGTTTGTCACGTTTCATTTAATATTGCCAAGGGAAACTTTTTACTGATTTTTTTCCCCACTGTAGCAGGTAATTTTCCAGTGCTTTTGCAAACGTTATACACAAAATGCTATTTTTTGATAAATGTAATGCATTCAGGCCAATATAAACATGACAAAGCGATTCTGCACAGCACTGTGTGGCATACATATTTCTGAAATCACTCTCCAAAGGCTTTTCCATGGACTTTGGATAGGCTAGGAACGATGTTCTAGTTTATAGCCAATGTAGTCAGCAAGAGCACTGTGAATAATAGGTCAGATCCTCAGCTGTGTAAAGCAGCATAGCTCCATTGAAATCAATAGAGCTACACTAATTTACACAGGCAGAAAGTTGGTCCAATACTTAGGTTTCATATTGCATCCATCAGCACCCCCTGCAAAGACCTGATCAAATAGCAGAAAAGAAGCAAGGAACCTTTATGTATTTCTAAATCTAAAAAAGAATTTCAAGGATATGCAACACAACCTCTTAATTTAAAGTTTATGTCTCATGATACCTGTTTCAATAAGAAGCATTATATCTCCATGCAGTAAAGTCTTGTCTTTTATTATGCTATCTCCCACAACTTGCGATATGAAGTGCCACAGTAAAAAAAGCTCATCTTTTCATTTACTAAGAAAAACTATTACTAATGGATAAAAACACTCCTCTAAAGAGAAGCCAGGGAGCTTAAATTCATAATTTTTCAGGCAGTTATTACATCGCTTGTGTGTGTGCACACTACGTTCTTTGTGTCGCCAGAGTGCGTCCTCACCAGAAACGGTTGCATCGTGGGTAGCTATCCCACTGTGCAACTTGCCAGCATCCAGTACAGGCTGTTTGGGGAAGATTTTGCAATGTCCCATGGGGCCAAATGAGTCACACAGGGATGACAGGGAGTATGGGTTCAACTTCCCATAATGCAGTGTTCTCCATTTCATAATTTAATCTGCAGCCCATAATGTTTTGTGCCTCTTTTCAAAATTCCTGAAAACCTGTGCGTCCTTCCTCGCTGTCCACCATCTCTGAGCCTGCACAGCTCTGCACAATTGTCATGAGCTTTGCGGGCATGGGAAGCCTGATCCTGCACTATTTGCAGAGCCACACGAGGGACCACAGGGAACATGATGATTCCCTTGAAGGCTAGATTGTTGTGGGACATAGAAAGAAACAATTCAAGGTTGCTGATGGCATTCACGGAGCAGCTCCAGACAGTGGAACATCGGCTCTGGGCCAGCAAAACAATTGTAGTACAGCTTTGGGATAACAAGCAGTGGCTGCAGAACTTTTGGACGTGCAAGGCCACATTCCTGGATCTGCGTGCAGAGTTCACCCCAGCCCTCCTGCTCAGCAACACCAAAATGAGAGTCACACTGACAGGTGAGAAGCAAGTAGCGACTGCACTGTGTAAACTTGCAACACCAGATTGCTTCCTGTCAGGAAGCAATTTGGAGTCATGGAATCCACCAGTGGGGTGGTTTTCATACAAGTGTGCAGGGTCATTAATCATCTCCTGCTACACAGGACTGTGACTTTGGGAAATGTGCAGGACATAGTAGATGGTTTTGCAGCAATGGGGTTTCTGACCTGCGGTGGGGAGATAGATGACATGCATATCCCTATTTTAGCACCAGACCACTTTGACAGATGGTACATCAACAGAAATTTTCTATGGTAATGCAAGTGCTGGTGGATCACCAGGGATGCTTTACTGACATCAGTGTGGGCTAGTCAGGGAAGGTGCATCACATGCTCATTGTTAAGAACACAGGTGTGTTCTGAAAGCTGCAAGCAGGGACTTCCTTTCCCAACTGGCAGATTGCTATTGGGGATGTTGAAATGCCAATAGTGATTCTGGGAGTCCCAGCCTACCCCTTACTCCTGTGACTCATGAAGCCATATACCAGCCATCTCGACAGGACCAAGAAGCGCTTCAACTACAGGCTCAGCAGGTGTAGAAAGACAGTTGAATGTGCCTTTGGTCATTTAAAGGATCGCTGGCATTGTCTACTTATGTGGACCTCAGTGAAAAAAAAATCCCAATGATTATAGCTGCCTGCTGTGTTCTGCATAATATCTGTGAAGCAAAGAGGGAAAAGTTTCCGCTGGGGTGGAGATGAAGCATCTGTCTGCTGAATTTAACACCCAGATGTGAGGGCTGTAACAAGAGCTCAACACAAAGCTATACAGCTCAGGGAAGCTTTGGAAGACCATTTTAATAGTGAGCCAGAGTAGTGCGTGTTACTGTAGTGTGCTCTATTGGCCTTACTCTTTTGTAGCCCAATATAAATCTTGTAGTGAGTGCTGTGTGTGTAGGAATGTAACCTTGCCAATGCACCTATTAATATTGTCTGAAAATGATGTTATCGGTTCTGGGCCAAAATGGAATAATAGGAAGCTGGTGGATGTCAGACCTGCTCAGCACCAGCTAGCATATGTTGGGAACTAATAAAGATGAATTATGTTTCAGAAATAGAATTCTATTCTGTAACATGAACCAGGCAAATTTAAAAAAAAAACAGTGAGCATCAGCTGGTGACAGCCTCCATCAAACTAAAACTGAGAAATGTGTGTCCACCAAACAAGGGACAAAGACTTAATGATGTTGACAAACTAAAGTCCCTTGAAATACAGAAAGCCTTCTTTCTGCAGTTAAAGAACAGGTTTCAAGCACTTGCAGACCTTGATGAAGAGATGGGGAATGCAGATGAGGAGATCAACAAGAAGTGGGACAAAGTAACAGCAATTTATAAACAGAGCAGTGAAGCCTGTCTAGGCTACAGGCAGAGGAGATGGAAGGAGTGGATTACACCCAGCACATGGAACGCCATAGAAACCAGATGAGCTCTGAAGAAAAAAGTTTTAGAAACACAATCCCAGAAGCTAAAGGACAAATACCAGAAGCAGTATAGCAAGGCAGGTCAAACACCTTATTAGGGCGGACAAACGGCATTATATTGATAATCTAGCAATACAAGTAGAGGATGCAGCTGCTCATGGTGAACAAGGAACCATCTACAAAATGATGCATCTTATCAGTGGTAAACAGCAGACACCAACAAACACTCACATCAGGAACAAACAAGGACACCTACTAACAACCGAAAAAGAATTGCTGAACAGGGAGACACCTAAAGAGGAAGCAAACATCCAGGAGGCAGAAGAGGATCTTGATATCAACACAGACACCCCACTAAGGAAGAGATCATTCAAGCCATCAAATCCTTAAAAAATGAGATAGCTCCTGGCCAGGATAGCTTGAATGCAGAATTGTTCAAGGTAAATCCTAAATTAACAGCATCTATCCTGGCCCCTCTATTTACATCAGTCTGGGAAAGGGAAATGGGGACCAATGGGGTTATAGTGAAGATACCAAAGAAAGGAGCTCTCAGTGATTGTAATAACTGGCATGGTATCACAATTTTATCTGTGCCAAGCAAAGTATTGTGTAAGATCATAGTCCAGCATATATCAGAGGCAGTTGATATTGTTCTGAGAAAAGGGCAAGCTGGTTTTCGGAAAGGACGTGGATGCACAGATCAGATCTTCACTCTACAAAACATAATAGAACAGTACTTAGAATGGCAATGGCAACTCTACATAAATTTTATAGCATTTGAAAAGGCTTTTGATAGCATTCACAGAACCAGCCTATGGTGCATTCTGTGGGCATATGGAATTCCTTTCCATATAATCAACATCATCAAAAGCTTCTATTTCAACTTTACATGCAGTGTTGATCACAGTGAGCTCAGTTTTGAAGTCAAAACAGGAGCACATCGGGGTGTGTCATGTTTGCAACCCTCTTCAACGTTGGCATTGACTGTGTAATGTGGCATACAACAGAAGATATGCCAAGAGGCATTAAAGGGACACTCTTTTCATCCCTTGAAGACCTGGACTTTGCAGATGATGTCGCTCTCCTATCACATACCCAACAGCATATACAAGAAAAAACAACTCGGCTCAACTTTAATCAACGCATTCAGCCAGCAAATTGGACTGAAAAATCAACCGCAATAAGATAGATATAATGACCTTTAATGCCTCACCATCACCAGTAGGGATAGAGGATTATGTTTTCACCAGTGTAGAAACATTCACATAATTGGGCAGCACCATCAGCCAGGACAGTGGAACAAGCCAGGACGTCCGGAACAAAATCATTAAAGCCAGGAATGCCTTCAGGAGCTTAAATACAGTCTGGAAATCATCAGAATACAACACCAAAACCAAACTCAAGATTTATCAGAGCTGCGTACTTTCAACACTACTTTATAGGGCAGAATGCTAGGGAATGAGAAAGTATGACATGTCCAAACTGTCTTCATTCTGTACAATCTGCCTCAGAAAAATCCTCCGTATCTTTTGGCCCAGAACAATCTCAAACCAAGATCTATTAACACAGTGCAGCCAAGAGGATCTGAGCACCATCATTACCAGTAGGCATTGGCGATGGATCGGTCATGTGCTTTGGATGGAAACTGATTCCAACACCAGAGTAACAATAAGATGGACACGTAAAGGCAAGCGGAAATGAGGCCACCCGAAAACAACATGGCGAAGAGCTGTGGAAGCCGAGCTGAAAAACTTGGGGCACAGCTGGGGAACTATTGAAAGACTTGCCAGAAACAGACAGGAGTGGAGGAGCTTCATCACTGCCCTAAACACCAGAAGCATACTAGGAACATGATGATGATGATGATGAAAACTTAATAAATTAAGAGAACAGAACTTGTGCAGTGGAAGGAACAGTCATTTCCATTTCAGGAACACATTCACCAACCATGTCTTTCAGTATATGTGCAGCCATGATTGTCTTTGATGCCCCCTGGGGTGGGTTGGGAGGGGAAGCACAACAGCTCCTGATGCCATATGGAATGTTGAGGGGGTGAAGGGAGGTCCCAATGTTGAATTGTCTATGTGCTGCAGAGGAACATGAGCACAGGATTCTTGAACCTGAATGTCTACCATAGTCCACAGAATCTCTTTGCTACCTGAGAAACCCCATTATGTCCCTCTCCCTCTCCTTTTCCTGCTTGGATTCCTGGGCCTTTCTCCTCTCCACTCTTTCCTTCTCCATGTTGTCTGCAAGGGTCATCCTCCAGGCCCTGAGCTTGTTCTCTGACATAGGATTGGCTTCCAAGATCTTCTAGAACATGTCATCCTGAGTCCTCTTCTTTCTCCTCCTTATCTGGCTGAGGTGTTCTGTATGTGTGGAGGAAGAGAAGTTGCAGATACAACACATAGAGGTACCATTGTCAGCTTCACAACAGCAATAGAACATTTCACAACATTGTCTATTTCACAACAGAAATAGGAATTTAGGATACTGAACTCACTCTCCTTGATCTCCACAAGTGGTAAGCACGGCACCAGTTATGGCGCCAGCCATGGTGAGTATGGCCCTTGGGGCAAGAGGGGTTGGGGAAATGAGTGGGGGATAGCTCACAGCATGAGTATATTTGTGTAGGGCAATGGAACTGCCTATCGGCACTGGTGCTGGTCCTTGTAGCTGATATTTCACTCCTGACAGTAACAGAGGCAGAGAGAGCACCGCTGCTGCTGGCACCCCGATGCCACCTAGGCCAGTACACTGCTAGCCTGTGTATTGCAATAGGGCCTGCTGAATTGCTGAGTGACATGGGAAAGCGTCCGACCACTGCACAAAAATAAGGCAGCCCCAGAAATCTTCCGCAGAGAATTGGATTGTACCTCCATAAAAGTTTCTTCCAAATCTCTATGGAGGATTCACGGGATGTCCCAGTGCCCACAAACTGTTCCACATGGCCCCCTCTGCCTAACTCTAGAGGGCAACGGTCAGCAGATAGCAACTCTATCTCTCTTGGTTGTTTCAGTACCTGTTCTACCATAAGAATAAAGCGTAAATTAACAGATGTGTCCTGCTATTTTGGGCGTGCCATCCCTGTAATTTCAAAGCAAATGCAATACTTACTAGAGGTTTCTTCCCCTGAGTCAGGATCAGCCAGGTTCGATTGTTGGGACTTGCTGGATTGCAGTGGAGTCAAAAACATGTCCTGGCTTGCTGCACAGCTGGATTCCCCAGTCATTTGTCCCCGTACTCTTCCTTCTCTTCTTCCTAACTCCATTGACCTTAATTCTATGCCTCTTGGGGAGGTGGTGTTATTAAGCCAGCATTGCAAGGCATTTATGTCAATGGGAGCTAAATTTAAGTGTAGACACATCCACAGCTAGGTCAATGTAAGTTGCCTTATGTTAACCTAACTGTGTAGTGTAGACTGAGCCTTAAACTCTAAAAATCACAGACTTACTAAAGACACTGGATTTATGGCTCATCACAACAATCTATAACACACTAATCCTCATTTGTCTTATGACTGCAGAGGTGTTAACTGACCACTACTTAAATGGTGTATTACAACATGTTAACTCCTTGCACTAAATAATCTGTTCCACCTTGTATTTAGCTGTAACACTCTGAGTACCTTTCCCAGACCTGAAGAAGAGCTCTGTGTAAGGTCAAAAAAAGGGTTGTCACTTTAACAGAAGTTGGTCATCACCTCACAAAAACATCACCTCATGAATCATGTCTTCCTAATCACTAAGGTTCTTATCAATCCTACAGTCATAATTTTGGCAAAGGGAATTTGTCCACAGTAAATAGTGTAGGCACAAGCCCTTACCCTGTATGTAAGCTGAACCACATAAAATGAACAAAAGACTTCTTTTAAGTGATTCCTTGTTAGCTAAGAAAAATAAATAAATAAAAAATCGTTATATCACTGAAGTCATTATGTCATCAGCAACCATTTCCCTCAAATTTAAATGAAAACATAAGATATAAGAAAAACATAATACAGAACATATAATACACATATTGAAACTGAATTAATAAAGGTTTCAGAGTAGCAGCCGTGTTATTCTGTATCTGCAAAAAGAAAATGAGTACTTGTGGGCACCTTAGAGACTAACAAATTTATTTGAGCATAAGCTTTTGTGAGCTACAGCTCACTTCATTGGGTGCATGCAGTGGAAAATACAGTAGGGCGATTTTATATACACAGAGAACATGAAACAATGGGTCTTACCATATACACTGTAACGAGAGTGATCGGGTAAGGTGAACTATTACCAGCAGGAAAGAAAAAAAACCTTTTGTAGTGATAATCAAGGTGGGCCATTTCCAGCAGTTGACAAGAACATGTGAGGAAGGGCAGGGGGGAATAAACATGGGGAAATAGTTTTACTTTGTATAATGACACATCCACTCCCAGTCCTTATTCAAGCCTAAGTTAATGGTGTCCAGTTTGCAAATTAATTCCAATTCAGCAGTCTCTCGTTGGAGTCTGTTTTTGAAGTTTTTTTGTTGAAGAATTGCCACTTTTAGGTCTGTAGTCAAGTGACCAGAGAGACTGAAGTGTTCTCCGACTGGTTTTTGAATGTTCTAATTCTTGACGTCTGTTTTGTGTCCATTTATTCTTTTACATAGAGACTGTCTGGTTTGGCCAATGTACATGGCAGAGGGGCATTGCTGGCACATATCACATTGGTAGATGTGCAGGTGAACGAGCCTCTGATAGTGTGGCTGATGTGATTAGGCCCTATGATGGTGTCCCCTGAATAGATATGTGGACACAGTTGGCAACGGGCTTTGTTCAAGGTTAGGTTCCTGGGTTAGTGTTTCTGTTGTGTGGTGTGTGGCTGCTGGTGAGTATTTGCTTCAGGTTAGGGGCCTGTCTGTAAGCAAGGACTGGCCTGTCTCCCAAGATCTGTGAGAGTGATGGGTCGTCCTTCAGGATAGGTTGTAGATCCTTGATGATGCGCTGGAGAGCTTTTAGTTGGGGGCTGAAGGTGATGGCTAGTGGCGTTCTGTTATTTTCTTTGTTGGGCCTGTCCTGTAGCAGGTAACTTCTGGGTACTCTTCTGGCTCTGTCAATGTGTTTCTTCACTTCAGCAGGTGGGTATTGTAGTTGTAAGAACACTCGATAGAGATCTTGTAGGTGTTTGTCTGTGTCTGAGGGGTTGGAGCAAATGCGGTTGTATCGTAGAGCTTGGTTGTAGACAATGGATCATGTGGTGTCGTATGGATGAAAGCTGGAGGCATATAGGTAAGTATAGCCGTCAGTAGGTTTCCCGTATAGGGTGGAGTTTATGTGACCATCGCTTATTAGCACCGTAGTGTCCAGGAAGTGGATCTCTTGTGCGGACTGGTCCAAGCTGAGGTTGATGGTGGGATGGAACTTGTTGAAATCATGGTGGAATTCCTCAAGGGCTTCTTTTCCATGGGTCCAGATGATGAAGACATCATCAATGTAACACAAGTAGAGTAGGGGCATTTGGGGATGAGAGCTGAGGAAGCGTTTTGTTCTAAGTCAGCCATAAAAATGTTGGCATACTGTGGGGCCATGTGGGTACCCATAGCAGTGCCGCTGATTTGAAGGTATACATTGTTCCCAAATGTGAAATTGTTATGGGTGAGGACAAAGTTCCACCACCAGGTTTGCCGTGACATTATCAGGGATATTGTTCCTTGTAGTCCATCTTTGTGTGGAATGTTGGTGTAGAGGGCTTCTACATCCATAGTGGCTAGGATGGTGTTTTCAGGAAGATCACCGATGGATTGTAGTTTCCTCAGGAAGTCAGTGGTGTCTCGAAGATAGCTGGGAGTGCTGGGAGTGCAGGGCCTGAGGAGGGAGTCTACAAAACCAGACAATCCTGCTGTCAGGGTGCCAATGCCTGAGATGATGGGGCGTCCAGGATTTCCAGGTTTATGGATCTTGGGTAGCAGATAGAATACCCCTGGTTGGAGTTCTAGGGGTGTGTCTGTGCGGATTTGCTCTTGTGCTTTTTCAGGGAGTTTCTTGAGCAGATGGTGTAGTTTCTTTTGGTAACCCTCAGTGGGATCAGAGGGTAATGGCTTGTAGAAAGTGGTGTTGGAGAGCTGCCTAGCAGCCTCTTGTTCATATTCCGACCTATTCATGATGACGACAGCACCTCCTTTGTCAGCCTTTTTGATTATGATGTCAGAGTTGTTTCTGAGGCTGTGGATGGCACTGTGTTCTGCATGGCTGAGGTTATGGGAAAAGTGATGCTGGATTTCCACAATTTCAGCCCATGCACGTTGGCAGAAGCACTCTCTGTAGAAGTCCAGTCTGTTGTTTCAACCTTCAGGAGGAGTCCACCCAGAATCCTTCTTTTTGTAGTGTTGATAGGAAGGTCTCTGTTAGTTAGTATGTTGTTCAGAGGTGTGTTGGAAATATTCCTTGAGATGGAAATGTCGAAAATAGGATTCTAGGTCACCACAGAACTGTATCATGTTCATGGGGGTGGAGGGGCAGAAGGAGAGGCCCTGAGATAGGACAGATTCTTCTGCTGGGCTAAGAGTATAGCTGAATAGATTAACAGTATTGCTGGGTGGGTTAAGGGAACCATTGTTGTGGTCCCTTGTGGCATGTAGTAGTTTAGATAATTTAGTGTCCTTTTTCTTTTGTAGAGAAGCAAAGTGTGTGTTGTAAATGGCTTGTCTAGTTTTTGTAAATTCATAAAGAATTTGATCCTTTCCTCATTTGTAAGTAGGTGTCAAACACCTGGTAGATAATTTTGTATTAACTGATACTCCCACTAAAGTAACTAATGCCACAAACTGAGGGCCCATACAAATAAAATTCTGTGGTGGAGCAGCTATAGAATTAGTACTTAGCATCTTGTAGTGGAGTTATCCATTGACCCATTCATTATGGACCAGATTTTGTCCTGAGATGCATGAGCACAAATGTCCTCAGATGCACATGTGCAATTGGGTGCGCCTATGGGAGCAGAATTTGGCCTTAGGCCATCCTCCCTGAACATAGTCAGGGCACTGCAAGATTTGACATGGTTCAGTATGCCACACCATCTCAGCGTTCTTTCATTGGAATCTATAAATTGCAGCAGCCTGAGCTGGGCAAAACTACCAGTTGTCACTTCACTATATTCACTTGTGAACAATGTTATTTTTATGAGTATCCACCAACTTGATCAGGTACAAAAGTGTTGTCATTTTCACTGGCAAATAAAATAAAGCTCTTTGTAGTGGAAAAAAAGGCAAAATCCTGGCTTCCTGGCGTAATTTTTTTTTTATTTCAGCCATTTGGAAATTCTCCATTGTCATATGGAAAGGAGGGTGTCTGTGTGTGTACAATTGTTTCCTATCCATGAAAAGTTCCAGTTCTTTTTTTGTAAAAGTCTACCTTTCCAGCACAACTCATATTAGCTATATGAATTGTGGGTCACAGGCTTCCATCAGTTACACTAGTGTAACTCCATGGACTTCAGTCTATCAGTAATGCTTTAAAGAACATGTCACTGCTGTTCACTGGACTCCAGAGCATGGAGCAGATCCTGATCTGAATGAACTCAAAGGTGAAATTTCCATTCATTTCAACAGAGCCCTGTGGTGCCTATCCTGCAAGCTGCTCTGTGCTGGTAGACCTTCCAGGGGATTCAGCTGGCAGGTTTCACTGTAAAAGATTTCCAGTGCATTTACTTGTTCTGTTACATTGTACAAAATGTGAGCTTGGTGATACTTACAATAAGGCATTTCCATTATACCTTCAAGGGCAAGGAAGCATTAATTATGAGATATCATTTCTGTAATTATGGCTCAATATCATTATATGTGGGATATTGCAGAGTAAGGTCACTTTTGCACTAACATGTAAGCAATGACAGTAATTTCCAAGAGCATAATCATTGCTTCCATTACATTCTTTTGGTTCCTCCAATTTAATTATTTTCTCTCTTCCTTTTGTAGAACAACATAAAGCCTTGCTACAGAAATTAAGTTATTATTAGGAAGTTATTTTTCAGAGATTTAATGCTCAGTACAGACTAAAGTGAGCCTTCGGGCTAATAAGCCTGGTGCAAGGAGTGGTGATAAGCAGCTTCGTTGACCCAGGAAGGACTCCTGCCTCAGAGAGGCAAAACTGCTTTCTTCTTTCTCCAGGAGGAGTACTTGGTACATCTCTTTGTAGGGCCCATCATATTCCCCCACTGCACCAGGACAGCTGTGCTTGGGGTCCATTCTTCTCTTTTCACAGGGACAATAAATCATACAGGAACCAGAGGAGGTGACTTGTGCATCTCCTATTCAGGAGCAGCTTATGGGCCTGTGCAAAAGCATAGACTAGCCAGAGCACAAAGCAGTCTCACTGAGGTCAGTACTAAGGAACCTTACAGCAATTAACAGAGTCTTAAAGAAGTTGTGTGCTTCCTTGGCAGGGGTCCAAGAGGGTTCTAAGTAGAATCCATCCCCCCATTCTCAAAGTGATCTTTGAAGTGATAATTGTGACTGCAGATTGTGGGTGAATTAAGTGCCCAATATGGATTCAAATGGCTGTGAAGTACAGTGTGTTACATGCCCCCACTCCACACTGCCAAGCCTGAGCCATAGAGATGGTTCTGTTACAGCTACACTTGTGAGCCTGGCTCTTTAGCTCAGGCTGTAGGTCTTCAAGCTTTTAGTTCCGGAGTTCCCAAATTCTGTGAGCCAAGATGGCATCTGTCACATAAGTGAAAGACAAGATCAGGTACATTCAAAGTGTCATGGTTATAGACTATTCCAGACAAGCTCCTCTTCTTTGATGGCCACCCGCTTGGCTGAAACACCAGGAATTGAATTGGGACCTCCAGATCTGAAAGCAAACCTGAGTAAAGGTTTCTGAAGCTGGTGGTTGTAACAGACTCATATCCAATATGTTTCAGGCACAAAGGGGTAGGCATAACATTTCTATCCAGTGGTCTACAGTTAGGCTTAGCATAATTCAATCTTTTTATAATATATATATTTTTTCAGCAGATAACATTGATGTTTATTTTTAAGCCATGGGTGTTTAATTGCAGTGTAGACATACTTTAAGAATGGAATCTACAAAAACCAACATGCTGAGTGGGGAGCTTTCTAAGCTAGCCAATAGGAGACGCTGAGGGCTTGCCTACACTGGCAATTAACAGTGAAAAAACATCCCCCTGAGCGCAACAAATTGCAGCGCTGTAAAGCGCCAGTGTAAACAGTGCCCCAGCTATGCCTCTCATTGAGGTGGTTTTTACAGAGCTCTGGGAAAGCGTTTTTTTAGAGCGCTGTGCCGCGACCACACAAGGCACATTGAAGCGCTGCCGGGGTAGCACTTTAGCATTGCCAGTGTAGACTAACCCTGAGAAGAGGGGCAGGGCATAAGCCCTGCCCCTCAAAGGAAGATAGGTGCCTAAATGGGGGGACGATAGCACCTTGACATTAGCACCCCTCTTTTCCCTCTCCCCCCCACACAGCAAACAGGAGGCTCCCGGGAGCAGCTCCAAGGCAGAGGGCAGGAGCAGCACATGGAGGTGGGGGGAGGGACAGCTGAACTGCAGCAGTTGATAGCCTGCTGGGTGGCTGCCACACAGGGAACTTAGGGGAGTGGGAAGCTGATGGGGGGGCGCCGGTCCACCCTGGTTCCAAACCCCCACCAGCTAGATCCAATGGGCTGCTCTTTCAGCAAGCAGTGGACAAAGCAGGTGGCTGCCTAACAACATTGTAAGGGAGCATTGCACAACTTTAAATGAGCATGTTCTCTGATTGATCAGCAACTTAACAATGAAACAATGTTAACCGGGACAACGTTAAGTGAGGAGTTACTGTACTTTATTGGGAGAAAATTAAGTGCCTACAGGATAAGGAGGCATCTAAGTGGTAGTTTTGAAGATCTACATTTTGGAATTAGGCAATGTCTACACTAGCATTTTTGTCGGTAAAACTTCTGTAGGTCAGGGGTGTGAAAAAATACCTCCCCCATGTTTCACCGACAAACACCAGTGTGGACAGTGCTGTGTCAGCGGGAGATGCTCTCCTGCTGACATAGTTACTGCCATAGGTGCTGACTTCGTGGGTGCTCTGAGGCTGGAGCACCCACGGGGAAAAATTGGTCTGCACCCATCGGCAGCTCCCCGCCCCAGCTCACCTCCACCTCTGCCCCTGAGCATGCTGCTGCGTCCTGCTTCTCCCCCCTCACTTCCAGCGCTTGTGCCACAAAACAGCTGTTTCGCACGGCAAGCCTGGGAGGGAGGGGGGAGGAGGGGGAACACGGCGCACTTGAGGAAGAAGCCTGGGCCGGGGAGAGGATTTGGGGAGGGGTCCAATGGGGTAGGGGGTGGAGTTAGGGCAGGGACTTTGGGGCAGGGGTGGAGTAGGGGCAGGGGCGGGGCCGGGGAGGGTGCGAGCACCCACTGGCGCAGAAAAAAGTTGGCGCCTGTGGCTACTGCTCCTCGTTGGGGTGGCTTAATTGTGCAGACAGCAGAGCTCTCTGCTGTCAGCATAGAGTGGTACACTGGAGACCTTATAGCTGTGCTGCTGTAAGGTCTGCAGCGTAGACATAGCGTTACACAGCTAAAGGGACAGTTAGATACTTAAATCCCTTTGTCCCTGTGCCCAGCAGTACAAGGTCCACACTTCTTCCATCCTGTTTCACTGTTGCCGTTAACTACATCTGAAGTTTTGTGGGCAAAGCCCTTTTTCTTGGGCTTTGTTCACAGATTCAGGATTTTTTCCATTGTGTAGCTTTCCTGTATTCAGCCATCGTCATAGAGCATATACATGGTGTTGAACTTTAATTGCAACTTTAATAATAACAAATCCAGATCTCTAATGGGGAAGTTCAAGGGGGTTTTCACTGCATGCATACACATACAAAAAGAAGGTAAACATATTGAAGAATCAAGTTAATGCTGATTTAGTGAAAGAAGAGTAGATTTTTTTCTCCAAGGCAAAGGGAGTTTTTTATCAATAACTACATGATCCATTTGAAATATGCAGGCCTTGCATTGAAAGGATTAATAACAGTGACTAACAACAAGAATGACCACAGCTTCATTATACAAAGAGTTGTTAGAGCCACAAAACTAAAACTTTGCAAGAAAAATGAAATATGCAATTTGGGTGCTGCTTTATGACATTTTAAAGTGTGCTTTTCAATCAAATTCTACAACTGTCTAAGTTGAGAATGCCTTCTCATTGGGTTCACAGCTTCCCCAAGCCATAGATTAAATGTATGCAAATCCCATAGTTCATCCAAGGATGCTGATCAACACATTCTAAATAACCATCTTTATCATCTCAAAGAAAACAAAACAAAACATTCATTTTCCTGCTTTCTCTCACAATACAGTCTTCATATAAGTGCACAGCATTAAGGTTGTTGCTTTTGTGTTTTTATTTATTTATTTGGTAACAGCTGTGCCTTTTGCCTCGCCATACCCTAGGGATATGATTATAGCATGATAACAACAAACCTCCTGCTGTGCTGTATTACTTTAATATACTAATTACAACAAATGCTATGTATTCATCCCAAAATTTGTACATCAAAATAATCCTCTCAAATCACTGATATATATGCTGCACTGAAAAGAAAAGGGGATGGTGTGGAGGGAAGAGAAAAAGAAGAAAAGGTAGAAAACAAAGGGGGATAAAACGGAAATATTCTTAAAGGCTTGTCACCCGTCTCTGAAAGATTATCACTGAGGAGGTGAAATAACTGACAAAGACTTGGGTTAGTCCTTGCAAAGAAAAGGGAATAGAGATAATGATAATAGAGTATTTTGTGATTCCATGAAAGCTCATGCTTGAAAAGGATTCATAATTTTTTCTTAAATTTACATATTCATTGACTAAGTGTTTCAAGCAGATTTGAATTTAGTCCAAAGATGTTGATAAACTGTTTCATTTTCATTATAAAAGCACCTTTCTCTCTCTCCTTCACTCTCCTTGAAATTACTAAATATCTTTGTGTTTGAAAACACGTTAAAATGTCTTTATACATTATGAAGTATACACTAACTCCAGCAATTTTGATGGAGATCTTCTGTGACCTGTGACTTAGAAAAATGTCTAGTAGTTCAGATTCACATTTTATTTAAATTTACTTACTGGCATCATTAATTGAGTATTTTCTGGGTCTGTAATGAAATTAGCATTGCTTCTAGATTTCTTTGAGGTACATTTTTAACCAAAATGTCGTGGCAAAGAAAATACATTATCCCTTTACTATTGTTTTGATGGAGATGCTTTCCCTCCAGACTTAATAACTAGGTGCTATAGAAGGCAGTGAAGTCATTACTTTTCCATCATTTTGCAAATATTGCATAGCGGGAGGACACACTGCCATTTTTAAACCCTTTGAATGTAAAAACCATGTATTATTTTCCAGTAAAGCCCCGGTGTGAGATAATTTAATTTTTTTTATTTTAAATTTTTTTTAGAATTTAAAAGGCAGAAATTGGTACACTGAAAGCATATTGAAAAAATGCAGCCTTTTCTATTTCTAGGTTATATAAATACATGTTCGCCAATGGAAATTTCTGTTCAATAGAAATATATGCTCACTAATGGAAATCAATATTTTAAATAATAGGAAACTGTTTGCTGTATTTCCAGTTACACTACTGCAATTTAATACAAGGCATAGGTCTTTAGAAAAGACAACAATTTGAATAATTAATGGACAAATGCTACCCATTTTCTACCCAAGGCATAACTTAAACAAGCAGACTTTGCATAGGCAATCTAAGAGGAGTTGTGGCACAGGAATTCTTCCCCCCAAACGGCAGGTAGGTGTGGATCACAAAACCGTTCTATTGCCACTGCTACAATCCATGTACTGCTGTAGTGACTCAAGCCCCTGTGTGCACAGCTTGGAAAAAAATATTAATCCTTTCATCATGAAGCGAGATACACCCCCTGCGGAAGTTAACCGGATGGGGCACTCAATATGCATCCACACAGAAGAGGCATCTCTTCCTGGGTAGGCCCCAAGCCCTCCCAGTTTGCTCTCACCCATTGCAGTTCCTGTGGAAGCTGGCTCTGGGTCCCCAACTAGAGTGGAGGACATATGCATATTGCAATGGACAAGCCCTTTCCAGTTAGACTTACCATCTCTGGTGGCCCAGGTTAGAGGAGGATGAAAAATGCCAATTACTTTCATGTCAAATATTTTGAGAGAGAGAGAGAGTAATTTCACATGAAAGTGTTTTTCAGAAAACTACCCTTAGTAGTTTTTTGGAAGGAGGAAAAAGGAGAAGGATAATGTTGACCATCTCTAGACCAGACCAGACTTTATTCTGGCCACAGCAAGTGAACCAAGCCCACGGAATAAAGAAATGCATGTAACTAAGGCAGGCATTAAATTTACCTGCTCACCTAGCCATATTTTGATACCCATAATCACAATGAATAGCCCTTTATTCCCTTTATGCAGGCTTATTGATTTCAAGGGGGCTGCTTATGAAGAAGGTGCTATTTGGTATGTGTGTCAGTATTTGTAGTCTGCCACTAAATAAGGAAGCATTTGAGTTTGGCTTTCACTTCTTTTCCTGAACAACCACTCATCACCATAGGAATCAAATGATTGATGGATGGATGGAGGCTTCACAACCTCAGCCTTGTGTTGTGATGTGATTTTTCCATTTAAGCATTATATAAATGCTTAACAATAAACTAATGATAATAAAATAATAATAGTAACTGTTTTTTATTAGGGGTTTCAGAGTAGCAGCCGTGTTAGTCTGTATCCGCAAAAAGAAAAGGAGGACTTGTGGCACCTTAGAGACTAACAAATTTATTTGAGCATAAGCTTTCGTGAGCTACAGCTCACTTCATCCACATCTGATGAAGTGAGCTGTAGCTCACGAAAGCTTATGCTCAGATAAATTTGTTAGTCTCTAAGGCGCCACAAGTCCTCCTTTTCTTTTTGTTTATTATGGCTTTATTGTAGTTTCTTTCCTTGATAGTTTAGAAAAATGCTTTGTGCTACCTGAAGATTTCAGCATATTGGTCACCTTAATTTTAGGACTATGCTTTCACTTAAGTAAAAAGTTTGGCTAGTAGCCAAAGACAAATATAAAAACATACCATGCGATATGATCAGTATCTGAAGATAAATATCAAAACATACCAAGAGAAAAAGTAACCCGGTTGCTGACTGCTATGTCCGGGACCTAAATGACCTTTTGTTCCTGGTCTGTTTCTGATATTGCTAACTCAGTGAAAAAAGTCTGAATTTACTTTGCTTGGTGACTTCAAAACCAATGTAAAGAATCAGAATCCAAGAAAGTATAAGAGTTTTCCAGACAAGTTAGGTGAGGAAGGGGACTATAGTCAGCTCTCTGCCATGCCAATGCAGGAGTGTTTCCTAATGTAGCTTTACAAATAAGTTGCCCAGTTCTTCTACGACCCTCATTTTCTAATTCTTTCAATCCCCTGACTCCATCCACACACATACTCGCACACTAACAGTCACATTGTCCAGTTATGTTTATTCTTTGTAATTTAATGCTGTTGTGGTTCATGGTTCCATTATGCTCTACAGATGGTGATTTTTTATCTCTTCATACCATATTTCAGTAAGGATAGAAATTATATGTGTGGGGAAAGATCCTCAATCCCAACAGCACAAGTAGACTTAACACTGGTTTAAATCATCATCTGAGGACTCTCCCTATGTGCGGAAATCCTCCAGTAGCATAACCAGTTCCATGCATCGGGAGCATGTCAGGGAGCCTGAAGAAACAAGGAGTATGGCCAGAGCATTGCTCTGCTATGGTGATTCCCAGCTGTCATAACGGCCCCTTAAGGGCCACTGTAATCAAGCATAAATTAGAGCAAACTGGAACCCCCAGCCAGCCCCAGGATCAAGAAGGTGTAAATGTGGTGTTTTACCTTCTCTTCCCACTCAGGCCATGTCCTGGGCAGAGCTCAGATGGACCCAAGGGTGCAGGTATCCTTCTTCTGATACCATACCTGCATTTGCTTCCCCCTGTATTCAAGAACCAAGCCTGGTTTTTGTGACTCTGACAAAATTGTTATGAATTCAGTAAATCCATTTGTTTCTTTTAATGCCTTGAGACACCTTCTTCTCTAGGTTTACATATTCCAAGTATTCCCTTACCTGCTTTTTATCAATTGCTATTTTTATAAGACCTTTCTCATTTCCTAATTGTCCAAACGTATTCTTTTTTCTATTTCTTCTTTGTATAGCTCAATATAGTTTTGTTTTTAAAAAAGCTATTTTTGTTCATTACTGGAGCATATGTAGATTAAAAGGGCATCTTAGTTGTACAAGGAGTGAATTTTAGTGTGTGAGAAAGGTCCTCTGTTCTATATAGGTACTTATGCCACACTCACTGCTTGAAGTCGGAGGTCAACTCTCCACTGAATAAGTACATCACATGCTTCATCACATCCCCCCAATATTATGCCTCAGCCCAGGATGGGAGGGCCCATATCTGAATGTGAAAGGGTTACCTATAGACATGACATCTTTAGCGTCTTGCCTGAGATTGTCTTAAGGGACACTCTGCCTGATGGGCCTTTTCCCTCTGACAATATGGCTCCCTACTGTATCACCTTGTGCTAAAAAATTCAGGCACAGAGTATGCAATGTTGCCAAAGAGAGTGGAATCTTCTCTGATTAACCCTATCCTGCCCTCACCAACCTCAGAAATTTTAGTCTCTTCCACATGAAGCACCTGTGAAGAGGCATCTGTGTGGGACCAAGGAGTGGAAACGCTGTGCTGTGGAGTCATCGTGCCCCACCTTCCCTGTGAAAACACAGCACTCCCTCCACATCTGCATCAGTGCTCTTAGCTGGCTTTTTTACAGCCTCATTAGTGTCACTAGAGGCCTGCTGCCATTTCTGGCATTAACTCTGACAAGACAGACTAACTTTTTAGTGGATTGAAGTACACCATAGCAGTACCAAAACTATAATATTCTTTCTAGCAGCTGCTTCTCTTAATTTTCTTTTGACTAACCAACGCTAAGCTGAAATTGCCTGAAAACTGAATGGTCCATAGAGCTTTTCTGCCAAGTTTGCAACATCAGCTTGCTTTTTTATTGTGTGCTTTTAATATTCTACTTCTACATGTTGTTGGTGTATTGCTACATGCATCATTTCATCAAGTGTCCCTTGTTCAGAATTCCTGTGGTTAATTCATGTATAGTTTTATATTGCTGGCTTCTGGATTCAAAACAGAATACCATTTCTACGTGGAGTCTAAAAGTTCATTCTTTGTATCAAGTGTTAAACTTACATATGAAGTATATTTTTTGTAAGGTAGAAAATATATTTATCCAATTAGCATATTTAGAAGAGTACAATAATAATTTAACAAATTATTCAGTTGTCAGAGCAGGTTGTTTTTCATTAATGCATTTATACAGTAGTCAATGTTAAACAGATATAGAAAAGATGCAGTTATACGTTTGAGTAAAGAAATTAACAGGTCATAGGGTAGATTTTCAAAGGCCTAAACGTCAATGAGAAATAGGAATCCAACTGCCATTTGTGCCTTTGAAAATGTACCTCCCTTGCCATTTTCTCTTTAAACAAATCTGTGTCCTGAAATTGTGACTGATTCCTCCACCAGTTAAGCTGCAATGAACTGTGAGTAATTACACTGACTTTAAAGAAGTTACTCTAAATTTTCACCATCAGAAATGGTGAAACTAGGTGAGACCAGCATCTACGTTTATGTATTAGTTTTTGCTGTAACATCAGGTTCTTTGACTTGTTTCATCCAGTTTCTTCCATTCCATCAGTATGAATTTTTTCTCCTGTAACATTAAGAACAGTAAAGTCTGTTACAAGATTGAGAATGATATACTTTTTGCACAATGTTGCATAGCTTAGTATTAAAAAAACTAGTTTTCTCCTCTTTCATTACAAAAGATTTTACAGAACCACAGGATATGGTCAAAAGATGCTTCTGGTTGTCCACTCTTAACAAATCAAAAATACCTTTAAAAAAACCCATATATTGTCCTAGATTTTTGATGAAACAAAACTATACAAATATAATATTTACATATTACATATATAGAGACCTATATAATGCTTCAGACTTTTCCTTATTTTACGCATTTCCTCCCAGATCACATTTCCAAATAAGAATCTTACCTATATTGGAGTAGTGTAGAAATCATAGTGTGTTTCATATACAGCTGAGACAAATCTTTTGTGTGTGTAATTCTCCAATTTTTATTCTTTATTGAGTTATTTGAATCAGGCCCTCTAATATAGAATTTTTGTAACTGGTAATGTTGATAATAAAGCAGATAGCATGACCAGCATTTCTCTGGATTCACTACTCGTCTGAAATAGAAAAATATCATTATTTGGAGATTCCTTGTCATTAGTTTTGAATCTATTTGCCCATATCTAGTCTGGTCCCTAAAAGTATTAAAGTGACCTCTGGAACTATGCACTTGTGAATTGCTGCAATTCCACAATATTTAGAACTACACAACTTTTTAAATAAGGGATACACCTGTTGGGTAAAACCCTGAACCCATTGAAGTCAATGGTAAAATTCCTATTGACTGCAATGGAGCCAGGGTTACACCCAGTGTAAATAGATTAATTTGGCAGTTTCTTGTAGGTCTCACGGAAGCAGTGAGTCTTCTAGAAAGATTTAAAATTTGATCCAAAGTTCCATAGGTTTGGAGGCGGTCCTAAATGAGTTAAGGGTATAAAAGAGAGCTCAAAGAGTACTGTAGGAGAAGCAGAGTATGAAAGCATAACTGATGAAGGGAATGGGGAGGAGTACCAGTAGGGAATCAAAACAGGTAAGCAGAGAAAGAAAGCATTAACAACACTCACTGGTCTACAAAATATACCAGGCATGACAGAATTATACCTGAACACATTATTTTAGATTTATGTTTAAGGTGATCTATATAATAAGAATCCAGAGAATGTCACTCTGTCTGTGTGTCATTCTGAAGCCTAGAATGTCTGTGAAGTCAGTGTGAAGTTATGAAAACACCTTCAAGCCTAGTCGACAGCTCTTTTTGTTCAGAATATTACCATGTTTGATCATCACTGGGTTTCACAGGGTATTACCATCCAAATTTGAGGTACTCAGTCATTTTGACTTTACAGATTACACCTGTATGCGGTGTACAACTACACTAAGGCTTGTATCTATGCCATACCAAGAGTCCTAGACCATTGTGGTGTCAGAAGTAACTCAACCAATCATCACTTACTTTACAGCTAATTTCCATGCAACAGTTCTGTTGGTTGTATGAGGGAGACTGCACCGATAGTGGATTACTTGGCCCAACTGCTACAACAGGGGTGGGCAAACTTTTTGGCCCAAGGGCCACATCGGGGTGCGAAACTGTATGGAGGACTGGGTAAGGAAGGCTGTGCCTCCCCAAACAGCCTGGGCCCCGCCCCCTATTCACCCCCTCCCACTTCCCGCCCCCTGACTGTCCCACTCAGAACCCCTGACCCACACAAAACCCCCTGCTCCTTGTCACCTGACTGCCCCCTCCTGGGACCCCCTGCCTCCCTGGGACCTCACCCCCATCCAACCCCCCGTGCTCCCTGTCCCCTGACTGCCCCTACCCCATCCACATCCCCACCCCCTGACAGGCCCCCCAGGACTCCCACACCCTATCCAACTCCCCCGTTCCCTGACCCCTGACTGCCCCAGAACTTCCCCCCATCCAACCGCCCCCTGCTCCCTGTCCCCTGACTGCCCCCCAGTACCCCCCACCCCTAACTGCCCCCTACTCCCTGTCCCCGACTTCTCCCCGGAGCCCCCTAACAATCCCCCCACCACCACCCCCTTACCATGCCACTCAGAGCAGCAGGAGCTGCATGGGAGGGGGAACAGCGAGCCTCCCAGGCCAGGAGCTCAGGGGCCGGGCAGGATGGTCCCATGGGCCGGACGTGGCCCGCAGGCCATAGTTTGCCCACCTCTGTGCTACAGCCATGTGCCCAACTGCCACCTCCACAAATCTCCCAAGACAACCCCCCAACATAAACAAACACAACCAGCCACACAACACAACTAGCATATAGAATAACCCCAAACACACATAACCACTCATGGCAGTACACACCGCTCATTCGCAAACTGCACAAATCCATACAACTCTCCCAGTGCAACACAACCACAGACAACACAACCAGCACACACAATAACAGAAGGTGCAGTGTGGCTCCTCTACTGTATCGTAACAGCACACAACACCCCCCAGACACATACCCAAACACAGCCGCCCACATAACACCACCAGCATACACAATAGTTCCAAGCTCCCAGAGCCCCTTATTGCTGCAAGCCATGCCCCATTGCCACTCGCACAAATCAACACAAGTCTCCCAGCACAACCCCCCAGATGCAAGTCAACACAACAGAGCAACACAACCAGCACAATAACCCTGGACATCACTCTGAAACCTAGAATGTTGGTTAAATCCGTTGGTGAAGCAATAGAAACCACTACCTAGCATGACTGAGAGCTCTTTTTGTTTAGAATATGACCAGGGTCAATCGTGACTAGCATTTGCAGTCTGTTGTGATCTCTTCCCCCTTCAACTTCAACATGACTTTACAAATTACACCCATGCGACTGCGAGTATTTTATATCTCACTGCAAGAACATGAATCATTTCCAGTATTCTTTGGCTTCATTTGCATTGTGAATATCAATGGAGGATTTTCCAGAGAAAAGCTTGCAGGACTGGGCCTTATTAGTAGAATTATAATTAACAATGCCCTGATTAAAGTCATTACTTTTATCGTACTTACAGTAAATCTAAAGTAAGAATTTGGCTTTGGTCCTGCAGCATATGCACAGTTAAAAAATCCTGTAAATTATTTATTGCAGCTGGCCTGAGATGTTATGTAGGCAGCAAATATGCATCACACTGAAATTAATCCCTTCAGTCCCACTAGCATAATAATATCTAATGGCCAAATTTCACCGTGATACAAAGAAAATCTCATTAATATAGTGATTTTCATATGTTGGAGGGGATCAAAGCCTAGCACAGTGTAGTTACAGTAATTCCTTTGTTGATATGGTGATTAAGATACTATGAAAGAGTGTGTGTGTGGGGGGGGAGGGGGATAAGGAGAATTTAAGATAAATAATATTCATTGTGAACCCCAGGCAGCATAAAAAGAGGAATTATATATGTACACACCACACAATCATAAAATCATAAAAATGTAGGGCTGGAAGGGACCTTGAGAAATCATCAAGTCCAGCCCTCTGTGCTGTGGCAGGACCAAGTAAACATGGACCATCTCTGACAGATGTTTGTCCAACTTGTTTTTAAGTGCTTCCAATGATGGGGACTCCATGACCTCCCTTGGAAACATATACTAGAGCTTAACCACCCTTACAATTTGAAAGTTTTTCCTGATACCTACCTTAAATCTGCCTTGCTGGAGATTGAGCGTACTTCTTATCCTACCTTCAGTGGACATGGAGAAAACAATTGATCACCATCCTCTTTATAAAAAGAAAAGGAGTACTAGTGGCACCTTAGAGACTAACCAATTTATTTGAGCATAAGCTTTCGTGAGCTACAGCTCACAGCTTATGCTCAAATAAATTGGTTAGTCTCTAAGTCGCCGCTAGTACTCCTTTTCTTTTTGTGAATGCAGACTAACACGGCTGCTACTCTGAAACCTGTCAGCCTCTTTATAATAGCCCATAACATATTGGAAGACTGTTATCAGGTCGCCCTTCAGTCTTCTTTTCTCAAGTCTAAACATACCCAGTTTTTTTAACCATTCCTCATAGGTCTGGTTTTCTGAACCTTTTATAATTTTTGTTGCTCTCTGCTGGACTCTCTCCAATTTGTCCACAGACTTCCTAAATTGTGGTGCCCAAATTTGGATACAGTACTCCAGCTGGGGCCTTAACAGTGTCAAGTAGAGCAGGGCAGTTACCTCCCATGTCTTACGTACAATACTGTTGTTAATACACCCCAGAATCATATAAATGCAGCAAAGATGCATGACATTGATGACTCATATTCAGTTCATGGTCCACTATAACCCCCAGATCCTTTTCAGCAGCACTACCACTTAGACAGTTATTCCCCATTTTGTAGTTGTGCATATTCTTTTTCCTTCCTAAGTGAAGTACTTTGCACTTGTCTTTATTGAATTTCATCTTGTTGATGTCTGACAAGTTCTCCAATTTAGCAAGGTCATTTTGAATTTTAAACCTGTCCTCCACAGTGCTTGCAACCCCTCCCAGCTTGGTGTCATCTGAAAATTTTATACGCATACTCTCTACTCCATTATCCAAGTCATTAATGAAAATATGGACTAATATCAAACCCAAGACTGACCCCTGCTGGACACTAGATATTCCCTCCCAATTTGATAGAAAAACGTTGATAGCAACTTTTTGAATATGGTCTTTCAACCAGTCGTGCACCCATCTCCAGGAGTTCTCAAAGATAATTGCTAATGGCTCTGAGATTGCTTCAGCTAGTTTCTTAAGTACCCTAAAATGAATTTCATCAGGCTCTGCTAACTTGAATACATCTAACTTATCTAAATACTCTTTAACCTGTTCTTTCCCTATTTTGGCTTGCATTTCTTCCCCCGATTGTCAATATTAATTGTGTTGAGTATCTGGTAATCATTAAGCTTTTTAATGAAGATTGATGCAAAATATGCATTAAGCACCTTAGTATTCTGAAGCAAAATATGCTTCAAGCACCTCAGTCATCAGTTAGTAGGCCTCCTTCCCCACTAAGTGGAGGACTTACACTTTCCTTCATCTTTCTCTTGTTCCTAATGTATTTAAAGAACCTCTTTTTATTGCCTTTTATGTCTTCTGCTGTGGTAACTCATTCTGTGCTTTAGCCTTTCTGATTTTGTCCCTACATACCTATGCTGTTCTTTTATACTATTCCTTAGCAATTAGACCCTGTTCCACTTTTGTGGAATTCCTTTTTGATTTTCAGGAGAGACATCCTAGATGCCAAATTTAGGCTGCTAGGAAAGAGACTGAAATCCAGGACCTCTACGGTGGCATTCTCAGAAATGCTTCCAGTTCCACACGCAGGGCCAGGTAGACAGGAAGAGCTTCAGAGTCTCAATGCGTGGATGAGACAATGGTGTAGAGAGAAGGGGGTTAGATTTCTTAGGAACTGGGGAAACTTTTGGGATAGGGGGAGCCTATACTGGAAGGATGGGCTCCACCTAAACCAAAGTGGATCCAGGGTGCTGGCACTTAACATTAAAAAGGTTGCAGAGCAGTTTTTAAACTAAGAGATGGGAGAAAACTGATTGCTGCAGAGGCGCATGTGGATCAAACAGAGACTTCTCTTAGATGAGAGTCTATTGATAGAGATTCTCTAGGTTTTAGTCAGGAGGAGAGGATGGAAGAGGATAAAGTATGGCCAGATCAGACGAGAAACATTCACATAAAGAATCTGACACATCAGAAAAGGGCAGATGAATAAGCAGTGACAAGTTTTTAAAGTGTTTGTACACAAATGCTAGAAGTCTAAATAATAAGATGGGTGAACTAGAGTACCTTGTGTTAAAGGAGGATATCGATATAATAGGCATCACAGAAACCTGGTGCAGTGAGGACAATCAATGGGACACAATCATTCTGGGGTACAAGATATATCGGAAGGACAGAACAGGCCATTCGGGGGAGGAGGGAGTGGCTCTGTATGTGAAAGAAAATATAGAATCAAATGAAATAAAAATCTTAAATGAATCCACATGTTCCATAGAATCTCTATGGATAGTAATTCCATGCTCTAATAAGAATATAACAGTAGGGATCTATTATCAACCACCTGACCAGGACAGTGATAGTGACAATGAAATGCTCAGGGAGATTAGAGAGGCTATCAAAATAAGAAACTCAATAATAGTGGGGGATTTCAGTTATCCCCATATTGACTAGGTACATGTCACCTCAGGACGAAATGCAGAGACAAAATTTCTCGATACTTTAAATGACCGCTTCTTGAATGAGCAGCTGGTACAGGAACCCACAAAGGGAGAGGCAACTCTCGATCTAGTCCTGAGGGGAGCGCAGGATCTGGTCCAAGAGGTAACTATAACAGGACCGCTTGGAAATAGTGACCATAATATAATAACATTTAACATTCCTGTGGTGGGAAGAACACTTCAACAGCCCAACACTGTTGCGTATAATTTCAGAAAGGGGAACTATGCAAAAATGAGGAGGTCAGTTAAACAGAAATTAAAAGGTACAGTGACTAGAGTGAAATCCCTGCAAGCTGCATGGACACTTTTCAAAGACACCATAATAGAGGCTCAACTTAAATGTATACCCCAAATTAAAAAACACAGTAAAAGAACTAAAAAAGAGCCACCGTGGCTTAACAACCATGTAAAAGAAGCTGTGAGAGATAAAAAGGCATCTTTTAAAAAGTGGAAGTCAAGTCCTAGTGAGGTAAATAGAAAGGCACATAAACACTACCAAATTAAATGTACAAATTTAATAAGAAAAGCCCAAAAGGACTTTGAAGAACAGCTAGCCAAAAACTCAAAAGGTAATAACAAAATGTTTTTAACTACATCAGAAGCAGGAAGCCTGCTAAACAACCAGTGGGGCCCCTGGACGATCGAGATACAAAAGGAGCACTTAAAGACGATAAAGTCATTACAGAGAAACTAAATGAATTATTTGCTTCAGTCTTCACGGCTGAGGATGTTAGGGAGATTCCCAAACCTGAGTTGTCTTTTGCAGGTGACAAATCTGAGGAATTGAAGTGCAGCTATAGGAGGTTTTGGAATTAATTGAGAAACTTAACAGTAACAAGCACCGGGACTAGATGGCATTCACCCAAGAGTTCTGAAAGAACTCAAATGTGAAATTGCGGAAGTATTAACTATGGTTAGTAACCTGTCCTTTAAATCAGCTACTGTACCCAATGACTGGAAGATAGCTAATTTAACACCAATATTTAAGAAGGGCTCTAGAGGTGATCCTGGCAATTACAGACCAGTAAGTCTAATGTCAGTACTGGGCAAATTAGTTGAAATAATAGTGAAGAATAAAATTGTCAGACACATAGAAGAACATAAATTGATGCGCAAAAGTCAGCATGGCTTCTGTAAAAGGAGATCATGACTTACTAATCTATTAGACAGGTTTCAGAGTAACAGCCGTGTTAGTCTGTATTCGCAAAAAGAAAAGGAGGACTTGTGGCACCTTAGAGACTAACCAATTTATTAGAGCATAAGCTTTCGTGAGCTACAGCTCACTTCCTCAGATGCATATCGTGGAAACTGCAGCAGGCTTTATATATACACAGAGAATAATCTATTAGAGTTCTTTGAGGGGGTCAACAAACATGTTGGCAAGGGAGATCCAGTGAACATAGTGTACTTAGATTTCTAGAAAGCCTTTGACAAGGTCCCTCACCAAAGGCTCTTACGTAAATTAAGTTGTCATGAGATATGAGGGAAGATCCTTTCATGGATTGAGAACTGGTTAAAAGACAGGGAACAAAGGGTAGGAATAAATGGTAAATTTTCAGAATGGAGAGGGGTAACTAGTGGTGTTCCCCAAGGGTCAGTCCTAGGAACAACCCTATTCGACTTATGCATAAATGATCTAGAGAAAGGGGTAAACAGTGAGGTGGCAAAGTTTGCATATGATACTAAACTGCTCAAGATAGTTAAGACCGAAGCAGACTGTGAAGAACTTCAAAAAGATCTCACAAAACTAAGTGATTGGGCAACAAAATGGCAAAATGGCAAAGGACATATAATGTGGATAAATGTATAGTAATGCACACTGGAAAAAATAACCCCAACTCTACATACAATATGATGGGGGCTAATTTAGCTACAAATAATCAGGAGAAAGATCTTGGAGTCATCGTGGATAGTTCTCTGAAAACGTCCTCGCAGTGTGCAGCAGCAGTCAAAATGGCAACCGGGATGTTAGGAATCATTAAAAAAGGGATAGAGAATAAGATGGAGAATATCTTATTGCCCTTATATAAATCTTTGGTACGCCCACATCTTGAATATTGCTTACAGATGTGGTCCCCTCATCTCAAAAAATATATACTCCCATTAGAAAAAGTTCAGAAAAGGGCAACTAAAATGATTAGGGTTTTGGAACGGGTCCCGTATGATGAGAGATTCAAAGGGCTAGGACTTTTCCGCTTGTAAAAGAGAAAATTAAGGGGGGATATAATAGAGGTATATAAAACCATGAGTGGTGTGGAGAAAATGAATAAGGAAAAGTTATTTACTTGTTCCCATAATATAAGAACTAGGGGCCACCAAATGAAATTAATGGGTAGCAGGTTTAAAACAAATAAAAGGAAGTTCTTCTTCACTCACCGCACAGTCAACCTGTGGAACTCCTTCCCTGAGGAGGTTGTGAAGACCAGGACTATAACAGGGTTTAAAAGAGAACTGGATAAATTCATGGAGGTTAAGTCCATTAATGGCTATTAGCCAGGATGGGTAAGGAATGGTGTTCCTAGTCTCTGTTTGTCAGAGTGTGGAGATGGATGGCAAGAGAGAGATCACTAGATCATTACCTATTGGTTTCACTCCCACTGGGGCACCTGGCATTGGCCACTGTCGGTAGACAGGATACTGGGCTGGATGGTCCTTTGGTCTGACTCAGTATGGCCTTTCTTATGTTCTTAAAGAGCTCCTGATGGAGTCATATTGAAACCTTACTATTCTTCCTATCTTTCCTTTGCACCAGAATAGTTTGCAATTGTGCCTTTAATATTGTCTTCTTGAGGAACTGCCAGCTCTCCCAAACTACTTTTTCCCTTAGATTTTCCTCCCATGGCAACTTATCTATCAGTTGTCTGAGTTTGTTAAAGTCTGCTTTTTTTTTAAGTTCATTATTATACTACTTTCACTCCTTCCTTTCCTTTGGCCTGGTCTACACTGCGGGGGAGGGATCGATCTAAGATACACAACTTCAGCTACGAGAATAGTGTAGCTGAAGTCGATCTATCTTAGATTGACTTAGAATCACTTACTTCGCATCCTCACAGCGCGGGATCGACGGCCGCCACTCCCCCATCGACTCCGCTTCCGCCTCTCTCGCCCGCCCTCTCAATCCGGCCTGTAGACATGGCCTTAGAATCATGAAATCTATCATTTCATGATCACTGTCATCCAAACTGCTTTTCATCTTCAGATTTGCTACCAATTCCTCCCTGTTGGTCAGAATTAAGTCTGAAATGGCTGTCACGCTGCTTACTTCCTCCATTTTCTGGAACAAATTTGTCCCCAGTATATTCCAAGAATTTTTTAGAGATTTTGTGTTTTGCACTGGAGGGGCGGAGGGGAGGGATCGATCTAAGATACGCAACTTCAGCTATGAGAATAGCGTAGCTGAAGTCGACGTATCTTAGATCGACTTAGAATCACTTACTTTGCATCCTCACAGCGCAGGATTGATGGCCGCCGCTCCCCCGTCGACTCTGCTTCCGCCTCTCGCCCTGGTGGAGTTCTGGAGTCGACAGCAGAGCGATCGGGGATTGATTTATTGTGTCTACACTAGATGCGATAAATCGATCCCTGATAGATCGATCACTACCCGCTGATCCAGTGGGTAGTGTAGATGTGGCCTTAGAATCATGAAATCTATCATTTCATGATCACTGTCATCCAAACTGCCTTTCACCTTCAGATTTGCTACCAATTCCTCCCTGTTGGTCAGAATTAAGTCTGAAATGGCTGTCACTCTGCTTACTTCTTCCATTTCCTGGAACAAATTTGTCCCCAGTATATTCCAAGAACTTTTTAGAGATTTTGTGTTTTGCCGTATTACTTTCCCAACAGATCTCTGGGTAGTTAAAATCCCCCATTATTACCCGATCCTGTGTTTTGGATACTTCTTGTTATTTTTTTAGAAATGCCTCCTTCACATCCTCTTCTGGATTTGGTGGTCTATAATAGACCCCCACCATTACATCAGCCCTATTTTTTACTTTTTACCCACAGACTCTCAACTGGCCACCTCCCATCTCCTTCTGGACCTCAGAACAAATGTGTATATCCTTTATGTATAATGCAACGCCTCCTCCCCTTTTTTCCTGTCTGTTCTTCCTGAAGAAGTAATACCCTTCCATACCAATATTCCAGACATGAGACTTATTCCACCAAGTTTCTGCGATGCCAATTAAATCATAATTTAGCTTATGTACTAATAGTTCCAGTTCTTCCTGTTTATTCCCCTTACTCTTTGCATTTGTATACAGACATCTAAAATGTTGATCAGATTCCCCCATTGATTTCCTTCTTGTTGCTACTTTGACCTGTTGTAATTTTCCATGTCTCCCTCAACATCTAACCCTTTGTTAAGGTTAATTAGGTTTATCTTTATGTAGGATAAAGAAATTGTTATCTCAAATATCACAAATATTACAAAAATAACAAAGTATGTTTGTTATTAACCTTACTGCTTCTTCTGACCATATGTATGTTATCTTTCTCATTTACAGTTTTTTTATTTCATATGCACAATTGATATTATAAAAAGAATGGTTTTATTAAGTAAAACTATAGATTATGATAGAAGACAACAGACAATTGAATTCAACATATGAGAACTGAAGAGACAAGCAGAGGGGGAAAATATGCATGAAATGCATGATGTGAAATATTTCTAAGCTGTCCACAAAATTTGGTTGAAGGGCAATGAGTTTCTCTTCAAATGTAATGTAAAATGGCTGGTAGCTCACTATGTAATTTTGCCATAGAAAATATCTGACCAAAATTAGGTAGAGATAAAAATCATGGGAAGCACTTCGGTGATTTGAAGAAAGGAGGTCTGTTTAGTCTCAAGCTTACTGAATATTTTCTCAGTTGGACAATCCAGGGAAGCTAGCAAAAACTTAACCCAGTATGACCCACAACTGGCTGGCTTTGGTCTACCGAGATAAGTTCTTAACATTCTAAAATGAAAAGCTAAGATAATCAGATAAGGCTTCAGTTAACAGGTTTTGCGCCTACGAACCTTACAATGGAAATATATTTAGATGGATATTGTCTTGGGAATGGCAGAAAACATCAGACAAGAAAATGGAAATCAAGTAAAACCAGATGTCAGACTCCATAAAGGATACATTGAGATTTGTTGTACCTGGAATATCTGCCTAGAAATTGAGAGCTGTGGAACTATCAAGATCATAGCAGAAGAGAAGAGAATGCCCCCCACCTGCCACTCCCTCATTACAAAACCAACAACAGAAGCAAGAGCATACTGTTATTTTTGAACCACCTAAGCAAGCCAATAGGGGTGCCAACCAGAGGGATGTACTAAGCCCAACCCCTCTCATGGAGGAGGCACCTAAGTCCAGGCTGCCAGGATGTTCTTCTCTGCTTAGCAGTCCACAGCCAGAACCCTCTTTGGAATTAGGTGCTTATGCCATTTTGCCGGAAGCAAGGAAGAGGAAATAGTAGGCTAAAAGTTATAAAGTTGGGCACCACCACTTCCTCCTCCTCTGCCCAGGTTTGAATGGGACCCATCCAGTAGGTGGCCTCCAAGCAGATCAGGCCCTGCACACAGCTTAGGCTCCTGAATGCCTATCTTCTCCCATTTGTGAAGTACTCTGGGGCTTAGGTGAGAGGTAGGCTCCGGGACACCTAGAGAAATGCAGCAGTGCACAGCAGGAACATAAGCTCCTAGGGAAATTTTACCCTAATAATGGAGGCACTGGGTCAGTTTAGGCACCTACAGGAGTTAGGCAGGAGTTTGTGCATCACAGTGAGCTGAAACTGGTACTTAGGTGCCTAACTTGTTATTTCAATTGGAACACAACAAATGAAGAGTGTCAGTGCAAGAAAGACATTCTTTTATCTGCCTTACATTAACCCTCTTTATATTCTGAGTTTTAAAGGAGTAATAAGCCTGCACCATCCAAAGTACTATCTATTTAACTGTAAAGTTTGTAGACATTGAAACTATGCCACAATATGCTGAGTAATGCACCTTTCAAAAGAGGCTCTATTGATATGGCTTATAGCTTAGGCCTTTGTAAATGCTTTCTTCATTGCATCTCAAGACAAACAAAGGATAAAACATTTTACTCCTATAAAAATCCAATTTATAAATCACACATTGCTAATAAATAGTAGGCTGCTTGGTACTGCTCCAATAGACATGGCAGCTCTAATTCTGTCTTAACTGGCAACTTGACTATTTTTCCTGCCAGGACGAATACTCAAGTGGTACACAACTTTCATGGGGGCTTCTATGCAACCTCCCACCTGGCCTCCGGTGGAAAACAGATGGGTTGAGATATATGAGCATCCCTACTTAGCAACCCCTAGTTCATGGAACTTTCCCTGTGGGATGCTGGTAATTTATGCAAGTGTAACCCTTCTGCCCGTCAGAGTTGGCAGCAACAAGGGCCGGGTTCAATATCTAGGGGTTCCATTCCAATAACACAATGCAAACCGGCTCGAGCCCCCACCCAGTGACCTGGGAAAAATATATACCACCCCCGCTGGGCGCCTCCAAGAGGCAATACTTCCCCTCTCGCAAGCACATAGTCTGAGTGTAGCAAAAGTCTTTTAATAACAGAGAGAAACAATGTGGCATTATGTTGGGGAAACACCACCAACAGGATTCATAACACAACCCATGAGCAAAAACAACCCCACCCCAGGCAAATTGGGGCATGCCCTTTTCCCTTTGGTTCTTGAGTCCAGCAACCCCAAATCACCCAAAGTCCCAAAAGTCCAATGCCCCAAAAGTCTCTGTCCCTGGTCAGGGCAGCCCCAGAGTTCGAAAGTTTATCGGCGGAGCTTTACCTCCCAACCTGGGTGGAAATGGGACGGGGGTAAGAGGCACCTTACGTGATCTGAAGCTGACCGCCCCATAGCTCCATAGCGGCGCTCCGCCAGCCGCCCCACGAACTCCTTCGCTCAGCTGCGCTCCGCTCCGTCAGCCGCCCCACGAACTCCTTCGCTCAGCTGCCCCACGAACTCAGCTCCACGGCCCACAAGCAGCTCCTGCCATCCACACACTGCTCCGCATCGAACTGCTTCACCAGCCGTCCCGCAAACTGCTCCACAATATATCTTCAGGCTCCCCCACTACTTAACACAACACTCAGTGATTTCAGCTCTTAGGTGAATTCAGCTTATAGTAGGGGAGCCCCAGTGCTGGTGCACTGTCAGCCCAAAGTGAGCTCAGCAGCCTATAACTAGACTTCTAATGAAATCAAAATTAGCTCTGATATTCCACAGTGGAGAGAGGAGGAAGTGCAATCAGCATGTAAGGCCCTCACCAAGGGGCCCATGCCACCAAGTACTACTACTTGTCCCCAGCCTCTCTCCATTCACACAGTTTTGGAACCCATGACCCTTGCCTAGCGAGTGCTACTTAGTTGATGGTGAATCCCTCCATCATAACAAAAGGCCACGTACAGTTCCAAGCACAGTTCCCATAATCAGGGTAATAACAATTTATTCTTCCTGCCCCAATAACAGAGACACTGGGGATCCCACAGCAGCCAAAGTGACCATTTGGGCAGCTATGGTCACATTCTAGGCGTGGTGGGTGTGCCTATGCAAATGAGATCGGCCCCTGAAGTTCTTTTCCACAACTTGCCACACCTCACCACCAGATGTCAGGGTGGAGCTCATCCTGACACTGCTTACACAAGTTTGAGCAACCTGAAGGCTATTCTAACTTGCATCCAGGATCTGGCCTAATTCAAATTAATCCCAAGAGATCAAGAGAACAAAGGTGGTTAAAAACACTTTAAATCCTTCACCTGAGCTGCACTGGGCCCATCAGAGATTAACCTA
Organism: Lepidochelys kempii; assembly: GCF_965140285.1. Classification (NCBI taxonomy): domain Eukaryota; kingdom Metazoa; phylum Chordata; order Testudines; family Cheloniidae; genus Lepidochelys; species Lepidochelys kempii. The sequence goes on along the minus strand of NC_136380.1, from coordinate 300,841,266 downwards.
AGGAACCCTTCACTGTATATAAAAGTAGGTTTTGTTTCTAGGGAGATTTTTGGCCAACCTAAACCCCACTAGATTATATGGATGCATCTTGCTATCTGGAAAAAAAAAGTTTGTTTGTTTGTTTGTTTTTTTAAAAAAGCCAGACTGCAATACTGTAGGCAAATATCCTCAGTAATCATAATCAAAGGGTGGTCTTTCTCTACTACAGAATAATTATTGATTGGAACATATCTCCTTACCACAGTGTTCATAACCTAAATCCTACTAATTATTGTATACATTTCAAATGAACTGGTAAAGAGAATTTATATTCAACCAAAGTTCCCTTCAAAATATTGAAAAAGTACATCCTGAATGGTATTTGGAAGTACTTAAGGATTTTTAATCTCATAACAAACAATATCTACATCTCTCTTAAATTTTCTCCATACACACACACATTTATTAAATATATCAATTGTATGCAGGATGCATATATCTACCTGAATTCTATTACAGATTTTTTAATATCATGCTTTCTCTGATTTTAGATTAATTATATATTTTTGATATCTAATGTAGACATTGCATAATATTACATCTACTCTCCAAATATAAGTTTGGTGCTTGGGCCACAAAAATCCAAGTTAAATGGTGTTTGCAGACTAATGAGTTAATATTAGAGAATGAAAAAGTATTTTAAAAACATCCCATTCCTTTGAAGACAGCGCTCTTAGGTAACTCATGGTACAGAGGTCTGCTGGCTACAGAGATAAGACATGGATGAATGCAGAATTTCTTTTAAGATGAAGGTACATTCTTAATCTCTGAATTTCATGAGTGTCAGATTAATATTTTAAAAAGTTTTGCTAGTGTATTGAAGAATTTCTGTAGAGAAGCAAATTGCTCCTTCTGTGGAGCCTCCAGCAAACTCATTTTGATTAAGAACACATTTATAAACACTGAAAACCAGAATTCAAATTTCTATTTTACTGCAGCATCACTTTGTGAATTCAATTGCAGATATATAAAACTGACAATTCTAAAGGTAAAAACCACCTGCCCTAAATCCCATCAGCCTCAGAAAAGAACTTGTAGTATCTCTGAAACATGCAGTGTGCCATAATGCATTATTGCGAAGGCTGTGTAAATTAGCTGCTTATGATTATTAAATGTATGCTATATTTATAGCACAGTAAAGAGCTTGTTTAGTAGGCTGTTTTGATTTTATATTGTAATTTAGATATCTGACCATTTAAAAATATCCATCTTAAACATCAGTGCTCAATATAGGGCCAGAATTTCAAGCGAAAGATCTAAATTTGTACACATAAAATTGTACACTCAAATTCTTGAATGAATTCCCAAACTTGAAACGCCATCCCTACCAGCATTTGTGCTTGTGAATCAGGTAGTTGAATATTAGCTGTGAAACCTGTACATACAGTAGCCTGAACCTGTACAAGAGCTTTCTGCAGTAAAGCTACAGTAAAACCTGTACATGAGTACCACTTGTAGACAAGCTTCTGCCCTAAGCGACTGACTCAGAGAATCTTCAAATATACTAAATTCAATCCTGCCCCCCCTGTATTAGAAACAATCATTTTTAAGCAACAGATTTTTGTTATTTCCTGGAGCAGTCATTTAAATCAGGTTTGAATGAGCAGCCATTTAAATCAGAACAATTTGAATGTTCATATCCCAGTTTCGACATGTGGTTTTGAACACAAGGTTACAGAGGCTGTATTGAGATCCCAGTGAACAATAGGTTACATTCCTCTCTATCAAAAATAGGCAATGTTCCTCTCTATCAGATCATAATTTCAGCTACATGCTGCACATCTTTTTTTTTTAAATCCACTATTATGCCAGTTAAGCAAACAAAGATGCAAGTTTTAATAGTTAACTGCTCTGCTCACAACTTCACACACTGGTGATTAGATTTGAACCTTAAAACCCGGCAAAGTATTTGTTTCCATTCACAGCTTAACAAACACTGGGTGACATTATCTAGGATTCTGAACATAAAAGGAATAAGACTCCAGTTCAGCAAGATGCTTAAACACATGCTTAATTTTAAGCAAGCTGACGTCAATGGGATTATTTGTGTGCTTAAAGTTAGGCACATGCTTAAGGACCTGGCTGAACTAGGGCCAAAGTCAGCAATTAAAGAAAGTAGCTATGTTGAAATTTATTGTCCATGGACCTAATCATGAGAGGTTGGGCTTGGAAGCAAAGCAATGAAGGGAGTTTCTCTTTAGACAAAAGATGTTCGTGATATGAAAACAAACATATAAAAATAATAGGAAGTAGCCTACATTAATTCTAGAGGGATCTGAATATATTTTTGGAAAAGAGGGCAATATTACTGAAAATACATTTTAAGGTTACAATTAAGATGAGCTTGGTTTGTAATGAGTGGATTTACCGTGGGGGATGGTGCTAGAACATGTGGTCTTATCCTCAGTTTATGCTCTGTAGTCTCAGACAGTTGTTTCTCTGCATTAACCAGGCACTAATTCATTTATGCTCATCACTAGGTGTTTCCTGTCTTGAGGAAAAATTGCTTTAATCTCACTATGGTATGAACATCAGAGTGTTAGTGCTTTTTTTTTTTTTCTATGCCAAGGTCACATTTTGCAGATAAACAACATTTCACTGTATGTGCAAACTGAAGTGTGTATTCTGTGTATTTTTATGGAAACACACTGCAAGCCAAGTTTAGCAAGCCAGAATCAGTAATGTTGTATATTTCGGCTTTCACAAATCAAATGTTTTTCATGTTATCTCTCCACTAGTAGACTACAAAATGTTTGAACATTGTGTTCAAAAAGCCTATAGGATTTTGCAGTGTCTGTGCTGTCACATAAAACACTCGTTATCTCATGTCCATCCCATCTCTGTTGTCAAGCCAGCCTCTACAAGACTACTTGTCTACTTCTCCCTTAAGTGTCATTACACTTTCTTTGTGAATCCCCACTACGTCCAGACCATCCCTACCCTAAACTGATCCATAAGGCTATCACCCTCTCCTCCTTTGAATCTCCCCTCAAAACTCAATTCTGCTGTGAAACCATAAGAAATCATCCAGTCCCTAATGGTGAGAATGAAGGGTAATTGGAGAAATTGATATTTACCAAATCAAGAGTTCCATTGAAATCAACGGGGCTACTTATGAGCTTAAAATTACACACCCACTTAAGTACTTTCATGAACTGGGGCTTGTGTGCATAAATAAAAATTGTACATATATATGTATCTGACTATCTCATCTTTCCCTTCCTCCATATGTTGCTTATTTTCCTAGAGCAGAGGTTCTCAAACTGTGATCCACAGACCACCAGTGGTCTACGAGCTCCATTCAGGTGATCCTCTAAGGTGTGCACCTGGGCAGCTGCACACAAGATAATGAAGGGCCATCCACCTAATTAGTGAAGCCGCGCAGACATGACTTCACTAATTAGGTGCCGGGACCCTGGAGAAGATGCACATGTAAGGTAAGGTGGGGAGAATAGGAGGTAGGTGGGAGGGAGTAGTGGGGTGAGAAGAGGGGGTGTGGCAAATTTGGGACGTGCAGGGCTGCAGCAGACAGAGAAAGAGGCCTCTTTCCCCAGCTCTAGGGCTGTGGGTCCTTGGGAGAGACCTCCCTCCTTCCCAGCCCCAGCTCGGGGGCTGCCATGGTGAGGGAGAAAGGGAGAGCCCACCCCTTCCCATCCCCAGCTTGGAGGCTGCTACGGCGGGGGAGAGAGGGCACATCCGTTGCATTAGAAAGATAAGACTACTGATATTAAAATATGAGTTGTGTGCTTTTATTTGTAGAACAAAAAATAATAATAATTATTATTTTATATGGTGCTTTTATTCAAAGCACTTTACAATAGTTAGCTAACGGTACACACAACATTTGGAAAGATCATTAAGTGGTCCGCCGAGACCCCCAGATATTTTCAAGTGAGCCACAAAAAAAAAAGTTTGAGAACCACTGTCCAAGAGTATTAGTGCATGGACCATATCTATTTTTGTGTTTGCAATGAAGCCCCACTTCTAACCAGGGACTCTAATATAGCTATTTATTATTTAACTATAAAAATCTACAGGATCCAGTTCAGGGCATTTGACAGCACACAAAAAGGCTATTCAACATTTTACAGGAATCTACCTGAAACTGTAAGTGAAAATGAATTTAATTTGGTAGGACAATTACTACATTTGTCAAGGTTATCAAGGCTCCCCATCTTCATTTTGCAAGACTGTCCTGGGATCGTTCATGACTACAGATAGTTAGGACCTTGCTTTTGCACTTCATCCCAGTTATGAATGCTATACCATACATTTGAGCTATTAAGGCCTCACTTTTATTTACGTAAGCTGGACTGACATCTAGGTGAACTGTCCTAGGACAAGACAGGGACAGAACTGTCAGTCACATTCAGTCCCTACTTCCTCTTTGTTCATGGGCAATGTAAGCTGAGTCAGCCTGCTCCTGCTTGCCTACCTATCAGGCAGGGAGAGGTAGCAAAATTGGCAGCAGGTGCTTTTGCTCCACTCATGGTCTAGCAATACAAGTAGCACACTTTGCAAAGAATAAGGGGCTCCTTAAACCCCTTTATTCCCTGCAAAGATGTGCAGCCTTCCTCCCAACTGAGCCCAGAGTATTTATATACTTTAAAGACTTTTACTGGCACTCTCCCAAGAAAACTTCGGTCGCACCTAGAGTAAGGGATGTCAGATGAATAAAATAAGATGAGATGATACATATGTTAAAAATAAACGTATTTGTTGTAAACAATATGTTGTACAGAGAGCAATTCTGAGGAAGAGATGTCACAAATGAGTTTGCTTTCAAAATGGAGATAATGATACTGACCTCCTTTATAAAGCGCTTTGAGAGCCATGGATGAAAAATTATATAAGAGCTGGGTATTATGTAAGGTTCAGAACTGAACTCTCCCTTCCATGAAAGGTTTTCTCCCGGTGACTTTTTTCTGTTGCTTCCATGGTTACATTAAATAGACAATCAACAACATACAGTTCACTGAGTTCCAATATACCGACAGTTTGTCTAAGCATGAAAGCTACATGTTTAAATAGATTGTTCTATCAATTAAGAAGTCTAGTGCTTCAAAGGCATAGAATAGTGGTTTAGAGTGAATAAAAAAGAAAAAACAGGTTCATATATGGCTAGGAATGCCAGCTGCTGTGTTTTGCAGTCATAGAAAATTTGATTGGTACATCTCACCTTTTTATTCTTCTCATCGATTCTCAGCTCAATCAATGTTGCTTTCTTCTCTAAACTTAGCAGAAGCATATTAATATTGTAAGGAAATGGCAACATAGAGTAGTTTTAGAACATCAGGATGCTAAAGGAAAATAACAGAAACACTGTATTGTCTTGCATAACTCCTAACAAATTGATACATTGCTATTCTGTTTTTTAATACTCAACCACTCATAGTGAAATTATAAATATAATATTTCCTGTAAAACCTTTAAGGATTCCATGGATAATTTAGGAACACAGCACAAAAGAATTCAGTGTTACACCAAAAGGACAGAAATTGCTTTCCTAACCTTTTAACTTTCTTTTTTAATAAAAATCAATTAGCAAGCTTGAAAATCTAAAATTATTCTGTGGAAGTGTCAGAACCTCCACTAAGGTCAAGATCAGGATTTGGACACAGGACCTTCAGCACCACAGTACAGATATCTACCATCGGGAGCTAAAGGAGTACATCAATTAGCCAGCCATGGAAGCAGGCTATTATCCTCCTGTGCAGACAACCATTAGAAGGAGGCCCCAACAGCTAGTCTGCCAACAGGTTAGAAAAGGACAGAAAGGTAGAATAGTAGTAGCTAAATCCTTGAATAAATGTCATACAGCAACACATTCTATACAACGGTCATATGCCTCAAATGCAGGGAGGACACAGTGGCACAGGCTAGCAATGAGAGTATGTATCCAGAGAGACCACTGGGGCTTGCACAGCCCGTACGGAAGCCTATACTGACACATCTTCACTGTTATTTTAAGTGACCTCTCTAGATTAAAACAGGCACAGGTATACTTACTCAAGTAGCAAACCACATCTTCGACTGCATTATAGACATAGTCTTAGATCACTTTACCAATAAGTAACTGATAACATAATTTGCATCACCTATAAATATGGGCTGGTTCACTAATTTCCTAGCCAAAAATATAACCATCAACCAGCCATCAGTTGTCTCTTTTCTTTAGGGACACCTTTATGGGAACTAATAAAGAGTTCAAACAGAACAAAACAAAGCAGCAAAACAAAGGCAGCAACTGTCTCCACTGCCCTACAAGCCTGTGGGCAAAGCACCAGCTCATACCCATCTGTTTTTCCCCTGCTGCCTCCCACAGAGCCTTTTGCATTTCCCCAGCTCCCTCTAGTAGGTCAGAGTTAATTAGCTGCTGCATTAACCCTGTAGGATCTTGGCTAGGGAGTGCCCTTGTACTTTGTCATAATAGCTCATGTTAGGTCTTCCTTGTGTACCTGATATACCCAACTGGGAATCAGGACAATTCTGGGTTATTACTTAAAGGTTAATCCTTACTTATACTTAAAGATAATAATTGATTTCTTATACCCTCACTCGTGAAATTAAGGTACTATTTGATGTGGGTCCACTGAAGTCAAATCTGAATTGATGTGTATGTGTATCATATTTCTTACTTTACGAGTTGACCATTTTAAGTCATTTATACCATTCCGTATGCTATAAAAATCCATTTTGTGAAAAATTTCTAAAATTAAATTTCCAAGGCAGAAAATGTCAAAATTTGTAAAGTACTGCCCTGGGGCTTCTAGAATCATTACCAATCCAAACTTGGCTCCCCAATCTTATTATCATTTGAAAACAAATACAGAGTCATTAAATTTTCATACATTTTACCCACTGCCCACCCTATGTCTGCTTCTGGCTTCTTTACCTCACCAGCTTTGAAGGCTGCTTTTGATTTCTGCTTCGGAACATCAAGATTTTCAAGCCTTTTCATAGTATACTCCCTGATCAGAGAATAGCTTCTGTTGAAATGTATATCTTTAGCCAGTTGGATTTTTACTTTATCAGTCTGAAAATTGACAGAGCCATTCAATAAAAGCTGCAGCTGCCACCATATCAAATGAAGAAGAATGAACAAAGGGTGCCTATTTACAATTTTTCTTGCCAATGAGCACAGTATAGAGATGATCCAAGCTATTCATCGTTGCATTTGACAGCACCTAGACAATGCATTCACAGAATTGTGAACAATTAAAATATATGAGACCCATGTACTGTTATTTCAGGAATGCTGTATATTCACGATGTAAACCTACCACTCCCTTCAAATCTGAAACATATATACAACATTGAAAGTTGTGGGTTTCTGGACACCTTTCTAATTTTGAGTTCATTTGGGTCACCCTTACTCACGTTGAGTAGTTTCTTCCTTCTTATGTGGTTCTGTTGGGCTAAATGGAACTACTCAGAAACAGCTGGATTTAAAAGCCCTTACTCAAGGCCTCTTACTCCCCAACTCAACCCTGCTGTGTTTGCAAGTCTGGACATGGTGGGAAGAGCAGGAGCTATTCATCCAGTACTCCTCATTCTGAGCAAGTGAGAAAAGAGTGGGAGGAGCCTGGGCTCCATTCTTCTACCCCTTTCAGCTACAGTATTTGTCCAGGCACACAGGGAAGAATAAGCTGCTACACAAAAAAGAATGGAACATTCTCTACACTGCATTTTGAGTGTCACAACTACGTGTGCCCCCCACTTTGGTCAGGTTGTAAAGTTACAGTGATAAGCCAAGAGTCAGTTACTGCTCACATTGATATTGCAAATTGGTGAAAACTTCAAAACTTCAAAAGTTTTTTTGTCAGTTGCCCCTCTCTTGCTACAGGAATTGCTATTAAGGGAAGAGGTCTGTGGCAATAAATTAGAGTTTATAAAGCCCTTTGAGGCACTGATAAAGGTTACTGTAAAATAATCTGCATATCCTTTGGATGGTTGTTCCATTGCATTTTCAGGAACAATATACACACTTATGGTGTTACATCCGAGTGGAATTTTCATATGTGCCTAAGTGACTTAGGCCCCGATTCTCAAAGGTATTTACATGCCAAAAATTCCCACGGGAATCTGGCAACTAAATACTTTTGATAACCTGGACCTTAGGCTACCCCTTTTTATTCAAACATTGTACAATTCAGTGTGAATGCCTAATGGAATTACTCTGCATTACTCTCCATGGGTGAGATTCTGTGCTGCACAGCATGTCACACACACACACACACACACACACAATCACAGCCCAGGGAGGTGGGGGAAAGGTGTCTATGCCATTTTCCACTTTCCCAGTGCCTTCTGGGCTGTTGGAGGAGCCTACGTATGGCAGGAATCCCTTTGGGCAGCAATGTCTCCTGGAAATCCCACCCCACTACTACTCAGTGCAACCCATTGACTTCCTACCTCTGATATGTGCCCTTCACTGGGCCTTGTGGCAAAAGCCTCATAAAGTAACATAAATTGCCTTATACAAAGCCTGTACCAGGGGGAATTCTCCCTTGAGCCTTTAACTGCCCTTTCATAAATGGGTGACAGTGGAGCAGAGAATTGCCCCCAAGTGCAGTAATTCAGTCCAATTTCATAAACTGATAAGGGTCTGAATGGGCCAGTACTTATATGAGAAAGCTGAAAGGAACAGCAAGATGTTGCAGAAAGTGGTGTTTATGATTCAGTGGGTGACTCTCTACTTTCTGAGTCAGTATTGAATCATAACCCTGCTTTTATAGGGCTCTGTGTTGCTGAAGATAACGGCTTTGAGATGAAATGATACGACTGAGGCTCTGACTAATTGTGGTCATTAAAGACCGAATGGCACTTTTTAAAAGAATAGGATTGTCAAACTCCAGTCCCTTGGTCATGTTCCCAAATGCATTCCCTCTTTCAATGTTCCCTACAGCTTCAGGGGGCTGAAGGACTTTTCATTTTTTGGTACTGTTGAGGTAAGCTGCTCAATAGCTGCCATCACCTTTAACTAACACTTTTCTCCTTCTAGCCGAAATCTATTTCAGTGGTGGATAAACTCATCTCGGTGTATCTTAGTTCACAAAGCATTTCAGGATTCTCTGGAATGAAAGGTATTATATAAATATAATAGAGGATAATAAGGCTATAAGTAATTGCCAACATGGATTTGTCAAGAACAAACCATGCCAAACTGCTTAATTTCTTTCTTTGACAGGGTTACTGGCCTAGTGGATGGGGGAAGCTGTAACATGGTATATCTTGATTTTAGTAAGGCTTTGACACAGTCCTACATGACATTTTCATAAGCAAACTAGGGAAATGTGAGCTAGATGAAATTATAGTAAGGTGAGTATGCAATGGGTTGAGACTCCATACTCAGTCAGTGGTTATCAACAGCTTGCTCTCACACTAGAAGGGCTTGCAGGGGTCTATCAGGAGTCTGGTACTAGTCAACATTTTCATTAGTTCCTTGGATGATGCTATGGAGAGTATATTTATAAAATTCGCAGATGACACCAAGCTAGCAGGGGAGGGGGTTGCAAGCGCTTTGGAGCACAGGATTAGAATTCAAAATGATCTTGATAAAATGGAGAATTGGTTTGAAATCAATAAGATGAAATGCAATACACTTAGGAAGGAAAATTCAAATGCACAACTACAAAATGGAGAATAACTGGCTAGTCAATAATACTGCTGAAAAGGATCTGAGGGTTATAGTGAATTACAAAGTGAATATGAGTCAACAATGTGATGCAGTTGCAAAAAAGGCTAATATCATTCTGGGGTATATTAACAGGAGAATAATATGTAAGACACTGGAGGTAATTGTCCTGCTGTACTGTGTCCAGGTCTGGGCACCATTCTTTAGGAAAGATGTGGAAAAACTGGAGAAAACCCAGAGGATAGCTACAAATGTGATAAAAGTTTTACAAAAATTGACCTGTGAGGAAAGATTAAAAAACTGGACATATTTAGTGTTGAGAAGAGAAGACTGAGTGGGGACCTGATAACAGTCTTCAAATATGTCAAGGTCTGTTATAAGGAGGATGGTGATCAATAGTTCTCTATGTCCGCTGAAGATAGGACAAGAAGTAATCAGTTTAATCTACAGCAAGGAGATTTAAATTAGATATTAGGAAAAAAATTCTAAATATAAGAAAAGTTAACCACTGGAGATGACTTCCAAGGGAGGTTGTGGAATCTCCATCACTGAAGGTTTTTGAGAACAAGTTAGAGACATGCTTGTCGGGGATGATCTAGGTATACTTGGCCCTGCCTCATTGTAGGGGACTGGACTAAGTGACCTCTCAAATCCCTTCCAGTCTTATATTTCTATGATTTTATGAAATAAAGACTGTATTCATTGTAATGTGAAATAGAGTTTTTCCCTATAGACTCTAGGTCAGCTTTAAACCAAGCCATAGTGGGTTGCACTCACCTCTTGAGTGTCCCCTTACCCTCCAGTTGCAGCGCTGTCATGCTCTTTAGCTATTGGCACCAATGTTCCCTCTAATTTTTGACAGGCCGTGTCCGCAAAACATTTCTTCTGTGCAAATTGTTGTGCTTCTGTGCAAATTTTTGTGCACACGGTGTTTCACCATGAGCACGGGGTTTAGGATCTGTGTGCACGCGCACACACGCACAGCTTAGAGGGAACAGTGATCGGCACCCCCTGCAGGCTGTCAGCTGGCCTCTGTGGGTGTTCTCAGACTCAGCCCTCCAGCTGGGTCACATAGTCCAAAACTCCTTCTGGGATATAACAAACAAAAACAGATATAATTCCCTGCCCTTCAGGGTCAATTACAAACAAAATAATCTCTTATCCTTTCTGGGTTAAATTCCCTCTCTGTGATTCAATCAGCAGGCATTCCTTCTTAGTCCCTGCCACTGATTGTGGCCCAGCCTGGTTCCTCTGGCTGTAGTCTAGGGAGCATTCCTCTTCACTTGTTTAGCTCCAGCTAGAAACTGATTTGCTGACAAAAGGGAGCTCCTTTTAGTTTGGTATGCTGCACCTTGATTGGCTGTTGCTGGTCTCCAGACTCCTGGAGGATCAGATCTTGCATATCTTGCATCTTCCATAATGGCTGCTGTTTTCTTCCCAGATTACTGTTTCCTGGGAAGGGTGCAGCAGAGCAGCAGGGCCTCCTGCAGGGGGCTATGAAGGCCTGATATACCTCATCCCACAGGTGTAGAGTTAATAGAACATTATCTAATGGTTGTTTAAACGGTTTGTGGTGTCCACTATGAATAGGACGGGCAATTGTTATCAGATCATACACAGAAAACATCATTACAATTGCTTCCAATTGCCTTGTTGTCATTCTTAATAAATAGTGTGTTGGGGCTGACCACAAGTTACCTTGGCCTGTTGTTACAGAATGGTCCAGGTGGAGCTAGTGGTGAACTGGCTTTGACCGGCTGGGCGGGCTTGCAGCCACTCTGACTGGGTAATCAAGTAAAGAGATAAGGTGGGCCTACGGGTGTTAAGCGTGGGAATAGAAAGCAAGAGTGTTTCCTGCCAGCGCCTGCTTGTGTATGAATATGCCTCCTTAGAAAGAGATGATGATAAAAACAGCTATGAGAATTGCTTTAGATGAACAGTCTCACCTACGGACCTTGGCTTAGTGGGTGCTCAGGAATTCCCCACACTGAAGCAGCGCGGGCTGCGAGCCCTCAAGGACAAGGCTGGAGGGTCCGGGACTATCTGTAGCAGAAGGGGCGTAAGCATTAATTCTTGCATGCTTGCTCGGTTGCTGGAAATTATGTATTTAATAACACGTGAAGGCTGAAAAGCTTATTATACTTTGGCAATAAAACCGGTTATACTTATACACCTGGGATGGCTTCATTGAGTGTATCTGAGCCCCCCTTTGGCTCGACACAGTGAAACTATTCTTGGAGACCAAATTATGATTTCACCCCTGAAAAGACCCTCTCTGTTTGGGCACACTGACTCGACAGTGTTGAGATTAGGCTACCACTGCTTGTTTTGTAACTTTTCTGTAGAGGGGAAACTTGACTCTTGATGCTTATAGTCCACTACCTCCCTTGAGTCCTATATTTGTCTAAAACGACCCTAAAAGACAGTCTTTTTATAATTACTTTCTATTTTTCTACATTAAAAGCAAGCTCATAATGATAAATGCACCATTAGTTTATATTTTAGAATGCATACTTTTCTAGATATATTCAGAAATATCTAGATCTTTAGCATCACCTGGTGGCTTCTCGATCCAAAAAAGCTTTGATAAACCAGTTAGATCAACAGTTGCAGTACTTGAAGAATAATGTTGTTCTAACATATTGACCCTAGTTTATATGATACTGCAGAGCATAAAGAGTTGCATATACATTTTACAGGCAATAACACTTAGTGTTATCTAAGTCTGTCTAATTAGCTTTGTGACCACAAGGATTATGGGCCTGATTCTCCTTTCATGATATTCATCTTACACTCATGGAACTCTCCATTTAGCAGAGTTACTTCAGTTTACTCCAGTGTACGCGAGAGAAGACTCAAGCCTATCATCTTTAGCCCAAGAAAGGAAACAGGAATTTAAGGAACGTTCTAAGGTTTGTGTACTCACTTTGTCAAATAAATACATTCATTTTGTTAGTCTTGTATCCATGAGGTTTAACAGTGGGTCAACATTCTTTATTTTTATCATTTCACAAAATATTTAACCAATTGTCACTTTTCCCCAAGGAAAGCAGGCACATACATGCAAGCAGAACTTTTGACTCTGCCAATGCTTTCTGAAGACTAAGGAAACTAAAGTTATCTAGCCATAGAAAAAGAAAAGCAGAAGGAGATGCATTGCAGGCTTCTCTGCAATGTCCTGCCAATGTGATGAAATTCTAACTGGGAGGGATTGCCTCCAAACTAATAAACATGCTGAACCCTAACATGTAGTTATGCAGATAGAACTAGGAAGAAAGTGAATGGGGAGATTTCATTTTCTAATGCTTTGCATAAGTTGTGCTCCTCTGCTGTTTTCAGGGGCATACAGATGTTGAAGCAATGTGTACAGATTGCTCACTTTTTAAACACTCTTAAGTGGGTGCAGCCTCCCGAAAGGGCACCATGATCAAGGTTAAAGCCCTGTACCATATGCCCCCATTCGGAAAGAAGACAAAATATGTGAATAAAAAAGTAAATCATGTAAAGATGCCCAAGGCAGATCTAGAAGGCTTCCATTCTCCACCACACAGCATAGGGCCATATTATCTCCTCAGTGAGGCAGTGTGTGGAGAGATGAAAGTAGCAGAAATTCCATTATTGCTCCTCAAACTGGAAGAAGATGGAGAGCAGAGCCAGAACAGCATAACAATCTATTTCCCTGGAAGCCTAAAGGAGTCCCCCATGAAAACAGTATTTAGTTGGAGGCTCTGTAGGCTTAAAAGGCTCTGTTCTCTGGACAGATGGAGCTCTATGCACAACATTTCCTGGTGAACTGAACAATTTTTTTACTGGAGTTAATGTTGTTCCTTACCCCTTATACTGAGTCAGAGCAGAAGCAATGGTCAATGTCCAGGGCGAGCTGGAATCCTGGGTGAACCATGCTGAGAGGGAATGAGGCCCAGCAATCAGCAGAAGAGGAGCTGGTGCTCTGTAAAGATGACTTAAGATCTGTAAAATAACCCCACCTCTTACCCCTACCTCTGCGGACTTACAACTCCTGCCCACCCAGAGCGAAGATGTGTCTGGTACTACATGCTTTGAACAGTATGGTGTTTTCTAAGTGTTCCCCTGCTGCGGGTTTTCCAGAGTGGGAGGGGATTTAACTCTCAGCCATTAGAGGTGACATGATAGAATCACTGATCCTTTGCAGACAATGCATATTTGGAGAACTAGTATAGAGTGACAATACACCTCTGTTTGAATTGGTTTGTATTTGCAGGTATGCCATTTGCGGTTCAGTTTTGACTTTCTGCATGTTAAAGCATTGTCTCCCGTGACTCTTCTCCTGGTATTAGTCAATAAGCATGATGCTCTCTACAGGACAGAAGGGAATACATACTCGCAAAGGAACTGACAACTTGAATGAGGTGCACAGTATAAATTTCAGAAGAAATACACCAACTGGGCTCAGTAGATTGCAATAGGTCATTCTGAAGATGGCTACAGTCTCATCCATTTAGAAATATTGGGTTAAATTCTCCTTTTAGCTACACCAGTAACTACATTATTTACTCCAGTAGGATTGAGTTACACCACTATAACAGAGAACAGCATTTGGCCCACTGAATCTAATTCAATTTTTTTATACATGTAAATTAAAGTGAAGTGACCTTAATGTGTCATTGACTGCTATTATTTGAGTTTATACTTTCTAAAATACATGCAAATACTCCCTTCTCCACATTCTTATACATGTATATTGCCTGTGTGCTTCCTGTTGCTGTACGTGTTATGTGGTTTTGAACTATATCGTTCCTGAATGGATCTCTTGTGTGTCTCCAGGAGAAAAAATGCTTTTTACTGTATATTGGTTGTTACTTATTTGCATTCTAACTTTACTCATTTCTTTCAGCTTACTTTGAAAATTTGCTTTGCTATGATATGATTAGAAGGAGCATTTCATAATGTTCTGTTTGGGAGGGGGTTTAGGAGCACCTACATGACTCCTTTCTCAGTATGAAAGATTCTGATATATCTCACTGACATATGCAGGTCTTCCAGTGTACCGATATATAACTCCAATGCTGAAAGCTAACTGCTGCTGCCGTATACATTCATTTATTGCCCCGCAATGGCACTAAGGTTAACCTGAATAAAAATCAGTTTTAGATCACACCCTGACTCTGAAGGATGACGCCACCACTTAGGAGTAGCAACAAGTTGTTTTCTTCTATTGGTGAAGGGAAGAAAGTGGTACTAGCCAATGGTAAATGGGGCAATGAGGGCAGCGGCAGATTTTATTTTACATATTTATGAACACATTTTACATAATGACACATTTTTTTCATTGTCACTGCGGGACAACTGTTCATTTCCCAGTTTTCAGTTTGTAAAGCTATACTTGATAACAGAATTAAATCCTCCACTCTCAAATGCAGAGAGCTTTTTTCTATAGTGACATAATGACGATGAATGACAAAGAACAACAGTGTAAAATGCACACTGAGCATCTGTTCAGTGACAATTGGTTCAAGGTTTTTGTGTATGAGAAATATGCAAAATGCTGATCTGAGCGCTCAGATCACATTTTTCATTAAAATGTTCCAAAAAACAAAATAGTAACTAGATAAATCCTGGGCATTCACTCTCTTTTGCATTTGTTAGCTGCGATATTTTAAAAGACTAAGTGATTTGTAATAACTGATCACCCATGGGTGAACACTTTTTACAGAGTGATCACTCCATATCTGACCTCTCAGTTCTTATCCTCAAAGGAATTCTGTACAATACCTTCAAAAGATGACTCTGAGAACTTAAATTCAGAAGTCTGCTAGACACTGAAAACCATGGACTTAATAGATACATTGGTTTTTATGGCCCCTTACAACTTGTAACACATCCTGTTGCCTACTAACCACTCATTGTCCTACAGAGGTGTTAATTGCCCACTTCATTTTAAGTGGCCACCTACAATATGTGTTTCAGAGTAGCAGTCATATTAGTCTGTATTCGCAAAAAGAAAAGGAGTTCTTGTGGCACCTTAGAGACTAACAAATTTATCTGAGCATAAGCTTTCGTGAGCTACAGCTCACTGATGAAGTGAGCTGTAGCTCACGAAAGCTTATGCTCAGATAAATTTGTTAGTCTCTAAGGTGCCACAAGTACTCCTTTTCTTTCTACAATATGTGTGAATCACTTATGCTTAATAATCGGTCCCACCTTACATTTAGCATGGACAATCTAGTTTCCTTCTTCAGACCTAAAGAAGAGCTCTGTGAAGCTTGAGAACATGTCCATTCCACCAACTGAAGTTGGTCCAATAAAAGATATTACCTGATCCACCTTGTCTCTCTCTCTAATCTTCATTTCACTCATAATTTGAGATTGTTTGCCCATTTCTCTCCCCGTCTTTTTCTTCCCAACAGACAATAGGTACTGACAACCTGGGAAAACTGATAGCAATAATGGCCAAAATAACTCTTTGGCTCAGATTCCTGAACCTTTGATCATCACATGTTCATACCACCTTCCTTCATAGTACACCCGCTGTCTGCACAATCCCGCACTTTTGTTCACAAAAACCAGTCTCGGTGAATCCCTTTGTGTTGCTAGTGACTGAATAACATCCTCTGTAAGGAGGGAAGGAACATTGTCCAGGACAGCTGCTGCTAGGTTAGTGATCTAACATGGAAGCTGGGGAGAAAACTTACCCTAGCACTGCATTATGTAAAGTGTTGTATTGGTATTCAACTCAGCCACAGAGAGCTAAGATATTTCGAGGTGAATGAAATAGGTACACACATTCTACCTTTGGTGGCGGTGTTTTTTTTTTTTACACAACAGAATAGCATATTTTTTTTATTCTGAATGCCCTAGGGTCCATAAAAGTCCACTCACCATCCAGGTACTCAGTGTTAACTAAAGGAATTCACCCTGCAGGTCAGAAAAATCTCCAAAAATCTCGGAACAGTGTTAAAACTCCAAAAATGTATTTGGTCCAACCAAATATCACAAGTCAGTTTCAGATGAATAAAAGAAATGGGCAACATAAAGTTGCCTAGCAACAGCATTAATAAATATGGTCATACAGCAGGAATTTCCTCTCAATTTGTGTTTCATATCCTTTTGTGGTTTTTGTCTCTTGGCTGGAAGGAAAAGATTATAGGTTTACTGGAGAAATGGGTATAAGCCAGGTTTTAATATATGCTGCTTTTTCATTAATTTGAGAAAAGTTTATGAACTAGTCCCACTGGCTGAGAACCTATTCAGGATTCAGAAGCATTTGTTGAATAGCTTGGATGTATTATGAACAGATGATGGATTGTTAAGTTTGGCTGTTCACTCTAAGTGGTCTCAGTATTTCTGCTCCCTCATCGCATGACAAATGTATTAGCAGAAGAATAATGAATGGCAAGTAGCAAATAATACACAGACAGAATAAAATTATTGAAATTTCAGGATTCCCAGGCATTGCTACTCAGAGCATAACTATCCATAACTATTTAGAATCATCCAATAGTCTCAAACATATACTATAGCCCCATGAATAACAGGGAGTTGAATTTGAGTAGTTTTTCCCCTTCTCTTGTTATGTGAAGAGATGTGGTAAACAAGTACCGCATGGATAGCCTATCCCCAAACTGAGAAAATGCAGATGCATATTGGTAAGGTGGATATTGGTGCATATTGGATTAAGGTGGCTTAACTGTAACCAAATATATTTCTTTATCCAGGTGCTACCACCTTGAATGTCCTGGTTCTTAACCTTTAGGAGGGATATTTCCCTCAGTGACATCACAGTATTAGACAAAACAGATAGGTGCAAACATGAATGTTATTCATTGAGATTTTTCTCAAAATAATATAAAAAGATCAAATGAAGTGAGGATCACACAACAACCCTGGAACAAGGTGTGTGTTTTAGAGCCAGCAAAACTTGGCATGGAAACGTCATCAGTGGCTGAAAATAAAGGCAAGCTTAGTCACTGAACCTTTACAAGAACCTCAAACACTGGTAGTACAGCAAGTAAATTAGAAATTCTCTCAAAAAAAAAGACTAATGAAAGCAAGTCACACATTAAAGTTATCACAGAGTTAAGAGATATACGAAAAGTGCAAAATATCAGAGGTTCTGCATAAGGGAGTGATTTAATCAACATCAGTCTTACCATGCATCTACTGTGCCAACTGGCATAAACACAAGGAAATATTGTCAATGTGGCAATTTTGTTTTCTTTTTTACTTCCTTCTTAGGAAACACCTGCTGAGCTGTTTGCATTTTATATATTTGAAAGACCAGTTAGAAGTAGGAGTAGATGCCTTAGGACTTTATCCTTAAAGCTCCGTGTAATGAAGTCTAGGTTAAGTATATCAAAATCTGTGCTGATTTCTTAACTGGCAAACCTGCTCCTGAAGTTCAGTTTGCCTGAGAAGATGGAGAATGGAATTGCTATCCATGTAGAATTTATTTGGTGATATAGATCCAGTCATCTCCTTATGGGAAATTATAGCACACGGAATGCGATTGCATGTGGCTGCAAGGACACAGCCAGGGTGAAGGCCCTAGTTACTTCCTCAATATTTTTAATCTCTTCCTTTCAGTAAGTACATTTTTATTAGAATAATTTCTTAATTACTTGCCTTGGTCAAGATGCTGAAGAAGTGAGGCATTTTTGTATTCGCTTCTTCCTCCCACTCCGCAACACACATGCCCAGACACAGATTAGCAGGTTAAATGGTGAATAGGGCTTCTTGAGAGCCATTTATGCTGGCATAAATAGTATCCTTCCTACCTGTCAATCTGTGCTCAGTCTTCAGCAGTTGTTTCTAAATTTTGTGCTCTCCTTCATTTCTCCTCTGCTCTGGCTGAAGCAGGGATTTCCCTAGACGACCCCCCCCCCCACTTCCAAGGGAGGGTGTACACTCCTCCCCCACCGAATTTCCCCAACCCCACCCCCCAATTTTGTGAACTAGTTACATGCAGTGTTGCCAATTTAGTGATTGTTTGGAAATTTGAATTGAAATTGAAACATTAATACACCCTATAAAAGCATATACAGTGTATGATAAAATACATGTAGCTGAAAAAGTAGAATAGATTTGAAAAGTATGAACATAGATTAGCTTCCTTATACAGCTGTTGTTTTTTATGACAATGTCAGTGCATCCATTTAGTGATGTTGGCCAACCTAATAATTTGAAATTATGATTTGCAAGCAAAGTCTAAATGAGCTCTCCCTGACAGCTAGTGATGAGCTGGGGGCTGGGGGGAAAGGCTTCAGGACCAGATTGTATTTACAGTCACACCTAATCTACCTAGGTATCCAGCAAACAGAGCTATGTTGCCCAAGTGGTAGATTCTGGCTGGGGTTGGGTTACAAATCACTTGAATGCAGGGGTAATGAAATGTTGTTATTCTTATTGTATGAGTAAAGGGCAGTAGAACTATATTTAGCCTGTGCTGATTGAGGGCATCGAGAGGGAGAGTGGGGAACAGGTGTTTTGCTTGATGGTCTGCCTGGGTCACAAGGACTATTTGACCTGCCCCTCTCCATTGTTTAAAGAAAGAGCTGATTAGGCTTCATAGATAGCCTTATGTTTTGTTAATTGACCACTACAGCTGAAATCATTGATAATCATGTCTAAGTGCTTAGACCTGCTATGGGATAGTGTTTCTGTGGAAGAGATGGCCCAGTCTGCACTAGCAGCGAGATTCCCCAGCTGAGAGCTCAGCTGAAATCACTGAGAACCTCAAGAGACCAACTCGCAGAGGTCACAGTGGCAGGTGGCAGCAGAAGGTGATGGCGCAGGGCCATTGGCAACAGAGTGATGGAGTGAACGGATGCACAACGAACAACAGTGGCCAGAGCAAACAGTGAGCAGCTGGAGGAACAAGCAAGTTGCCTTCTTTCTCCCACCTTGGAGGTGAACTCATGTGAAAGCACCTCTAAACTCTGAGTCTCCAATGACCAAGGACAACACTGGTGAGTGAGGGGGGGGGTGGAGGGAAAATGAGGGGCATGTTAAATAAACATTTGTTTGTTGGACTATATTTTAGTTACTTTGCTCCAGAATGCTAGATTTGTGACTGGGAATGGAAATTATATAAATATGTTTCCCAATAGGCCAAGATTTTTTAAATGCATTATTTGTCAAGGTTGTTATCTCACATTGTTGCTATCTTGAGAGGTCATTATGTTGGGGAGTTTCTGTACTAAACATTTTTATTATTCTAATTAATTTTTACATAAGAATGGCCATACTGGGTCAGACCAATGGTCCATATAGCCCAGTAGCCTATCTCCTGACAGTGGTCAAGGCTTCAGAGGGAATGAACAGAAGAGGTAATCACCAACTGATCCATCCCCTTTTGCCCATTCCCAGCTTCTGGAAAACAGACTGGGGACACTCAGAGCATGGTGTTGCATCCCTCCCCATCCTGGCTAATAGCCACTGATGAACTTATTCTCCAGGAACTTATCTAGTTCTTTTTTTTAATCCTGTTATAGTTTTGGTCTTCACAGCATCGCCTGGCAAAGAGTTCCATGGGTTGACTTGATGCTGTGTGAAGAAGTACTTCCTTTTGTTTTTTTTTAAACCTGCTGCTATTAATTTCACTGCTAGTTCTTGTGTTATGTGAAGGATTAAATAGCATTTCCGTATTCACTTTCTTCACACCAGTCAAGATTTTATAGACCGCTGTCATATCCCACCTTAGTCGTCTCTTTTCTAAGCTGAAAAGTTCCAGTCATTTTAATTTCTCCTTCTGTTTCATACCCCTAATCATTTTAGTTGCTCATCTCTGTACCTTTTCTAATTCCAATATATCTTATATACAGCTACAGACTAGGGACCGAATGGCTAGGCAGCAGTTCTGCGGAAAAGGACCTAGGGGTGACAGTGGATGAGAAGCTGGATATGAGTCAGCAGTGTACCCTTGTTGCCAAGAAGGCCAATGGCATTTTGGGATGTATAAGTAGGGGCATAGCGAGCAGATCGAGGGATGTGATCGTTCCCCTCTATTCGACATTGGTGAGGCCTCATCTGGAGTACTGTGTCCAGTTTTGGGCCCCACACTTCAAGAAGGATGTGGATAAATTGGAGAGAGTCCAGCGAAGGGCAACAAAAATGATTAGGGGACTGGAACACATGAGTTATGAGGAGAGGCTGAGGGAGCTGGGCTTGTTTAGCCTGCAGAAGAGAAGAATGAGGGGGAATTTGATAGCTGCTTTCAACTACCTGAAAGGGGGTTCCAAAGAGGATGGCTCTAGACTGTTCTCAGTGGTAGCAGATGACAGAACGAGGAGTAATGGTCTCAAGTTGCAGTGGGGGAGGTTTAGATTGGATATTAGGAAAAAACTTTTTCACTAAGAGGGTGGTGAAACACTGGAATGCGTTACCTAGGGAGGTGGTAGAATCTCCTTCCTTAGAGGTTTTTAAGGTCAGGCTTGACAAAGCCCTGGCTGGGATGATTTAACTGGGAATTGGTCCTGCTTTGAGCAGGGGGTTGGACTAGATGACCTTCTGGGGTCCCTTCCAACCCTGATATTCTATGATTCTATGATTCTATGATCTTTTTGGTGATGGGGTGACCTGATCTGCACACAGTATTCAAGGTGTGCACGTACCATGGATTTATATAGAGGCAATATGATATTTTCTGTCTTATTATCAATCCCTTTCTTAATGATTCCCAACATTCTGTTTGCTTTTTTGACTACCACTGCACATTGAGTGGATATTTTCAGAGAACCATCCACAATGACTCCAGCATCTCTTTCTTGAGCGTTAACAGCTAATTTAGACCCCATCATTTTGTATGTATAGTTGAGATTATGTTTTCCGATGTGCATTACTTTGCATTTATCAACACTGAATTTCATCTGCCATTTTGTTGCCCAGTCACACGGGTCTGTGAGATTCCTTTGTAACTCTTCACAGTTTGCTTTGGACTTAACTATCTTGAATAGTTTTGTATCATCTGCAAATGTTGCCACCTCACTATTCATCCATTTTTCCAGATCATTTATGAATATGTTGAACAGTAATGGTCCCAGTACTGACCCCTCAGGGATATCTCCATTCTGAAAACTGATAATTTATTCCTACCCTTTGTTTCCCATCTTTTAACCAGTTACTGATCCATGAGAGGATTTCCCTCTTATCCCAATGGCTTACTTTTCAAAAGTCAATTTAAATTAAAAAATATTAAAAAACATTTATTTGTTTTAGAAATCTAGAACTGTTATGTGTTTTGGTGTAATTTGCATTATCCTTATGCTAAATTTGCATAGGCCTAATAAAACGTTTAATTTATTCACATCTCTTTTATATGTTGCAGGTCAAAGTGAAAATGAAAAGACAAAAAACAATGCAAAAATTTTTCCACTCAAAGGCCTCTAAAACCAACCAAGGTGAAGAACACATCAGGAACCAAGAATATATCAACATGTCATCTGAAGGTTCAAGTGGTGTATCTACATCCAAAGAACCCAAAGCACAAATACAGTTACCTACTGAAGAAACAGTGTCTCCAAAAGCTAAAGGCAGTTCCCGATGTTTGTTCGTCGAAGTGTTCCCATTTATTGAAGTTACAAAAGATGGCTACTGGTGCATCTCTTGCAAAAAAGCTTACAAAGAAGGAAAGCTTCCCAATGCTGTAATTGGTAAAACTAGAGGAGCTTGGTTTGTCAGACCAATCAGCAAAGCCAATGCTGACAAGTACGTGAAAAGGCTGCAAAACACCATGCCTCTGGAGTGCATCAACATGCAGAAAGCCTTATTAGCCCACTTTCAAAAACAATTTTAGAAGTACTTAATGAGGCTGTTAAAAATGCTGAAGACACAACACAGTTCATGCGAACAAGCATAGCTGTGGCATCATACTTTCTATTTAAGCAAGAGATACCACACACTACAAACTGGTGGCCAATGTTAAGTGCATTGTCACTTGTTCATCTTGAAGTTGAACACTGTTTTCAAACAAGACCGGCATATGCTCACTATCTTTCTGCAAGAAACTCAACTGACTGGCTAGAAGCATGCGGTGCAACAGTGAAAGACTCAACAGTTGAAAAAGTGAAAAACTCTCTCACCACATTCAAAAAATTTGCATGCATGGCTTATGAATGCACTGATGCAAATGGGGATCAAATATTAAGTCATTGTGTATGTTATCTTGATGTCAGTAGTAGGCCAGTAGATGTGTTTCTAGATGTTCAAGTTATAGAAGACACATCAGCTGCATCTGTGACAACCTACATCTTAGAAGAGTTAAATGCTTGTCAATTGGACCCCAAACAGATGGTTGCTTGTGCATTTGATGGAGCTGCAAACTTCTCTAGAAGACATGGTGGAGTACAAGCTTTGCTCAGAGAAAAGTGTAACCCTAATTTCTCCTATACATACTGGAGAGGCCATCTACTCCAAATAGAGCTAGTACAAGCTGCAGATTCTAGACAAAAGACATTAAAAAAGCTATACATTTAATGTGTTCATTATATTCTTTTTTCAGCAGGAGTCCAAAAAGACTGAATATCTTGGAAAATATAGAAGATACACTGGGACTGAAGTTCAAATTAGTCCAACCTGGGAAAATGCACTGGCTTTCTCCTGAGCAATCCTTGGCTGTTGTCTTAAAATTACTCCAGCCATTATTACTGGCTTTGGAAAGTATTTACCAAGATGCGATGGATCTAAGTTGTGAGGCTGGTGGATTACTTTTGCTACTACGTTCAGAGAAGATTATTGCCATTCTCTCTGTTCTAAGTCTACTGTTGAAACCACTTGGGTCATTAAACAATGTCATCCAGGCATCTGCTATAACAGTAGTATGTCTTTGTCCAGCAATAGAAGCTACATTTGGATCAATCAGAGAGCTATCCATTGAAAAAGTACTGGAAGAAGCAAAGACTTCAGTCCAGAAGTTGACTAATGAAGGCATTTATTTTGAATCCTTAAGTGAAGAGGACAAGAAGTGTTTGTTAAGACAACTGAAAAAGCACACAGAGTTGATTCTTACAAATCTACGACAGCGTCTTCTAGATTCTACTGAACCTCCACGTAGCTTTTACAGTGTAAAACACTGACCATTGAGTGGAGTGCAGCACTACCAGAAATGGGGCTGCCATGTGCTCAGGACAGAATAGAGAATTTGAACACAGAGTGGAATATTATACAACGAATGAATGAAGATTTGACTTCAACTTCTTTTTTATCATCACTAGTGGCTCGACCCCATCTTTGTGCTATGTTTTCTGGACGAAAGAAGTAGGAATTCATCTCTTGCTACTCCCAGTCACAACAGCTACAGTTGAGTGTTCTTTTTCATCATTGAATAGAATTTTGTGTTCTGAAAGAAGTCACCTTCTGCCTGATCATGTGAATGAACTAATGAGCATATCAACTGAAGGAATGGAAGTACTGGACACATGAGAAGCCACCAAAGATGAACATACTGCATTCAAAAAGTTCATTAATAGAGTTGTGCAAAATTATAACAAGAAACCAAGAAGGATGTAGATGTAGTGCTTCATAGAAGGCTTGAGTAGCCAACTTTAATTTGTGTGATGGTTTTAAAACATGAGTTAAATCTAATAAAATGGTCATGAAACATTTTTCAGTTTTTACCTCTGGTGTCATACAGCCCAACTTCACTCTCATGGTCTCACCCTTCCTTGGCCCTGACCCTCTCCACCCTCCCCCGCCGCGTAAATTCGAACACCCCTCCTAATTTCAATTCCTCGGGAAAACACTGGGCTGAAGAAAGCTACAAATATTGTTAGACTAGAGAGGAAATTTGGAAGACTGTTTTGAATGCCATTCAATGTTATTGGTTAGTGGTGCAATGAGATCGATGAAGTCCGTACATACACTTAAGAGTATGAATGTATCACTCTGCTATCATATCTAAGCTTCCATGTCCTGACAACCAAAACTGCTGGATCATTCTTTGCATCTAGAATAAGTTTCTCATATAGCCATGCAATATTCTGTAACCTGCTGTCCAACATACTGCAAAGCTACCAACTCACAGAGCTGGTTCAGAAAACAAGGTAGCTTGAATTAAATCACATTTTTCTCTCTTTAAGGTTTGACTTCATCACTTATATCTGTTGGAAGACGATTAATTTGTTTTCAGTAGACCAAAATGTATTAGACATTTTCCATCAGTCCCTGCCCTGTGGAACACACTGTATAATGCTGGACAGACAAAGGGGAACAAAGTGGATACTGCCAGAGGTAGGGGATCGGGGGGGGGAATGAAGTTGGGGGGAAGCTGGAGGGGCTTACAGTTTGGGGTCCTGGAGGGGGTATCTGTGGCAGGAGTACTCACTGGAGGGGGGCGGGGCAGTGTTGCTCCCTGTCACAATGGTAGGGCGGCTGATGCAAGCCCAGGATGCAGCGAGAGGCATCAGTCAGCACCTCCCTACAAGAGCCCCTCTCCAATGCTGGGAGCTGGAGCCTGGGTGGGGGGCATCCGGCAGCTGTGGCTTGCAGGGGAATGGACCAATCAGCTGCAGATGTAGGGGAGGGACCAATCTGGAAAGAGACCAATTGGAGCTCTTTCTGAGCTCCAATTAGTCTGCTCTGCAAATCCCCAGACATTTCCTGTGATTTTAAAATCCTACCAGGATAGAGGATGGAGACCCAGAAAAAGGAGGCTATGTCCAGGACAACCCTGATGTATGGTAATCCTGAACAATATTCACTACAGATAGCATGGCAGAAGTGGGGTTTAAAGAGGGACTCAAGAGTGGACATGGTAGGGAGCTCCAGGAGGTCACACAGTACATACAGGACCATATGGAAGGAGTTAGAAAGGCAATTGTCCGAGAAACCAATTCATGGATGGACCCCACAGGAACCAGCAAACCAGTTTAACCCAAGTCTTCAACAGATCTCAGACTGAATCAGACCTTTACAGAGGCTCAATAACATTATAAAAATTAATACAAAAATAATGTTTGCTGCCTCTTCACTTAGTTGTATCTGGCAGCAAAAGAGTGCCAGTAATAATACAAATGACCCACTTATAGGGAACACGGATATTGCAAAACCTCAGCTATTGTGAAGAACAATGGAAAGTCCCCAAAACTGTTTCAAGGAACCTCTATTTGGGTTGGAGTGACCTTTCAGTCTGTTTTCAATGTAGTTTAACACCACTCTAAACAGACTCTGTTGTGCTAAATCCCATTGGAATGCAGCACTTCACGCCTGCAAGGTAGGTAATAGATGCTCCATTTAAAGAGGATTATCTCCTTCCTCTCCTCTTCTGCTCTGATTGAACAAAGGAGGAGGGGGAGGAGATAATCCTTTTAGAAAGCAGCACTTCACACCTGCCAGGTAGGTAATAAATGTTGCATTCCAAAGGGATTAGCACAGGGGAGCCTGTTTAGAGTGGAATGAAATATTTTAACATGCTGGACTGACAGTCCTGGAGACTGGAGATCTCTTTTTTATCCAGGGACATGGTACAGCTTTGTTACTATAATTATTTACTATATGCTAGCTGTATATACAACATTAAAATTAAATGGACACAAATGTTGGTGTGTTGTATCAAATAAGTGCGTTATTTCATGAGCAGTACCTAATCTGGGTAGGATGGAATCAGTAATAACAAAATGCCACTTCATATTTAAAGATACACCTGAGCTGTTATATGCCACTTCGTTTCCTAATGCATAATTCACAAAAGGGAAAAAAAGGCCCAGGACACTCTGTGAGGGTCACATCACAGATATTCCTATTATTATTTTTTTTATGAGATGCTCTTCTGCCTTATGACATGAGGCAACCCAGACTTTCCACCTCTGTCTGTTGAATACCATGTTTCTTGCTTT
The DNA here is from genome assembly GCF_965140285.1 of Lepidochelys kempii. Classification (NCBI taxonomy): domain Eukaryota; kingdom Metazoa; phylum Chordata; order Testudines; family Cheloniidae; genus Lepidochelys; species Lepidochelys kempii. The sequence goes on along the minus strand of NC_136380.1, from coordinate 300,814,785 downwards.
GTTATAGTCTGCTTTCATGATATCAACATCTTTCTCTGTGGTTTTCCTATGTCGCCTGTTGAGCTCCTCTTTTCTGTCTTCCAGCAGACCATATCCAATCAAGGGATTGTCTAGGAATACAGTTTTTTGACATCTGTACCACATGTCCAAACCACTTCAGCCTTCTTTCTTGAATCTTTGTCTCTTTAGTCTGCTGGGGCAGTCCTTTTTAACACATCAGCACTGGTTACTTTATCCTACAGTGGACACCAAATATTCCTCACAAGCATCTCAACTGAAATGCATTAAGTTGCCTGTTGTGGGTTTCTAGCATTTGCCAAATTTCAGAAGCACATCACAATGTGGGTATCAGAATGGCATTGTATAACTTTGTCCTAGGTATTGTGTGAATCTCCTTATTTTTTCAGATATTTGCCAATCTTGAAAAGACTCCACTTTCCTTCCCAGTTCTTGATTCCACCTCCTCATGGAATTGGCAATTGCCATTAATTGTGCACTAAGTCATATAAATTCATTAACCATGCCATATTATTAACTATCAATCATGGGTGCATCATCATTATTGACTCCTCTCAACTATCTTGACTTTCATTTTCTTTTGGCTGATTCTTAATCCTACTTTGGTAGCCTCACGTTTGACATTGGTAGTGGCATCACCATCTGCGTCCAACAGAATAATGTTATCTCCAATGTTAAGATCTTGTTTTCCTCTTCTCCATAAAATTTCTATATTTTTATTTGATGTTGCTTTTTGATCATGTGATCTATCACAGTGAAGAAGAGGTGAGGTGATAAGATGCACATGTTGCATGTTCAGATTTAATAAGTCACAATGTCAAATAACTAACTCAGTTGAAGTTGTAAGAAAATTAAGCAATACTTGATACAGCACGATACAGAATACAGAAAAGGAAACGTATATAGCAAAATTGAGACTGGAGAAGTAAAGCAGCCTGCTTCAGCTCACTTCTATCTTCCCAAAACTTACCTTTTATATATTAGTTTACAGTATTGCCAACCGCATATGCTCAAAAATCACGAGTCAGGCTCACCAAAAATCATGAGATTGGCTTTCAAATCAGGAGACTATGTAAAAATACTAAATTTGGTGTTCATATTTGCCTTATGCTTTTTGAGCCTTTCGGGTGCCCTGGGGTCACATTTTGAAGCTTTCTCCACAGCCACAAGAGTAGAAACTTACTTTTGCTTTAAGAATGAAGGCCGAAATCACCAAATATCCACAGTATCAAAGGGGTAACCATGTTAGTCTGGATCTGTAAAAACGGCAAAGAGTCCTGTGGCACCTTATAGACTAACAGACGTATTGGAGCATAAGCTTTCGTGGGTGAATACCCACTTCGTCGGATGCATGTATTCACCCACGAAAGCTTATGCTCCAATACGTCTGTTAGTCTATAAGGTACCACAGGACTCTTTGCCGCTTTTACAAATATCCACATAACACCAGGAGCTGGGGCTTTAAGGAAAACAATAATGACCATTATGAGACTCATGACAAAATCATGAGAGTTAGCAACAAGAAAATCCTTTCTCATGCTTTTTCCCCCCAGCATTGGTTTTGCTGACATTTTGCTTAGTTTGAATATTCTCAACATAACCTAATCAATAAACTAATGACATCTGTAATCATATTTAGCTCTTAATGACTTAAACATTAATCAACACATCACTTAATGGTTTGCTGTTACATTGATTACAGAACACATCTGCTATAACATATGTTCCTCGTCCATTTTGTCAATTACTAAGTTTATCAATTACAGTGCATTTATGTGTATCCCTTATCAATTACATCATTTTGTCAGTTACAATACACATATATAATAATAGGCAGCCTTTTAAATATTATGGGTGTTTACAGAAAAGAGACCAAGAAAAAATGACCTGTTGACTGGGCAGCTCTTTTCATGGTATCTGATTTCCATAATTGGTAAGTTAAAAGCATCTTTCAATAGATTATTTTATTAATAATAGAAAACACCTTCCCTGTATCAGTTACAAGTGGTCCCTTTTTGGGCTAGGTCAGCTAAATGAAAGTAAAAGTGAAGTGGGTTATTAAGTGCAGTCCTACTGATTGATTACAGACATTTTCCTGATCATTAGTTTAACACAAAGTACTGGGGTCATCTAAAGTTCATCATAGGTTCCTCTTAAATACAAAGAATTATAGAAACATGGCTTATTGAGACTTTGGCTCACCTAGAGAGAATGAAATGGTTATAGTAGTTTGGTTCATTTACTAAAACATCCCTGTCACACTCCAGTGACAATATCAAACCAATCAATCGAACCATTTTGTCCTTAGCATTTTGAACCTTTATACAGCATCTTAGACAGGGACACTATATTTCTAGGAAGCCCATATTTTCACAAGATCTTCCATATTAACTTTCTCAGTCGAAAGCTTTGGTGAAATCTATAAAATTTAAGACTAATCTTCTCTCATAAGCAAGCCCTTTCTCAATCAATCATCTCAGGGTAAAAGTGTGATCTATACACAATCTTTTTGGTCTAAAGTCTGCTTGCTCAGTCTGTAGTTTTTCATCTATGACCAGTTTGATTCTGTTCAATAACACACTACAGAACACGTTTCTAGGTACTTTCTGTAGTGTTATTCCTTGCCAATTGTCACACCCCTGATGTTTTCCTTTCTTCAGTAATTTACAGATCACACATTCCTTCCGCTCCTCTGGACACATTTATTTCCTCCAAACAATATTACAAAGTTTATGTATTTCACGTACTGCCACCTCTTTCCCAGCTTTAAGCATTTCAGCAATAATCTTCTCTTCATCGGGAGCTTTGCCATTTTTTATCAGTAGCCTCTTTTTTCTGCTTCTGAAATGTCTAGCAGTGAGATATTTAATTACTCACCTCCTTCTTCACAGGCATGAATTAATGCTCCCCTGGGAATGAGATTTTCTGGAAAAGGAAATTCCTAAATTCCATCTAGGACCTGCATTCATTTTGGGGATACCCACCATCTTATGTTGGGAGCTGCAAAGGGAGGCTGATTTGCAAAAGTCCAATTTGGAATTGAAGAGCTTCTGTGAGCTTCTCGCAGGTGCTAAGGGGAACATGGAGTTGAGGCATTATTCTCCCATTCTGTGCTCCCCTGTGCCTGCTTTGGCGTCTCCTGGGCCCCACTTGTAGTGCTTGGATACTCAGAGGGAAGCATCAGGCACTGTTTGTATTAGCCTTGTAGTGTACTCCTCATTTCCCATGCTATGGTCTGAGACATTCAGTGACAATACATTACGGCCCCAGCAAACAACAACAAGGAGGCTGCTAAGCCCTATATATAAAGACCACAGTTTGCCCTCTTGCCTCCAGTTCTTTAGCCACAGTCTTCTTGCCCTGTTCCCTAACTCTGCTTCTTTCTCCCTTTCTTGTTCTAAGGTAGAAGAGAAACATAGAAAAGAAAGATGAGCCAAGAGAGGAAAGAGACTAGTTGAGGGGATTTGGCAATACACTCAAAAAATAAATAAACCTAGCTGAAAGAAAAAGATTCACTGATGATTGAAATATAATGAAGAAGAACCCCACAAGCACCACATATAATTCTAATGAGGCTCCCAAAGAGCAGAATCTTATTTATCTATTTATGAAAATTGATGCAACAGCTGTCATGTATCTTGCTAAACTTAATCAAAGTGACTGGATTCGGCAGTGTAAATTTCAGCTGTATATTCATTGACAGAGGATAGAAAAATACTTCCAATAAAAATGTGTCAGAGTACATGCTAGAAGGTATTCAATAAAACAAACCTCACTAAGTCAAGGCTTCTGATAGAAAGGCTTGTGCTTAAGTACCTGGCTCAGTTAGTGGGTTTTTATTTTATGTCTTTATTTATTGGTAGTGAAATTAAACATTTCCCAATGATAAAATCATTGGGCATATACACTTAGACAGCAAGACACAAACTAGTGCTGCAGATAGTAATAAATGGTCACTCTAAAATTAAAGTGTAGCGGAGGTAAACACACAATTTTTTAAAAACTGGATGATAAAAATCACTTGAGGACACAAACACAGCAAAAATAGCCCCCAAGAATTATCATTTTCATTGCTTTGCAGAACTTTTAATAAGTTTGTTTTCTTCAGTGCCTCTCTAGCTGTTTTCATGTCCCTTTTTCAGTTATTCTGAAAGAGTCTGTAATAAAAAGCCCCACTATGACTAAACTACAGAAGCCATGAGACTTAGATAACTGCCTGTCTGCCAGCTGGGTTGTGTCACACTATAACACATCTTACAGTCCTGTAAACAGTTTGATCGGGGAGCTTTCTACCATTTGAAAGGATTTTGAAAATATCATAGAAATTAGAAATAGGGAAAGAAAAGTATTCATAGACTCCAAGGCCAGAAAGGACTATTATGATCCTCTAGTCTGACCTGCTGTACAACACAGGTAATAGAATTTCCCCCAAAATAATTCCTAGAGTGTATCTTCTGGAAAAACATCCAATCTTGATTTAAAAATGATTAGTGATTGGTAAATTGTTCCAGTGGCTAATCACCCTCACTGTTCAAAATGTATGCCTTATTTCCAGTCTTAATTTGTCTAGACATTGGATCATGTTATATCTTTCTCCGCTTGATTGAAGAGCCCACTATTCAATGTTTTTTTCCCATACAGGTACTTATAGACTAATCAAGTTACCCTGTAACCTTCTATTTGCTAAGCTCCCTGAGGTGATCACTGTTTATAAGGCATGCTTTTTAATCCTTTAACCATTGTCCTGGTTCTTCTCTGAACCCACTACAATTTATCAACATCTTTCTTGAATTGTAGACACCAGAACTGGACACAATATTGCAGACCGGTCATACCAGTGCCAAATACAGAGGTAAAATAACCTCTCTACTTCTCCTCAAGATTCCCCTATTTGTGCATCCAAGGATTTGTCCACAGATTTGCTGTGGGAGCTCATGTTCAGTTGATTATCCACCACAACCCCCAAATCTTTTTCAGAGTCACTGTTTTTCAGGATAGACTTATCTATTATGTAAGTATGGCCTACATTTTTTTAACCTCAATTTATACATTTACATTTAGCCATATTAAAAAGCATATAGTTTGCTTGTGCCTAGCTTACAAAAAGATCCAGATCACTTTGAATCAATGATCTGTCCCCTTCATTATTCACCACTCCCCCAATTTTTGCAGCATCTGCAAACTTCATCAGTGATGATTTTATATTTCCTTTCAGGTCACTAATAAAAATGTTAAATAGTGCAGGGCCAAGAATCGATCCCTATGGAACCTCACTAGAAACATATCCACTCAATAATGATTCCCTGTTTACAATTACATTGTGAGAACTACCAGTTAGCCAACTTTTAATCCATTAAATGTGTGACATGTTAATTTTACACTGTTCTAGGGTTTTTTTAATCATAATGTCACATGGTACCAAGTCAAATGCCTTAAAGAAGTCTAAGTATGTTACATGAACAAACTTGCCAACTTGTAATCTCATGGAAAAAAAAGATATCAAGTTACTTTGACAGGATCTTTTTTCATAAACCCATGTTGATTGGCATTAATTATCTTACCTTCATTTAATTGTTTAGTAATTGAGTCCCATATCAGCCAGTCTAATATCTTGCCTGAGATGGATGTCAGACCGAGAGAGCACTAATTACCCAAGTCATGCCATTTACCCTTTTAAAATATTAACAAACATTGGCTTTCTTCCTAGGATGGTCTAGGTTTATTTCATCCTGCCTCAGAACAGAGGGCTGGACTTGACAACCTCTTGAGGTCCCTTCCAGTCTGACATTTCTATGATTCTATACTTTGGGGGATCAGGTATGTAGCACGCTTTACTCTACTCGCCTAATCTATGCCTCACTAGCTACACTGTCATTTGTTCCTGTGCTAGCTGGGTGTGCAGTTTCTGCACTCTACACGCCACCATAAACATAAACATACGGTGAGGGTAAGGGGTACTTCCTGCTTGCTGAAGATCCTGAATGGATTAGGGAGAAACACTTGACAGGTGGCAGTCCTGAGGCTCTATGGTGTTGGGAGAAAGTGACCACCCATGAACTAGATCATGGAGCTAGCAGAGTTAGAATGGCAGGGTATGCTTATGCTTTATACCTGGACATTCTACTTTTTCTGGTGTGCACATCCTTGCCATGTGATCTCTCTATTAAACGCTAATGTAAACACAAACCACTGCCCCCTGGAATAGCTGTATGATAACAAAGAGCCATTGGTATTATGTGAATCTTCACCTTCTTATAGTTTATTTCCTTAGAAGGAGGGAAGAGCACTCAATGTAGAATTAAAACTGAAAAGTTATCAGAATTTCCCCATTATATCTAACACAAAATAATAAGTCAAAGTATTACAACTTTAAAAAAATTGAAGGCAATGGACTAGTTATTACACATACAAATTACCATTTTTCATCTTCAAATGAAGAATACATTTTGCCTATTTCCCTAAAAGCAAGAACCTAAAAACCAAACAATTTTAGAATTAACAAAAGTTTATTATATAAACACTTGCATATGTCTTGCATAGTAGCAAATGTTTTCAAGCCAACTGAAAGATGCTCTGAATTTGCTGATGTGACAGTGAATTATAGAGGATATGACAGCTATGCAAATGTTGTGCATTTCTGAACCCCTTGAATAACATATACATTTAGGACCATTTACTGTGCTCTAAAGATTTGAAGATACCATTAGAAATTGCAAAACCACTTGCAATTCCATATAAAATACTCAAAAAGAAAAGGAGGACTTGTGGCACCTTAGAGATTAACCAATTTATTAGAGCATAAATAAATAATAAATTGGTTAGTCTCTAAGGTGCCACAAGTCCTCCTTTTCTTTTTGCGAATACAGACTAACACGGCTGTTACTCTGAAACATATAAAATACTGATATTCATTACCATCTAAAGAAAGTTAGCAATTTTTAGAAAGTTTTCAGATCCCAAGGCATTACGGCCATGCAGTTTACCAAAGGATTTTACTAAAATTGTATTTTTGCAAGGTCTTCTGCTTTTTTATTAGACAAAATTAATAATTTTTAAGTTATATATTCTGCTGAAAACATTGAAATCAGGCAAGATTTCCTTATACTTTTCTGGACAAACCCAGGGTTGCTTTTGTTTGGTTGGTTTATTTGGTTTTTGTTGTTGTTGTTTTGAGAAATTAAATAAAAGGGTGACAAACAACTTTTTTCATGTAAGACCAAAAAGCCTGTTAAAATAAATTTTGCTTTTCTGTGTATAATTCTAGGTGGCAAGGGATGTCTTCCAGGAATGAATAATGACTGACTAGGCATCTGTGTATTGAAACTCGGCAAATGTGACCTTGCAAGAGCATATTGAAACATTAAACATATTGACAATTTTAGCTTCTTTGTCTTTCCAGGCTTTCAAAACCACTTTATTACAGCTCTAAAGTAAAATGCAATGTCTTTGTAGCCCATTTCATTTTTGCTCAGCATTTCACTTGAGTACAATGTCACCTGCTGATTCCAACGAGGCGCAAACACTTTGTTTCCTATTATTCAACATCTGAATGAAGCTGCTCCAACAATATGAGCTGAAGTACTCAGATGATATCCAGCTCTACACCTTCCTGATGTCATCACCTAGCTTTCTCAATGCCTAGTCAAGATCAACACCAGCATGAAGAGCAGTTGACTAAAGTTGAAGCAAGACAAGTCTAAGGTAATGTTGGTAGAGAAAGGGAAATACCTGAAAAGAGTTCACTTTCTCATATCTCATACCACTGAGGGCATCTGCTGTTGGGTTAATCCAGTCTGCATGCTTGGAGTTCTTTTGATATTCTCAGTGCTATTGGATGTTCAGATGGCCAGGGCAGCTTCGATCTGAAAGCAACGAGAGGACTGCAGGTCATCCTATCAGAGATATACCTGGCCATGGTCATCCATACATTTTTAATCTCCATTCTTTATTATTGCAAATCATTGTATTTAGGAATGAAGCTACATGTCTGGAATGAGCTCAAGATGGTACAAAATACACTGAGACCAGCTGATTAGCATCAGGTTGATGTATCACCCTAGTGTTCTGTTCTGAGCACAGGCTTCCCATTGAATAAAAAATGCATTCCAAGATATCTCTATTGTGGGATTGGCCCATCTACCGGAGTGATTACTATTCTTTTCATGATCTTGACCTCCCATAACTGCAGTGTTCCACTGTAACAGTGAAACTGTTGACCAATAGGGGAAGCCTTAGGTTTCTGGGGGACAGAACTTTTGCAGCTGTTAGATGTGGACTACTGGACTCACTCCTACAAGGGTTAGTGACCACAGTCTTCAGTGTTCAGAAATAAAGTAATAACTCATCTCTTTCATTTAGGCCCAGAGCCTCAAAGATATTTAGGTTCCTTATTTTCATGGATCAGGTCAAAGTTAGGAGCCTAAAGAACTTAGGACATCTGGTCCTGAGGCTTTTCTTGCACTAGAGAAATCAATGGTTTGTGCTTTAGTCAGTTATTTCTCAACAATTAAAATACAAATAATGCCACCAAATTACCCATCCATAGTCATGTAGAGTTTGTCTTTATGGCCACACTAGAGCTGCCTTACACTGATTCTGGTAGGGTAGCTGTCATCTTTGATGACCACCTTCTCAGTAAGCAAGCTTCCCTAGTTTTCTGGCTGACAATCTCCTCTCTGTTCCCACTGTCATGCATGCTTTTCCCAAATATACCCCTCTTACCCTGCAATGTCCCCCTGCAATGTTCCCTTTTCAGAATTCTGAAGACTCAATACTGCTGCCTATCACCATACTATCCGAGCATCTTACATGTAAAATTAATAGCAATAGAGAAGTCTTTAGCGAACCTTATGGAGTCTCTGGCATCATAGAATCATTGAAGCATAGAATCGTAGGACTGGAAGGGACCATGAGAGGTCATCTAGTCCCGTCCCCTGCACTCATAGCAGGACTAAGTATCATCTAGACCATCCCTGATAGGTGTTTGTCTAACCAGCTCTTAAAAATCTCCAATGACAGAGATTCCATAACCTCCTTAGGCAATTTATTACAGTGCTTAACCACCCTGACAGATAGGAAGTTTTTTCTAATGTCCCACCTAAATTGCCCTTGCTGAAATTTAAGCCCTTTGCTTCTTGTCTGATCCTCAGAGGTTAAAGGGGAACAATTCTTCTCCCTCCTCTCAGTCTTCTCTTTTCCAGACTAAACATACCCAATATTTTCAGTCTTCCCTTATAGGTCTTATTTTTCTAGACCTTTAATCATTTTTGTTGCTCTTCTCTGGACTTTCTCCAATTTGTCCACATCTTTCCTGAAATGTGGCACCCAGAACTGGATACAATACTCCAGCTGAGGCCTAATCAGCACAGAATAGAGTGGAAGAATTACTTCTTGTGCCTTGCTTACAACACTCCTGCTAATACATCCAGAAGGATGTTCACTTTTTTTGCAGCAGTGTTACACTGTTAACTCATATTTATCTTATGGTCCACTATGACCCCCAAATCTCTTTCCACAGTACTCCTTCCTAGGCAGTCATTTCCCATTTTGTATGTGTGCAATTGATTGTTCCTTCCTAAGTGGAATACTTTGCATTTGTCTCCCTTTTTGGAGTAAAATTCTTTTTGTGGTATTTTTGGTTGGATGATGTGTTAGTTATAGACTTTTATTTTGGGGGTAGTTTTGATGCATGGGTAGGAGAGGGGCTATCAGTGTTGTGTTATTCTTAATGTGGGGTAAAGGCTTTTTTAAAGCAGAAGGTTTTGCAGCATTTCCTAAGAGTGGTCAGATTCAGAATTTGCCTGATCTCCTCTGGAAGTTTGAGGAGATCCAGCTGCAGAACAAGCCAGGATGTTTTGTCACCATCTCTCATGTGTGTCATCCTGGGCTTTGTGATCTGTATTATCCCAAGGAGCTCAGCTATCTCAGCAGTTCATAGACTGAAATTCAGTCTTTAATATACCTGGACCTTTCTCCATGAACTGCTTTGAGGATTAGGACCAAGAACTTGAGATGACACCTGAAACTGACTGGTAGCCAATGGAAGGACTTGAATATGGGCCTAAAACTCACACTGATCTAGACCACAGATTAAGCAGGCAGACACATTCCATACCTGCAAGAACCTGTGCATTGTCTTCACATTCAACTTCAGGTAGAGTGAGTTACTGTAATCCAGCTATGATCTTCATATTATATCCTCCTCACCCTCCAAGAAGTTCCTCCACAGTCCAGCTCCCCTGGTGATCCAGCTGAGAATGCTCTCTCAGCTTCTGCCACCTCCCCACAGTATCCCCCTCCTCCCAGTCATGCTCTCCCCAGTCTCCAGCAAGCCATTACTGTTTCACCAGCTGCAAGTTCCATCAGTAGCAGGCTGAGAAGTGTGGGGTGTGGGGTGGAAGAGAAGCATGGTTCCAGAGTAGGAGGATTCTAGGGGGCCAGGCATGCCCAAAGGGTTGAATCTTAGCTCGTTATTCAGAGATGGATCATTGGGTAAGGGCCAGCAGAACTGTAGCAGGATAGGAGCGCTTGCATAAAATATAATAATAATAATAATTAATCATTAATTGACGGTCAGCAGTGCTGAGAGGAGGTCATACTGTTGGGGCATGGCTGAAGAGGGTGTCATAGGGGAACAAAGAGGGATTCAATCAGGAAATAACTTCTCCAAATGAAGGTGGTGTAAACTGTCAAGGATAAGAGCTGTCAGTGATGACAGGGCCCTGATTGTGCCCGTGTATTGTGTTCACATGGCATATAAATCAGCTGAGTCTCATCTGAGTGTCCTAAAAGCTGGTAAGAATGAGAATTATATTTTCCCCATTTATTTTTAATTACTTTGGAGATACTCTGATATTATTGGGATGGAGGATATATCAGTATCTATACAAACAAACAGAAATTGTGCAATCAATAATAGCTCTCAACAAACAGGACAAATTAAAGGAGAAAAAACACCTTTGTGTTTCTTCACATAACACAGAGCTGGTGGAAACATCATTGTTTAATACACTGGCTTTAAGTGGGTGATTATGTTTGCCTTTAATCATTGGTCCCAATGGGCTTAAGAGCCTTCTACTGTATGTACTCACAGCTAAAGCATTTGCTTTTTTAATTCAAAGTGCTTTTGGTGTTGATATTTTCTCCTCTCCCTCCTCCATAGTTCCTCACCACCAAGGCACCTCTGTGTGACCACAGATTCATCATAGTTGCATAGAAGAGAGACATGCCCCATTACTTAGACACCAGGCAAAGTGCAGAGTCATTTTATTGTGCACTATAGCAATAGGACTCTTCCCTGCTCTTGATTCTATTCAGTCAGTTCAATTTCAGCTCCACTTCTGGGTGCTGGTGAGACCAGACAACTAATTCTAGGATATAGAAAAGCATTCAGAAAAAGCAGGGTAAAGCAGTTTTAATTTCTGAATTATTTCTTTTCTTGGCTCACGCTGCAGGATAGACAGTGATTGTAAATTACATCAGTTAAAGTTTTGACTAGAATAAGCAGCTCATAGCAATTTGTCTTCTCAGGTTGGCTGTTCTGTTAAATTTATATTTCAAAGGTGAAACCATTCAGCAAGAGATCTGCATGCCTGCAGCTAGGTTTAGTGCTTGCCAAAAGCCTTTTAGGGGTACTTCCACATTCTTTTCTTGCAGTGGGGGTTATGGGCAAATAATGGGCCACATTCACTCCAGGTTTACATTGGCTTCTAGTAACAAATTCAGGAAATTTTCTCAGAACTGCAATTTTTTTTTGTGAAAAGCGATTCCCCATTTTAGCCAGCCCTAATGAGAGCCAATGTAGGGGGGCAAACTATTGCACAGCTGCATACTGTGGGGTTCTTACACCTTTCTCTGAAGCATCTGGTGTTGGCCATTATTGGAGAAAAGATACTAGACTGGATAGATCTTGGTTCAGATCAATTCTGGCAATTCCTGTTGCAATAGGCTAGGCCTTTATCAGGTCCCACGTCAGTGTTGTCAGAGTCTCTTCCCTTTCCAAAGTCCTTTACTCCTTTGGGAACCATATTCTAGTCTTTCCAGTTTCACAGATATGAGGATCTTCCAGTTAAGAGGATGTTCAGTCACAAAGGGCATGTCTACACTACAAAATTAAGTTGACTTAAGATAGGTCAATCTACAGCCACTGCAGTAATTAAATTGGCTCTAGTGTTCACGCTATGCTCCTTGTATTGGTGATGTGTGTCCTCACCAGGAGCGCTTGCAACAACTTAAGCCCTACCACCCCAGGGCTGACAGCTAGAGCCCCGCCAGGCTAACAGCTGGAGCTCCACCACCCCAGAGCTGACAGATGGAGCTCCATTGCTCCGGGGCTGACAGCCGGAGCCCCACCATCCTGGGGCTGACTGCTGGAGCTCCTCTGCCCCAGAGTTGACAGCTGGAGCTCCACTGTCCTCGAGCTGACAGCTGGAGCCCAGCTGGGCTAACAGATGGAGCCCCACCACCCAGGAGCTAACAGCTGGAGCCCCACTGGGCTGATACCCAGACTCCCACCACCCCTGGCTGACAGCTATTTTAGTCTTTCACTTATGATTAAAGACTATAACATATTATCTCAGTTAGTTATCTCACAGTACTGGTATAAGGGAAGTAGGTAGTTATCTTGAAACACATGAATAAGAGCAGATATATGTCTGTTTCATGTTTTCCCTTTCTGGAATCAAAACAATTAATGTATTATCAATGAGGACATGAAGCTATTGGTGCAATAATTGTCTTTAGGCAGTTTATTGTACATTAGCAAATCTAGCACTAGAAAATGAATTGTAAGAAGAATTTTAGCATTCGCAAAATGGTGAATGAGTAACTAAGGGCCAAGTTTTTCATGGCTTACTCATCCTGAAGTTGACTTCATGGGACTACATTTCTGAGTCAAGATCATACCATTAGAGGGGCATTTGATTTCTATGATGCTATATTTCTACAGTCAGCCAATTTTCAGTGTATGCTTATCAGCTCTACATCACAGAAGAGGGTTTCTCAGCACACTGAAGTGATTTCACAACACAATAAACTGGTTGTATGGCTTTATAGCTGCTTGGGGGACAAATCAGTAAACATTTTCACAAGGGTTTTGTTTTGTTTTTTTGAAAATTAGACTAGATTTCAGAAACTGAAAAATTTCTACCAGCTTTTCAGTGAAAATTATCAGACATTCTTGTCAATTCAATTTTGCTACAACGGCAACAAAAAAAGAATACAAAGTTTTGGGGGTTTTTTTGGTCAGCACTTGTGATGGGGTGTCAGTCATGTCAGGGGAGGAATAAGGCTTTAAAGTCAGGAAGTTCTGAACAGTTATTAAGCAACTCCCAAGGGGGACTCCTGGAAAGCTTCAGGAAAACTGTCCTCAAGAAGGTCACCCACCAATCCTTCCCACAACCTCATCCCCTTGCTTACAAAGGGACAGTAGACTCCAGTATCCTTGCCAAGCAAGATTGGTTTGGCAAGCTCCAAGCTGAGCTGTTAAGTGTTTGGTACTGCTATCTCCTACCCCTTCCGCAGTGAAGGAATTTGGGACTATCCTGAAAGGATGTGGGAGTAGGAGCCAGGAGCCCTCATCGCCTCCAAACACAGTCAGACTATTTAGCTCAAATTGGTATTGCAGAGACTCCTGAATACGCAGACAGGGGCACCTTATTTATTTTGCACCCAGCAGACAGCAGAAGGAGCTTGTCAGTAGTCTGAGAATAGCTCTATCCATAGCATCTGTAACAGGTATTACAGTTCATTCTACTCAAGATAAAGGTGAAAGCCACATAAACTATGACCTGTACAGCATGCAGTTCCATACCGAATTTTTCACACCAATACTTGACACACTGCAGTTGTTCCACTACATACCAGGTCAAATGCTCATTCCTGATCCTTGGGTTAGTCCATGAGATAGCGACAGGACGTTAGAGCCTATCTGCAACTCGCAAAGACAACAGAACTCAGTGGGGACATGGGGCTACCACAGGTCAAGACAAAACCACCAAGAGTGGAGTGAAGAAAAGGGTGTTCTCAGTGGAGAGATCATGCATTTGGAATTTCAGATTATAGGAAGCTACATCCAGGCTTCACCTGACCACTTTCAGAGGTTGTCTTCCCTGACTAATGAAATGCAGTCACCTCTGTGGTGAAATACAGCAGCTGCTTTATGGCACCCCAACATTCCCCTCAATGAATTTTATATCCCCCTGCAGCTTTAACTCCAGAACATGAGAATTTACAATTAGTATTAAAAAACAGGTAATGAGATGGTGATCGAAGATAACAATTTTAATAGTGGATGTGAGTGAGAGAGGGCAGATATGCTATAAAAATCTTCACCCAGACTATTGTAAAAATCCTTAGATTTAAATAAGAAAAAAAGTGTAGGTACAACAGCAGGTCCAAGAGCTTTTGGCAGCACTAGTAATTGCTGCGCCTTGTTTACTGAGACAATCAAGCATTCTCTCTCTCTGACACACACAGGTAATTGCCATATTTCTGTTTTGTTTTATACAAAAACAAAACATTTTCCAGTCAGCATCAGTTAGTTCAGTTTTTACTTTACTTTCTCTTTTGATTTTAGCTTCCACAGTAATTGAGCATCCTAGGGAGTTCAGCCATTAGTAGCCAGATGCTCCCGTCTCCCACAGCACTTTGTAAAGTCCTCTAGTGAAGACCAATTGGCTAGACTGTGGCACCAAACAAACTGAACCTGAAACACCAACCACAGCTAATAAATACAAGACACAAAGAGGGCAGGCAGGAATATTTGGCACTTGCAAGATTAAAGTCCACATGTTTATTATTGACAGAAATAATTCCAACTTGTTAGCCCATATGGCTTAGGATGAGTTTTTAGCCTAGAGCAGGCTAAAACTTTGGCTCTTCAGAAGTTAATATGAGGCTCCTTGTATAGGGACCAACTCTGGGGCTGGAGCTACAGGTGCCAACTTTCCAATATGCTGGGGGGTGCTCACTGCTCAACCCCTGGCTCTGCCACAGGCCCTGCCCATACTCCACCCCTTACCGTGCCCTTCCCTGAGCCTGCCGTGCCCTCGCTTCTTACTTAAGAGGAGAAGAGGAAATGGTCTTACTATAGGAAAGCTACCAAAGGGGACAGATAAGTCCCACTCTGCCTGTGAGCAGCAGAAAGCACCATATTCATCTGTGAAGTGGAATAATTTGGAGGGCGGATGTAGCTGAAAAGCTAAGCAGCACAGATACAGGGCAGACAGTCATATCTCCAGTGAGCCAGGTTTTCTGAAGAGTCAGATGGGAACTCTGCAGATGCTTGTTGTACAAGATGAATTTTGATATTTACCTATTGATCAGGTTGAGGAAATTCAGTGAAAAATTTAAAGGTAACTTGCCAAATAGGTACATACATAGGCTGGTGTGCCAAACTCATTTTCTGTGTTTCAGTTCCACTCAGTAAGGTGCAAGGGAAGTGTTGCCATCTGTCAGTGGGATTAGAATTGTTCTTTCATATGTAGATGGGATTTTGCCAGCATCCTTGGATTCATATGCAACTTCATGCTATGCTGAGTTAAATTGTTTCAGAACAAAACAGAAGAGAATTTATCCACACTTAGATTTAACAGGCAGCTTTTTGAAGATGTTAAAACTCAATGCTAAGTACCATTAATAAAAACTTTTAAAATTTGATTGTATTATATAATATAGTAAAGAGATTAAGGACATTATGTGGATAAAAGATTCAAGTTTTCCTTCTCACACATTTCACTGTACCAGCTGACATTTTAGCTCATGTCCTCCTTCCAGTCTTTTACTCCTGGAGCCTGAGACCATTTAAAGGGCTGGTGAGTGTGGGGGATGTCCAAATATTTGTTTGCATGGGCATTCCAATCATAGGAATATTCTTTTTGAATGCTCAGAGTTTTCTCTTTCTCCTGAAAAATCAATTATTTCTGCTGGGCTTGTTGAGAATTAGACTCCTTCAAAAACACTAAAACCGCCAAACCTAGCCGAGAATCACTCCATTGAGTAGTATTGGGGCTTTTAGAATTCCCAGACAGTGCCTCTTCATTCTATCCACACCTACAGCCAAACCCCAAAGTCTTTAATCATTTGCAATTCCCTGAATTTGAGGGCTGAGTAAAATGTCGTTGCAGTTCAGAATTATCTACTAGCGCAATGGTATCACACAGCTGTATCAGCATGTTACACGTGAGACTACTACACCAACCTATACATTAGCTCAAACCAAGAGGTTACCAAGGCAATTTATTTCTTGAAAATTATGAAAACTGCCAGACATTTTAAAGAAATCATCCAACTACAGTGCATAAACGAGAAAGCTGTTGAAATGATTAACCATAATTCACTGTAGCCTATCAACTGTATTTTAAAGTACATTTGTTTCCAAAGGCTCTCGAAGAATATATTGAAGTATATTATTGCCTTTCATGCAGAAGATACTTCACTATTCCTAACTCTCTTATTTATGATACTCAAAGTAAGAGACATTCCTGGGTTGCCCAAGAGCAAGTATATTATATAATTGTTATGTGGCCAACAAAGTGAATACTAACTTTCCTTTTCAGCATTTGGCGTTAACTTTAAGCCTGAGGGAAGAACAGGTGATTATTGCTAGAAAGGCTTCTGGACTCAACATCAGCAGTTCAGTCTCCACCATGGACATACCAGAACATTCTCATAACATTTCCACAATAACTGAAGAGCTGTTGACTCTAGTGAATTTGCTTTGTGAAAGCCACACTTGAGGGTCTGGTGGAAATAAAGGTGAAGAAGCCAATTCATTATATAGTACATTACTTCCTTGGTGAACAGCAGTGCTCACACTAAACATACAAGCACCATGTATTTGTTCTGATGTTTAAAACATTTAATTGAATAGTTTCTTTTTGATCACCAAAGACGGGTTGAATGAAAGTTTCCTTTCTTTTGGGATATAGAAAAAATCCAAAAATATGAGAGAAGGGGATGGCAGATTCATTTACCTCTCCTTAAAGAGCATGAGGATGGCAAGCCCACATTAACTGGTGCTTCGGGAAAATTCTTTTCCTAACTCCATGGGTATTTATTCCAGCAAGACAGAAGGAACAGCCACATTGATTCTCACAGAATCCATTATTAGCGTGTATATTTGTATGTCAGGGGTGTCATACTGGTCAGACCTACAGGCTCAAATAGGGCCTCCTGAAAACAAACCAGAGTAGGTGAAAGTAAGATACCTTTTCAGTTAATTCAGCTAACTTTACACTAGATGAAAATAGGGATATATTTTGTTTCATTTAGTGTCCCTGTCTAGGAAGCATGTGACAAGAACAATTCCAAAACATCACAGCAGTATAGAAAAGCATTTGAAACCTGAAAATTAGAAATTAATGAGGGTTAAAAATTTAATGAAATTTAGATGACACTACTTAAACAGATCATAACTCTATCAAAAATGTTTTACTAAATTGGATATGTTTAGACATGATTAATTGATTAAATTAACAATGTGGTTTTTTAGGTCTCCAGTTGAAATACAGTGAATGTTGATTATCAGATTAAAGAGAAGTGCTGACATGTCTTTGTTTCTTCCTAATAGAGTGCATGGGCATGAAAACCAAACTGCAGCTTTCCTGTCATGTCAATTCTAGTTTAGGTATTTAAATGACCCTCATGTATATGACCCTGTAGTCTGAGCACCTCATTCTTTTTATCCTCCTGGGAGGTGGGAAAGTGCTATTAACTCCATTTTACCATTACAGTATGTGATGGGGTGGGACCCTGTCCAGTGCGGGCTGAGTGCACCCTGTCTCTCAAGCCAACCTTCTGCCTCTAGGCCTAAGAGTTTAAGTCCACCGATTGGCTCTTTGCTGTAGGGTTGTGTGGCCTAGGAGTCAGGGTCTATTGCAATCCCCTGATTCCCCAGGCTGTAAGGTCTAGTGGCCAGAGTCAGTAGCAATACCCTGACTCCCAGGGCAGTAGAGCCTAGTGGCCCTAGTCCCTAGTAAAACCCTGACTCTCGGGGCTGTTAGGCCTAGCAGCTAGAGTCAATAGGTTCACCCTGGTCCACTAGCCGTCACTCGCTCTCACTCACTTTCACCAGGTGGGAGCAGGGGGTTGGAGTGCAGGGAGTGAGGGCTCCAGCTGGGGGTGTGGGCACTGGGGTGGGGCCAGGGATAAGGGATTTGGGGTGCAGGAGGGGGTTCAGGAATGAGGCAGAGGATTGGAGTATCGGGGGTGTGTGGGTGCAGGCTCCAGGAGGGAGTTTGGGTGCAGGAGGGGACTCCGGGCTGGGGCAGGGGGTTGGGCTGCAGGAGGAGGTTTGGGGTCCCAGTGGTGCTTACCACAACTCCCAGGAAGCAGCCACCAAGTCCCTGCAACCCCTAGGTGAATGAGCGGCCAGGGAGGCTCCGTGTGCTGTCCTCACAGCTCCCATTGGTCACAGTTCCCAGCCAATGGGAGCTGAAGAGCCGGCACTAGGGGCAGCACACAGAACTTCCCTGGCCACCCATGCGCCTAGGGGCCAGAAGGACCTGAAGGCCACTTCCGGGAGCCGTGCAGAGCTAGGGCGGCAGGGAGCCTTCCTTAGCCCCAGAGTCCCACTGCACCACCAATCGCACTTTTAACAGCCTGGTCAGCAGTGCCAACCAGAGCCACCAGGGTCCCTTTTCAACCAGGCATTCCAGTCAAAAACCAGATGCCTGGCAATCGTATGGTCCACAGGGTGGTTAGGCGTAGTGGCAGGAGTCAATAGGGATGGGCATCTCCCAAGTGGGTGGCAGCAATGGTAGGGAGAACCAGGCCCTCCCTGCTCCACCGGGTCTCAGCCCAGGTCCCTGGTAGTGACAAGTAGGCTCACCACTTAGTCAACAGGGATCCGCCCAAAACATGCTGACTGCTGTAGGGAAAATAGCTAGTCCCTCCCTGGGCTACCTCCTACTGTGACTCCTGCAGTCCTGGGCTAGGCATCTTCAGGGGTCTCTGGTCTCCTCAGGTTGTGCTGAACCTGAGGGCTCCAACCTCTGAGTAGCATCCTCAGGTGCCTGGACATCTGCTTGAGTCTCGATGTCTCCAGCTCCCCCAGTCTGGGGCTCCAGTAGCTCCCAGGCTGGGGCTTGCAGCATGCATCCTTCTTCTCCGGTAGCTAGCCAAGACTGAGCTGGGTTGCTCCCTCTTATGCTGGTGCTACACTTTAAGAATTCCCAGTAGGGACATGGGGGCATAGTTTCCTCAGCCCACCGGGAAGTATTAACCTATCCCCATCCAGTGCGGGGTGAGTGCATCCCGTCACAAGGTTCTAAGGCACAGAAAGATTAAGGGTGCTTTACAACGCAGTGAGGTGTCAAATTCCATTGAAATCAGTAGGATTTAGGCACCTATCTGCATCTTACTCTTAAATGACTTTAAAAATCTGTCCCTAAGGATACATCTACACTGCAATAAAAAACCTGCAGCACTGAGTCTCAGAGCTCAAGTCAATTGCTAAAAGTTGCAGTGTAGATGTTTGGGCTTAGTCTGGAGCCCAGGCTCTGAGTTCTTTCCTGACCAAGCCCAAATGCCTACATTGCAATTTTTAGCCCCACAGCCCAAGCACCGCAAACCTAAGTCAGTTGACCTGAGCCAGCTTGGCTGTGCCATGGGTCTTTTATTGCAATGTAGATGTACTCTCTGTAATTTACCCAAAATAACACAGGAAGACTGTGGGAGGCAGGGAATTAAACCCACATCTCCAGCTAGCACACGAACCACTGCATCATCTGTCTGCTCTGGTGAGAAGAGATCATTAGGGTAACCTGCTCATACCTCCTACATAACATTGGCCATAGAATTTCACCAAGAGATTCCTGTATCAAGTCCATACTTCTAGCTGAGCTGGAGCATATTTTTATAAAGCCAACCAATCTTGATTTAATAGCCTTCAAGGCATGAGAGACATATAACTCTGAATTTGAATCCATTTTGTTTATTTGAACATTTATAAAGGTGCCTATGGATTGCATGTATATGTGATTCCATAAAGTAATTCACAACATGAAAAAGAAGAAGCCACCAAATATACAGCCAACAAGAACCAAAGAAACGGTCACAAAGGAAAAAACCCCATAGCTCTTAGGTAAGTCCCTATACCGGGGAAAGGAATCAATTTTCAATTACTTGTGTAACAATAAAACCTGGTGGGAAATTAAATGAAAACAAAACAGGGAGATGAAACAGAAAAGATGGTCACAGAAAAGCTTGCCAAAAATCAATTGGCTTTGGTCCCTGCCTTACAAGCAGCTAGAAAAGAGGACTCTATAAGAGAGAAAAAAGATTTTCATAACTGAGAACCCTTGAATGAGAATATTCCTGATCTCATCCTAATCCAAATTGAACCTACAGACCAAGAGCACACCTGCCCTGAATGATTAATTGCCAAGCAAAAGACATAGAGTCTGATCCAAAGGGCACTGAAGTCATAATTGCTGGTCATATACTCAGCATGTAATAAGGTGGCTGGCCCATGGTCTGAACAGCCTTGGGCAAAGCCAGCTCTGATTACAAGATGAGCCCCATTTAAGACTAAAAAGGTGACCTTAATATAAAAGGTGGTGGGAAGCCACAGGAGGGGGTGTGATTGTGAGAGAGTTGGTGAGCCTGTCAGAGGCAGGCAGCCTGGGAGTAAGCTGGGGGATGCTCAGGAAAGAGAAGCCTGAGAAGCTGCTGACTTGAGGGAGTAGCTGCAGAGAGCACGACTGGTTCCAGCAGAGACACTGAACTCTGACACAGCTCTGAGAAAGAGGGCCAGGAACCCTGCAACTAAGAGGAAGAGACACTGAACTGGGGTTGGGGCCTGGAGGGCCAGTGTACACCTGAGAACTGAATAAATTGGATCCCAATTTTCCTTTGGAGTGCATGTAGTTTGTTTAAGTAACCCCCTGAAGGAGAAAACAAGGGTGGGGCACTGTAGATGTTCCCCTGGCCACAAGGGTGTGCTCAGTAGGCAGTAACACATAGGTTGACTTCTATATTTGGGGGGGGGGGCAAAGGGCTTAATAATACTTACAGGTCTAATTTCTGTATTTACCAATTGTTAGTGGTAGTTAAATTACAATATACTTGAAATCACGAATAGCATTTACATTCATTATTTAATCACTCTTAGTTTTTTATTTTAACTTAATTATTTGCCGTGTTTACCAGCTACCACTTAAAAATCAACATAAGGTTGAAGGACTTCTCTTGCCAGAACCTCTGTTAGGGTTGGGTGATCTCTGGCATATTAGGAGGTGTGTATGTTCTTTTATTGTTTTAATAGGTTTTCTCTGTAATGCTTTTTGTAGCCAGATTGCCCCCCCCCCCACCCCATTTCCCTTTGAAGAACAGTTTGCACAGTTTCCTGGCAAAACCACAAACCGCAGTGGAAGTCCCGTTTCCACCCCTCCACTCCCGCTTGCTTAAAGCTGCTGTATATCACCAACTGTAGTCATGTTTATGAAGATGCAGTAAATCAATGTAAGAAATAAGTGAGATAGTGTGAGTGTAAGAAACCAATCGCAAGGCTTGAACCAAAATATTACCATGTTAGGATAATCAAGGTGTATATGGGGCTGTATATCTACCTACGGCAGTAGCAGCCAGAGAGAGATGTAATCCAAGACAGCAGGAACTCGGGACCGGACCAGAGCAGTACAGCCCTCCCGCAGACCCGAAGAGACTCTGGGGACTCTCGTCACCTAGCGGTTCGATCTCTGTGCAGCTGGAGCCTGATCACCCCCAGTCACCTAAGATCGAAAGCAACATCCGTGCCTGCAGTCTGCCAGTAGAATGAATGTGATGTGTGTGTGAGTATAATTGTGCAACTAAGGGAAGCAAGTAATAAATTAACCCCAGGTATTACTCAAGTTCGACCTTTATTTGTGGTTATTTCTTGGCTGGTTCCAAGAACGGGTAAAGTAGGCTTGCTTAGAAAACTGTGGTAACTTTTATCTGTAGCAAGCACTCTAATCAGCCTCTAAAGAAAAAGCAAGCAGGTATGTTTAGGCAGACTGTCTTTGCGGGGAAATACATAGCATAGGCAGGGACCTGGACAGCCTGGAAATACCCCAATCAGAAGGGAGAGAGATTTGTGTCTCCAAGAGGACCAATAGCTGAGGAGCTGCAAGCCTGGGAGTGGATGCCCTTGCTGCATCACTGAGGGGAAACACAGATGCAGTTGCCCTGAACTGTGACAAGGATAATCGATGGGACACAGTAATAACAGGGTAGAAAACATATAGGAATGACAAAGTAGGTCACATTGGTGTGGGGACAGGCACTATATGTTAAAAATAACATAAAGTCAAATAAGGTGAAAATGTTAAATGGATAAAACTGTACCATAGAATAGCTATGGATTGAAATTCCATGCTTGAATAATGACAGTGTAACAGCAGGAATATACTACCAACCACCTCACCAGGATGGTGATAGTGATTGTGAAATGTTAAGGGACGTTAGAGAAGCTAGAGGAAAATGCAATAATAATGAGTGATTTCTTCAGTTATCCTCTTATTGACTGGGTAATTGTCATCTCAGGGTGTGATGCAGAGATAAAATTTCTAAATACTATAAATGACTGCTTCTTAGAGCACAAGGGGAGGGGTAATTCTTTGCTTACTCCCAAGTGGAGCACAGGATCTGGTCTGAGAGGTAATAGTAACCATAATGCAATTAAATAAAGCATCCTTACACCGGGAAAAGTACCAAAAAAACACCACCACTGTAACATTAACCTTAAAAGGGGGAACTGCACAACAATGAGGATGCGAGTTAGACGGAAATTTTAAAAAACTGTCACAAGCGGAAATTGCCTGCAAGCAGCTTGAAGACTACTTAAAAACACCACAATAGAAACGCTGACTAAATGTGTAACCCAAATCAAAAAGAACCCCACCATGGCTAAACAGCAGAGAAATTGAGGTTCTTACAAGCAAAAAGACATCCTTTAACATTTGGAAGTCAAGTCCTAATGAGGAAAATAGGAAGGAGCACAAACAAGCAAAATGTAAAAGCATAATAAGGCAGGTCAAGAATGAACTTGAGAAGTAATTTGCAAAAGACATGAAAACTAAGTGTAATTTTTTTAAGTACATGAGAAGCCGAAAGCCTGCCAAACAGGCAGTAGGCTCACTAGGTGACAAAGGTGTTAGAGGACTACTTGAGGAAGACAAGGCCATCACAGAGATGCTAAATGAATTCTTTGCACTGATCTTCACTTCAGAGGATGCTCAGAGCTATTCTTTTTTTGGCAACAAACCTAAAATACTGTCCCAAATTGATGTGTCAGTTGAAGAGGTTTTAGAACAAATTGATAAACTAAACATTAAGAAGTCACCAGGACCAGATGGTATTCATCCAAGAGTTCTGAAGGAACTCAGATGTGAAATTGTAGAACTACTAATTGTAATTTGAAAAGGAGTACTTGTGGCACCTTAGAGACTAACTCTAAGGTGCCACAAGTCCTCCTTTTCTTTTTTGCGAATACAGACGAACACGGCTGCTAATTGTAATATGTAACCTATCATGGAAATCAGCCTTTTTACCAGATGACTGGAGGGTAACTAATGTAACACCTACTTTTAAAAGGGTCTCCAGAGATGATTATGGCAACTACAGGCTGGTGAGTTAACTTCAGTACCAAGCAAATTGGTACGGAAATTATAGTAAAGAACAGAATTATCAGACAGATGCCAGCTCATTATGCCATAGGTGCTGACAACGTGGGTGCTTCAAAAATAGTGGGTGCTCAGCACCCACTGGTAGCTCTGTGGATCAGCTTTGCCCCTCCCCCCCAGTGCCTCCACCCACTGGCAGGCCCTGCAGATCAGCTTCTCCCCCTCCCAGCATCTCCCACGTGCCACAGATCAGCTGTTCAGCAGCATGCAGTAGGTGCTGTGGGAGAGGAGGAGGACCAGGGGCAGGAAAAGGCGGGTGGGGACTTGGGGGAAGAGGTGGAATGGGGGTGGGGTCCTGGGGCAGAACGGGGAGTCAAGCGCCTCCCCCACCCCGGAACTGCAGAAGTTGATGCCTATGCCTTAGGCCTCATTTGAACATTGACAAAAGGATAGCTGGAAACCTCTCTCACTCACCTCTGCGTTAGTGTTGTTAAAATAGGTATTAGATTTATAAACATGTTTAGTGTTTAGACTTTATGAAATGCTTGTAAGTTGCTGCATGCATTAATCTCACTTATAAGATTTTTATCCCTTGTTATAAGGTATTGTTTAAGTGTTTGCTCTGTAATTGTGTAAGTCATCAAATAGGATAGAAGTTTACCAAGTTTACCACAAGATGTGTCATCTACTTTTCAACAAAAGAAGGCCCATAAACAAGAGAAAAACCATTGTGGAATATCCATGGATAAAATACTTTGTTGATTGCTCCCACCAAATCCATGAAGAGGAGACATGCACAAATGCTCATCTCATCAACTTGAGTGGTGGGGGAAGGGAATAAAAGTCAAGAAGAAATTGTTATCCTTATGCCACTTGGATTTTAGGAAGAGGGCAAGACTTCTCACCACACACATGGGATACCTGGCTGTTTAGCCTGGGTTGGCCCTAAAGGACATATAGAGCTTCCACATTACAGCAGCTTCTATTACTTTTGGAAACCAAGACTGTAACTCATTTGTGTGGGTATGTTTACCTGCTTTGACCTTGTAAATAACTCTTATTTATTTTTCCTATTTATATAATTATTTAATATATAATTATAATTAATGTATCTTTAGTTAGTTTATCATAGGCTTGGCTACAAGCATTGTCACTGGGGTGAGATCTGAGATACAAATGACCTGGGGTAAATGATTAGCCCTTTGGGACTGGGAGTAACATGTATATTGTTTCAGAGTAGCAGCCGTGTTAGTCTGTATCCGATGAAGAGAGCTGTAGCTCACGAAAGCTTATGCTCAAATAAATTTGTTAGTCTCTAAGGTGCCACAAGTCCTCCTTTTCTTTTTATGTATATTGTTGTGATTTTTGATGTAAGGGACGAACTATCACAAAGGGAAATTTGCTGGGGTGGCCAGATAAACCAGAGTGCCCAAGAGGACTGTTTGTGACTCCATGATAAGGCTGTTATAGTGATTGAGAAGTTCACACTTGGTACGTTGACGGTGAAATCTAAGTATAGAACACACAACCAATTTGGGTTTGTGCCCTGCTTCTTAATAGTCTTCCCTGAAGTTGGCACTCATGGTTGTGAGCCACTCTAGACAGCCTGACAGAGCCTAACTTCAGTACCAGGCAATCTGGTAGAAACTACAGAAAATAATAGACTTATCAGACAGATAGATAAACATGTTTTGTTAGGGAAGAGTCAACATGGGTGTTGTAAAGGGAAATCATGCCCAGCTATCTATTAGAATTCTTTGCGGAAGTCAGCAAGCATGTGGATAAGGGTGATCCAACCGATATGGTGTATGTGGATTTTCAAAAAGCTTTTGACAAGGTCTCTCACCAAAGGCTCTTAAGGTAACTAATTACCTATGGGATAAGAGAGAAGGTCCTTCATGGATCAGTAACTGGTTAAACCATAGGTTAAAAAAGGGCAGGAATAAATGGTCAATTTTCACTATGGAGGAAGATGAACATCGGATTCCCGCAAGGATCTGTACTAGGACCTGTGCTGTTCAACATTCATCAATGATCTGGAAAAAGGGGTGAACAGTGAAGTGACAAAGTTTGCAGATTATACAAAATTATTGAAGATAGGTAACTCCAAAGCAGACTGCAAAGAATTACAGAGAGATCTCACAAAACTGGGTAACCGGGCAACAAAATGGCAGATAAAATTCAATGATGATAAGTGCAAAGTAAGACACTTGGAACAATAATCTCAACTATACATATACAATGATGTGTTCTAAATTATTTATTACCACTTAAGAAAGAGATCTTGGAGTCATCATGGATAGATCTCTGAATATGTCCACTCAATGTGTAGCAGCAGTCAAAAAGGCTAACATTATGTTGAAACTATTAGGAAAGGGATGGAAAATAAGACAGAAAATACCATAATGCCACTATATAAATCCATGGTATGCCCCCATCTTGAATATTATGTCCAGTTCTGATTGCCCTATCTCAAAAAGGATATAATGGAGAAGAAAAAGGCTCAGGGAAACACTTCCATACAAGGAGAGACTAAAAAGAGTAGGGCTGTTCATCTTAGAAAAAGAGATGACTAAGGGAGGATATGATACAGGTCTATAAAATCATGAATGGTATAGCAAAAGTGAATATAGAAATGTTATTTACCCACTCACACAATAGAAAAACCAGGGATCACCAAATACAATTAATAAGCAGGAGGTTTAATACAAACAAGAGGAAGCACTTTTTCACATAACCCACAACTAACATGTGGAACTCATTGCCATGGGATGTTGTGATGGCCAAAAGTATAAGTCGGTTCAAAAAATAACTGGATAAGTTCATGGATGACAAGTCCATCAGTGGCTATTAGCAAGACTGTCAGGGATGCAACACTGTGCTCAAGGCAACCCTAATTGCCATGTTCTGAATGCTCCCCTTAAGGTCTGGTATGGGTCACTGAGGATACTGGGCAAGATGGAGCATGGTCTGACCCAGTACGACCACTCTTTTGTTCTTATGATTGGTTGTTTGTGATGTTTAGAAGAAACTTTGTGAGAAGGGTTTGTTTGTTTTATTAAACACACAGGAGCATTCTGAACTATATTAATGGTCTATGTTATGACTGCAGGTCCAACCCTGCAGTCCTTACACAAGAAAAAACTCCCATGTAACTTGGTGCAGGATTCAACCCTTGTAATAGTTTTAAACCAAAAATATTCTTACTTTAAATCCATGCCTACAGAATGTACTTGGAAAGTCTCTTTTAATAGTATTGCTCACCTTGCATGCACAATTAGGCAGGTCAGCACTTTCCCATTATAGCAAAGAAGAATAAATTTGAGTTAATGGATACTTAGGGAATATTCTTAGATCTAATGACCTTGATTAACTGTATCCTAGGGAGCTGAAATTTGCTTTAACTTGTTTGTTTTCCATCATTTGATAGATGACAGTTTCATTGGCACGATACCTCCACTGTCAACCCGATCTTCTTTTTCACACTCATGGGGCCCATGGCACTGCTTTCTGCCATTATTCAATCAGAAACCTTTTTGCATTTAAGGTTAATAAAAAGTTGTTATGCTCTACACCCATTTTATATCTACTAGTGATATATCACTGTGAGTTATGATTTGAGGTCTGATTTAAATTTCCAGTTTCCGTTCCTCTCAAACCCTGGTGTCAACATATGGATTGCCTCATATGAATGTCATTTTTCTCAGAAACTGCCTTTGTCACAGTTTAAAATGTGAGTTATTTAGGAACACTGTTGCAATGGATTTAGACCTCTCACTCTCCATTTAGAAACTCACCCCCAATTTTGTCACAAAAGACAGCCATTGCTATTAATAATAGGACCAAATAATGCTCCCACTAAAATTGGTGGCAAACTACCACCAAGGTAAATAGATTGTGGGTCAGGACCTGTGCAGAAAAAATAAAAGTATCCTGAAATCTATAAACAAAATTAAGCGCTAGATTCTCAATTTATGTAAATTCTTGTAAGTTATCTGAATTGAATGGAGCTTTGTCGATTTATATCCGCTGGGGAACTGGTTTTGTAGTTTTAGTTAGATTCATCAACATTTGATATGTTGGAACTGAGTGTTTTACATCATGTTAGTTTCATTCATGGGGAATGAAATTGCCATTCATCTTCATGCATGTCCCATTTACTTCTCACTGATGGAAATGGCTCTGGTGAAATTTAAACTAATGATTTCTTATAAAAATTGGGACAGCAACTACAAGTTTCATGAAAATACTTAGAACTGCTGTGAAATTTTCCACTGTCCAAAAATTAAAACTTATGTTTGAATTTCAGAAGAAGCTGTAATTTCTTGCAATAAATATTTCATAGAAGAGGCATTGGCCATTCTGTAGTTTTTTCTGTATAGCTATGATCTTGAACAAACCCAAAATATACTTCAAGGAATGGCAAATGCTCTAAGGTTTGGCTGACTCCTTGATTCATTTATACTGCTCCTGGAAGGCAGGAGAGGCCTTGATACATGGGGAAACAGCTGACTGACTTTCTCTCAGCGCTGGGGGAAGGCTTCAGAAATTAAGATTACTTGTAAACTGGCCCTTTTTTGTCACTTGCACCCCACAAATGTCTTCTTGGCATGCACATGCTTCTGTAGTGGTGTGACAACATCCAATTCAACTGGATTCCAATTCCAATGTTCAGATGTAGCTAAGGGAACTTTAGCATAGGATGGTTACAAAGTAGGATAATATGCCAATACCATTAATGTGTGTTTTCTTCATTTTTGTTGTCCTGATCTTTGCTTAAATAGGAGTGTGGAAAGAAAAAAACATTTTAAAATCTGTTTGTTTCTTACTTTTTTTTCTTAACAAGATGAGTCACTAATCCATTGTTTTCAAACCTTTCAACCTTACTTACATTTTTGTCTTGTTCTTATTGATTTGGTCTTAGAGCTTCTGAGTTGCTGAGCTATTGCATTTAGAAAGGATTATGATTTGACTCAAATTGATTTACTTCATGCAGGATGTGTTGGACATCAAATATAACAATTCTCATTTTGCCATATAAAATATAGATTGTTTCTTAAAATACTTTCTCTGGGTAGGAGAACTGAGAAGGATTCTGCCTGGAATTTAAGTTTTGTATTAGACTATAATACACAACTACAATATAAAATGGCATTAACAGAATTTGTTAAAAGAAAAAAATTAAAATGTATCATTTGTATTCCAGTAATATCCACAATCTGGTAGATGCTTTGCAAACATATATGAAGATAGGCATTGTCTCAAAGCAGAAAAAAAACATCTTAAGAAAGTTTGGAATTGCTTAGTAGCTAATACAAACTCTTCAGAAACTTCTAGTATGGCTCTCTCTTAAGTAGTGATGGGCAAACCAGACAGAGTAAGAACTAACTAATCATTTACCCAACATACAGTCTCAGCATTATATTTCAGAGAGGAGTATGCTTTCTTAAGTATACACTTAATACTGCTCATAACCCATCCTCAGCCTACAAACAAAGAGCCTAAGGCAAAGTCCCAGCCCACACTGAAGTTGATGGCAGAACTCCCATTGACATCAGTGGGGACAGGATTTCACCCTAAGTAACTAAGGCCCGGGAACAATATTCATATTCACAAAGGTTAATCCTCATACCCATGCAAAGTCATGTTGAAGCCAATGGGCCACATTAGGTTAAAGAGTCTGGCTATAAGGATCCATTTACAGGATTAGATCCTAGATACTAAAAACACATCAGCTGATTTTAACTGTCATAATAGTACACGGAGAGAGACAATGCACTTCCAAATAGCTGACACATTGAATTGCACCAAAAAATTAACAGGGAACAACACTCCCAGCTGACACCACCATTAAGTAGCTGGACTGTTGTATTCTGCTGCAACTGTGTCTTCTAAGTGGTTTTTCAATGATACTTCATGTAGAGTGCATTATAATAATAGTTTAGAGTGCACAAAAGCATAGATAACTGTGATAATTTCCATACTGGGGAACAATAGCAACCATTGTACCAAACAGATAATAAAAAGGCATTTTTACATAGCAATGCCAAATGGGATTACAAGAACAATCAGGGATATCAGTGTAACCTAATTTTGGAACTCATTGATAAATGGTTGATAAGCCCCCTCAGTTAAATCAGCTGGCATCATCCCTGTCATTCTCTCTAAATGCATCTCCTATCAGGCTGTATCATGCCTGCCTTGCACTAGAACTCAGTCAGATTGCCCTATTCCAACCCCAGATCTCAGCCTGGCACCAGTAAAACAAAGTCAGCACTATCCAGGGTCATGGGGGTCTCTTACTTCTCTGGTTTGAGCTGTGGCCTCTGCCTCAGTTTCTGTCACGTCTTCTTGATAGTTTACCTTACTCTTCACAGAGCTTCCCTATCAGCCCGGGATAGTTTAACCCTCCAGGCAAACATAAGGGACTTTTCTGGGGTAATGAAAAATCCAAAACAAAACAGCCTTTTGCCCACCCCAGGATCCATGAGACATTCTGCCCTTGGCTGCTTGGTCATCCAGTCATGTCCCTGGATCTCAGATCCTATCAAGAAGTTGAATTTTCACTTCACTTCAGGGTATAACAGCCAGAAGTCTTGATAGTTCCTCAGAGGTGAGCGGAAAGGGGGAAGCTCACCCCTCGTCCTTTGAGCTCCAGCCCATGAAGCAGTCATCCAGTATGACCTTAAACTAGGTGAGACAAGGTAGGTGAGGTAATATCTGTTATTGGACCAGCTTCTATTGGTGCATAAGATCAACAGAAAAGTTGATCCAATAAAAGATATTTCCTCACCTACCTTTTCTCTCTAATATCGTGCAACCAACATGGCTACGACAACTGTATAGTTAAACTATGTGGTCCTATTTCACTTTCCCCAGAACTAATTCCTCCCTTTCTATTCTTCATGCTTTTACATGAGCCTCTGTAACAAGCCCCAGCTTCCTGGCCTTCCTCAGTATACTACACCAGTCCAGGAGTAAAAACCAATGTTCATGTAAGCATTTCAAAGCAACCCAGCTTGAAATTTGAAAGCTCTCAAAAATATCCATAATTTCAAATGAGAAACATTCTGCTGAAAATACAGTGAAGAAGTACTGAATACATTGCTTCATTTCACAAAGACTGACTCAAGTTACAATTGCAACTGAGTTTTCGTCTCTGGAACCTTTGTGAAATTGCTGCCCAGAATAAATGTGAAATTAGTCATGGCAGATGGTCTCTGACTATCTCCTGGTGGGAGGATTTCTCCCTTTCTACTTTCCAGAAAAAAAAAACTGTAGAAAAGAAGCAGGTCATAGGAATCAACAGCTGTCATGTGGGAGCAAGATAGCTGCCACATTGCACTCCAAAGGTGGCTATGTTTCAGTGGTTGGCTAAGTTGTGCAGGGTATTTGTAAAGCACTACAAGAGCCTGGAACGAAAATCACTTATAAATGTCACATTCCTTTGTATCTATTCTCAGTAGTAAAATATTCATTGTAGGCTGGTAATTATCTATCTTGCATTTCACCCTTGTTTTAAAAATAATGTTTCTTTACAAGTCAGACTCAGTATGATGCTGCTGTTATATAAATCTAGGAAGCAGAATCAGGCTACATGAGAATAAATGGTAACAGCACAGAGTAATAGAAAACTGCTTTCTAACACAATAGGCATCCGTCATCATTGGTGACATAGTAAAATATGCATTTATCACCTCAGTTTATGTAGGGGCATTTATACAGATAATTCTTTGCAGTATGGCCTTTCAAAATACCTCATTGCTTATTTCAAAGTTTAAAATTTCAATAATTGATTATATTGTATATTATTGAATGTGCTCTGCAAAACACAATACAGAGAGTGTAAGTGTATGTTGATACAGTTAGAATACATTTGTCAAAACTATAGGAAGATTCTGATTCCAGTTTGGGTTGGGTAGAGAATTCTTATTTGGATAAACTTCCATCACAGAGATTAAAGCATATTCCTAAAACAGATTACTACTTTGATACTTATGAATTGGTCATACAGTTTCTGTTGGGAAGGAATAATAAATCATCATTAGCCTTTAAATGTATAAACAGATGAGAAATAGCCATAGAGATCTAAGAACTTGTCAAATGATTTATTCTAAAGTATTAGTCTTATGTGATCCATCAGTAGAACGGCCATACTGGGTTAGACCAGTTAGGTCCATCTAGCCCTGTATCCTGTCTTCTGACAGTGGCCAGTTTCAGATGCTTCAGAGGGAATGAACAGAACAGGGCAATTATCCTGTGATCCATCCCCTGTTGTCCAGGCCCAGGTTCTGGCAGTCAAAGGTTTAGGGACACCCAAAGCATGGGGTTGTACCTCTGACTATCTTGGCTAATAGCCAATGATGGACCTGTACTCCCAGAACTTATCTTAATCTTTTTTCTACCCAGTTATACTTTTGGCCTTCACAACACCCCTTGGCAATTAGTTCCAGAGGTACACTGTGTGTTGTGTGAAGAAATACTTCCGTATGTTTGTTTTAAAACTCCTGCTCATTAATTTCATTGAGTGATCCCTGATACTTGTTTTATGTGAAGGGGTAAATAACACTTCCTTGTTCACTTTCTCCACACTATTTATGATTGTATAGACCTCTATCATCTCCCGCATTCATCTCTTTTCTAAAATGAAGTCTTTTTAATCTTTCCCCAGAGGGAAGTTGTTCCATACTCCTAATAATTTTTGTTGCCCTTCTCTGTACTTTTTCCAATTCCAATATATATATATTTTGCGATGGAGCAACCATAGCTGCATGCAGTATTCAAGATATGGGCTAGCCCTGGATATATATAGTGGAATTATGGTATTTACTGTCTTATTATCTATCTCTTTCATAATGGTTCCTAACATTCTGTTAACTTTTTTGACTGCTGCTGTACATTGAGCAGATGTTTTCAGAGAACTAGCCATGATGATCCCAAAGTCTCTTTCTTGAGTGGTAACACCTCATTTAGACCCTATCATTTTTTTGTATAGTTGGGATTATGTTTTCCAATGTGCGTTACTTTTCACTTATGACTGAATTTCATCTGCCATATTGTTGCCCAGTCACCCATTTTTATAAGATCCCTTTGTAAGTCTTCGCTGTCACCTTTGAACTTAAACTATCTTGAGTAATTTTGTATCATCTGAAAACTTTGCCATCTCACTGTTTACCCCCATTTCCAAATAATTTATGAACATGTTGAACAGTACTGCTCTCAGTATAGATCCTTGAGGGACCCTGGTATACACCTCTCTTCACTGTGAAAACTGACCATTTATTCCTACCCTTTGTATACTATCTTTTAATTAGTTACTGATCCACAAGAGGACCTTCCCTATTATCCCATGACTACTTACTTTGTTAAGAGCCTTCAGCATGGGAATGGTGTAGCAGAAGTTCAAATACACTGTATCAACTGGATCATGCTTGTCCACATTCTTGCTGACGCCCTCAAAGAATTCTAACAGATTGGTGAGGCATGATTTCCCTTTATAAAAGTCATGTTCACTCTTTCCCAATTTATTGTGTTCATCTACATGTTAGTTACTATCTTCAGCTGCCTTGGTATTTTCCCTCGTGCAATTAGAAGAAAATATGTTTTATATGCTTCCATTTCAGGCATGAGACTGAAAACATAAGCACTTCTGCTATTAATGACTGCTCAAGTAGTTTCCTTTAACTTTTAATGATGTATGTTCTGGAGCTTAAGGGTTTGATTTCTACTTCCCTATCACACAGTTAGTGGAAGGTCATATTGTTGACCTAAGCACTCCTGTATTCACACCCTACAAATTATTGTAATAATCTTTGTACAACATATGCCTGTGAGGTATCATTTGAAAACTAGTGATTCACTGATCATGAATATTCTTTCATGATGTATGTATATTAATAGGTATGAGTAAATGCTGGAATTGTGATTAAGTGTGTTTAAACCAGGCATGTCTGGGGAGTTGTTAAATAAGTCTATCCTAAACAAAGGAATGCGGGTTTACCACAATTTACATATAAGCGGTAAACAGCATCAAATTAACAAGAGGGGAGGGCAGGAAAACAGAACAATTTGCATTTTAGCAAACACCAGCAGGGGAAGAAAGAGCATGGAGCTTCCTTCACCACCAGACACTATTTTGCCTTCCTCACAGCTTGAATAAGCTTTACTTTGAGGGGTACCCTTCAGAGGAATCCATTTGAAAGGTTCACTGGGCTATAAAAGAAAGGGTCAGAAAATCCCATGGTATCTCTCTCACCCAAGAAGACAAAGAAACAGCACTTTAAGTCTTCTGGAGGAGATGCTGACTAGGAGGTAAGCCATTATCTTGCTGGAAGACTGTGTATGACAAAAGCAATCTTGAACAAAACTGTACCTTACGAGATTAAGTTGCATGTTTTCACTGTTATTTGATTGTAACCCTTTCTAATTTTATCTTTTATAATCGAAATCCTATCTTATTTTGTTAATATACTTGTTTTACTATTAATCTAAACCAATAGTGCTGTGTCTGAATTAAAGTCAATATTAACACCAGTTAATGTGGCAAGCTGTTGAGTTTCGTCTCTTTAAAGGAGCCAAATGGATCTTGTTATTCCTCTAAATGTTGCAGGAGAGGGCTGGATATTGCAGAGCACCTGGGTTTGGAAAGGTTTGGGACTGGGGGTGAGTAGGGTCATGAGCCAACAACAACCAAGTCTGGTAAAGACAAGAGTGTGTCTGTAATAAATGCTGTTACTCCTTGGGGGAATTCTGTGCAAGGCAGAATTTTGCAGAAATTAATATTTTTTCCACAGAATTTCCTTTCCATCACAGAAATGGGCTGCAGTGCTGCTGGCCACCACTAGGAGCTTCTGGATGCAGCGGAGCACAGATCGCACAAAAAAAGACATTGCTGGAGAAAGTGGGAGAGAGCTAGAGAGTTCCTGGCAGGTGCAGTTCCCAGCACGCCCTGAGAAAAGGAGAGAGTGGCGCGCAGGATACTGTGTGCAAGCCTGGGACTGAGCATCAGGCTGTTTCTTCCTCTGGATCCCTGGGCTCTGAGGGGTAGGGGGTGGGTGTCTGGGCTGGGGCGGGGGGCATGGCTGGGCTCTGGGAGGGAGGGATGCAGGTATCTGGGCAAGGGGGCCCCTGCAGCTGGGTAGGGTCACCAGGCATCCAGTTTTGACCAGAATGCCTGGTTGAAAAGGGACCCTGGGAACTCTGGTCAGCATCACTGACTGGGCTGCTAAAAGTCTGGTAGGCAGGACCCCCTGCCTACCCTGGCTCCACATGGCTCCTAGAAGTGGAGGGCATGGCCAGCTCCTAGGTGAAGGGGGGGCACAGGGGTTCTGAATTCTGCCCCTGCCCTGAGCGCTGGCTCTGCATCTCCCATTAGCTGGGAACAGTGGCCAATGGGAGCTGCCGGGGCAGCATCTGCGGGCAGCGCACAAAACCCCCAGGCTCCTCCACCTAGGAGCCGGACACGTCACACGGAGCCAGGGTAGGTGGGGAGCCTGCCTCAGTTCCGCTGTACCACCGACCAGGAGCCACCTGTGTTTCACAGAGTCATAGATATTAAGGTCAGAAGGGACCATTATGATCATCTAGTCTGACCTCCTGCACAGTGCAGGCCACAGAATCTCACCCACCCACTCCTGCAATAAACCTCTCACCTACGTCTGAGCTATTGAAGTCCTCAAATCATGGTTTAAAGACTTCAAGGAGCAGAGAATCTTCCAGCAAGTGACCCGTGCCCCATGCTACAGAGGAAAGCAAAAAACCTCCAGGGCCTCTTCCAATCTGCCCTGGAGGAAAATTCCTTCATGACCTCAAATATGGCGATTAGCTGAACCCTGAGCATGTGGGCAAGATTCACCAGCCAGATACCCAGGAAAGAATTCTCTGTAGTAACTCAGATCCCACCCCATCTAACATCCCATCACAGGTCATTGGGCCTATTTACCATGAATAGTTAAAGATCAATTAATTGCCAAAATCATATTATCCCATCATACCATCTCCTCCATAAACTTATCGAGTTTAATCTTAAAGCCAGATAGGTCTTTTGCCCCCACTGCTTCCCTTGGAAGGCTATTCCAAATCTTCACTCCTCTGATGGTTAAAACCTTCATCTAATTTCAAGTCTAAACTTCCCGATAACTAGTTTATATCCATTTGTTCTTGTGTCCATATTGGTACCGAGTTTAAATAATTCCTCTCCCTCTCCAGTATTTATCCCTCTGATGTATTTATAAAGAGCAATCATATCTCCCCTCAACCTTCTTTTGGTTAGGCTAAACAAGCCAAGTTCCTTGAGTCTCCTTTCATAAGACAGGTTTTCCATTCCTCGGATCATCCTAGTAGCCCTTCTCTGTGCCTGTTCCAGTTTGAATTCATCCTCCTTAAACATGGGAGACCAGAACTGCACACAGTATTCCAGGTGAGGTCTCACCAGTGCTTGTATAACGCTGTTAAGTGCTGCCTGGCTGGAGCCTGCACCTGAACACCCTCCTGCCCGCCAACCCCTTGCCCCAGGTTAGAATCCCCTCCTGCACCATAACTCCATCCCAGAGCCCATACCCCTCACCCATGCTGCAGCCCTGAGCCCCTTCCAGGAGCCTGCACCTCACACTCCCTCCCATATTCCAACCCCCTGCCCCAGCCCTGAGCCCCCTTCTGCACCCAAACTCCCTCCTGGAGCCTGAACCCACTTCTGCACCCTGAACTCCTAATTTCTGGTCCCACCCTGGAGCCCACACACCCGGCCAGAGCCCTCACCCCGTCCTGCACCCCAACCACCTGCCCCAGTCTGGTGAATGTGAGTGAGCATGGGGGAGAGTGAGCAACAGAGGGAGGGGGAATGGAGTGAATGGGGGTGGGGCCTTGGAGAAGGGACAGGGCAGGAGTGGGGCTTTGGAAAAGGGGCCAGGGGTGGAGCAAAGTTGTTCAGGTTTGTGCAATTAGAAAGTTGGCAACCCTACAGCTGGGCTCTGGGGAGGGGCAGAGATGGGGCAGGTAGCTGGGCAAGGGGGACCTCCCTGGCTTGGCCCTGGGGGAGAAAAAGTGTGAGTGTCTAGCCCCCAAGGTGGGCTCTGGGGGGAAAGGGGCAGAGAAGCACGAACTGGGTTGTCGTAGTGGTTTCTTTAACTCTCTACTCCTGGGGGAATTTTTGTGTGTGTCTGTATCATTACAGACATACTTGCTAACAGGTATTTTGAAATAAATTACCAAAATAATTGAAACTGGTGTGATTATGTAGTGTTATTTTGACAAATAAAATTTGCTGAATTTTAAATATTGTGCACAGAATTTTTAATTTTTTGGCACAGAATTCCCCCAGGAGTACTGCTGTTGGACTCAGAGTGGTTGGCTCAGAGCTGTACACCATACAGAAGAAGTGCATTCTGGCTTCTGACTCTGTGTGTGACGCATGCTGAGAGCTACAATAGCAGAAGCATTTGGGGGCAATCAATACAAGCATTGACAAAATCTCTCACGAGTCTGAATTGCACCCCAGAAAGTGACACACACTTCTGTCACACAAACTATATAGGCTATGGCTCATTACACAACTGTTTTTGGCTTGGCCACAGATAGGCACAGCAGTCCTGGTTTGGATGGTCCTGTGTAGTGGTGTGGGGGTGGTCTATTCTAGAAATGGACTGCTGACCGCATTGAACTGGCCACTGAACATGGTTGCCTCCTGAATAGAACAGCAGTAAGTAAATAAGTTATTTGTTCAAGTGCTTTGTATTCCTTTTGCAGAGTTGGCAATTCATGAACACACTGCAAAAGTCCATTTTGATTCCCCATGTACTCCTCTTCCATTTCTTTCTCTTCTTTTTTTTACCCTCGGGGGAAACTTCTCATAGTTGCATTCTCTTGACAGAAATGAATAATCTAGGCTTCCTATTAGAGACACCATCTCTCCAGTGTCCCTCCAAGATGGAAGTTTCTTTTATCACTGAAATTTCACCTGGGCCAGGGCTATTTTGGTTCAGGGACCCCATTTACCATTTATGGACCTCCCTCCATCAGAAAGTCCAACAGATTTTCTTGGTAGATGTTCTCAAGACTCAGTACAAAGCCTCTCATCTCAGGTCAGTTAACTTTCAACCATTTTTGCCTCACTTCCTAGATTAGTTTTTCTTTAGCTTATCTTCTTTTGTGTAGCAAAATGACTGCTTCTCTGGCTATTGGCTCCAAGTCTGTTTTTTAATTACTATTTTAACTTTCAGCAGCATTCAGATACATTGTGATAAATGTCAAGTAATAACATGTGCAGATACTCATCACCCACTTCTTAGTGCTGTGCCTAATCAGCCCCAATCCACAAACCGGACTGGGCAGCATTGTTTATACTTAAAAGTTAGATTGATATAGCTACATCAGTCAGGGATATGCAAAAACCCCTGAATGACATAGCTTTGCCAACCTAACCCCCAGTGTAGATGCAGTCATGTAGACAGATGCATGCTTTCATTAGCCTACCTGGGAGGTGGTGTTCCTACACCAATGGAAAAAACCCTTCTATCAGTGTAGGCTGCATCTACATTATGGGGTATGCATTGGCATGGCGACACTCAGACAGCTATGCTCACACAGCCTTCTGAGGCATAATTCTTCCCCTGCCTATCCCTTGTTCCTTGGCATGGGGAAAGGAGGGTAGCAATTTACTGCAAGAGCAATAAGTTAATGCTCCAAGTTGGCTCAGCTACCTGAATGGGGGAAGAGGAGGGAGTGGACAGAGCAGAGTGCCTGAACCCACAGTCTAGATCTGTGTGTGTGCGGGGGGTGAGCGGGGTTTCTTATTCTAAATTACTGCCTTGCATGGGCACAATGAGTCACAATCTAATCCTTAATAATTATCATTTTACTTTATAGGATTTTAATTAATGGATAGTATGGAGGGAATACTTTAAGTATGAATGTGCTTACCAGACAATGCCCTATCATACTGGGGAGAATTTTTTAGTTTATAAAATTGTATATAATAGTGGAATTTTAGCCTTGGCCATTTAATGTCTATTGGCTAGCATAATTCTGATTTTGTATGTCTGTCTCCATAACATCTGTATTGGCATATTGGAGTGTGGCTAACCCTGGAATATAGTATTTGCCTCATGTAAGGTAAATGTCAATGTATTTATATCTGGACATTGTTATGGTAATGGCAAAATCACCTAGAAACTGCAACATAGTAGTAAGCAATATTGCTGCTGCCCAGTGCTAAGTAACGTGCATACATTAAGGCATCTGGAAAGGTAACACTCAAAAAGATGCCTGAGTCATCACTTTGAAACCTTAAGTTTCTGCTTCCCTTCATCTCCCTTCCCCGCATCCATTAGCTTTCCTTTAAAAACTTCAGAAACACACACACGTACCACATAACAGATGGGGCTTTCTTTCCAAAATACTTTACCTGTCTGTTCTCAAATAGCTGGGGGTATTTTAGGTCACAGAAGAGAGGTACATTGGAGACCTGTGTCTGAAAAAGCTTTTATAATGGAGTATGGCACTGTATGTTTTTTGTTTGGTTGGTTGGCTGGTTTTGGTCGCTGCCGTCAGTCCAATCCTTAAATTAAAATAAAAAAGTTACCATTATGGGCTAAGCAATCCTTTGTAATCTTCCCAAGTTGTCCTTTTTATTACTGAAGTTTCATGCTTTTCAAAAACAACTACATTTTTATCTACCATGAAGGTAATATTTATGGTAGACTTCAGTGAGGTAGAAGCAAAGTAAGTCAACCTTACACCCAAAATCCTTCTTGTTTTGGCCATGTATCCTTGGGTCTTTCTTTCCCAAACAAATATTCTAATATCCTATTTAGCCCTAAAGTCCCATTAAAAAGTCATAAGTATTGGTAGTCCTCATGCTTTAAATAGTGCTAAAAAGTTTAAAATACAAAACCTCTTTAAAGACCTGTATAATATGCAAAATACATTTTGCCATCATTTAGTGAATATTAAGCAAGCTTCTTTTGCTGCTACATCCATCAGTTTATTTCATCAACTGAACAGTCTAATAATATTTTCATTAAATATTTATATGAACAATCAAATATTGAAAATGAAAAGCCTATCCCTTGACATTCAGGATGGTTTCCAGACTTATATCAGCAGTTCTTAATGCTCATAAGTCTCATTTGCTATAGCTTAGAATGATATTTTCCATTAGCTCTGAGAACCTTGTGTCTGACCTTAGATTCAGTGTTATTCATCATGTCTTCTCTTTTCTATATTTTATTTCCTCAATGAACATTTAGACTCTGCACATTGGTCATGGAATATCAAATATGTTAAAATTTCATTTTTAAGCAGAAAATGATATGCAGAGGGTACCCATAAAAAAGTCAAAGCCATAAAAAAGATGGATTCATTTAAATCAGATCACACATTTAAGAAAAGAAAAAGTAAACTAAATTGCGGGGGAGGGGAAAATCTGATTTTACATATATATGTATACAGAGAGAGAAAGAGAGAAATATCTATCTATAGATAGATATAGATGAAACATCTTTCATCTTACTTTATTTAACTGAGTTATAAATTAAGTGGAATAAAAAGTTCACTCTTTGATTAATGTAAGTTAGTACTTGATGCTGGGCAGAGTAATAAAGGAGACCCAGATCTGGTCAAACTATTTCATACAAACCATTTGTCAAACATAGCCCTCTTCAGTTCATGTGAGCTGATCAAAATTTTAACAAATTTACCATTCGAAATAGTTCAGCCAATTGTTTATAATTATAGTTGTCTATAAAGTGTTCAGCAGCTCATTGTAGTGAGTATTCACTTGACTTTTGATATTCTGAATTTTGAACTGTGACTGGTTACCTAGAAATCACATAGTATTTTTTCTGCCTCCTGATTGGATAGCCCAGAGTTAATTAACTACTTCTACACTCACCCAAAGTATATTTAGTTTGACTGTAACTCACATTTCTTGATGAAGTGGATTCCAGTGGTGGACCTTAAATGTATTGTTTCTGAACATACTTACAAACAAAAGTTAGGTTGTATTAATGTTCATGAACAGCATATAGAGAAGTATAAACAGGATGAATTGAAACACAATTTATAGGTTTCCAAACTGTTTACAGAAAAGTTTTTACACTATTCAGGAAGCCCTACTGAGAGAGATCAGACCTGAACATGTGATGTCTTAGTTGAGTCACTCACCAAACTAAAGTGCCTTCCTCAAGCTCTCTTCTGGGCAGCTTTCTTAAATCTCCAAATGATACTGACATACCACATAGCAAGATGTTTCTCAGTTGTTTACTCTGAACTAAACTATAAGTTTCTTGGGGCAGGGACTGTTTTACTTGTTCTTAATGAATGTATTGCTGGTAGTCAAAGAATAAAATCTATTCCTACACCCACCCCCTCCATTCCATACATAGCACCCTGTTAGTTTAGGGTGACGGTGTGTCATTTTTACATAGCTGCCATTTTGAATGTGATGACAGGTAAAAGTTAATTTAGTCATACCATTCTTTTAATTTTCTTTTTTTTTGGTACCAAATTGCTCTCTCTCTCTCTTTCTCTCTCAGCAACCTTATATACATTTATAATGAGATGATAATATTTTGTTAGTGGTAGAAATAAGCCTGAGCCTCAAACCTGAAATCTAAATCCAGAATTTCCCCAGTGTTCAAGATAGAATCATAGAATCATAGAATATCAGGGTTGGAAGG
Source organism: Lepidochelys kempii (assembly GCF_965140285.1). Lineage (NCBI taxonomy): Eukaryota > Metazoa > Chordata > Testudines > Cheloniidae > Lepidochelys > Lepidochelys kempii. Next base: position 300,773,489 of record NC_136380.1, on the reverse strand, counting down.
GACCTCAGGAGGTCTCTAGTCCAACCCCCTGCTCAAAGTAGGACCAATCCCCAACTAAATCATCCCAGCCAGGGCTTTGTCAAGCCTGACCTTAAAAACTTCTAAGGAAGGAGATTCCACCACCTCCCTAGGTAACACATTCCAGCATTTCACCACCCTCTTAGTGAAAAAGTTTTTCCTAATATCCAACCTAAATCTCCCCCCACTGCAACTTGAGACCATTACTCTTCGTTCTGTCATCTGCTACCACTGAGAACAGTCTAGAGCCATCCTCTTTGGAACCCCCTTTCAGGTAGTTGAAAGCAGCTATCAAATCCCCCCTCATTCTTCTCTTCCGTACACTAAACAATCCTAGTTCCCTCAGCCTCCCTTCATAAGTCATGTGTTCCAGTCCCCTAATCATTTTTGTTGCCCTCCGCTGGATGTTTTCCAATTTTTCCACATCCTTCTTGTAGTGTGGGGCCCAAAACTGGACACAGTACTCCAGATGAGGCCTCACCAATGTCGAATAGAGGGGAACGATCACGTCCCTTGATCTGCTGGCAATGCCCCTACTTATACATCCCAAAATGCCATTGGCCTTCTTGGCAACAAGGGCACACTGTTGACTCATATCCAGCTTCTCGTCCACTGTAACCCCTAGGTCCTTTTCTGCAGAACTGCTGCTGAGCCATTCGGTCACTAGTCTGTAGTGATGCATGGGATTCTTCCATCCTAAGTGCAGGACTCTGCACTTGTCCTTGTTGAACCTCATCAGATTTCTTTTGGCCCAATCCTCTAATTTGTCTAGGGCCCTCTGTATCCTATCCCTACCCTCCAGCGTATCTACCTCTCCTCCCAGTTTAGTGTCATCTGCAAACTTGCTGAGGGTGCAATCCACACCGTCCTCCAGATCATTTATGAAGATATTGAACAAAACCGGCCCCAGGACCGACCCTTGGGGCACTCCACTTGATACTGCCTGCCAACTAGACAGGGAGCCATTGATCACCACAATCTAGCCAACTTTCTATCCACCTTATAGTCCATTCATCCAGGCCATACTTCTTTAACTTGCTGGCAAGAATACTGTGGGAGACCGTGTCAAAAGCTTTGCTAAAGTCAAGGAACAACATGTCCACTGCTTTCCCCTCATCCACAGAGCCAGTTATCTCATCGTAGAAGGCAATTAGATTAGTCAGGCATGACTTGCCCTTGGTGAATCCATGCTGACTCTTCCTGATCACTTTCCTCTCCTCTAAGTGCTTCAGAATTGATTCCTTGAGGACCTGTTCCATGATTTTTCCGGGGACTGAGGTGAGGCTGACTGGCCTGTAGTTCCCCAGATCCTCCTTCTTCCTTTTTTAAAAGATGGGCACTACATTAGCCTTTTTCAGGGCAGGGGAAAGCAAGTCACAAAATTCCATGAAAGTGCCCTTATGCATGTGAAAGTTTCGGAGTCACTGGGAATCATCCGAGACCTGCAACACTATGCAGTCCCACCACTCTGTGCTTGTTTCCCGGGCCCAGAATCGGCATTCCATGGCATGAGCCTGCCCCATTAACACCATGATCTCCAAATTGCGGGGGAACGCGGTTTTAGAGAAAAGTGTGTTCATGTCCTCATCACTGTGCTGCCGTTGCCTCCTCACCTGGTTTTTCAGGTGCTGGTTCTGCATACACTGCATGATAATGCGCGAGGTGTTTACAATGGTCATAACTGCTGTGGTGAGCTGAACGGGCTCCATGCTTGCCGTGCTATGGCATCTGCTCCTGCTCGGGCAATCCAGGGAAAAGGGTGTGAAATGATTGTTTGCCATTGCTCTGGCAGAGGGAGGGGCAACTGACAACATAAATTACAGGGTTGGCTTACAGGGAATTAAAATCAACAAAGGGGGTGGCTCTGCGAGAAACAGAATGGCCCTCTCAAGGATAGAACTCAAAACCTCAAGGATAGAGCTCAAAACTGGGTTTAGCAGGCCATTGATTTCAGGGAGGGGGGGAGGAGAAAAAGAATACAAAACAAATCTGGTCTATTTCTTATTTTGATCCACTTTATCTATCTTTACACATCTTGCTGGCAGCAGACAGTGCAGTACGACCGCTAGTCATCGTCATCTCCTGGGTGCTTGGCAGAAGACGGTGCAGTATGACTGCTGGCCATCATCTTCTGCTGGCTGCAGATTAAAACACAGTGCATTGCCGGTAGGACTGAATCACCATGAGACGAAACTTAAAAGGGAAATGACCTGGCTGAGTCACTCCCATGTTTGCCCAGGCTCACCAACCGAGGTTGGTTAAAAGAGCACCCTGGACTACGTTGACGATGGCTACCAGTCATACTGCACTGTCTGCTGCCAAAAGGCAATAAACTACTGCTCTGGAGCAATGCAGTACCGTGTCTGCCAGCACTCAGGAGACAAACGGAGACGGTTAGCTGAGCAGGCTCCATGCTTGCCATGGTATGGCATCTGCACAGGTAACTCAAAAAAAGGTGCAAAACGATTGTCTGCCCTTGCTTTCATGGAGGGAGGGAGGGAACGGGGGCCTGACGATATGTACCCAGAACCACCCGCAACAATGTTTTAGCCCCATCAGGCACTGGGATTTCTACCCAGAATTCAAATAGGCAGTGGAGACTGTGGGAACTGTGGGATAGCTACGCACAGTGCAATGCTCTGGAAGTCGACGGTTGCCTCGGTACTGTAGACACACTCCGCCGACTACCTTCACTTAGAGCATTTGTGTGGGGACACACACAATCGACTGTATAAGAATGCTTTCTACAAAACCAACTTCTATACATTTGACCTAATTTTGTCGTGTAGACAAGGCCTTAGTGTACCTTTTAATTATGCTGCCAAATACACAAACTGCCTTACAAACTATTGTGAAAGAACTGTTCTGTGCTTAAGACCATTCAATATAAAAATAGCGTGCATTAAGGCTTAATTACTTGCCAAGTTTAATATTTTTCATTCCAAACGTTTTGAGGAATAGAAGTGCACAAAACGTAGTAAACTTATTTTCTATTATAGAAGACTTTTCTGTACTTCTCGAACACATTAAGACCCGAAGAGCTGTAGGGCACTTCTTAAATAGCTTATAACTAATCTTGCTTGCTCCAAAGGCACTTGCAGACCCTCCTTTTCTCACAACCTTTAGCTTCTTTGCCCATGAAAGTTTACTAAAATTAAGCTTTTCCCCTCTGGGTCATGTGGCTTCATCAGCTCCTCACAGTCATCCAAAAGGCAGCTTTTTCCATACATCACTGAACATTGATCTCAAATTTGTTTTTGGCTTTCAGGCTGATCCCAACAAACCCTCTTTCCCAAGCATTTTACATAAATTAATGTACTGTAGTTTTGTAACTCATCTTTTCTATTCTTGTTTGCCAAGAAACAAATGTCATTTATTGATTTATAATGCACTGTTCACTTTTATAATATCAAAGTTCTGCACTATACAAACAAACCAAACAAGAGATCACACAGAATTGGATCAAAACGAACTAGGCCAAGGAATCTTTAGACTCTGTTTTTAAAATTACTCAGAACTTCTCTGGTGTGTGGAGATTGTACATGTAACCATCCCTCCTGTTCACTGTCCCAGTATGAGATTGTCTAAGATAGGGTAAGTCTGCCTTGTGAATTTTTATATAACTTTGGGCCTGAGGCTCCTCTGTGTTGTGTATTAGTGTATTCACCTCAGATCAGACCCACTCGGACAAACCACCGGGAACAAAGTTTTATTCTGTAAGGAAACAGAATACGATTACAGTCCAGCAGCCTCCTCTCCACTTGCTTGCCTCCTGCTCCCAGCTTCAGTCAGTGCTGAGACCTCCTGCTGGTAGGGCAGAGGGTACATCCTGTCAGGAACCAGGAAGTTTCCCAAACATGTAGCAGTTTGTAGTCCACGATTTGTAGTTCCCATTGCTGCTGCTGAAGCACACTGGACCTTGATCTACCCCTGAAAGGACTTCCTACTATTTTGGAGACAGTTGCAAAAGAGGCCAGGTCTTGAAATTGCATAGATGATATGACAAGCAAAGAATGAGAGCCAGAATAAAGAGCACAAGAGCAAATAGAAAACATGAATGAAATCAGATTGCACAGCTATTCCATCACTGCTTTATACTTACTCCCAGTCTAGTCTTACATTGTTCTTCAGCTGCTTTATTTTTTTAAACTTCTATCACTTATTATAGTTAACCATTGCATATATTATTTAAGCTATTCTCTAATGTCTTTAATTTCTCCCATTTCCAGGGCCATTTCATTTACTTTACCTCTTTCCTACCTCCAAGGTCCTATCAAGTTACCAGGCTTTTATAGGCCACTGAGCAAGACTTTGTTGCCTCATCACAGGGGTAGGCAAACTTTCTGGCCCGTGGGACACATCAGGGTGCGAAACTGTATGGAGGGCAAGGTAGGGAAGGCTGTGCCTCCCCAAACATCCTGGCCCCCACCCCCTATCCGCCCCCTGCCACTTCCCGCCCCCTAACTGTCCCCCTCAGAACCCTCCACCCATCCAATTCTCCAGTTCCTTGTCCCCTGACCACCCCCTCCCGGGACCCCTGCCCCTAACTGCCCCTCGGGACCCCAACCCCTATCTAACTCCCCATCCCCTGCCCCCCCTGAACCTCCACCCCATCCTACTGCCCCCTGCTCCCTGTCCCCTGACTGTCCCCCGGGACCCCCTTTCCCATATCCAATCCTCCCGCTTCCTGCCCCCTTACCATGCTGCTCAAAGAGCTAAACATGCTGCCACTCTGCCCTGCAGGAACATGCAGCCCCACCGCCCAGACCGCTGCCTGCGGGGGAGGGGCCAGGGGCTAACCTCCCCGACCAGGAGCTCAGGGGCCGGACAGGACAGTCCCTCGGGCCGGATGTGGCTCGCGGGCTGTAATTTGCCCACCTCTGCCTCATCAGAATCTCTCTGCAGTTCACTAGTGTTCTGATCCTACAGAGCACTAAGCGTGTGCTCAGCTGTAACCCTACAAGTAACTCTAAGTCAGCAAGATCACTTGTGCTTACCGCTGGGAAACACTTAAGTATTTTGAAGGTTCAGAGGGTAGATGAATTAGCCATACACTGAACAGTATGCCTTTGAAATGGACACAACTGCTATCCCAAAACAGTTCACAATACATTTCCTTCTTTAAGGGGCATAGTGAAAAGAGAATGTGATTTTATTTATTTATTTTTAGCACAGAAACCCTGGCTTTAAAAGGATATTATTTTTTCTCTATTTTTTTAAAAAAGTCAAAGCATCCTGGGGAAAATAACATTCTCTGAATATTTCTGATTCACTCTCTCATCTGCCATGCCTTTTGGAAACTGAGCTAGCTGGAAAATTATGTAAACACTCTACAATTACTCTCCTCTTCCAGGACTTCAACCTATTCCTTTATGAAGGCACTGACCAGAGATCAGTTGTCTTTTCAGGACTTTCCCAAAAGTATGATAGAGTCAGAGCCCAAGATAATTGCAATTATACCCCCAAATTTAAAGTTAATTGAGACCTCCAAATAACCTTCTGTCAGAGTTCCTTCCTCACTCTGAACTCTGTGGTACAGATGTGGAGACGTGCATGAAAGACCCCGTAAGCTTATTTTTACCAACTTAGGTTAAAAACTTTCTCAAGGCACAAATTTTGCCTTGTCCTTGAACAGTATGCTGCCACCACCAAGTGATTTAGACAAAGAACCAGGGAAAGGACCATTTGGAGTCCTCTTCCCCCAAAATATTCCCCCAAGCCCTACAGCCCCTTTCCTGGGGAAGGCTTGAGAATAATATCCTCACCAATTAGTACAGGTGAACACAGACCCAAACACTTGGATCTTAAAACCAATGAAAAATCAATCAGGTTATTAAAAGAATAAATTTATTTAAAGAAAAGGTCTAAGAATCAGCTCTGTAAAATCAGTATGGTATACACTTTACAGGGTAATCAGATTCAAAACACAGAGGATTCCCCTCTAGGCAAAACTTTAAAATTACAAAAAACAGAGGGATAAACCTCCCTCTAGCAAAGGGAAAATTCACAAGTTGAAACAAAAGGTAATGTAACGTGCCTTGCCTTATTTACTTACTCTTTTTGTAATATCAGAGACTTGTACAGGATGGTTTATAGGAGAAGGAGTTTTTTGTCCTGATGCTTCTCTGCTTTCCCCAGAGAACACACCAACAAAGCCTCCCTCCCCCACCCCCATCCCCCAAGATTTGAAAGTATCTTCTTTCCCTATTGGTCCTTTTAGGTGCCAACCAGGTTATCTGAGCTTCTTAACACCTTACAGGTAAGGAGGCATTCTAGGCTACCCTTAGCTGTATGGTTATGATACCTTCAAGGCATAATTCTGCACGATTTAGTATACAGCTATTTAGAGTTACTACATACATCTATATACATGGGAATGTTAAGCAGAACTAAAGACACTAATAATTTAGACAAGAGCTATTAGAAGTTAGACTTCTAGCGGTATGCTTTCTGCACAGGGTAGAGCTAGCTGCTCAAATATTGATAAATAGCTTGACCCTTTTTCTCTCAATTGTTGAATAAAGTGTTTGCAAATACATTTCCCCCACTATTGAGCAGCTCTGCTACAGAATCCAAGATTCTTCTTACTGCCTATGCATAAAAAATTCAGAGGCAAAATTTAGGGTTTATAACTTACCCTGCTATTAGGTCTAATCTGATCTGGAAATCTTACCTGTAATCAAAACTATATGAGGTACTAAGGGTCAGCATATGAAACTATTCAATTTTCCCATTAGTCATTCACTTATAAGGTATAGGAAGCCATTATTTCTCAATAGGTTTGAGTGAACCAGATGAGATAATTACAAAATCCTCTGTTATGGAGCTTTGCGTTTAGTTCTTTTTTCTCATAAAGATGGACTCCAAATCTCAAGGAGAGCAGGGTAAATGATGCAGGACAAAACAAATTCACAAATTTATTTTAAGAAAATATTTTTAACTCCCCCGGTGGTTAATGCATTTCTGAATTATTCACCCACCTTATAGTGGATAGTAATAAAAATTCACAGAATGGTAAAAGTATTGTGAAATTTGTTTAAGTTATTTGACTAATATTCAAGCAATTCTAATTTGAAATAAGTAGCTACCATCCAAGTGTAACTTGCATGAGACTTGCAGCCACAAGGAGTAAGGAAAATGCCTTTCAGTACTGTGCCTGCTAGGTCCATAAAATACACCTCAGTGAATCACACAGGTTTATTTTAATAAGGGCTTCTCTGATGGGTAAAGCTAATGTACACAATAGCCTTTAGTCTGAATAATATAGGTTAATGAGCTCCAGCTGTATATGCAGCAATGTCCCTTTGGCTTTTCTCTCTTGCAAAATATCTGCTTTTATGTTCAGTCTGGTGATTGGATCTGATCAGCGAAATCAACATATGTCTTAATCAGTCCTGTTGGCTCAGTTCATCAGTGTTCTGGGCTGACGTGCAAAACAAGCAGAATGTCTACCTATAACGATAGCTCCTAAACTCACTTCAAGCTGCCCTCCTCCTACTAAATTCTGGTGCACTTGTAGCTGTGCTCTCTACTCTACTTTCTGCACACAAATAACAACCCCTTTTCTCCCCACCATTGGGCTAGAGCTTTCTCTGGTCTTCAAAATTTAAAAAAAAGTATAGGAAGGAGTGGGGCACATTTCCATGTAGTTACATTTTCAGTTTTCATAATGATGTAATACTTCATTGATCATTTTGCTGTGATCTACTTCAAGTTTGTACTCATAAATCTATTGCCAACTCCATCACTCTTGTCCTATGTGTCCTTTAGTAGCCAGAAGGCAGAATTTACTGCAGTGGTTCTATGACTTAAGCACCGATAAAAGTACCAATTAACTATGATTTTGAGACCAGCCCACAAAACTGCAGATACAGTTAATGTCATTTAGATTTTGAGTTTCAGGCACAACCAGGTTCTAATATATTTTAACTTCATTGTGATGACCCTCAAGCAGTGACAGGTGCAAAATTGCATCCACTTGAGCTCATAGTTTTGGAAAGCAAAAATGGAGGTCAGCTTTCAGAAAAGTCTAGTCATATGCTATATGCATGAAAAGGCAAATTGCAGATTCCAAGGCCAGAAGGGACTGTTGTGGTGATCTAGTTTGACCTCCTCTATAACACAAGCCATAAAACTTCCCCAAAATAATTCTTAGAGCATATCTACTGTAAAGATATCAAGATATCTGTTGTGTTTCATTTGGGATTATGTTTATTAAGTGGAAACTTCACATGTAGTTCAAATATGTTGGTAAAAATCTATTTGTCATACATTTCCAAAAGCCACATATTTTAATAATCATGATCTGTTTGTAAATAGTTTGCATGCAGGAAGAAGAAACTGATAGGCTGTGTGCCAAAGGTTGCTAATCCCTATGTTAGATGCTTAACCTACTTAGTTACTTTTGAAAGTCCTGCTAGATAACTCTCTGCATCTTTAGGTTCCTAAATACCCTGGGGTATCTTGCCCTAAATAACTTAGGCAACTAAGTCCCATTGACTTTCAATGAGACTTCGGAATTTATCCTAGGACTGAATTATGGTGGATTGTTTTTTCCTCGGCATTTTTTCTTTCTTCACAAATTTTGGAACAACACCAAATGGAGATTCTCCTCAATCTGTTCTTGCTTTTTCAGGTAATGTATTTTAGCCCTTTTTAGTACTTCTGAAATGAGCAAGCATCATTAGGGCCTCATACTGACAGCATTCTTATAAGCAACTCCTACTTAAAGTCACTATATAGTGTTATTGCAGAAATATTTATTGGAGAAACAGGTTCATTTAATATTATTTATTTCAGCTGGAAGATGGTTCAAGTGAGCCCTGGACAGCAGGGATGGGAAGGAGAGAAGGCCCACATTATTCCTTATTCAGGAAATTGTAGTTTATAAAACTTTCTCTGCAAATCAAACTTTGCCACACATTTTTTATTATTATTTTCAGTTTCAGTGAACCTTGAACTCATATTAAGCCAGGTTCAGTCCTGGTGTAATAGATTTCAGAAGAGTTACACCAAAGATGAATTTGTTCTATTGTCTATTTCTACTCCTACCCAAAGAACACATTGCAGACAAACAAACAGTGAAGCTTCATTTCTAGAAAGAAAAATCTATTTTGTCATCTTTTTGAAGTGTACAAACATAACAGCCATCTCAGTGGGACAGGAAAACATCAGGGACTGCAAAAGAGCCAAAAAAATCAACACTGAAGTGGTTCTTATGACTAGGTTAAATTTTACTCTTTGTTGGCTGCAGTTAGAGTTACTCAATACACTATGTGTATCAATTTTTTGTAAGATGTTATTTCTATCAGTTTATAATGCTATAATACTTCAAAGACCTTTTGCACCCAAATATTATAAATGAGTTGCTAGTACCCCCCAAAATGACTTTTTTTTGTCCAGATGTTGGCTTCTCGCAACACAATATTCTGACAGTGTTGATCAATGCACTCATCCAAATATATTGTAGAAATGAAACATTTCAGAACAATCCAGATGATTCACATGCTGAGAAAACAGAACATGATTTTTCACCTAAGCTACTTTTAAAAGCTGCTCAGGAGGAATACTGTTTTAGAACCGTTCTAGTTAAATTGAATCCTTTCTAAGAGCACATCTAATTTCACCCATTAGGTGCAATAATACAGCTATCCTTGCAATGGCAATGTTCCCTGACTGCCAGGGTTTTTTACTAATAACTCCAGTGTTTTCACCTGGCCCTGTGGACTGACAGAAGGCATACTGGCCCGCACATTGGAGGCCTCAGTTTGAGGTTAATTTTGCCCACATCAGGTGACTGAAGACTTGAAGTCCTGCAGAGGTGATAGGCTCAGTTTCCTGGGGAAAAAGAGCAGCACTGCACTGCATCATTCAAGGCATACTGTAGAGCAGAATTTAAAGCCATAAAGAGCTATTTGCTAGCAATTCAAATTGACAAACAAGACCCTCTAGTCTTGTTAGGAAGTGCTTATGAAGTTTTGTTCATGCTCCTTTACATAAGCCCTTCAGAAACAAATACCTGTTGTCTCCAAATAAAATTAAAGGTTCACATTTCAGGACAAATCATTTAGTCAGATACGCACTGCTCTTGTCAGATAATGGAAAGTCAGCTTCCCTTATCAATGCATCTTGGAAAAGGAACTAGGCAAAGGAGAGCGGAAATCTAGTTCACATTTCAGAATTTGTTACATCAAGATCTGGAACTAAGAATAAATGCACAAGGTAGGACAGTTGGCTGGCATAAAACTTTAATTCTACGGAACTTTATTTCAAGATCTTATTTGTTCTTCAGAAATCTTGCTATTCTATATCTCTTTTTACAGTGCCTCTCATAGTTAAACTCTTTTTTTTTTCAACTCTCTCCACTAAAAACATAGAAGATCTTTCTCCGATGAACATAAGGTCTGATCCTGCCTTCTTCTGGAGTTTTATCATTGACTCCAAAACAAGCAGGATTATCCCTAATTTTCAGTCTTTGTACATGCTATTTTTGTATAAGATTATTGAATCATTCTCTTGCTTGTGTGTCCTTTGGTTTTATTTGTTTGTGCTTCATTTAGTCTTTGCCTTTATCTGACAGGAGTAGTGTATATCCCCCTCTACTCTGTAGTGTTATGTCTCCTTCAGTCTTCTCAGTGTTTTTAACTCCTTACCTCTCAACTTCTTTTGTCTTTCTTTTTCAGTCCTCTGTCACAGATTCCTTTACTGGCTTTTAAAATATTGAACTAACATACCATAGAATTACTACATTTCATTTCCTCCCAACGTCATGGGAATCACTGTTCACACTGAATTCATGTCACTAAGAATGCAAGTCTAGATAAGCACAGTGCTGATGGACTGGATGTAGGACAACAGATGGCATTGGCCAATTTTTGCCTGATTTTGTCATACATTTTCTGATTGCACAGGGATGGGTAAGGGAAGAGTCTTGAAGTGAACATCTAGCTCCACTGAAGTCAATGGGAGAACTCCTGTTGTGCAGGGCTCACATATACCTACTATGTCACCAGGCTGATGAAATATGTATCTGCCATAAGTTGATAAAGAGAAAATAGCATTTCATTTTTTTCCTTTGGGAGTTCCTCTGGGAAGTTCCACTTCCCAACATTATTTCATCCACTAAAATAAGCAGTTCTACATTATGGCTTCCCAATAGTTAGAAAGGGCTAAATATGGCTCCATCCAGAAACTAATTAATGTTGTGCCACATTTCAGTCAGAAAGGTCACTCGAAAGCAGGGTGTTGTACACCAAGGGACCGTATGAATCTGGACAGATGTTCCAGAGATGAAGGACTTCAAGTTGTTACCAATTCCCAGAGCTTCCAGTCACCATCTTTTGTATTTTTTTTTAAAAAACCCTATCATTTATTTATTTTGCATCTTGAAGACTTTGGACAGTCTAAAACTCAGCACTTCCATTATGCCTAAGAGTCTCAAGAAATCAAGCAGAGAATATTTTTTTCATCTGGGACTACAAAGTACAGACACTCAGAATGCAGCTGCCAGAACTGGATATTCAGAGCACTAATTTCTCATTTCCGAAGGTACTGCCACAGAGAATGGGAAGCAGTTGGTAATGAGAAATAGTACTGAACACAAATAGCATACAAAATATGATTGCTTGTGTCTTGGATGAACTCAGTACATCACTGTTACTGGGCACCACAGAAAAACCTTGAACAGAGAATGGAATTGATGTGGTAGTGAAAGGCGAAGAAAGGCCACAGATCCTAATATTTAGTGCTTCAGCCTGTCCAATACGAGTTAGTAACACTGGTGCTTTGGTGGGAGCAGTGAAGACACACTTTAGAGGAGGAGGTTCAGCTGAGGCAGTGTTCCATGTGCCCTCTCCTTCAGGAGGTGGGAGTTGCTGTTTACTCTTGCCCTTCCTTCCTTTTTCTTCATGCTGCATTACCTAGAGCAGTGGTCTCCAAACTTTTTATGCACAAGATCACTTTTTGAATTTAAGGGCAACCCAGGATCTACCCCGTCCCTTCCCAGAGGCCCCACCCCTTCCCCAAAGCCCTGCCCCGCTCACTCCACCCCCCCACCAATCACTCTCTCTCCCCCATCCTCACTCACTTTCACCAGGCTGGGGCAGGGGTTGGGGTTTGGGAGGGGGTGCAGGCTCTGGGCTGAGGGGTTTGGAGTGTGGGAGGGGGCTCTGGGCTGAGCCTGGGGCGGGGGGTTGGGGTGCAGGTGGGGATGAGAGGTGAAAGCCCTGGAAGGGAGTTTGGGTGCAGGAGGGGGCTCTGGGCTGGGGCAGAGAGTTGAAGTTTAGGAGTGGGTATGAGGTGATGGCTCCGGGAGGGGATTCAGGGCTGGGGCATGGACTTGTGGAGTAGGAGGGGGCTTGGGGTGAAGGAGGGGGCATGGGATGCTGTCTCTGGGAGGAGGTTTAGGGCTGGGAGTCGGGGCACGGGCTCCCCCTGTAGTTCCCATTGGCCACAGTTCCCCATTCCTGGCCAATGGGATCTGCAGGGGCGGTGTTTGCAGGCAGGAGCAGCATGCAGAGACCCCTGCCCCCCACCAGGGGCCGCGGGGGCATGCTGACCACTTCTGGGAGTGGCGTGGGACTGCGGCAGGCAGGGAGCCTGCCTTAACCTCATTGCACTGCCAGACTTTTAGCAGCTGGAGCGTACGATCAACTGGCAGAGGCTCCAGGATCGTCCAGTCAATCACGATCTAGGGGTTGGTGACCACTGACCTAGAGGAAGAAAGGGTATCACATGCTGCATCTGGATCCAGAACCTGGGGCTTGTCTTCCCCATTGCTGCCAGTTTTCATGCTCCAAGATGTTTTTCAGAGCGAGGATCATTTCAACCATAAATAAGGCCACTTCTGCAATGGAACATGGTACGCACATACATATACACCCAGGCTTTAACCCACCCCAGCATGTTTTGCAAGACAAGTACACCATTGCTAATCCAAACTCCAAAATAAATCGAGTTTGGCAGATTATGATTTAAACAAATTAGAATATAGCTACGACACTGGCATTAACAATCTTCCTCTTTTGGAAAATACTGTCCACGTGATCCATAATGAAGAAAACTGGGGTTTGTGGGCTTTTTCCTTAACTGGGATGTGTTCAAGCTGGTGGCATAGAAGTGAGAAGTTCTATATCCTATTGCCAACCACTCTTAGGCATCCAGGCCACAATTTTTCCTAACATTTAAATGTGACACTTGATGCAGCTATGATTGATACAGTTTATTTTACTAGTACATTCAGCATGTTACCAATGTAAGATAAGTTAAAGTCTTAATAACTTTCACAATGTCTTCAACCTGCCAAAGGCTGTACACTTTGAGGTACAAGCAGTATGTAAAATGCATTGACACTGAAACCAATCATTTCACAGTACCATCATGCTCATATATATATATACACAGTATGTTTCAATTGCAAGTCCTGGGGGAATGCTTGCATAATTTGTTCTATGTCTATTCTTTAATGAGACAAAAGGGCCAAATTCTGCCCAAACATACAGCTGACACTGACATCAATGGGAATTTCACATATGTATCTGATAGTAAAAACTGACCCCAAGAAGTAAATAAATCCTCTGTTTAATGAGAGCAAATAGATTTATTTCAAATTACGGCACTTATAAAGTATCAGATAAACACTTTGCTCCTTCATAGCTCTATGCAATAAATACTCAGCAACCATTGTGCATGGAGAGAGCACTTAAATGATGCTCTTTGTGTACCTTGTTTTTGCCCTCCAAGCACTGGTTTACTACAACAGTGAGTGATGTGTCTACATGTGCATGTGTTCTGTATTTTTATTATAGCTTTTCAATAGCAAAAGATATAGTTAAGGTTACCATGGGGCTTCCATTATAACCTCTGTTTTCAGTTGCTCATAACTTTCTGAAATTTCCTCCTTTCGGGTTGAAACTTTGTATGCTGTATGGTTTCAGAGTAGCAGCCGCGTTAGTCTGTATTTGCAAAAAGAAAAGGAGTACTTGTGGCACCTTAGAGACGAACGAATTTATTTGAGCATAAGCTTTCGTGAACTGCAGCTCTCTTCATTGGATGCATCTGATGAACTGAGCTGTAGCTCACGAAAGCTTATGCTCAAATAAATGTGTTAGTCTCTAAGGTGCCACAAGTACTCCTTTTCTTGTATGCTGTATGTCAGTCTGGAGGTAAATTTTTCTGGAGAGCTTGAAGAAAAGCCAGGGAAGTTTTTGAGTTACTGAAGAATGAAAAATACACACAATTTTAGCATTTAAAACCCTTTATACTCATCAGTAACTCAAATAGCTAGGAAAAAAAACCTCCACATTTTTCATGTAAATGTCCTTTGCTGGGTTAGTGATTGTTCCAGAGTGGAAAAAACTGATCATGACTAACAGTGTAGAAGTAAGTTGTTTTCTCTATAATGGGGCTAAAACCTTCCTCAGGAGGATACTACTAACCATGGGAAACTGTACTTTCCACAAGACAAAGTATAATTAAACTGTTTGAGAACATCAATTGTTAAAACATAATGCAAGAACTGGGAAGCTGCTGCTGCTTATCTGGAGTGTCCTCTTTGGAATCTGAAACTTCCTGGAAAGCAAGCACAGCTTCTGTCTTGGTGATCTTATATTGGGAAGGTACTTCGACCTTAGACCTGAGGTCTTTGGGGGAATTTAGGTCAGTACCTGAATGGCAATTTCATTGCAGACATTATTTGCAGTAAAATTATAAAATATTATTTGTCAAGCATTTTTACATTATACTTTTAATGGAAAAGATATCTTAAATTCCTTTTTGAGAAGGGATTGTGGATCATCTACTTCCAAATTGGGTACATCTACACAGTAAAGAAAAACCTGAAGGGTCCTAGAACCTGGGCTGCAAACAGAGCCTGGAAGTCTACCTGATAATGAATCAGTCTCATAGCCTGAGCCCTGCAAGCTCGAGTCGGCTGTCATGGGCCACCCACCGGTTTTTCTTTGCTGTGCAGACATAACCTTAAAAGCTATGCTGAACTACTAAATGAGAATTCTGTTAGAGTTTAGGAGATTGAAAATGTGGAAGCTTGCTTCTAGAAGTAAACTCTAGGGCAGGAGTTGCAATAACTGTTAATTCTGTAAAATAGCAGATAAGTGACTACTTTATTTTTATATTGGGCATTTCCCCCTCTCCTTTTTAAAATAAAAACAATTTTATATAACAGTTTTATATGACCTTTTTCTTAATGAGACATATCCCAAGTTGTCACAGATAAAAGAGGCTGAGACTAATAGCAAACAAATAACGTTTTATGAAGGACTTAATTAAAGGGTTACAAAAATTATTATCTTACTGTCCACAACAAACTCACTTTCACTAATATTTATATCTTGACTCCTGACATCTGAGCAATTTACTGGCGAACTTAATTCCATTTGTACAGAGACTTTAGCTACTCTCACAGGAATGAGAACAGAATGTTAGGATTAATTTTCTGCATAAACTTTACTCTGGCCATTTCCCTCATGCCAACAGCAGCTGTCAGGGATTGGCATACGAGACATTAAGGCTACATCTACACTACAGCCAGGATCAACGCTCTGAGATCAATCCACCAGCAGTTGATTTAACAGGTCTAGTGAAGACTCACCAAATCGACAGCAGATCACTCTCCAGTCGACCCCTGTACTCTACCCTGATGAGAAGAGTAAGGTAAGTTGACGGGAGAGTTTCTCTCATCGAGCCCCTGTGGTGCAGACCCTGTGGTAACTTGTCCTAAGGTACGTCGACTCCAGCTACGTTATTCACGTAGCTGGAATTGTGTAGCATAGTTTGATTTACCGCGGTAGTGGAGACATAGCCTAAGATGACTATGCCATGGCTGTGCCCCTATGCTGGCCTGTTACACTTGAGATGAAATGCAAAAAGAATTCAACCCTTCCTTGGGTCAGACAGAGCTTTTTTGGATTTCTTGTTTTGTTTTTGGTTTAAATGACTTCAATAAAATCTACAGCATAAGAATATAAAACCAAATCCTGGTTTCATTTACACTCATGTATCCAAGAATATTGTTGCAAAAGGTATAACACTATAATATCCTTAAAAGAATCATATATATGAAAAATAAAAAGACCTAAAATAACAGATAATTATATTTAGCCTCCTAGCACACTGTTGGTTTGTACCCTACATTTCATTTTCTAGAGCATTGATTTTTTCAGTTCAGTCTAATTTTCCTTACAAACCTAGCACAAAAATAAGTGTAATATCCAAGACAGTAAAAGGTCAAGTAAGGGCATACAAGTTTTGAAGATAAACACTACAGTTAAATATAGTACTCTCTTAATCTAGGATTAAGTGTTCATTAATTCTTTTGAGAGGCCTTCAGAAAGCCTGTCTTGTCTTCCAACCACAGCCAGGTCTGGTGTATAAAAAAAATCAGTTCTAAGTATTATATTAAACTCTTCCATGTAAGGATTATTTGTGTGCTTCTTGGTCATTTGTTGGAATAATTTCCATGTACTAGTCTCACCAGATTCGTTCCCTGGGGCACCCTCAGGCCTTGGGATGGGCCCCTGCACTTACTCAGGCCTCTGTTCTGTGATGGTGGGATGTGCCACCACCCCAGTCCAGTCATAAGAGGCTCAGCCCCCTGGCTCAGCCCTGGATAATTTACTCTTTTCAGGCTTGTTAAATAAAATTAACACAAATGAATTGTCTCATGGGTGTGGTTAGGCTCCCCTACTGCAGAGTGCTCCTGGTAAGCAGTGGCCCTAGCTAGACTCACAGGCTAATATGGAAAAATAGTCCCCTCAGAAGCCCTTCTTTCCTTCAGGGAGATGTCACCAGGCAGCACTCATCTGAGGAGCTCTTGTCTTTAGCCAATTCTCTCTCTGGCAGATGAAGCTCTCCTCTTTGGTCTGCCAGCAACTGCTCTAGGTTTCCCCTTTAAGGTCCTCCCTCCAAGTCTGACATCTCTCATACAGGTGTGGTTGGGCAGAGGCTCCTGCCTGTGCTATAATCCTTAATCCTTATCCCTGTGGGTGATAGATGTTTGCATGGTGTCATAAATATAAAGGGAAGGGTAAACCCCTTTGAAATCCCTCCTGGCCAGAGGAAAGCTCCTCTCACCTGTAAAGGGTTAAGAAGCTAAAGGTAACCTCGCTGGCACCTGACCAAAATGACCAATGAGGAGACAAGATACTTTCAAAAGCTGGGAGGAGGGAGAGAAACAAAGGGTCTGTGTCTGTCTGTAGTCGTCTTGGCCGGGGACAGAACAGGAATGGAGTCTTAGAACTTTTAGTAAGTAATCTAGCTAGGTATGTGTTAGATTATGATTTCTTTAAATGGCTGAGAAAAGAATTGTGCTGAATAGAATAACTATTTCTGTCTGTGTATCTTTTTTTGTAACTTAAGGTTTTGCCTAGAGGGGTTCTCTATGTTTTTGAATCTAATTACCCTGTAAGGTATCTACCATCCTGATTTTATAGGGGGGATTTCTTTATTTCTATTTACTTCTATTTTTTATTAAAAGTCTTCTTGTAAAACACTGAATGCTTTTTCATTGTTCTCAGATCCAAGGGTTTGGGTCTGTGGTCACCTATACAAATTGGTGAGGCTTTTTATCCAACATTTCCCAGGAAAGGGGGGGTGCAAGTGTTGGGAGGATTGTTCATTGTTCTTAAGATCCAAGGGTCTGGGTCTGTAGTCACCTAGGCAAATTGGTGAGGCTTTTTACCAAACCTTGTCCAGGAAGTGGGGTGCAAGGTTTTGGGAAGTATTTTGGGGGGAAGGACGCGTCCAAACAGCTCTTCCCCAGTAACCAGTATTAGTTTGGTGGTGGTAGCGGCCAGTCCAAGGATAACGGGGGTAATATTTTGTACCTTGGGGAAGTTTTGACCTAAGCTGGTAAAGATAAGCTTAGGAGGGTTTTCATGCAGGTCCCCACATCTGTACCCTAGAGTTCAGAGTGGGGGAGGAACCGTGACACATGGTCTTCATTTTGAATAGATCAATATCTCCTTCAATAGATGGGATGTAAAATGTGCCTTGGTAAGTTAGAATCTCTTTAGGCACACTGGGAGAGACTTTTAGCAGTTCTACTGCAACAGTCTTTTTAGCAGTGATTGCCTCCAGATATCGGGTGGCATAATCAAGTATGTCCAGTACATATACAGTTGCACTCTTTTCTAATGGTTTGATCAGATCCATCCCTATTCTTTAAAAAGGCATGTCCATCACTGGGAGAGGGGACTAGAGGGACTTTTAGCCAACCCTTCAGGGCCAATGAGCTGGCACTCGGGACAGGAGCTGTAGAAGTCTTTGACCTCCTGGTGAATCCCAGGCCAGTGTAAGCAGCCTAGGATCCTGGCCAGAATATTCTCATGGCTGAGATGGCAAGAAGAGGGAACAGTGTGAGCCAATCACATGACCTCACACCAGTGAGACCAGGGAATCATCTTATGTACCAAGGAATCTCTTCTGCAGACTGATGCCTCTGAAGTTGGGTTCAGTGCAGTCTTGTCCCAGGTGGTCAATGGTGAGGAACATCCTGTCTTCTGCCTAAGGTGCAAATTGTTCCCAAGAGAAAAGGCTTACTCCACGATAGAGAAAGAGGGTTTAGCTATGAGACATCAGACATTACCTTCTCAGCAATCAGTTCACGCAAGTCATGGATCATGCCTCTCTACAATGGTTCTATGCCATGACGGACACCAATCCCTGACTCATGCAGCAGTACCTGTCCTTCCAGCCCTTCTTGTTCCATGTCCAGCATAGTACTGGGAATGCTCACCAAAATGTGGACATTTTTCTCCCAAGTTGGATGACAGCCAAACACTCGCTCGTCAGCTCTGATCAAAACTGTGAATTGTGCAAATATCCCAAAACCATAGATAGCTTTGTGTAAATAAGCCCTGTCTCAAAAGGCTGAAGTATAATTCATGTCTGTAAATTGCCGGTTACTGTATTTGGTTATGAAATAAAGAGCCTTTAAGTTACAAGTTCAAGTTGATAGGTACCCTCTGGTGGCAGTGCAGCAGCCTATGTTAAATGGGCCATTTTCCCTATCACCACTACTTTTTGCACTTACTAGCACCCTTGTTGGTAGGTTCAGCAGAGAAGTCCAGGGCTGAGTGTTTATGTAACTGAACTCCTATCACACTTAGAGGTGGTACCTCCATAGCAAGAGTGAGACACAGTAATGGAGCAGCGTGGGCAATTTTTAACAGCTGTTGGTCACAGTTTCCTCCTGCTGTGGGAAGAGGACTTCAGCTGCCGGGTATTAATCCACTACCTTTCAGCTTATTAACATATAATACAAAAGCATAACTCAAGTCTTCACAGCACATGGGAATATCCATTCACCCAACGGTTGGATGAACATCCCAGACTCCAGTACCCTCTTATCACTATATCCTCAGAACCAACACTTCTTTGTCTGACCAGAAGTCTACCAGCTACATCCTGCCTATCACTGCACAGGAAATTTGGGTCCTTATGTAGGCTGAAGCCCCCTGACCCTACATTCCAATGAGGATCAGTATTTATTGTGCTTCCATTAGTGGTAGCAGAGTATAGGTCCCTAGCACTTCGTGTGATTCCAATCACTGCAGTCCTTCTGTCAATGGGAACATATGAGTAAGTGTTGTTTCCCATCACACAATACACTCACCTTAGCCTTGAATTTATAGGCTGTTTTACTCAAAATGTATTATATTTTGACATGACTTTTATCAACTTATCAAAAGATCATCAATTATGCCTCCATTATCTTAAAGGGCATAGACAGAAGCATGCTGATTGTCAGGATGTAGTGTTTGCTTCAACAGGATAACTGGAATAAAAATAAACCTTTCACTATATTCATCTTACTGAAACAGTGAATACATTTTTAAATGGCTGTCTGATTTCAAAAGAACACGCAATTATTTTAGATGATAAAAGTCTGCAGAGAGGGAGAGAGTGTAGTGGTGCAGTATACCCATACAGGACAATGTGCTGTTGATTTCTGACCCTGTAGCGTTCAAAACTGTCAGAAATTTTCCAAATGACCTTTTATGCTGTGATTTATTTGCCATTTTGTGTCAATCTCTGATTTCCCTGGCTCTCCTAGTTCATATAACTGCTAATGTAAACTTTCCACTGGAACAAGTGACTCATAAAAATTATTTTCAAAAAGAAAAGGAGTACTTGTGGCACCTTAGAGACTAACCAATTTATTTGAGCATGAGCTTTCGTGAGCTACAGCTCACTTCATTGGATGCATCCGATGAAGTGAGCTGTAGCTCACGAAAGCTCATGCTCAAATAAATTGGCTAGTCTCTAAGGTGCCACAAGTACTCCTTTTCTTTTTGCGAATACAGACTAACACGGCTGTTACTCTGAAACCAAAAATTATTTTAATATTTTGCCAACCATTAAGAGAGGAGTGGCCCAGGTTATGCTGTAGATTATATCATACTTTAACATTTATCATTTGAGAGATTTTTTAAAGATTTTTATATTTGACAACTGTAGAAAATATTTTGCAGACATCCAAGCATATTAAACAGGAGAAAGAAAAAAAGTTTCAAAGTTCAGAAATAATAACAACTAAATAACTAAACTGTGCCATGTTGATGGATGCATGTGTCTAAAAGATAGATATTTATCTTCCAACAGGAGTAAAATCTACATTTTATTGATAAATATGCAGTACCTGCTAAAAACCTGGACTATTTACTTTGACTTCTTCATGACTATAAGCATGAGCAATCCTGCCTTACAAATTATGGCCTTTGGAGCCTTTCATTCACTAATAAATTACTTTCAATGGCACATCACGCTAATTCTTTGAGACAAAGCATTTTGGGCTTTCAGTAGAGGGTTGATTTAGGCTACAGAGCCAAAAACAGATTCATGAAGAAAAATTTGCTTTTTGCCTGGTTGGTTGTATAGCAAAATTAAAGAGCCTGATCCCACAAGAGAGTGAGAGCTTATACGGAATTTTATCCGTGTTGATCAACATCTTGTTTTCTGATTATAGGCCTGATTCTGCAATACTTGCTTACACTGAGGAATATTTACTCTGAGCAAAATGTTCTGTGAATAAGTCTGTAGAATTTGTCCCGGAGTCATCACCAACAGAAATGCCACTACTGAAAAAAAAGAGGTTGGCCCTACATTTTGGGAAGCTCATATGGCTGCATAGGGGAGCACAACTAAGGGAGCCCATTTCCCCCAGCTATACAGCAGCTGAGCAACTTTAGTGTCTCCTTGTTGAAGCAGAAGAAGGCTGAACAGGGAGTCCAGGGGGAGGCAACTCATTGGCATAGGCTGTAGGAAATGGGATCTTCTAGTAGTAGCTCAGCCTGAATAGATGAGCAGACCATGTTTCTTCCTGCGGGTGCCAACCAACTCCTATCCAGTGAGAACTTCAAGGGGGCAGTCAGTCAAAATTAGACCTGAGAGACAATGAAGGCAAAGGGTCAACATGAAACATGAGATGAGCAAAATTTGATTTGAAGAAGCATTGATGCTAAATGAAGAGAGTAAAATTATAAATAGTGAACCAGAAAAGAGAGAAGAAATGTTCAATAGATATTTCTCTCTATCTAGTCAATTGATACTTGTTCTCTATTTGGAATAAAGCAGGAGGATGTATCCATCTCATATGATGTTGTGGATGGAACAGAAAGTTTATCATCTGTAACAGTTATCCCAAAATTTAGGCCCAAGACACCCTAATAAAGGCCTACCTATATCCGTAAACCAATTGTCAATTTGGCCAATTTCAGTGGGTAACAGGAGGGGGCCTGCCCTAGAGAAATTGCCCAGGTTTTACCAGGGTGTTTGTCTCTGACCCTCAGAGAACTCCCCAGAACAGATCAGTTCTGTTAACCCTTGGGAGGACACAGATACAATCCTCTGTTCAGAGGATTGACACTTAGGTAGTAATTGCTTCAAAAACAAAATGACATTTATTTTAGGGCTGTCAATTAATCGCAGTTAACTCACACGATTAACTCAAATTAATCACGATTAATAGATTAATACCAATCTATTAAAATAGAATACCAATTGAAATTTATTAAATATTTTGGATGCTTTTCTATATTTTTAATATTGATTTAAATTACAACACAGAATACAAAGTACACAGTGCTCACTATATATAATTATTCTTATTACAAATATATGCACTGTAAAAATGATAAACCAAAGAAATAGTATTTTTCAGTTCACCTTAT